>NC_083580.1:20023096-21223096 GCF_027579695.1 Neoarius graeffei | reverse complement strand
TTTATACTTTTTTGTTGAACGTAATGGCAAGCCATTCTGCCTTATATGTCAGTCGTCATTAGCTCATTTCAAAGCTTCCCGCCTCCCTGAATAAGCAAGGAGCCAGATATGCAACACTAATTGAAAACCTGCACGAAAGCTTTGTAACCCGGTTCCGTGATATACAACTGAAAAGGCCACAGATTACGTTCCTCGTCGACCCATTCAATGCGGAGATGGACTGTTTGAAAGCCCCGCTTGTCACAGATGAGGCTGTGGCTGAGTTGGAGATGATCGATCTTCGTGAGGAAGACCAACTGAAACCTGTTTTAAGGGAAGGCACCATTGAGTTTTGGAAAAGTGTGCCATTGGAAAAATACCCGAATGTGAAACAGGCTGCGCTTAAGATACTGTCAATGTTTGGGTCAACATACGTCTGCGAGTCTGTGTTCTCTACCATGAAACGCGTGAAGTCAAAGCATCGTTCTGTTCTGACTGACACCCATGTGAAAGAACTGCTTCGAGTGGCAATGACGGAATACAAGCCAGATTTGAAGAGGATTGTTCAAGGCAAGGAATGTCAGAAGTCCCACTAAGCAACATGCATAGTAAGTGCACACAATATTGATTGCTGTAAATGACTGGCCTGTGGTATTAGTACTGACTGAAGGAGTAAATTTCTCTCATGTTGGCGTGTGACATTTACTATTAATCTGGCTGAGCAGAGGTGCGTGCTTGAGCGTGTGTGTCTGTGAGGGAGAGAGAGAGCGAGGGGGGTCACATGTATGGTACACATGTGTGGTCATGTGTATGGTGTGGCTTTTTTTTTGGTAATGCCATGAGTTCCACTAAGCAGCATGCATAGTAAGTGCACACAATGTTCATTGTTAAAAATGACTGGCCTCAGCCTGTGGTCTTAGTACTGTAGGAGTAAATATGTTGGTGTGTGACATTTACTATTAATCTGGCTGAGCAGAGGTGTGTGTGTGAGAGAGAGAGAGGAAGGGATGGGTGATGTTCGTGTACCCATGTGTATGATGTGGCTCTTTGTGGTAATACAGTAAATGTGGCTCTTGGTCTCCAACTGGTTGGCCACCCCTGCTCTGGTGCATATCATGGAAATCATTGATGCCCCACTTACATCAACTGGCAGGCAGTATAAACTTCCATCTGATGTGGAAAAGCAAATCAATACACTGTTTAAGCTCTTCAAATAAAGTATTTTTAAGGTTGTTATTTTTCCTACACTGTAGGTTTGGAATTGTATTGTAATATGCCTTAAAACAGCATTTCCATCTATTGTAAAACATGCCGTACTTGATACCTTAATATTTATAGCTTGGTTTAGGGTACCAACTTCATATTTTGTGCACTTCCTAATCAGAACAAGCTCTTTCCAGTGGTATAATTGTTTTTATGGTAGACCTTGTCATACATTTGCAATATGCATTTGAATTATAGGCGCAAAATGTGTTTTTTTTAATTTTTAAAGCCTAATAAATCAGAAAGTTTGATTTCTTTTGAACACATACCTAGTTGCCTAAAGAGTACTATAACATGAGTAATAAATAAGAAAATTTGAAAGATCTGGTGTGCTTTAATGTGGAGATATGGGGGCATCAAAGTTGCTCCAAAGCACGATAGAAGACTTTTTTTATGATTTTCAGCAAGCCATAACTTGGCAAATATTGAACTGTGAACTTTCTATTTTAGTATTTAAAGGCATCTGGCATTGAAGAACAATCCTTGAAAATTTCATGTATCTTGCATGAATAGTTTAAAAGTAATGACTTATGGAATTTAGGTCCGTTTTCTGTAGCACGTGTTTCAACAGTGAAATTGGGGCCACGCCCCTTTTTTAAAGCCCCTATATCTCAGAAACTAATGAAGGTACAAGCCTAAAATTTTGTACGCTATTTATTGGGCACACTGACAATATTTCCAGAAAGTATGACGCAAATCTGAGATGGTCAGTGGCGAGGCATCTGGTGATTTCACATGGATTGACCCTTATTTTCATTCAGTATGCAACAAGTGTACACCAAATGAAATTTTGTTGCAATTTGGCTCAGCACAGAAATAAATATGAAGTGTGTTAAATTAAATTATGCAGCAGCAAAAATATTATAAAGTGCAATAGTATAAAGTGACCTGTGGAATTAGGAATGTTCAAGTTATAAATAGAAGTTTAAAGTTTGGGTTTGGAGTTCAGTAGTCTGGTGACCTGGGGCAAAAAGCTGTTACAGAACTTGCTGGTTCTGCATCTAATGCTGCGGAACCTCTTTCCAGAGGCCAGAGAGGAGAACAGTCTATCGTGAGGGTGTGAGGGGTCACTGATGATGTTTCTGGCTCAAGACATGCAACGCCTTGGTGCAATGTCCTAAATGGAGGGAAGAGAAGTCCCAATGATTTTCTCTGCTGTCCTCACCACTCTCCTCACATTCTTCCAGTCAGAGACACTGCAGCCTCCACACCACACAGAGATACAGCTGGAAAGAACCCACTTAAACAAATGAGACAAAAATATTATACTCGGTCATTTATTTATTGAGGAAAATGATCCAATATTACATATCTGTGAGTGGCAAAAGTATGTGAACCTTTGGTTTCAGTATCTGGTGTGACCCCCTTGTGCAGCAATAACTGCAGCTAAATGTTTCTGGTAACTATTGATCAGTCCTGCACACCGGCTTGGAGGAATTTTAGCCCATTCCTCCATACAGAACAGCTTCAACTCTGGGATGTTGTTGGGTTTCCTCACATGAACTGCTCGCTTCAGGTCTTTCCACAACGTTTCAACTGAATTAAGGTCAGGACTTTGACTTGGCCATTCCAAAACATTAACTTTATTCTTCTTTAGCCATTCTTTGGTAGAACGACTTGTGTGCTTAGGGTCGTTGTCTTGCTGCAAGACCCATCTTCTCTTGAGATTCAGTTCATGGACAGATGTCCTGACATTTTCCTTTAGAATTCGCTGGTATAATTCAGAATTCATTGTTCCATCAATGATGGCAAGCTGTCCTGGCCCAGATGCAGCAAAACAGGCCCAAACCATGATACTACCACCACCATGTTTCACAGATGGGATAAGGTTCTTATGTTGGAATGCAGTGTTTTCCTTTCTCCAAACATACCGCTTCTCATTTAAACCAAAAAGTTCCATTTTGGTCTCACCCATCCACAAAACATTTTTCCAATAGCCTTCTGGCTTGTCCACATGAGCTTTAGCAAACTGCAGATGAGCAGCAATGTTCTTTTTGGAGAGCAGTGGCTTTCTCCTTGCAACCCTGCCATGCACACCATTGTTGTTCAGTGCTCTCCTGATGGTGGACTCATGAACATTAACATTAGCCAATGTGAGAGAGGCCTTCAGTTGCTTAGAAGTTACCCTGTGGTCAGTGGCGGCTCCTGAATTTTTTTTCGGGGGGGCAATTTTCCCCCGTTATGTCTACACGGACCATAAATGTCCACAGGACTGAAGTAAATTGACCTAGGTAGCAAGTCAACTGTTCTACAGAATGTTCTGTAAATAGATTTTGTACTTCAAACTCCATGACCAGCAAGAATTTTACAGACTGCAACTTAAGGACACACAGGAAAGTGCACTTACTGTAACAAAACATTGTAAATAGTTGGCTAACATAACAATAGCAGTTGAATAAATAGATGAGTGGATCTTTAGATCTTGCAATTACTGGTATTTACCAAGGATATTACCAAAGTGCTAACTCTCAGAGCAAAGTGTGGCAAATATAAAAATGCACATTGAAAACATCAAAAGTGAACGGATTCTGTGACTCTGTGTGTGTGTGTGTGTGTGTGTGTGAGAGAGAGAGTCACGAAGTCAACCAAACCCAGAAAAACACCACGGTGACTGGCGCCCTCAGTTTCGTCTTTGCCTCATAGAGCTAACTCGAACACTCCACAAAATTTCACGCATTGGATGAGCCAGTTTAATATGTGCCTGTTCTTGCTCACCTCATCGTTGTGGCAGTGAACTGCTAGCCTGTAGCCCTCATCCGGTTGTGTAGCGATGTTCACTCTCCCAAAAGCCGAAAATTTCAGGCAGCTGCCCATGTGAATCTTTGATGACTCTTGTTTTTTTATTTTCTCCAACAAATGATGCATGTCCGAAACTCCAGTGACCGTCCAAGCAGTGTTGTCCATGGAGCCACCTCCATGGTGGAAAAGTAAGCAGGGGGAGCAGAAAACCGCTGAGGCGTCCTTGCAGCCAGCTCGCCAGGACCATGCTGAAGTAAAACCTCGAGTATATGATTTCCCCCCCTTGTCGAAATTTGTTTTATGTTTAGATTTGGTCGAGGGGGGTCCAGCTTGTTTTGTTGCCAGTTTAGCTCGATTTGATCGCTGACTAAATGGAACTTCTTTTAAGGACCGCACTGAATACTTTTGCCACTCACAGATGTAATATTGGATCATTTTCCTCAATAAATAAATGACCAAGTATAATATTTTTGTCTCATTTGTTTAACTGGGTTCTCTTTATCTTCTTTTAGGACTTGTGTGAAAATCCAATGATGTTTTAGGTCATATTTATGCAGAAATATAGAAAATTCTAAAGGGTTCACAAACTTTCAAGCACCACTGTATTCCATTCAGCTAGCATGATATTGAATGAGTTGAAGACGAGTAGCTGAATGGAATATATCTAATATACCATGAAAAAAAGCCAGCAAGTATAATAATAATTATTATTATTTTTATACATACACATTCCTTTCGGGGCGGCACGGTGGTGTAGTGGTTAGCACTGTCGCCTCACAGCAAGAAGGTCCGGGTTCAAGCCCCATGGCCGGCGAGGGCCTTTCTGTGTGGAGTTTGCATGTTCTCCCCGTGTCCGCGTGGGTTTCCTCCGGGTGCTCCGGTTTCCCCCACAGTCCAAAGACATGCAGGTTAGGTTAACTGGTGACTCTAAATTGAGCGTAGGTGTGAATGTGAGTGTGAATGGTTGTCTGTGTCTATGTGTCAGCCCTGTGATGACCTGGCGACTTGTCCAGGGTGTACCCCGCCTTTCGCCCGTAGTCAGCTGAGATAGGCTCCAGCTTGCCTGCGACCCAGTAGAACAGGATAAAGCGGCTAGAGATGATGAGATGAGATGAGACATTCCTTTCGGGTGTTCAACACATCTTTCTCTTACAAAATTCTCTCAAAATCTTCCGTATTTAACGACGCAAACCTGGAGGCCATGTTTGTTTACAAATTGTCAGTCACTCACGGAAGTTTTACGTCTCCGACGTGTTACGTCATGTTATCTTGACAACCATGCAATATCGTAAACCATATCCAACGCTCATTCTCCATTTGGGTAGAGTGACATAATACATGTAGGATTAGCGATATACTAACAGTATTGCATGCTATCAAACCAAATTAATGAAACCCTCTAGAAGGGAATAGAACACGTTTTTATTCCATTGAACAAGTGTCCTGTACGGATAATAATTAATGATAATAATAATAATAATAAGACTAATAATTATTATAATGTGTGTGTGTGTGTGTGTGTGTGTGTGTGTAGAGTTCAGGAACAGGTCTAGTTCTCTCTCGCGCATGGATGGACACAGTCCTGGATCCCGGCTGGCCTGGATGGAGAGAAGACAAAGGTAAGAGGTCAAAGCTCGGAAATTTAAGTGAGAGATATTGACGTACATTTGAACTCAATTTGCTGACTCGTGTTTCAACTCTGAATACAGTCCAACATTTCTGTGTCTCTCACTGTCTTTCTTTCTTTATGTAGACCAATGTCTCAGTTGGAAATGGAATGGGAGCGTGTAGGTGGTGACAACATCAGCTTAGCTCGCTCCATCAGCAAAGACAGTTTAGCTTCCAACGTCATCTCTGTAACACCTCGTCACCATGTCAACGGCCAGCCTTCCTCAGACACCGAACACAACAATGACGGTGAGGAAAAGGAGGAGGAGCTTGTGGCCATTCTAGGATCCAGGGGGATGGCTGGGTTCAGAGAGCCTCAGGCAGAGAGCTTCTTCCTGGAGCCACTGCAGCCAGCTGTTTTACGACCTAATAAGGAGAAAATGACAGCGGTCAGTAAACACGAAGAAAGTGGCGAGGGGCAAATTCAGAGACGAAGAGGGGGACGCTCACCTATTGACCACACAATAATAAACCAAAGTTTCATGACCGTTGACACTGTGGAACCGGAAAACACAAACTCTGTGCAATCTGTTGGTTTCTTCCTACATGGAAACTGTGAGCTTCCGAGACATGGAAAACATGAGTGGGTGGGTGGAGCCTCAGAGTCCGAGATTGAAGATGATGAAGAAGAGGAAGATGATGTAGAAGAGAAACAGCTTGAAAGCACGCTAATGTATCAAGGTGAAAAGTTAACATGCCCTGGTCACCGACAAGAAGAAGGTGAGTCAGCAAAGTTGTGCGAGGATGTCCGAGTGTGTGAGCACGGAGGCAAAGATGGCGCGAGTGGACATTGTAGCCCATGTCCAAGCTCAGTTTCACAGGCTAGCAGCGCCTCTAGCCATATGACGAGCTTCGCAGAGCGGAGATTGCAACGCACCACTGTGCACGATGGTTACAGTAGTGCTAGCAGCTCACACACTACCACTCCTGATGGCTCTGAGAGTGGCACCTTGAGTCCTGACGTGAAAGGAGGCCTGGCCTCGGACCTTATCCACCTGCGACTGCAGTTAGAGGATAAGCGACGTGCCATTGAGGCTCAAAAGAAGAAGATGGAGGTGCTGGCGGCAAGGCAGAGGCTTCAACTGGGTAAAGTAGCTTTCCTTAATGTGGTTAAGAAGGGGCGCAGTGATACACTGCCACATCCTGTCAAACAGGAACTGTTGGCAATGAAAGACAAAGAACTGACAAAAGATGGCACGTGCATGGAGGTGTTGAAGGCCAAGATCAAGGAAACTGAGGAAAACCTGGATAAAGAGTCAGGAAAACTATGGCAGGATTCAATTTCACCTGCGGCAACTGCTGGATTAGAGGGGGATAATCAGATGAGTGAAGGGGCGGATAAGGAGGAAGTGGGTGAAGACTTAGATCTGAGCGACTGCAGCCGCTCAATTGAGCTCTTGAACGATGCCATTGGTGTAATCCAGCAGCAGATGATGCAGCTATCTGTCCAGCAGGAGCTGCTCATGAAACAAACCATGAAGTCTCCGCCGCAGGAATGCATGATGAAACCTCAATCTCCTGAGGCTAAACACCGACCCTCTGTGCAATTCTTAGAGATGTCTACTGCGACACGGCGACCTCCCAAGTTAAGTTCTTCTCAGAGCACTCGAACCAAACCTTCAGACTTTAAGCTTAGCAAGGAGAATAGCACTCGTGCAAGTTCAAAAGTCAGTGCCCGGACACCTACTGCTGATCCTAGGACACCTCCCCGAGCAGAAAACGACGAGGAGGATGTGGCCAAGGCAGTTGGGCGCACTCCTGGCAAAGGCTTGGCACGAAATACCACATTCCGTCTCTATGACTCTGGGAACCAAAGGTCTGAGGGTCCCGAATTGCCCAAACTAGAATCGCCAGCAGCAGAAGAGCAAAGTGGTTCTGGAAAGGAAATCATTGTGGAAACGTGTGAAGAGAAGAAAGCCCAGCTGATCGAGGTGGCCCTGTCTGACCTGGCTGAACCACCTGAATCTGGCGAGCAAAAATCAGGACTGGGCTTTTTCTTCAAGGTAATATTAACGGGGTTTCCTCTTGTTGTGGGTTTTTTTTTTTTTAATTATATATAAAATTGAAAAGCTAGCAAGTTTTTATATTTGAATGTGGCAGGAAAAGTCAAAAGGTTTAAAATAAAGTATGAGAATGGCTTGATCTCTTGGTGGAAAAAAGCATATATATACAGTGTATATAAAAAGTGTGCACACCTCGTTAAAATGGTAGGTTTTCTGATGTCAAAAAAATGAGACAACAATAAATAATTTCAAAACTTTTCCCACCTTTAATGTGACCTTTAGCCTGTACAATTCAATTGAAAAAATCTGTTCGGGGGAAAAAAAAAAAACGTACAATAAGCTGGTTGCATACCGTAAGTGTGCACACCCTTAAAGTAATACTTTGTTGAAGCACCTTTTGATTTAATTACAGCATTCAGTCTTATTGGGTTCACACCCACCATCAATTAAAATGACTCTGGTTAACTCCAAATAAAGTTCAGACATTCACTCAGTTGCATCCTCCAGCAAAAACCATGGTTCACAAAAGCATCTAAGGGATCTCATTGTTGAAAGCTATCAGTCAGGAGAAGGGTACAAAAGAATTTCCATGGCATTAGATATACCGTGGAGCACAGTGAAGACAGTCATCAAGAAGTGGAGACAATATGGGACAACAGTGACATGACCGGAAACTGGACATCCCTCCAAAATTGATGAAAAGACAAGACGAAAACTGGTCAGGGAGGCTGCCAAGAGGCCGATAGCAACACTGAAGGAGCTGCAGGAATTTCTGGCAAGTACTGGTTGTGGACTACACGTGACAGCAATCTCCCGTATTCTCCATATGTCTGGACTATGGGGTAGGGTCAAAGAAAAACATCCAGGCCCGGCAAAATTTTGCAAAAAATGACATCAACTCTCCCAAAAGCATGTGGGAAAATGTGTTCTGGTCTGATGAAACCAAGGTTGAACTTTTTAGCCACAATTCCAAAAGGTATGTTTGGCGCAAAAACAACACTGCGCATCACCAAAAGAACACCATACCCACGGTGAAGCATGGTGGTGGCAGCATCATGTTTTGGGGTTGTTTTTCTTCAGCTGGAACAGGGGCTTTAGTCAAGGTGGAGGGAATTATGAACAGTTCTAAATACCAGTCAATTTTGGCCCAAAACCTTCAGGTGTCTGCTAGAAAGCTGAAGGTGAAGAGGAATTTCATCTTTCAGCATGACAATAACCCCAAAAAAGTTTTGGAACGGCCCAGCCAGAGCCCAGACCTAAATCTAGGGATGTCCCGATCCGATCACGTGATCGGAAATCGGGCCCGATCACATGGTTTCAGACTCGATCGGAATCGGGCATTGCCTCCCGATCAGGGATCGGATATATATCTATATAATATATTCTCATTTTTAACACATCAATAGCTATGCGTTGGCACAGAGTGAGACCAGACCTCTTGTCTCAACACAGCAACATCAACGCGTGCGGCATGACATCACTTTGTAGCGGAGACGCTATTGGTTATTGGCTGCCTGTTGCCGGCAAAGTTGAACACGGAAGCAGTTCGAAGCGGAAAGCAAAGCATGAGATCATTTTTTTTTTTCGTTGGATGACAAAAGAAACGGGCTCAAACCTGAAAGGGTAGAAATGCTTGTTTTCATCAAGAAAAACGTTCATTTCCTTAATTGAAATTACTGTACACCACTGTGAGATGCGTTCTTAAAAGCAAATTACCGGCACTGTGGCACTTTATTTTTTTTATTTGTTTACGTTCCTGCCAGGTATTTTAAGGTTATTTTTTTTAATTTGTTATTTATTGTTCAAACTGCGGGGCGGCACGGTGGTGTAGTGGTTAGCGCTGTCGCCTCACAGCAAGAAGGTCCTGGGTTCGAGCCCCGGGGCCGGCGAGGGCCTTTCTGTGTGGAGTTTGCATGTTCTCCCCGTGTCCGCGTGGGTTTCCTCCGGGTGCTCCACTACACCACCGTGCCGCCCCGCAGTTTGAACAATAAATAACAAATTAAAAAAAATTTCCCCCACAGTCCAAAGACATGCAGGTTAGGCTAACTGGTGACTCTAAATTGACCGTAGGTGTGAATGTGAGTGTGAATGGTTGTCTGTGTCTGTGTGTCAGCCCTGTGATGACCTGGCGACTTGTCCAGGGTGTACCCCGCCTTTCGCCCGTAGTCAGCTGGGATAGGCTCCAGCTTGCCTGCGACCCTGTAGAACAGGATAAAGCGGCTAGAGATAATGAGATGAGATGGGATTCCTGAGTAAATAATGTGCATGAAATCGCTTGCTTCTCGCAGACAGAGGAAGTCCGTGCGCACATGCGCACGCTTACCTTCGTCTTCTTCTTTTTCTTCATCTTTTGGGTTTTACAGCAGCTGGCATCCACAGTGTTGCATTACTGCCATCTACAGCTTTACCTTGACTGTGCACTGACAGTTCCATCAGTCTGTCGCTAAACGAACAGCTGATCACACCGAGGTGCTCACTGACCGCCGATATTTATTAGTTTGGTCCTGCGTTTCCTTTCCTTCGCAACAAAACGTCTTTTCTTCTCGCTTTCCGTTACTGTAGTCGGTCTTTCATGTTTCATTCGTGTCCTCCTCCATTTTTCTGTCCTGTTTCAAATTTGTATCCCACAATGCCTTGCGTGAACAGGGAAAGCCTACTACGTGATGCATGACGTAGTATCTTGTATTGCGTCATGGTGAAGCAGGAAAAAATAACGGAGAATTTAAGGCCGTGTGACCCTAAATGTATTCATTGTTCTATTTAAAAAAAAACTAATAAAATTGGAAGTCTGTGATTTGAATTCAGTAGCTTTCAGTCCGGGTGGCACAGTAGTAGTGTAGTGTAGTAGTTAGCGCTGTCGCCTCACAGCAAGAAGGTCCGGGTTTGAGCCCTGTGGCCGGCGAGGGCCTTTCTGTGTGGAGTTTGCATGTTCTCCCCGTGTCCGCGTGGGTTTCCTCCGGGTGCTCTGGTTTCCCCCACAGTCCAAAGACATGCAGGTTAGGTTAACTGGTGACTCTAAATTGACCGTAGGTGTGAATGTGAGTGTGAATGGTTGTCTGTGTCTATGTGTCAGCCCTGTGATGACCTGGCGACTTGTCCAGGGTGTACCCCGCCTTTCGCCCGTAGTCAGCTGGGATAGGCTCCAGCTTGCCTGCGACCCTGTAGAACAGGATAAAGCGGCTAGAGATAATGAGATGAGATGAGATGAGCTTTCAGTC
Source organism: Neoarius graeffei (assembly GCF_027579695.1). NCBI lineage: Eukaryota > Metazoa > Chordata > Actinopteri > Siluriformes > Ariidae > Neoarius > Neoarius graeffei. The sequence goes on along the minus strand of NC_083580.1, from coordinate 21,212,226 downwards.
CACTAAACAAAAATAACTGGCGTCAGGGAAAATTCTTTTTATGACCCACACTTGAAAACTCTGACAGGCAGTGTAGCTTTTAAGAAAACTGTCGAAAGAACCCATGAGAAGCCACTGAGGATTTTTTTTTAATGGACCAGTGCCAAATACACAAAATGGCTGACAAATGACTGAAAAAAAGGCTGATATTGGATTGTAAATTAGTTAATATTTTAACCTTGCTATAACTCAGCTTTTCAAGCTAAAAGCACAAAATGTACAAAGAAAGAAAGAAAGAAAGAAAGAAAGAAAGTGCACTGTGTTAAAGGACCCATGGCATGGTGGTTTGCTGATGCTTTAAACGGGCTCGTGGAGGTTTCCGGATGTTATATCCACAGCCTCTCTCGAAATGAACCCTCAGCACGTAGATATAGCCTCCTGGGAGAAAGCCCCATTTCAGCGCTTTTCCCAGTGCGTCGTTTTGCTAATGAGAAGCAGGAGGCGGGGAAGGGTAGAGGGTGGGGGCGGGTCTTATCATTAATATTCATGACATGTAAACGTGTTACCTCTGATTGGCTAACAGCACTGTGACGCTACCTCCAGTGGGTCAGAACAAGCGGATGTGGGTGTCTTACTATGGCGAGAGAGAAGGAACAAACCGCGAAGGGAAAAATACCGCGCGCTGACGTCATTAAGGTGCGACGCGAGGAAATAAAATAAATTCAACAAATGTTTGGGTTTTTACTGAACAAACAAACAAATAAAATGAACGAGTGACTTAAAAAAAAGAATGTGGGTGTCTTTGTAAAAACTGTTTTGATTGGCTATTATAACAGAGCATGCTGCATGCTTTTTGGTTTTGTAGCGCAGAGTACCTGGCTAACTGCAGGAAGCGGTTAGCTGCACAGCTAATGTAGCCATTGCAACGCTAACGTGGCACCGATTTTAAAACACGGCAAAACGACTTAACAGTTATACACTTACTTGTTCGCTGTTTGTGGCTGATGCGGCAGGGATGCTTGGTACGGACCCAGGCTTCAGTGACAGTTGATGTGCAAAACCTGCCCTGTACTGTCCCAAGTTGTGGAATCATTCATCAGGAAAATGCTTCCGACAAACATACACCATCTTAGGTAGACTCGACGGCGTATTATTGAAGTAAATAAAATTAAGCCACTGCGTCTTCAGGGGCTCTCCCGTCAGCAGTAAAAACAGTATCCTTTCTGTGTTGTCACATCCATGTACAGCGCAATTTCCTTGTTTCGCTCGCTTAGGTGATGCCATGTTGTTGTGTCCTCTATGGTCTCCTCACTACAACTGGGCGGGCAATCCATACAGTGGGTGGGAATCCAGAGGGGGGGCGTGGGGATCATCTCCCTTGCTGACGTAGTAAAGGGAAGAGTTTATCAACGCGCCGTTTTGACGCGCCATTCTCAAATGTTGGGCATAGTTTGGTTTACACATTATGAAATTTCTAGCCACTGGGGTGACTTAAGAAGGTCAGAGGAACTCATTTTAACGTTAAAAAACCTCAGAAAGTGAAAATTTCATGCCATGGGACCTTTAAAGATTCACAGAAACTTTCTTTAATATTCTCACTTTATAAACTTTCGAGTACAGTTAAGAAAGGAGGGCTTTCCTACCATATCTTCAGTGACCTTATTCTTCCTTTTGTCACAAATGTTTTCATTATGAAAACTGAACAGCATAAAGTGGCGAGTGGAGACATTTTATTTGCCAGTGGTGCAAGATGGTGCAGGTCGTCTTTATTCTGCACAACATCTACTATCTTATCTTTTACACTGAGTGCAGAATTATTAGGCAAGTGAGTATTTTGACCACAACATCCTTTTAATGCATGTTGTCCCACTCCAAGCTGTTTAGGCTTGAAAGCCTACTACCAATTAAGTATATCAGGTGCTGTGCATCTGTGTAATGAGAGGGGGTGTGGTCTAATGACATCAACACCCTATATCAGGTGTGCATAATTATTAGGCAACCTCTTTTCCTCTGGCAAAATGGGTCAGAAGAGAGATCTGACAGACTTTGAAAAGTCTAAAATTGTGAGATGTCTTGCAGACGGATGCAGCACTCTTGAAATTGCGAAGATGTTGAAACGTGATCACCGAACAATCAAGCGTTTCATTGCAAATAGTCAACAGGGTCGAAAGAAGCGTGTGGGAAAAAAGGCGCAAAATAACTGCACACGATCTGCGGAAAATCAAGCGTGAAGCTAACAAGCAGCCATTAGCATCCAGTTCTGCCATATTCCAGAGTTGCAACATTCCTGGAGTGTCAAAGAGTACAAGGTGTGCAATACTGAGGGACATGGCCAAGGTAAGGAACGCTGAAAAACGACCACCACTGAGTAAGGCACACAAGATAAAACGTCAAGACTGGACCAAGAAATATCTTAAGACTGATTTTTCTAAGGTGCTGTGGTCTGATGAGATGAGCGTGACTCTTGATGGGCCAGATGGATGGGCCTGTGGCTGGATCAGTAATGGGCACAGAGCTCCACTCCGACTCAGACGCCAGCAAGGTGGAGGTGGAGTACTGCTATGGGCTGGTATCATCAAAGACGAGCTTGTTGGACCTTTTCGAGTTGAGGATGGACTCCAACTCAACTCCCAGACCTACTGCCAGTTCCTGGAAGAAACCTTCTTCAAGCAGTGGTATAGGAAAAAGTCAGCATCTTTCAAGAAGAACATGATTTTCATGCAGGATAATGCTCCATCTCATGCGTCCAAATACTCCACTGCGTGGCTAGCCAGTAAAGGTCTGAAAGGTGAAAAAATAATGACATGGCCCCCTTGTTCACCTGACCTAAACCCCATAGAGAACCTGTGGTCCATTATAAAACGTGAGGTCTACAAAGAGGGAAAACAGTACACCTCTCTGAACAGCATCTGGGAGGCCGTGGTTGCTGCTGCACACAGTGTTGGTTGTGAACAGATAAAGAAATTGACAGAATCTATGGATGGAAGGCTTTTGAGTGTCCTCATGAAGAAGCGTGGCTATATTGGTCACTGATTTGTTTTTGTTTTGTGTTTGAATGTCAGATATGTTTATTTGCAAATCTGGAGTTGTCATATCAGTGTACCTGGTGAAAATAAATAAGTGAAATGGCTACATATTTGGTTTTTATTAAGTTGCCTAATAATTCTGCACAGTGAAAGTTACCTGAACACATACATATTCTCCTAAAATGGCCAAAACTAAAAACGCCCCACTCTAACTTCCATACATATTCAGCTTTGATATTTATGAGTCTTTTTGGTTGATTGAGAACATAGTTGTTGTTCAATAATAAAACTAATCCTCAAAAATACAACTTGCCTAATAATTCTGCACTCAGTGTATAGAGGCATTCCTATATAAAGTGTATTAAGTGCATTTGAATCTCTTGAGATATACACGAGTGTGTGTGTGTGTGTGTGTGTGTGTAGGACGATCAGAAGGCAGCGGATGAGCTAGCCAAGAAGCGTGCTGCGTTTCTGCTGAAGCAACAGAAGAAGGCTGAGGAGGCACGTGTTCGCAAGCAGCAGCTGGAGGCAGAGTCGGAGCTCAAACGAGATGAGGCCAGGTACATTTACGTTTGTGTCTTTTTGTATGTGAATGAACTCGAGACAACTGCCATTCACGTTCAATTTGTATTTAAGCGTTTGCTAAATGCCAATGCAAAGAATAGACACATAACACTGATGATATCATCCTCAATACGTAAGTAAATAAATATGTTACAGGGCTTTTTCCCCCCGAAACGTACTTCCTGTTCACAAAAATGTCATTGTTATTAGCTAATTGTAACAATATCAAGTTTAGATTGAAAATACACTGAAAAACGTAGGCTAAACGTTTTCTTGGGAACTCGCATACTCGACTGTTAAAAAACTGATCATGAAATGACTCGCCTCCAGCACCAGCCCTGCCCACAGGACACCACACCCTGCTTTAGCTTCAGTAGGTGTCAGGTGTGATTTTAATGCTGCTTGTGTGGGCGCGTATGTTTCTATCAGGCGTAAGGCAGAGGAGGAGCGCATGCGTAAGGAGGAGGAAAAGGCACGCAGGGAGTTAATCAAGCAGGAGTATCTACGCAGAAAGCAACAGGAACTGGTGGAAGAACAGGGAGTGGCCAAGCCCCGTCCCCACCGCAAGAAGCCCCGCCCCAAATCACTCCATCGCGGCCAATCCGGCACCACCACCCGTATGACAGTTTGGCCTCTACACCGTATGTGATACACAATTTACAATAATGGAAAATTATGTATTTAAACTCTCTCTCTCTCTCTCTCTCACACGCGCGCTCCCTCTCTCTCTCTCCCTCTCTCACACACGCGCACGCTCCCTCCCTCCCTCTCTCTCTTTTTCTCTCTCTCACACACACGCTCCCTCCCTTTCTGTCTCTCTCACACACACGCTCCTTCCCTCTCTCTCTCACACACACGCTCCCTCCCTCTCTCACACTCTCTCTCTCTCTCACACACACACACACACACACACACACGCTCCCTCCCTCTCTCTCACACACACACTCTCCCTCCCTCTCTCTCACACACTCTCTCTCTCTCACACACACGCTCCCTCCCTCTCTCACACTCTCTCTCTCTCTCACACACACACACACACACACACGCTCCCTCCCTCTCTCTCACACACACACTCTCCCTCCCTCTCTCTCACACACTCTCTCTCTCTCACACACTCTCTCTCTCTCACACACGCTCCCTCCCTCTCTCTCACACACTCTCTCTCACACACACGCTCCCTCCCTCTCTCTCACACACTCTCTCTCTCTCACACGCTCCCTCCCTCTCTCTCACACACACGCTCCCTCCCTCTCTCTCACACACTGTCTCTCTCTCACACGCTCCCTCCCTCTCTCTCACACACATGCTCCCTCCCTCTCTCTCACACACTCTCTCTCTCTCACACGCTCCCTCCCTCTCTCTCACACACACGCTCCCTCCCTCTCTCTCACACACTGTCTCTCTCTCACACACACGCTCCCTCCCTCTCTCTCACATACACTCTCTCTCTCTCTCACACATGCTCCCTCCCTCTCTCTCACACACTCTCTCTCTCTCACACACACGCTCCCTCCCTCTCTCTCTCACACACACTCCCTCCCCCACACTCTCTGTCACACACACACACACACACACACACACACACACACACACACACACACACACTCCCCCTCTCTCTCACACACACACACACACGCTCCCTCCCCCCACACTCTCTCTCACACACACACACGCTCCCTCCCTCTCTCACACACTCTCTCACACACGCTCCCTCCCCCCACACACACTCTCTCCCTCTCTCTCTCTCAAACTCCCTCTCTCACACACTCCCTCTCCCTCACACACTCCCTCCCTCTCTCCCTCTTTCTCATTCTCTCTCTCTCACACACACACACACACACACACACACACACACTCCTCTCTCATTCTCTCTCTCACACACACACTCCTCTCTCACACACTCCCTCTCTCTCACACACTCTCTCTCGCTCTCCCTCTCTCTCTCTGTCTGTCTTTCTAGCTGTAAGTTTATGTGCTGCTCCATCTGGCTCCTCTCTTTCTTTGGCATCTGCTGTTACTGAAGCAGACAGCGTTACTTCCGGAGGAGGCTCACAGAGGTTGGTGAATGTGTATGTGAGAAGGATGCAAGTCATCTCTGAGTACTGTGAGAACAAGAAAGAAATAGCATTCATGTGTAGATTGAAAATATGTAATAATTTGTGATTTTGGTGTGGTAGAAGAATATACCTGGTGTGTGTGTGTGTGTGTGTGAGACAGAGGTGGAGGTGAGTCAGTGGAGTCGTTTCCGATGTTAGGCCGTAATGCTAGCAGGAACATGGAGAGAGACTGGGACAACGGTTCGACAGCTTCCTCCATCACCTCTACAGCAGAGTACAGCGGTGGAGTACAACACACACACAGAGCTAATTAATGCTATGTTACACCTAAATCTAACCTGACCTATAGTAACCAAAAGGAAACATTTTGGCCCTTTAAGTATTTTAAAGAAAGCCTGCAGTTTTCCTCATTGGAACCAGCATTTGCCAAATAATCCTGTTCTTGTTGGGAGCACTGTAAAAAATGATTTGTTGTTTTAACTTAAAAAAGTTAGTGCAAGGGTTGCCTTAAGGGCTGCCTTAAAATTTTGAGTTCACTGAAATTAATATAGTAAGTTCACAACAATTTAACTTACTATGTGAATTCCAGTGAACTCAAAATTTTAAGGCAGCCCTTGCACTAACTTTTTTAAGTTAAAACAACAAATTTTTTTTTACAGTGACGGGACATATAGTTTATATCCACCAAAACATGCCCCTGTCCCATGACCCCACCCCCCCACACATGCTGATTAACATGCTTGCTGTGTGCTTGTCTTAGGCTTGAAGTTGTTTAAGGAGCCGAGCGCTAAATCCAATAAGCTGATCATCCAGAATGCCATTGCCCACTGCTGTCTGGCTGGCAAAGTCAACGAAGCCCACAAGAATGCTGTCTTAGAGGTGATTCATCTAAGTGTAACTGAAGTAGCACACAAATACACACACAGAATAAATATCCCGACTGTCTGTTTAAAGCTATAAAAAAGCAGAAATAATGGGTTCAACCAAGTGGCACAAAAGAAAAGTGTTTCCATATCGTCTGGATATGGCACGTTCCCAGATACCAGAGCCATCAATGGCTGGGAGTCCAAGAGAGCAAAATTAGCCATGCTCTCTAGGTAGGAGGGATGGCATACAGTGGTGCTTGAAAGTTTGTGAACCCTTTAGAATGTTCTATATTTCTGCATAAATATGACCTAAAACATCATCAGATTTTCACACAAGTCCTAAAAGTAGATAAAGAGAACCCAGTTAAACAAATGAGACAAATATTGTACTTGGTCATTTATTTATTGAGGAAAATGATCCAATGTTACAGATCTGTGAGTGGCAAAAGTATGTGAACCTCTAGGATTAGCAGTTAATTTGAAGGTGAAATTAGAATCAGGTGTTTTCAATCAATGGGATGACAATCAGGTGTGAGTGGGCACCCTGTTTTATTTAAAGAACAGGGATCTATCAAAGTCTGATCTTCACAACACGTGTTTGTGGAAGTGTATCATGGCACGAACAAAGGAGATTTCTGAGGACCTCAGAAAAAGCGTTGTTGATGCTCATCAGGCTGGAAAAGGTTACAAAACCATCTCTAAAGAGTTTGGACTCCACCAATCCACAGTCAGACAGATTGTGTACAAATGGAGGAAATTCAAGACCATTGTTACCCTCCCCAGGAGTGGTCGACCAACAAAGATCACTCCAAGAGCAAGGCATGTAATAGTCGGCAAGGTCACAAAGGACCCCAGGGGAACTTCTAAGCAACTGAAGGCCTCTCTCACATTGGCTGATGTTAATGTTCATGAGTTCACCATCAGGAGAACACTGAACAACAATGGTGTGCATGGCAGGGTTGCAAGGAGAAAGCCACTGCTCTCCAAAAAGAACATTGCTGCTCGTCTGCAGTTCACTAAAGATCATGTGGACAAGCCAGAAGGCTATTGGAAAAATGTCTTGTGGATGGATGAGACCAAAATAGACCTTTTTGGTTTAAATGAGAAACATTATGTTTGGAGAAAGGAAAACACTGCATTCCAGCATAAGAACCTTATCCCATCTATGAAACATGGTGGTGGTAGTATCATGGTTTGAGCCTGTTTTGCTGCATCTAGGCCAGGACGACTTGCCATCATTGATGGAACAATGAATTCTGAATTATACCAGCGAATTCTAAAGGAAAATGTCAGGACATCTGTCCATGAACTGAATCTCAAGAGAAGGTGGGTCATGCAGCAAGACAACGACCCTAAGCACACAAGTCGTTCTACCAAAGAATGGTTAAAAAAGAATAAAGTTAATGTTTTGGAATGGCCAAGTCAAAGTCCTGACCTTAATCCAATCGAAATGTTGTGGAAGGACCTGAAGCGAACATTTCATGTGAGGAAACCCACCAACATCCCAGAGTTGAAGCTGTTCTGTACGGAGGAATGGGCTAAAATTCCTCCAAGCCGGTGTGCAGGACTGATCAACAGTTACCGGAAACGTTTAGTTGCAGTTATTGCTGCACAAGGGGGTCACACCAGATACTGAAAGCAAAGGTTCACATACTTTTGCCACTCACAGATATGTAATATTGAATCATTTTCCTCAAGAAATAAATGACTAAATATAATATTTTTTGTCTCATTTGTTTAACTGGGTTCTCTTTATCTACTTGTAGGACTTGTGTGAAAATCTGATGATGTTTTAGGTCACATTTATGCAGAAATATAGACAATTCTAAAGGGTTCACAAACTTTCAAGCACCACTGTACATAGCAAGCTGTCTAGCTCCTTAGAAGGGATGACTTATGTTTCTTTCCTGCTTAACTTCAGCAAGAAATTTTTTCATACTGTACTTATGTTTTGTTTTTTGTCTTTGTATAAACAAATGAATTTCTTCACTCAAAAGCACCTTTTTTTTAATTTCTTTGACAATTTCAGCTTGTTCAATCAGGTCTGTGTCTGATAAATCATCTGGATAATAAAATTCACTTTCATCGTGCTGAGTTGTGTCGCTCATTTTTCAAAAGTATTTGCGTATGTTAGTTAAAGGTCAAATGCTAAAGTGCTTATTGACCGAGTTAGGTCGTGCCAGATGGGAAAATATTTGTCTCTTGGTCATTGCGACCTCGTGGTCATTTGTGACCACGGCATGACCTCGAGCCAAATATTTTCCCATCCGGCACGACCTAACTTGGTCAATAAGTACATAATATACTACAGATGCAGATGATGAGGGATTTGTTTGAAATAGCACTAAAATATGGCTTTAATATTGTTGCTTACTGTTTGCTGTAGGAAATCGAGCGCTGTGAGGCCAATCACTTGATGATCCTGTTCCGTGATGGTGGCTGCCAGTTCCGGGCACTTTACGCATTCATGCCTGACACCGAGGAGCTGACAAAGCTGTCGGGCACCGGACCCCGCGCCATAACTCGCAAAATGATTGACACGTTGTTCAAATACAGCTCAGACCGTAAGCAGTTTACCATCATCCCGGCCAAGACAGTCTCGGCCAGTGTGGACGCCATCACCATTCACAACCACCTGTGGCAGCTCAAACGACACTGCTCTTCCAAGAGGAAATGAAAAACATTCTTTTCTCACATTTATACAGGCTCCTGAATTAAGCTTCCGTATTGGTTATCTCCTTGAAGCTCTTGAGCCAATGTAGCTCCACTCTCAATGGCCCACCGGCTGCATCACCATCCATTCCACCATATTGCAGCTCAAGCGGCCCAGCAACTCCAAGAGGAAGTGACAAGCTCATTTCTTGCGTGCCTACTAGCTCCGGAATCATGCTTCCTGATCAGATGTGTCCTATCAGCTACTGCTCCACTCTTTTCTGTCATGCTGACTACAGGTGATGGACTAGGTATGTTTGATGGGCTCACCTGAACAGGTACTCCAAGAGGAAGTGTCATGCTCTGTACAGGTGAGCATCGCCATGACGCCAAGGTTTATTAAATAGAGTCGCGGAACCATGAGATCACCGCGCTGCCTTGATTTGCATATGGAATCCTTAACTCTACCCTCACTGGTGACATGACCCTCAAAATATGAGCACACTTAGCATCGAAGGGGTGGGGCATGTGTCTGATGGAGAGTGTTACGACTTATTATGATGGGTCTCTTTTATTTTGTTCAGTGTTTTTTTTTTACAGCAGGTATTTCTGCATGTGGCACTTTTTCAGTTCGGAAAGAAACGGATTCGGTTCTACTGTAGTATTATTTCACTTTGAAAATTCACACAGACACACACACTCTTGACTTAACACACAGAAAAGTGTGTATGTCTGTGCGTTGGGATTTCTGTTACCTCTATGCTGCTGATTTACTTTCACTAATAAAGCTCACTATAGCAATGCACTATGACCAGCGCTATGTGCAAAACTGCAAAAGCACATGAAAGTGTGTGTGGGGGGGGATGCTGAAATGAAGTCTGTACTGGCCTTTGTGGATTACTTTAATCACAATTTAAAAGATGTCATGGGACAGGAATGTATTTGTGTTCGCTGTCTGATTTGTCCTCCACTTCACTTCCTCCTCCATTCAGCGTTGTCTGCTCTTTTCAGTGGCCACTGACAGTATTGATGTACTTCTGCAACTTCTTCACAGAGCAACATGATTGTCATGGAAACACTCTGGTTATGTTGAATGTGTGTGTGTGTGTGTGCGCGCGCGTGTGCGTGCACGTGTGTGCAGTTCTTCGTTAACGTAAATGTATAGACTGTAAAGACCTTTGCTTTACTTTTTCTTATTTTTTTCACATATTTATTTCAAAAGGAGCCCTGAAAAAAAATAATAAATTATTCAAAGAAAGTTGGTTTTGTACAAATACCTTTTTTTTTTTTTTTTTTAACATCCTTCCTGTTGTCTCATGTCTGTGAAGATTCTCAGTCATCCAGGTCATAGTAAACTGTGGTTGGTAGAAGAGAGCAACTGGACTTGTTTGAAGATTCTTGAAAACGTTTCACCTCTCATCCGAAAGGCTTCCTCAGTTCTGTCTGACTAATAGGGATGAGAGGTGAAACGTTCTCAGCCTTTCGGATGACAGGTGAAACGTTTTCAAGAATCTTCAAACAAGTCCAGTTGCTCTCTTCTACCAACCACAGTTTACTATGTACCTGGATGACTGAGAATCTTCACAGACATGTTTCTACGCACTTTGGGATGAGATCCCTTCGACTGGTGCGGGAGTATGAGAGGACTTCCAGAAAACTGGCAGACATTTTAGCCAGAGAGGATCGTTCTTTTTTGTCAACCTGGAACGGCCATCATTGAACAGAGGTGGGGGTCTAAGACATCTTTTGTCAGCCACCTACTATGCAGCCATCAGGATTCGGATTCTATTATGATCCATGAGAGGATAAATACCTGATACTTCCTATTAGTCAGACAGAACTGAGGAAGCCTTTCGGATGAGAGGTGAAACATTTTCAAGAATCTTCAAACAAGTCCAGTTGCTCTCTTCTACCACCCACAGCTTCCTGTTGTCTGTTGCGGTGACTTATAACCCCAAATCGAAAAAGTTGGGATGGTATGGAAAATGCACATTAAAAAAGAAAGCAGTGATTTCTAAGCTTACGCTGACTTATATTTCATTGCAGACAGTATGAACCCAAGATATTTCATGTTTTGTCTGGTCAACTTCATTTCATCTGTTAATATACATCCATTCCTGTGATTCAGGCCTGCAACACATTCCAAAAGAAAGTTGGGACGGTGGAGTGATGAGGTAAAACAATTAAATAATGTGATTTGAAACCAGTGATGTCAACAAGGGATTGTAATCATGGTTTGGTACAAAATCAGTATCCAGGAAAGGCCTAGTCTTTGAGGAGCAAAGATGGGCCAAGGGGCTGCAGTTTGTCAACAAATGCATCAGACAGTTATTGACATGCTTAAAAACAATGTTCCTCAAAGAAAAATAGGAAGGGATTTGTATATTTCACCCTCTGTGGTGCATAATATCATTAAACGATTCAAGGAATCTGGAGGAATTTCAGTGCGTAAAGGGCAAGGGCACAAGCCTAAGCTGAACACAGGCAATCTCTGATCCCTCAGATGGCACTGCATCAAGAATTCATCTATAGCGGGGGCGTCGTGGCTCAGGTGGATAAGGCGCCATACCATAAATCCGGGCGACCCGGGTTCGATTCCGGCCCGAGGTCATTTCCCGATCCCTCCCCGTCTCTCTCTCCTGCTCATTTCCTGTCTCTACACTGTCCTATCCAATAAAGGTGCAAAAAGCCCAAAAAATATCAAAAAAAAAAAGAATTCATCTATAGCTATCAGTTCGGGATTACTTTGGCAAACCTTTTGTCAAGCACTACAGAGTTACATCCACAAATGGCAGTGAAAACTTTACTGTGCCGTATGTTAACTGTGTCCAGAATCGTCATCGACTTCTCTGGGCTCAAAGGCATCTGGGATGGACCATCACACAGTGGAAACGTTTTGTGGTCAGACGAATCAGTATTCCAAGTCTTTTTTGTAAGAAATGGATGCATGTGCGTCAGACCAAAGACGAAAAGGACCATCCAGACTGTTACCAGTAACAAATCCAAAAGCCAGGGTCTGTCATGGTATGGGGATGTGTCAGTGCCCTTGGCAAAGGTAACTTACACTTCTGTGATGGCAGCAAACAGGTCTTAAGGTGACAATTACAGGGCCATCGTTGTCATAGTTTTCATTTCAAAATTCACCGCCCATTCTCTACTGGGGACAGAGGGGACAGGCAGCCATGTCTTTGTAATGTGTGTAGAATGTGGTTTTGCATTGTCTTGGAGAACTCCTTGAAAAAGATGGCGTCTTGAAGGCAGAAACTGTGCTCCAAAAACTAAATCTAATTTTCTGCATTAACCCTTTGGTGACTGACCCCTTGAAAATGGTTGAAAATTTTCAAGGGGTCAGTCACCAAAGGGTTAACCCTTTGGTGACTGACCCCTTGAAAATGGTTCCTCCAGGAACCATGACGTTTCAGTTGTCAAGACAACGGAAAAACTAAAATACAAATACAAGAGCATTTTGTTTTGTGCACAAGAGCATTGTGACGTATCTTTCTGTTTTTGTATTTTAGTTTTTCCGTTGTCTTGACAACTGAAACGTCATCGTTCCTGGAGGAACCATTTTCAAGGGGTCAGTCACCAAAGGGTTAATGCAGAAAATTAGATTTAGTTTTTGGAGCACAGTTTCTGCCTTCAAGACGCCATCTTTTTCAAGGAGTTCTCCAAGACAATGCAAAACCACATTCTACACACATTACAAAGACATGGCTGCCTGTCCCCTCTGTCCCCAGTAGAGAATGGGCGGTGAATTTTGAAATGAAAACTATGACAACGACGGCCCTGTAATTGTCACCTTAAGACCTGTTTGCAGGATGAACGAGACAAAATAACAACCGAAACACTTCACCACTTGGTGTAATCAGTCCCTAAATATCTTTTAAGTGTCGTGAAAAGGTATTTTAACATTACAAAGTGGTAAATACTTTACTGTCCTAACTTTTTTGAAATGTGTTGCAAGAATCAAAATTAAAATAAGTGTTTAATTTGAAAAAACAATGTCATGAGTTGAAACATCAAATAATGGGCTGCTGTATTCTTTCGAGTGCAATAATTTCAAAGATTATTTAAAAATCATTGTTTTCAGTTTTAATTTCAACATACCATCCAAATTTTTCTGATTTGCGGTTGTAGATTAAATTCAAATGGGAAGCATTTCAATTCATCTTCATGCAAAACTTCACATTGGCCCTCACATTGTCTTTAAATTCCTGTATTTCCAGAGACAAGGAAAGAAGCGCTTAAATTTGGGTAAGTAAGGCCCTATGGAGTTAATTTTGTGCCAAAAGTTCAAAATAAACTAATAAAATCCATAAGCAAAATATTAATGCTTATAATGTTAAAAAATGTTCTAATGCAAGTAATGAGAATCATATCAAAATGTTTCAAAAGTATTACTTTTGATTCACACTCTTATTTTACGTAAATTTTTTCTATTTGTGGATTTTTTCTGACTTTTTTTTTTTTAACAGGGTGTGGGTCTCAGAAGAAGGCATTCACCTTAAATCTCTGTTGGTCAACTGATTTTAGTGTTGGAGGTGTTGTAAAAATTTGCCTTGTCACAGTGCAGGCACTTATGGACGCAATTGCAGGGGAGAGCGGGTGCGTTGCAAACTGGAGAGCAAAGTCAAGTCGTGAGATGAGAATCGAGGTCAGGTTCATGCTAAAGGTCGGTCAATATGCAATCAGAGTGTTGGAGGAAAACCAGAGTCTCAAAGGTGGTAAATACGTAGCAGGAGTCAGAATACACTAGAGTCAGGTCAAAGAAACAGAAAGGCTCAGTGTGATCAGGTATGAGAACACAGAACAATACTTTACAACAGGCTGGAGTGTTTGGCGTGCTTATATAGGGAGAGTGATTAGTAACAGTTGTACTCCCAATCAGAATTCGGGAGAGGGAGGGCACTGTGGCACTTGGGAGTTGTAGTCCATGGCGGCCATGTTTGAAGACCACTGTAATCACTGATTACCACCGTTTCCCAATGACCCAATCACTGATTACCACCGTTTCCCAATGACCCAATCACTGATTACCACTGTTTCTCAGTGACCCAATCACTGATTACCACCGTTTCCCAATGACCCAATCACCGATTACCACCGTTTCCCAATGACCCAATCACTGATTACCACCGTTTCCTAATAACCCAATCACTGATTACCACCGTTTCCCAATGACCCAATCACTGATTACCACCGTTTCCCAATGACCCAATCACTGATTACCACCGTTTCCCAATGATCCAATCACTGATTACCACCGTTTCCCAATGACCCAATCACTGATTACCACCGTTTCCCAATGACCCAATCACTGATTACCACCGTTTCCCAATGACCCAATCACTGATTACCACCGTTTCCCAATGACCCAATCACTGATTACCACCGTTTCCCAATGACCCAATCACCGATTACCACCGTTTCCCAATGACCCAATCACTGATTACCACCGTTTCCCAATGACCCAATCACCGATTACCACCGTTTCCTAATAACCCAATCACTGATTACCACCGTTTCCCAATGACCCAATCACTGATTACCACCGTTTCCCAATGAACCAATCACTGATTACCACCGTTTCCTAATAACCCAATCACTGATTACCACCGTTTCCCAATAACCGAATCACTTATTACCACCATTTCCCAATGACCCAATCACTGATTACCACCGTTTCCCAATGACCCAATCACGGCTGTGTCTGAAATCACTCACTCATTCACTACTCCCTACTCACTATCTAGGGAATTCTATATAGAGGACTATATATTGAGCTCATTGGTAAAATGAAAAAAACACTTTCAGACACTACTCCGCTGCGCCGTTATTTACATCATTACTGTCTGTCACACAATTAAAACGTGCCAGATCAGTCGGCTGGTGGGTTTTCAAAATAATAAATACATGTATTTTTGTGATACATATTATACTGAGCGTATTTCCCAGATTGATAAATACGAAGTACTTTGTGTCTGCTGCATCTTTCAGTTCTTTTAAATCAAGGCTGAATCCTTTCTTCTTTGCCGCTGCCTTTTATTAAATCAAATTTGAGGCTTTTGATTAATTCCTCGCTCTGCACTGTAACTTTTATTCTTGTATTTTATGTCTCATTCTATTTTAGTTTTTTTCTATTCTCTTACTATTTTTAATAGTACTTGAATATCTGTTTATAATCTCCTTCGTTGATTCACCCCAACACACTTTTTTTTTTCTTTCAGTGCAACCACAGTGCATATTGCTTGGTTAGTGACCATCGGTTGTACACTACTTTTCACGGTGCACTGTGGGACACTATGAGTGCACTATATAGGGTGTAATAATTCTCACTATACATTCGGACAGGGGCGGCACGTGTAGTGGTTAGCACTGTCGCCTCACAGCAAGAAGGTCCTGGGTTCAAGCCCTGTGGCCGGCAAGGGCCTTTCTATGCGGAGTTTGCATGTTCTCCCCGTGTCCGCGTGGGTTTCCTCCGGGTGCTCCGGTTTCCCCCACAGTCCAAAGACATGCAGGTTAGGTTAACTGGTGACTCTAAATTGACCGTAGGTGTGAATGTGAGTGTGAATGGTTGTCTGTGTCTATGTGTCAGCCCTGTGATGACCTGGCGACTTGTCCAGGGTGTACCCCGCCTTTCGCCCGTAGTCAGCTGGGATAGGCTCCAGCTTGCCTGCAACCCTGTAGAAGGATAAAGCGGCTAGAGATAATGATGATGAGATCTCCTTCGTTGATTCACCCCAACACACTTTTTTTTTTCTTTCAGTGCAACCACAGTGCATATTGCTTGGTTAGTGACCATCGGTTGTACACTACTTTTCACGGTGCACTGTGGGACACTATGAGTGCACTATATAGGGTGTAATAATTCTCACTATACATTCGGACAGGGGCGGCACGTGTAGTGGTTAGCACTGTCGCCTCACAGCAAGAAGGTCCTGGGTTCAAGCCCTGTGGCCGGCAAGGGCCTTTCTATGCGGAGTTTGCATGTTCTCCCCGTGTCCGCGTGGGTTTCCTCCGGGTGCTCCGGTTTCCCCCACAGTCCAAAGACATGCAGGTTAGGTTAACTGGCGACTCTAAATTGACCGTAGGTGTGAATGTGAGTGCGAATGGGTGTCTGTGTCTATGTGTCAGCCCTGTGATGACCTGGCGACTTGTCCAGGGTGTACCCCGCCTTTCGCCCGCAGTCAGCTGGGATAGGCTCCAGCTTGCCTGCGACCCTGTAGAACAGGATAAAGCGGCTAGAGATAATGAGAGATGAGATGAGACATTCGGACAGCACTACAAAATGGCAAACTTATTATATAGTCCACTATATAGTGAGTAGTGAGTGATTTCGGACACAGGGACTGATTACCACTGTTGGTCCCACCCTTGTACGTCTTCCTTTTCTTGACAGAAAGTATAGTATTTTCATAAATGTATAAAATTTAGTTTGTGGTGCTATTACCAAAGATTAGGCCAACTGGCTACTCTAAATTGCCCATACGTGTGAATGGTTGTTCATCTCTGTGTTAGTCCTGCGATAAACTGGTGACCTGCCCAGTAGAGCCCTGCACTCCCGCGGGAGTCCCGCGGGACCCGCCGCAAAGCAGTGCAGCGCGGGACAAATTTTGAAAGCTCATTGCGGGCGCGGGCGGGACCGGAAGTGCACATATGCGCATATGCGCGCGGGAGCGGGAGTGCATATATGTGGTGCGGGCGGGAGCGGTGATAAGCTGCAGTCCCCTGACTAAAAATGTGTTTGAAATAAAATGTATAAATTATTAATTTATGTCTATCATATATAATCTGTGTTGGATATTTTATTTAGCATTAATAAAAACATTTTAAGATGCCTAAATTTGCAGAGAGAGTTAGGCTACGTTCACACTGCAAGGCTTAATGCTCAATTCCGATTTTTTTGTGAGGTTGTTCACATTAACAAATACATGCGACTTGTATGTGATCCTCAGTATGAACGAAAAGCGACCTAAAAGTGTTCCGCATGCGCATTGCAGGATACGACGACGTCACACGCAGTGAGCATGGCCAGTGTTTACGGAAGTAAAACCGCCCGGTTGCGGTATGACTCATCCAATCTAGCTTGAATAGCTGCATCCCCCCAAATGGAAATCAGCTCCCTAACCTCTGCGTCCTTCCATTGAGAAGATTCAGAACCTTCACAGCCCGAAGCGTCCCTCGCATTGATGTCATATACGCCATGTTGTTGTAACTTTTTTTGAGAGACCCGCCGCCTACTTCAGCGCAGAATAGTGACGTTTGTGGCTTATTGATGACGTGTAAGTCGGATGAATGCGACCTGGCGGTTCAGACTGAAGTCGCATATGAAAAGAGCGGATAGGAATCGGAATTAGGACCACCACATATCCAAACGGCCTGGGTCGGATTTGAAAAAATCGGATCTGTATCGATCATATTGTCAATAAAAGATCGGATACAGGTCACATAGGGGCGAAAAGATCGGATTTGAGTCACTTCAGCCTGCAGTGTGAACGATTGCCAGAGAAACAGCATCTTAAATTCGGGAAATCCTTTCATTAAATGACTCGCAGTTCACACCTAGCTAGCAAGAGAACCATGAGTGAGGTGATTTCCTGCTTGCGTTAGTCTACAACTTTAGCCAGAGAGACATATTACACAGTGACGGTAGGCTTGACTCGATGCTATCCCAGAAATCCTTCCTGTAATATGCAAATTTAGCTGTCCAATCAGAGGCGGCCAAATTTGCATATTACAGGAAGGATTTCTGGGATAGTATTGAGTCAAGCCTACCGTCACTGTGTAACCTGTCTCTCTGATTATAGTTGTAGACTAACTCAAGCAGGAAATCAATTCATTTCTTTTACTAACTCTGCTTTGCAATAAAAAACAAAAACACACAATACCATTGGTATCAAAGTAAGCCCATTCACTTTTTTTATGCTGACTAGAGAATTAAAATGGTTTCTCATATGATAAAAATGTTTGATTCGCGATTAAATCCTTTGGCAGCATTAATTATTATTATTAGAGACAGTACATGCTGAATTCCGGAACAAGGTTAATAATAACAACGTGAGCTGTAGATATTTATGCTGAAATCCACTCAAAGTAGGGGGCGGGGCACCATCACGCTGTGTCAAGACAAGGACTTTTCTGAGAAATCATGCGAATGTCTGCATCTTGCGGGCGGGGGCGGGAGCGGGACTGAAAAATCCGACCCGCGCAGACCTCTACTGCCCAGAGTGTCCCCTCAGAACCGGTTGGGATTGTCTCCGTGTTCCCCTGTGACCCTGGTGGATAAGCGGTATAGATGATGGATGGATGTTCTTACCAATGCTCATGCTTATTTATTCATAATTATATAAAATAAGTATATGAAGTATAATGCTCATCTTGTTATAGCAGTGCAAGAAGTTAAACTGAGAAATAAATCTAGCACTACTGTCAACAAAAGACATTGAATATTTTAAGTTCAGGATGGCTGACACAAAGTTTTGGGACAGTTCCTAAAAATAGTTAGCCTGGAGCTCTGAAATGCAAAACACTGCAGTGATTTAATTTACAAGCATTTATAAGCAATGCGGTATTCATTAACATTTGAAGAAAAAAAAACCTCACATACAAAAATTTTGTATGGAAGTGGGAAAACAAATTGGACAAATGAAGTATTTGATATTTTGTGCTCAAATGGACTTGCAAGTTTTGTTGTATAAAAATTCCAAGTAAAATAAATAGCTTGACTGTGAGCAAAGGCATTGTTTACACATTTTTCAAAATTATTTAACTGGAACAAAACATTTATATATAATTAAAATATTATTTTAGAAAAGAATAAAGAACTTAGCAGAAGGAGAAGCAGAAGCAACACAGGCCTTCACAATAACTATGTATACATACCATACATGCAGCACATCTGATCTCTAAACACAAAAAAAGTTGTAATTTATTTAAAATAATAATAACTAGAGGCGGCGGCACGGTGGTGTAGTGGTTAGCGCGGTCACCTCACAGCAAGAAGGTCCGGGTTCGAGCCCCGTGGCCGGCGAGGGCCTTTCTGTGCAGAGTTTGCATGTTCTCCCCGTGTCCGCGTGGGTTTCCTCCGGGTGCTCCGGTTTCCCCCACAGTCCAAAGACATGCAGGTTAGGTTAACTGGTGACTCTAAATTGACCGTAGGTGTGAATGTGAGTGTGAATGGTTGTCTGTGTCTATGTGTCAGCCCTGTGATGACCTGGCGACTTGTCCAAGGTGTACCCCGCCTTTCGCCCGTAGTCAGCTGGGATAGGCTCCAGCTTGCCTGCGACCCTGTAGAACAGGATAAAGCGGCTAGAGGAGATGAGATAACTAGAGGCACCCTTGGCACAGTGGTATCCCATTTCCACACCTGAAGCCTTGGGACAAAGGTCAGGGTCACAGAACTGAGAGAAATGAGGCCACTTGTATGGAATCTGATGACAGACAGAAAAGGATATAATACTTCTATGGTTAACAATATTAACAAAGTCCATATCTTTCACCAATTTCTTGATGTGAAATATGCAGATCATTGATCTGACCTGTCAGGGTCTCTCCAGGGCAAAACCAATGTTCCCAAATGAAAGCGCATATATGACTTCCTATTCATGATCAATAGTAATGATAGGCCTATCTTGCACTGTTTTCATAATACAAGGCATTGAACATATGCAGGTCATTTATTTGACCTTTCAAGGCCACTCTAGATCAATTTTTTTTTGGTGCCAAAAGAAAGTCCATGCATGAGTTCCTATTCATGATTAAGAGTAACCATGGACCTACACTACCGTTCAAAAGTTTGGGGTCACTTTGAAATTTCCTTATTTTTGAAAGAAAAGCACTGTTCTTTTCAATGAAGATCACTTTAAACTAATCAGAAATGCACTCTATACATTGCTAATGTGGTAAATGACTATTCTAGCTGCAAATGTCTGGTTTTTGGTGCAATATCTCCATAGGTGTATAGAGGCCCATTTCCAGCAACTCTCACTCCAGTGTTCTAATGGTACAATGTGTTTGCTCATTGCCTCAGAAGGCTAATGGATGATTAGAAAACCCTTGTACAATCATGTTAGCACAGCTGAAAACAGTTGAGCTCTTTAGAGAAGCTATAAAACTGACCTTCCTTTGAGCAGATTGAGTTTCTGGAGCATCACATTTGTGGGGTCGATTAAATGCTCAAAATGGCCAGAAAAATGTCTTGACTATATTTTCTATTCATTTTACAACTTATGGTGGTAAATAAAAGT
Source organism: Neoarius graeffei (assembly GCF_027579695.1). Classification (NCBI taxonomy): domain Eukaryota; kingdom Metazoa; phylum Chordata; class Actinopteri; order Siluriformes; family Ariidae; genus Neoarius; species Neoarius graeffei. The sequence goes on along the minus strand of NC_083580.1, from coordinate 21,191,836 downwards.
GTGACTTTTCATGGAAAACACAAAATTGTCTGGGTGACCCCAAACTTTTGAACGGTAGTGTATCTAGCACAGTTTATGAGACACAGGCCTTCGAAAATATAAGCGTCACGGATCTGAACTTTTAAGGTCACTCCAGGTCAACTTTTTTTGGTGCCAAAAGAAAGTCCATATATGACTTCCTATTCATGGTTAATAGTAACTATGGCCTTATCTTGTCCCATTTTTGAGATATAGGCCATTGAAAATATGTGACCTAATATTGACCTAGGTTGAAGGTCAATAGGTCAAAACTATAAATGTTCATTAAAACATGTTTTTTCTATGGCAAAGGAGCAAGGCTAGCTCAAAGACCATGAAAAATAGGCAAAACTCTGACTTTTTGCAATAGAGTTACCTAATTGACAAGTTCAAGGTCACGTAGGTGGTGTAGTGGTTAGCACTGTTGCCTCACAGCAAGAAGGTTCCGGGTTCGAACCCAGCGGCCGGCGAGGGCCTTTCTGTGTGGAGTTTGCATGTTCTCCCCGTGTCTGCGTGGGTTTCCTCCGGGTGCTCCGGTTTCCCCCACAATCCAAAGACATGCAGTTAGGTTGACGTGGGGCGGCCTTGGGCTGAGGTGCCCTTGAGCAAGGTACCAAACCCCTGACTGCTCCCCGGGCGCTTTGTGCTGCCCACTGCTCTGGGTGTGTGTGTGTGTGTGTATTCACTGCTTCAGATGGGTTAAATGCAGAGGATGAATTTCACTGTGCTTAAAGTGTGCATGTGACAAATAAAGGTTTCTTCTTTCTTCTTTACCGCAGTGAAAATAGGTCAAATCACTTAACCGGTGTGAACTATTTTGAAGCCCCTAAATAGGTTCTCCATACCCAATTTGGTAAATATTCATGAAAAATGAGGGGAGATTAGCGATTTAATGCATAAGTGACCTTTGACCTAATTCTGGCAAAGGGTCAAGGTCAGAGGTCAAATGAGTGCAAAAAAAGTGTTAAACTATAAGGGCCATGGAAGATGGCATGAAAGAATTTTGTCTAGCTTGTCCAGGAACTGTACCAGGTGGTCCCATTCATAGCCATTCCTGAAAATGTTATGACGTCATAAAATGGCATCCTGTGCTGTCATGCATGATATGGAGATCACAGATGTGACCTATATGCACACCAACTTTCAGATATCTTGAAAACTGAGCGAGAAATGACCCTTGTCTGACTACTACTACGTCACTAAACCTAAGCAATTTCAAGACCCCATTTCCACTGAAGTGCAAATGGGATAATAATAGCATTTCCTGAAGAAAAAGCAGAGGAATTGCACAGCCAGCACAACTCCCTGGTGTTATTAAGGGGTTTATTGGGCATTGTCAGGCGGTGCATATGGTATGGCAGGTGGCTCCTAGCTTGATCTTAGATGGTTGTAAGAGCATTTCAGTTTGATCAGACATATGGTATGGGAGACAAATGCACTTGAGATTAACCATACCCATTGAGGGTGACCACACGGCCTCAGAATCTAGCATTGAGGAGCATATGCCTTTCAAGTTTTCTACATATCCATCTAATATATCATCTGTTATAACCGTTTGTGTAAATTAATCCTCACCTTGGAATGACTGATTGATCGGCAGTGGCCACACTCTTCACAAATGTCCACAGATTTTTATAGATAATCGATAGACAGACTCTGCAAAAAAAATTGACTAATCCTAGGAATAGTTTGCAAAAGATGGGTTCCCATACTAACACACACACACAAAAAATAAATAAATAATGAGTGGGCGGGGCTAAATGTTCCAAAAAGCGCAGTTTTGTTGCATAAGTGACCGAATCAGGAGTAAAAGGAATATTCTCTGTCCACCTGGCTGAAAGGCCCGAAGGGGGATTATGTCGTGGTGATGTCTGTCCGTCCGTCCCTCCCTCCCAGGAAGGGTGCTCACCTTCTGAAATCAACTCCTCTCACAATTTTTGGAGAAATTTCACATAACTTGGCAGGATTCTTTGTTATATGTTGGTAATAGGCATATTGCAATTTCGTTAAATTGGGTCACATTTTACCAGGGTTCCAGCCCTTGATTATCAAAATTATACTTTGACAATTTCATGAGCGTGTGTTTTCCTTCTGAAATCAACTCCTCTCACGATTTTTGGAGGAATTTCACCAAACTTGGCAAGAGGCCTTGTTATATGTCGGTAGTATGCATATTGTTATTTTGTTCAATTCAGTTGCATTTTACCAGAGTTACAGCCTTTGAGTAACAACCTTGTACTTTCACAATTTCATGAAGGTGTGCTTGCATTCTGACATCAACTCCTCTTACAATTTTTGGACAAATTTCTCGAAGCTTGGCAAAAGGCCTTATTATATGACGGTAATGTGCATATTGCGATTTAATTTTGCATTCATGTTTCCCTCGATCAGGACTAGTCGCCCCGTTACCGCTGCTGAAAAACATCCCCACATCATGATGCTGCCACAGCCATGCTTCACTGTAGGGATGCCTGGATTACTCATATTCAGGCCAAAAAGTTCAATTTTGGTTTCATCAGACCAGAGAATCTTGTTTCTCATGGTTTGCGAGTCCTCTAGGTGCCCTTTTGGCAAACTCCAAGCAGGCTGTCATGTGCCTTTTACTTACGAGTGGCTTCCGTCTGGCCACTCCACCATAAAGGCCTGATTTGTGGAGTGCTGCCTGGATGGTTGATCTTCTGAAAGGTTCTCCCATCTCCACAAGGATACGCTGGAGCTTTGTCAGATTGACCCTCGGGTTCCTGCTCACCTCCCTGGCAAGGCCCGTCTTCCTCGATTGCTCAGTTTGGCCGGATGGCCAGGTCTAGGAAGATTCTTGGTGGTTCCAAACTTCTTCCATTTACGAATGATGGTGGTAACTGTGCTCTTTGGGTCCTGTAAAGCTGCAGCAATTTTTCTGTACCCTTCTCCAGATCTATGCCTTGACACAATCCTATTTCTGGAGGTCTGCAGATAATTCCTCTGACCCCATGGCTTGGAGTTTGCTCTGACATGCACTGTCAACTGTGGGACCTTATATAGGCAGGTGTTGGCAATCCCCAGTCATGTCCAATCAATTGAATTTACCACAGGTGGACTCCAATTAAGTTGTAGAAACATCTCAAGCAGTATCAGTGGAAACAAAATGCACCTCAGCTCACTTTTGGGTGTCATATCAAAGGGTGTGCACACTTGTATACATATGATATTTTACATTTTCATCTCATCTCATCTCATTATCTCTAGCCGCTTTATCCTGTTCTACAGGGTCGCAGGCAAGCTGGAGCCTATCCCAGCTGACTACGGGCGAATTAGCACAAATGTCTAAAAACCTGCTTTCACTTTCTCATTATGGGCTACTTTGTGGAGAATTTTGTGACAAAAAATGAACTCAATCTTTTGTAGAATAAGTCTGTAACATAATAAAATGTGGAGAAGGTGAAAGGGGTGTGCAGACTTTCCGGCTTGACTGCATTTTTGTCTAAAAAAATCTCACCAGAAGTTGATATTTGCTCTGTGAAAATGTCACTAAAATTTGCTCCATTGGCAATACTGATCCAGTGCTGTTTTGATGCTGTTGCTTTGATCTGAACAGGTGGGATAACCACGCCTCGTTCATTTGGATATAACAGATGGAAATAAATAGAGGTGGGAAATAAATGTGGCATTAGAAAATAAAAGTCCCCTGAAATAAAGAAATATTGAATTATGAAATAAAAGTCCCCTAATTTAAATAAAAGTAGCCCTTTGAAAAAATTTATTTTGAAATAAAAACTTATTTATTTATTGAACTATACAGACACATTTATTTATTTATTTATTTATTTATTTGGGCTTTCCCCAAAGCACAGATATGCAGCGCTCAGCGCCGCGCTGTCACTTGCACACTAAAATATATATCAATACCGGGCTGCACAGTGGTGTAGTGGTTAGTGCTGTCGCCTCACAGCAAGAAGGTCCGGGTTCGAGCCCCGTGGCCGGCGAGGGCCTTTCTGTGTGTTGTTTGCATGTTCTCCCCGTGTCTGCGTGGGTTTCCTCCGGGTGCTCCGGTTTCCCCACAGTCCAAAGACATGCAGGTTAGGTTAACTGGTGACTCTAAATTGACCGTAGGTGTGAATGTGAGTGTGAATTGTTGTCTGTGTCTATGTGTCAGCCCTGTGATGACCTGGCGACTTGTCCAGGGTGTACCCCGCCTTTCGCCCGTAGTCAGCTGGGATAGGCTCCAGCTTGCCTGCGACCCTGTAGAAGGATAAAGCGGCTAGAGATAATGAGATGAGATATCAATACCATAAATTGACCAATGCAGAGTACTTTCCGCACCTAAATATCTCCTATTCCCCTCTGAAAATGAGTAATAACTATAGATATAGGAAGATATTGTAATATATAGGTCTAGACTATCCTGGTACTCAACCCAGAAGAGAAAATAAAGGGTTTTGCTGAGTGCACTGACTGCCATTCGCAACTGTACATAAAACCACATTCTAGGCGCTAGATGGCGCTGTTGCATGATTTGACCTTGATAGATTAGATTAGATTAGATTAGATTAGATTAGATTAGATTAGATTAGATTAGATTAGATTAGATTAGATTAGATAAAACTTTATTGATCCCTTTGGGAGGGTTCCCTCAGATTGATATTTTTCAATATTATGCATTTTTTTGTTGTGCAATAAAATTAAATATTTCTCTGAACTGACTGTTTCCAGTGTTTTTATTTCAAGTCTAATTTTGCCCTTTAAATTTTGCCCCTTGCATATTTCAAATCAAATATACTTTATTGGTCCACAGACGTGGAAATTTTTCTTTGGCTCCAGAGGTAGTTGTTAAAAATACAAAAAAAAAAACAAAACACACAATTAATTAATAAACATTGCATAGACACGATACAGAAGAAGCCTAGTACACAAATATGGATGTTTTATGCCTATTCTGAGTTTAGAAGTATTATTCCAGTTGGTATGAATGATTTTTTTTTTTGTAGATTTTTTTGGTTACAGTTGCAGCTCTAAAACGTCTTCCTGAGGGCAATTTAATAAACTCTCTAAACAGGGGATGCATACAGTCAGACACAATTTGTTGGGCTTTTTGTTTGACCTGTATCTCATAGCTGTGACCCAGCTGTTTCTGGCCTCTTCCAATAATTTTACTTGCCATACTAACAATTCTTGTTAGTCTATTCCTGTTCTTAGCCCCAAGGTTCCCATACCATGTATGCATATTAAAAGTCAAAACACTTTCCACAAGGCTTCTGTATACTGTCTCTAAAATGGACTTGCTAACGCCATATGAATCTAACTCATACATGTCAACCTATACAGATTGTCCGGAAATTGTACGGATTTTAGCTCATTTCAAGGCCGTACGGGCGTATAAACAAAGTCTTACGGATTTTCAGTATTTTCTGACCTAAATTTATTTTGTGTATCTTACTTGAACATTGTCAGCTGATCGTCACAAAAACATACAAAAGCTCGATTTATAGACAAAGAACAGCGTGTATGCAGGGGCAGATAACCCAGACTATGTGAAACCGGATGTTTATTCCTCAAGCCTCGTGCAGTATCGCGACTGCGAGACTTCGCTCGTTCCGGTCATGCTCACGATCTGCATTTAAACGTGCCAAACGGTCATTGTTCGAACGATTTTCTCATTGTGCAGAGCGACATTGTTAACACCTGAGAGATTTTGAATAGCGTCTGCTGAGTGAAAGAATGGGAACACCGAGAAAGAAAATGAGATACGGCGGGCGATATATTCCTGAATGGAAGGAGACATTTAATGGTGTCATTGTTCAGGCGAAAAATGAGGAGTACACGCACTGCACAGTTTGTGTGCGAGATATAAAAGTTGCGGCGTCTGGAGTTTACAACATGAGGGAACACATGAGGTCCAAACTACATCAGCGAAATTTGCACCAGAAACAGAATCAGCCGCAAATGACGATGTTTGCAAAGCCTAAGACGGATGATCAACCAACAAGTGTAATAGGAGCAGAAGTTACGATCTGTAATTTTATTGCTCAGCACAATTTGCCGCTAGCCGTTGCGGACCACCTGACAGAACTGTTGCCGCGAATTTGCACGGACAGTACGATTGCGAAATCTATCAGCTGTAGGCGCACCAAAACAATGCAAATAATCAAAAAGACCTTGGCCCCCGAAGCTACACTACCGATCATCCAGCACTGCCGGACGTCGCCATTTTCCTTGATGATCGACGAATCCAATGACAAAAAGACGGACAAGCGACTGGCCGTTTTGGTGCGGGTCTTCGACATAAACAGAGGGGCGAAGTCAAAAATCATAGACATGTCCGTGTGCAATATCGGCACGGGCGAGGCGATTTTCGACATGCTGGACAAAGTTCTCAGGCAAGTTATATTTACTTATTTATTTATTAAGTTTGGTGCAATTCGAAGGCTATAAGGATTTTATGTTGATTTTATGGATTTCTTCCTCTGATACTACAGGTGGACGCCCAAAGGGGTTGACATGTATGCTAACTTCCTGATTAGATACATTCGTTGCATTGCTTTTTAAAAAAATATACTCGGTGTTCATTGTAAAACTTAAAGTGCAATCAAAGTAAGTTCCCAAATATTTGAATTCCTCTACTTTCTCTACAAGCTGTGCATTAATAATGACACGTGAATCCTGGAAGATGTTAGATCTTGCGATAACAAGTTCCTTGGTCTTTGTCTCATTAATGAGAAGGCTATCCCCCCCCCCCCCCCCCCCCCAAAAAAAAAAAATCTGCCCCTCTGAGTTACATGTCAGTCCTGGGATCGAGATGCTGACCTCTTCTGCTCCTCGGACCTGCCTGATCCATCCTGGTGCCCTGTGTCTGGTTGGAATCTCATCGCATCGCTCCTGTGGAGGACGGCCCCATGTGGACAGTTGGGGGTCGCGGCTGGAGGACGCTCTGGACTCTTGCAGTGGTGTTTTTGTGGCTGGGGACTGCAGTTGACTTGCTGACTTTGGGACTACGGTTGTCGTGAACGGTTTTGCGCTTGGGTTTCCATCTGTGGGGGGTTTATAGCATCAACGAAGCTGACTTTATGTTAGGACTGTTAATGTTATAGTCATGTTGTCTGTTGTCCCCCAAATGAGGATGGGTTCCCTTTTGAGTCTGGTTCCTCTCGAGGTTTCTTCCTCATGTCGTCTGAGGGAGTTTTTCCTTGCCACCGTCGCCACAGGCTTGCTCATTGGGGATAGATTAGGGATAAAATTAGCTCATATTTTAAGTCGTGGGCGGCACGGTGGTGTAGTGGTTAGCGCTGTTGCCTCACAGCAAGAAGGTTCTGGGTTCAAGCCCCGTGGCCGGCGAGGGCCTTTCTGTGTGGAGTTTGCATGTTCTCCCCGTGTCCGCGTGGGTTTCCTCCGGGTGCTCCGGTTTCCCCCACAGTCCAAAGACATGCAGGTTAGGTTAACTGGTGACTCTAAATTGACCGTAGGTGTGAATGTGAGTGTGAATGGTTGTCTGTGTCTATGTGTCAGCCCTGTGATGACCTGGCGACTTGTCCAGGGTGTACCCCGCCTTTCGCCCGTAGTCAGCTGGGATAGGCTCCAGCTTGCCTGCGACCCTGTAGAACAGGATAAAGCGGCTACAGATAATGAGATGTGATGAGATTTTAAGTCGTTCAAATTCTGTAAAGCTGCTTTGCGACAATGTTTATTGTTAAAAGCGCTATACAAATAAACTTGACTTTGCTACTGTCATGACACTATTTTGTAAGCTCCTCAATATATTGGAAATAGGTGGATTGATTAACTGCATTTTTCCCTGCCTGCATAAGGCCAACCAGTGCCACATCATCAGCATATTTGTATAAATGACAGGTAGAATTCATAATTTGCATTTCATTAGTATATAAAGAGAACAAAACAGGTGACAACACACAGCCTTGGGGCACCCCTGAATTTAGTATAACAGTGTCTGAGGAGAAGCCACTATACCTCACTCTCTGTGGGTGGTCTGTAAGGAATTCCTTAATCCACTGTACAATATAGCTGTTAATATTAATATCACAGAGTCTTTTAATAAGAATGTGTTTCTGCATACAATTAAAAGCTGAGCTAAAATCAATGAATAATGTTCTGGCATAACTCTTAGGCTGTTGCAGGTGTTTACAGACAGTGTTTATCAGTGTCAGTGTTGCGTCACCAGTACCCCGACGCTTCTTGTACGCAAACTGGAGTGGGTCAAAATACTCACTAAGTGATGTTGAAAGATGATTTACTATGACCCTCTCCATACATTTGGACAAGATACTGGTCAGCGCAACAGGCCTAAAATCATTGAGCTCTGTATCTCTTGACTTCTTAGGGACAGGGATGATATTAGATATTTTCCATAGCCTTGGAACAGCATGATTGTTCAGTAAGAGTTGAAATAATTTTGTCAAAACTGCAGTTAGCTCAAATCTACATGTCTTGATCACCCTGCCCCTAAGTCTGTCTGGACCAGGTGCTTTGTGCGGTTTAATTCTGGTCAAACTGGCTGATACCTCTGCTTCTGTCAATACAATCGGCGAGTGTGCAGTTGTATTCATAAAAACATCACAATTGAGTTCATCACTGTCATTGCATAGGGGATTATCAGATCTTGAATAAAATTGATTCAGGTCATTAACAAATGATACACCTTTGTTTCCCAAGACCACCTGTTTATTTCCCTCCATGCCCATCATTACATTGAGTCCCTTCCAGGCCCCTCTGGCACTCCCAGAGCAGAGTTGTCTTTCTACCTTCTCTTTCTACTTCAGCCTATTCTTCCTTAAAGTGCATATCATGGGTAAATTCAGGAACAAGCTCAATGTAATTCTCCTATTTTATATTAAACTTTGGTCAAATATCTGTCACATTTTGCATTTTGTGCAATTTTTTTACCTTGCGCAATACCAGAAAAATTCAGTTGAAATCAAGCCATTTGAGGCGAGTTGGTCCGCCTCTGAAAAAACTTGGCATTTGGATTTCCCGGGAAACATTGATTTTCGTGACGTCACGTGCGGGACGCCTCCCTCTGAATCCTACGTCAGCGCTGGTTTGTTTATGAGAAAACGACCTGGTGGTTTTCTGCAAATTTCTTCAATGTTATCGCGTAATTATTAAAATGGTTAACAGATGTATCGTGGGGCGGCACGGTGGTGTAGTGGTTAGCGCTGTCGCCTCACAGCAAGAAGGTCCTGGGTTCGAGCCCCGGGGCCGGCGAGGGCCCTTCTGTGTGGAGTTTGCATGTTCTCCCCGTGTCCGCGTGGGTTTCCTCCGGGTGCTCCGGTTTCCCCCACAGTCCAAAGACATGCAGGTTAGGTTAACTGGTGACTCTAAATTGACCGTAGGTGTGAATGTGAGTGTGAATGGTCGTCTGTGTCTATGTGTCAGCCCTGTGATGACCTGGCGACTTGTCCAGGGTGTACCCCGCCTCTCGCCCGTAGTCAGCTGGGATAGGCTCCAGCTTGCCTGCGACCCTGTAGAAGGATAAAGCGGCTAGAGATAATGTGATGTGTGTGATGTATCGTAGGAGGGTGTAGCAACACCAATCTTGATGGGATTAGTACTCATCGTTTCCCAAAAGACCGGACAATGAGAGATAAATGGGAGTGCTTGGTCTACACAGGCTGTGCACTGAAACCGTGCAAAGCTCTCGCAGCCTGCTGGCGCTTCCGCAGATAACGTCACGAATCTGGCTCCAGACTCTCTTGGGATTTTTCCAGACGTGTTTTGTTTTTTTTCTGCTGTATACAGATGGCCTTGTGCAAAATTACCCTTCTGGATGAGCGTGTAAAGGGACATACTTTCATATAAAAAACACAAAATTGGTCCAGTTCTCCTCTCCATGATGCATATCTGCTGAAGCCTCTACCTTGTTATTTGAAGAGACTCTAATTAATTTCCTAATAATGACATTATCCTCACAGAATTTCATATATTCAGTTATAGTCTCCGTTAATTCGTCCACACCACTACAACAGTCAAAAAACATGTCCCAGTCCATAATTCCAAAACAGTCCTGCAGCATCTCCTGACACCATTCGTCCCATACCTGGACCTCTTTCACTACAGGTTGCTCACATTTAACTTTGGCTCTATATTTTGGAAGCAGGTGGATAACATTATGATCTGACTTCCCCAGTGGTGCATGACATAGCGCTCAATATGCGTCTGGTATGTTACCGAAGCATAGATCGTGTGCTCTTGTTGGACAGTCTATGTACTGATAGAGCATGGGGAGATCATGGACTAGATCACAGTTGTTAAAATCACTGAGGACGAACACTGGATCATCTGGAAAGCGTGTAAGTGCAGCGTTATAGCTTTCAGCTATCCTACCTGCAGCCTCTTGATGTTTTGGTCCAGGTACGTATGTCAGAATAATTGTGATCCATCCAAACTCCCTTGGGAGATAGAAGGGCTGAAACGACACGGTCAAGATTTCGTAATCCGGCGTACAGACCTGCTCCTGAATGTTCATGTGTGTGGCCCAAGTGTTGTCCACGAATATGCACAATCCTCCGCCGATTGATTTCCTTGACAGGTGCCCATCTCTGTCTGCCCTTATAGTTGTATATCCAGCAATGGAAACTGTTATTTCTGGCTTTAACCTTGTCTCTGTCAGACAAATGAGGTTGCATAGTTTAAAATCTGTTTCAAGGCTCAATCTCGCTGTTAACTCATCAACTTTGTTGTTAAGAGATCGCACATTTGATAGGATGATAGTCGGGAGAGGAAACCTGGAGCTGCATCTCCTCAATCTCATGCGTACACCTCCTCTAGACCCCCTTTTCTTAATTTTTGTTTTCTTTCTGATTACTCTCCCTCTACCTCTGTGTCTCAGAATGTCTGCACAGTCCATCGGAATGGAATGTTTAAAATTGCTGGCATAGGCTTGGAGCGGTAGCAGCTGATCTCTGCTGTAGGTGAGAACGGCGTCATGTCCACTAATTGACACGACGCTATTCGCCAAATATAGCAGCAGCGCAATCGCCAACCAAGCATTCAGTAGTTCTATATTTGTAAACCACATACTCTGTTATCGTTACAAGATTAGTAAATTATTAACAAAGTTAAAAACAAACAAGGGGTGGCACGGTGGTGTAGTGGTTAGCGCTGTCACCTCACAGCAAGAAGGTCCGGGTTCGAGCCCCATGGCCGGCGAGGGCCTTTCTGTGCGGAGTTTGCGTGTTCTCCCCGTGTCCGCGTGGGTTTCCTCCGGGTGCTCCGGTTTCCCCTACAGTCCAAAGACATGCAGGTTAGGTTAACTGGTGACTCTAAATTGACCGTAGGTGTGAATGTGAGTGTGAATGGTTGTCTGTGTCTATGTGTCAGCCCTGTGATGACCTGGCGACTTGTCCAGGGTGTACCCCACCTTTCGCCCGTAGTCAGCTGGGATAGGCTCCAGCTTGCCTGTGACCCTGTAGAACAGGATAAAGCAGCTAGAGATAATGAGATGAGATGAAAAACAAACAAACTACTGACGTGAAGCACTGGGTACCTTTGCCAAGGTAAAAAACAGCAAATTTAATCATGTTGAATTGTGTCTAAATCAACCCTAGATGCCACCAGAATGCACCATTTGAAGTCTCTAATTTCAAACTTTTCCAGGGGAGCAAGGCCCCAGACCCCCTTAACAGCCAGCCTTTAGGGGCTGGGCTCCACATCAGTAGCACTGCTCTGATGTTGTTTTTTTCTGAGGAAAAGCCCTGAAAAAAGAAGAAAACATATATATATATATCAGGGGCGATTTCTCAGAGACAACAAGGGAAGCCAAGCTTCCCCTAAAATTCTCTCCCCAAACTGTAGCATCTACGATGTTGAATTCTCATTAAAACAATAACTTGCATAACGTAATATATGCCCAAGATTGTATTTATGTTCATAACTATCCTGTAACTTATTTGAGTGATGTCTGACGAACTTGCAGTTCGCTACAAGAATCACCTTTGCTGCCAGGCTGTAACCTTTCTTATTTCAATGGGCTCTATGGACTGGCAGCAGTGTTGCCAGATTGGGCGGTTTTAAGTGCATTTTGGCGGGTTTTGAACATATTTTGGGATGGAAAACGTCAGCAGTATCTGGCAACACTGACTGGCAGCCGGGTATCCATTGCAGTCTACGAGACGGCTCTGAACAGCCAATTTCGGCTAGTTGTTATTGGTTAAAATCAACAAAATTGTCACTTCCAGGGAAGCCGGGCTTCTCTGGGACTAAACGAGACAGTGGGAGGGACAAGAAGCCGGGCTGATAAAGGATTATTGGAGGTAGTGTTTGAAAGACATGAGGAGGGCGGTACTTCAGCGAGGAACACGGAAGTATGATCAGTCAGTCCCTAGCGGATGTCGAGAAAGTGTAGTCGTGTGCCAAAGTGCTGTCCGAATTTCTTTTCATATAAACGTTTCTTCTCATTGATGTCTCTGTACATTACTCTGTAAATAAATGTAAATATTACTCGTTGTGCTCCGTTAACTTTCATCCATTCTATCAGTTTGATCATTCGTGAATTCACTCGTTTATTTCATTTGTAGTTCAATCTGGTTGTAGGCTAGCTTGAGCCTTATTGGGATCTGCAGTGCTAGCTGCTAACAGAAATTGGTGAAGTCTCTGGAAAGCACAACCAGCTGGTATGACAGGGTCACAGACCATTTTCTGGAAAAGGAGCGGAGGGCAGAATTTGTGTATAAATAGTGTTCATGTTCATGAATCTGAAGTGTGTATATTGTTCAGTAATGTTAAGAGAATGGTGGGCTCTGTGTTATAGGTTATACCTGGGTATAATATTCAAGGTTCTATGTGTTGCATAGCCTACCTGGTTATGAATTTCCAGACTGTGTTGCAGAAGATGTTCAAGGATGTGTTGCACAGCTGGGTGTTGTGTTAAAGACTCTGTGTTGCATATCAGGGTATGATGTTCAAGGCTCTTCGTTGAATAGCCAGTGATTTTTGGATGTTTGATATTTTTGATTAAGGATATGAGGCACTAGGGGGCGGCACGGTGGTGTAGTGGTTAGTGCTGTTGCCTCACAGCAAGAAGGTCCGGGTTCGAGCCCCGTGGCCGGCGAGGGCCTTTCTGTGCGGAGTTTGCATGTTCTCCCCGTGTCTGCGTGGGTTTCCTCCAGGTGCTCCGGTTTCCCCCACAGTCCAAAGACATGCAGGTTAGGTTAACTGGTGACTCTAAATTGACCGTAGGTGTGAATGTGAGTGTGAATGGTTGTCTGTGTCTATGTGTCAGCCCTGTGATGACCTGGCGACTTGTCCAGGGTGTATCCCGCCTCTCTCCCGTAGTCAGCTGGGATAGGCTCCAGCTTGCCTGTGACCCTGTAGAAGGATAAAGCGGCTAGAGATAATGAGATGAGATGAGATGAGGCACTAGCCTGGCAAGCCAGACTATAACATGAAATGTACAAGCAAAAATACTTTCTGCCACTAGGTGGGGTTGTCTAGTTCACTATGCTAATGGGGCACACTTTTCTATGCTTTGATATCCGGCCTACAGGTTTTATGATGGCGGCACGGTGGTGTAGTGGTTAGCGCTGTCGCCTCACAGCAAGAAGGTCCTGGGTTCGAGCCCCGGGGCCGGCGAGGGCCTTTCTGTGTGGAGTTTGCATGTTCTCCCCGTGTCCGCGTGGGTTTCCTCCGGGTGCTCCGGTTTCCCCCACAGTCCAAAGACATGCAGGTTAGGTTAACTGGTGACTCTAAATTGACCGTAGGTGTGAATGTGAGTGTGAATGGTTGTCTGTGTCTATGTGTCAGTCCTGTGATGACCTGGCGACTTGTCCAGGGTGTATCCCGCCTCTCTCCCGTAGTCAGCTGGGATAGGCTCCAGCTTGCCTGTGACCCTGTAGAAGGATAAAGCGGCTAGAGATAATGAGATGAGATGAGATGAGGCACTAGCCTGGCAAGCCAGACTATAACATGAAATGTACAAGCAAAAATACTTTCTGCCACTAGGTGGGGTTGTCTAGTTCACTATGCTAATGGGGCACACTTTTCTATGCTTTGATATCCAGCCTACAGGTTTTATGATGGCGGCACGGTGGTGTAGTGGTTAGCGCTGTCGCCTCACAGCAAGAAGGTCCTGGGTTTGAGCCCCGGGGCCGGCGAGGGCCTTTCTGTGTGGAGTTTGCATGTTCTCCCCGTGTCCGCGTGGGTTTCCTCCGGGTGCTCCGGTTTCCCCCACAGTCCAAAGACATGCAGGTTAGGTTAACTGGTGACTCTAAATTGACCGTAGGTGTGAATGGTTGTCTGTGTCTATGTGTCAGCCCTGTGATGACCTGGTGACTTGTCCAGGGTGTACCCCGCCTTTCGCCCATAGTCAGCTGGGATAGGCTCCAGCTTGCCTGCGACCCTGTAGAAGGATAAAGCGGCTAGAGATAATGAGATGAGATGAGGTTTTATGATGAATGCGTAAAATGGGCTTCCCCTGTTTTAAAACCAGCAGCCGCCACTGATATATATATATATATATATATATATATATATATATATATATATATATATATATATATATATAATGAATTTATTTCAGGATTTATTGCAAACAGCCATATTTATTTATTTATTTCAGAGGCATATTTATTTTATGCTTTTATTTATGATTTTAATATTGACTTTAATGGCATTCTATACGAAAGATAACCAAACAACATTTTCAAAAGCACTGTAAATGATTGACAGGCTCCACAGTTGAACGAGCCAATAACAGTAAAAGGGACCAGAAAAGGTTTCGTTTGGTCCAATCACTGAAGAACAGTGTGGCACGTGTCCCACCCCCTCAGGTTCCTTCTGTCGCTGGCGGGGAGTGACGTCACTGGTTCTAAAATGGCGGTACCGAGTCAGCTTTGAAATTTTCACTTGCTGCTCGTTTTTTTAGAATGAACAAGTATATAGAATGTTTGTTCAGTTTTTACTCTGAACTTGCGGATAAACAGGATTAGGGTTAACAACAAAAAATGGATTCGGTGGTAGGAGAGGATCAGACGCTGCCTTTTGACATCAGTGGGAGGTAATTCAGCTCGGCTCATTTGAAAAATAACGACTTGTGTGTGACAGTGTGGTCTGAAACTGTTCTTATGTTTTGTAATATCTCGTTAAGTTAAGCAAACAATTCTGCAGCTGACTTTTGTAAAATACTTGTTTTAAACTCACATAAACACAGATCAAACCTGCAAACTGTCACTAATGTCATTCAGTTGCTATTTTATTAGCTTTGGCACGTAATTACATTATTATTATTATTATTATTATTATTATTATTGCTTTTTAGACTAAACTGGAACTGACTATACCATTTTCTTATTTTACAGTATTTTATTGGAATGTATTGTTCTTAATGTCAGATAGATAGATAGATAGATAGATAGATAGATAATAATTGCTTTATTGATACCAATCTGGGAAATTTTGTTTCAGCATCAAGTTATCAGTCCAACATAAAATAGAATTTAAAAAAAAGATCCTAAGAACAAGCCGACTATACATCATTAAATACACCATTTTGTACGATGTATTTGTTTATCTTTTTGTCTTCCATGCCATTGCCAAAGACAATTTAGTCCGATTCTGGTTCTGATTCTGATTATTGGGTCAAGTCGCCTGCAGTGGCTGAAACCTAAACACAGCTCTCAAAACTAACCAGCTGGCCAAACTGTCTTTTATTTAGAAACAGCAATTTCAAGCACATTAGCAGATAGATACATAATAATAATAATAATAATAATAATAATAATAATAATAAATTATTATTATTATTATTATTATTATTATTATATATTCCACACTTTTTTCTGCTGGAAACGGCGGAATTGGTTTGGAGTCGATTCCCCACATTGAAATGACTCGTTTTCACAAACGACATATAATAATCACTTGTTGATAATATTTTTTTTTCCAGATAACTGCACATAATCTCCATTTAATTCATATTCTCAACCATAACAGTGTATTATTATGTGAGTAATTCGTATAGCACTTGGTCTATTATTCTCTCTCGTGTTTGCTCCCAACAGCTGAATCTGAATCAGAGTCGACTCCAAAAAAAGACGAATCGAACAACTACTATCCTGTTTACACTTGCAGTTGTTTTGTACATAACGACATGACTGTTGATATCGATGCTTACTTATCCTCCTGAGTATCGGTATCAGCAGGATAAAGTCTGTTTTAACTGTCGAATGCATAAATTCTGTCTGTGTGAGTTTAAAAATACAGAAATTTCGAGTAAGTTCAGTACTCGGGCAAATTAATAAAACCCGTTATCACTGTCCGATCACATCAATCCGTTTCTCCGTGTTAGATGATGTACACGTCACATCCGCCTGTACTTCCGCTTGCATAGGCTGAGTGATTTGGGTTGCGCAGTGACGGTTATTTTAGTTCCCCGCGCGTGCGGCCGCGTCTCGCGCTGGCTGTCATAACAAATAACACGCAGTCCGTTAGCGAGGTAGCATTGCTAACGCAGAAAAGAGGAAATTAGCTTTAGGCGGAGCGGAAAAAAAAAAAAACCTGTACTTTTTGGGTCATATAACGGACTTTTGTCTCTCTTCACTATGAAAGTGTTCCAGTAGGTAAGTAAAGTTAAATATTTTAATAAATGGTTAATACGTGTGTGTGTGTGTGTGTGTAAGCTGCATCCTGACTGGATATGAAGTGAAGTGTATTTTTAATAGCTCGTCTTCAACAGGCTTCTTCTCACAGGTTGTCATTGCTACCGTGGTAAATAGTTTTAAAAAAAATACTGCGCCGCATAAATAGTATGTGAACTTGCTTAAATATTAGCATGCTTTCATCTGACTTGGCGTTTTACTCTTTAGCTACTAGTATGCGACTTTAGAGAGTGGAAAAGTAAAGTGTGAGTGAGCTGAAGGCGAGAGATGATCTGTGTGTTTGTGCTTTTCTTTCTGCTGTGAATGACTTGGAGAACAGCAGCACATACAGTGGTGCTTGAAAGTTTGTGAACCCTTTAGAATTTCTTATATTTCTGCATAAATATGACCTAAAACATCATCAGATTTTCACAAAGTCCTAAAAGTAGATAAAGAGAACCCAGTTAAACAAATGACACAAAAAATATCATACTTGGTCATTTACACTACCGTTCAAAAGTTTGGGGTCACTTTTTGAAATGTCCTTATTTTTGAAAGAAAAGCACTGTTCTTTTCAATGAAGATCACTTTAAACTAATCAGAAATGCACTCTATACATTGCTAATGTGGTAAATGACTATTCTAGCTGCAAATGTCTGGTTTTTGGTGCAACATCTCCATAGGTGTATAGAGGCCCATTTCCAGCAACTCTCACTCCAGTGTTCTAATGTTTGCTCATTGCCTCAGAAGGCTAATGGATGATTAGAAAACCCTTGTACAATCATGTTAGCACAGCTGAAAACAGTTGAGCTCTTTAGAGAAGCTATAAAACTGACCTTCCTTTGAGCAGATTGAGTTTCTGGAGCATCACATTTGTGGGGTCGATTAAATGCTCAAAATGGCCAGAAAAATGTCTTGACTATATTTTCTATTCATTTTACAACTTATGGTGGTAAATAAAAGTGTGACTTTTCATGGAAAGCACAAAATTGTCTGGGTGACCCCAAACTTTTGAACGGTAGCGTATTTATTGAGGAAAATGATCCAATATATTACATATCTGTGAGTGGCAAAAGTATGTGAACCTCTAGGATTAGCAATTAATTTGAAGGTGAAATTAGAGTCAGGTGATTTCAGTCAATGGGATGACAATCAGGTGTGAGTGGTCACCCTGTTTTATTTAAAGAACAGGGATCTATCAAAGTCTGATCTTCACAAGACGTTTGTGGAAGCGAAGTCACGATAACAAATTTTGTTGGACGATAGACTGTCTCAGAAATTATTGCGATAAACGATATTATTGTTGACGTCTTTTCAAGACCGTTTAATGCCACTAGTAAAATACTAATCATGCAAATAAACCCTTTCAAAGAACAGTGAAGTTTTTAATTAAGTCCACTTATTCAATTCAACAGTGGAACGTAAAAAATATAAAGAAATAACCTAAAGAAATAAAACAGTCAAACAAAACCACTCGCAACAAAAACAATAAATAAAATGCAATCTATGGCTCTTAAAAGTTGCACTTAAGTAAATATTAACTTGGCACAGGGTAATAAATATGTTATTTACCAGCTGGGAGGTCCGTATGGTGAAATACCGTGACTGAGGTCTTGAAAGTACTGAGTGAGGCCCTCTGGGCCGAGGTCACGGTATTTCACCATACGGCCCGACCTTAAGCTGGTGAATAATATATTTATTTTTTTCTTTACCAAATTCTAACAGAAAACGAGAGCGCCCGAAAGGGAAAACCAAGCCAAGCCACCATTTTGAATCCTCATTCACGGCTGTAATGCAAATTGCTTTCTCCTCGGTATACAAGTGCACTTCCATGGCAGGAAAAAAAACTACATTTTGCCGCCTATGTAGTCCCCTATTTATACAAAATTGAGTCCTTCAGGATTCAGCCATGTGTTTGCTCGGCATTAGCAACAGTTACAGGTTTTTAGCTTTCTCCTGAAATGTTTTCTTTTATTTCTTCTTCCTCAGGGTAGTACCCTGGTGCAAATCCTGGCCAGGATCCTAGCAGGATCTTACCAGGATCCTAACCAGGATCTTGTACAGGATCTGAAATATAATCCTAAAGGATCTTGGACAAGATCCTTTAGGATCCTAACCAGGATCTTGGACAAGATCCTGGTTAGGATCCTGGTAAGATCCTACAGGATTTTGTGAAGGATCCTACAATATCCTACAGGATCTTGTACAAGATCCTGGTTAGGATCCTGGTAAGATCCTACAGGATTTTGTGAAGGATCCTACAATATCCTACAGGCTCTTGGACAGGATCTTGAACAGGATCCTGTAGGATCTTGGACAAGATCCTTTAGGATTATATTTCAGATCCTGTACAAGATCCTGGTTAGGATCCTGGTAAGATCCTGCTAGGAGCCTGGTAGGATCCTGGCCAGGATTTGCACCAGGGATTGTAAGACCTGACTTCTTTTTTGGTAGAAAAGGTTAAACAAGTAAAGCCTATTCAAATGGTGTTCTGAATAGCCATTATTGTTTTAATCAACATTTAAGAGGGTGCTTGCATTCATTTTCATAAAGAATCAGCTGTGACCCAGGTATATGCATACTTTTAGATGAATCACATTATTATGAAGGTTATTTTTCAACCAAACATGCTGTTGATTGTACTAGGTTTTATAGTTGAATAAATATGGAACACTGCTCTTTATAACTTTATTCAAGCAAACTAATGAAAACTGTAACTCTGAAATATTATCATGGAATAGTTAAAATTGTCTTCCATATTCACATTATGGTTTGTTGAAATAAAGGTCATCATATTTAGCTATATTTAAACCCTAAATCACATATAGTATGTGTGAGCCCTCTTCTGCTCTTGTACAGAAGGATATTTATTTAAGTTTAAAAAAACCTCGCAAAAAACTTTAAATGCACTATCTATTCAAGAATTTAGGGCTAGCAAGCCTTGTTTCCATGCTACCCTGAATTTGCTGAATCAGAGTATTGGGAATTCGTTCGGCAAGAACCTACTCAGGATCCTGTTGGTATCCAGTTAGGATCTTATTCAGGATCCTACTTAGGATCTTGTTAAGATCCTACAAGAACATACCCAGGATCCTGTTGGTATCCAGTTAGGATCCTGTTCAAGATCTTGTTTAAGATCCTACAAGATCCTACACAGGATCCTGCTGCAATTGAGTTAGGATCTTATTCAGGATTCTGTTCAAGATCTTGTTTAAGATCCTACAAGATCCTACTCAGGATCCTGTTGGTATCCAGTTAGGATCTTATTCAGGATCCAGTTCAAGATCTTGTTTAAAGGAACAGTCCACTGTACTTCCATAATGAAATATGCTCTTATCTGAATTGAGATGAGCTGCTCCATACCTCTCTGAGCTTTGCGCGACCTCCCAGTCAGTCAGACACAGTCAGACGCGCTGTCACTCCTGTTAGCAATGTAGCTAGGCTCAGTATGGCCAACGGTATTTTTTGGGGCTGTAGTTAGATGCGACCAAACTCTTCCGCATTTTTCCTGTTTACATAGGTTTATATGACCAGTGATATGAAACAAGTTCAGTTACACAAATTGAAACGTAGCGATTTTCTATGCTATGGAAAGTCCGCACTATAATGACAGGCGTACTAACACCTTCTGCGCGCTTCGGCAGCGCATTGATACGGAGCTCAGATATCAATGCACTGCCGAAGCGCGCAGAAGGTGTTAGTACAGTGTGCATGGAAGGGTTGCAAGGAGAAAGCCACTGCTCTCCAGAAAAGAACATTGCTGCTCGTCTGCAGTTCGCTAAAGATCACATGGACAAGCCAGAAGGCTGGAAAAATGTTTTGTGGATGGTTGAGACCAAAATATAACTTTTTGGTTTAAATGAGAAGTGTTATGTTTGGAGAAAGGAAACCACTGCATTCCAGCATAAGAACCTTCTCCCATCTGTGAAACATGGTGGTGGTGGTATCATGGTTTGGTCCTGTTTTGCTGCATCTAGGCCAGGATGGCTTGCCATCATTGATGGAACAATGAATTCTCAATTATACCAGCGAATTCTAAAGGAAAATGTCAGGACATCTGTCCATGAACTGAATCTCAAGAGAAGGTGGGTCATGCAGCAAGACAACGACCCTAAGCACACAAGTCGTTCTACCAAAGAATGGTTAAAGAAGAATAAAGTTAATGTTTTGGAATGGCCAAGTCAAAGTCCTGACCTTACTCCAATGGAAATGTTGTGGAAGGACCTGAAGCGAGCAGTTCATGTGAGGAAACCCTCCAACATCCCAGAGTTGAAGCTGTTCTGTACGGAGGAATGGGCTAAAATTCCTCCAAGCCGGTGTGCAGGACTGATCAACAGTTAGCGGAAACAGTTAGTTGCAGTTATTGCTGCACAAGGGGGTCACACCAGATACTGAAAGCAAAGGTTCACATACTTTTGCCACTCACAGATATGTAATATTGGATCATTTTCAGATTTGTGTGAAAATCTGATTGTTTTAGGTTATATTTATGCAGAAATATAGAAAATTCTAAAGGGTTCACAAACTTTCAAGCACCACCGTGGTAAAGCAAAGGCTTACCAAATCTGGGGGGTCCGGGGGCATGGCCCCCCTGGGAAATTTTGGAACTTTTGACGCTCTAAAACGCAATTTCCCGCATTTTGAGAGGCAATTTTTGGTGGAGTAAAGCTAAGTTTAATGTCTCAGAGTACATTTCGTCCATGTATTTTTTTTCTATATGAAACAGAACCAGTGATACTATAATGTAATTACGTCTACTTAGTATCGTTGAGAGGATAACATCCTCTTACCATGGGTTTAGTACTTTCTGTGTTTACATGTGAGTAAATACACATACAGCATTCAAATGTACCTTGCTTAATTGAAGGAACCAAAGTAGCGCATTCTCTCATCATTGAAAGACAAGAAGGCAGCAGCAATAGGGGTTCAAACTGAAAACTTACCTCGTTATCATCAAGCATCTTGGGTGCCTTTGTCAAGCCCAAAAGTTTGCAATGGATATTTGTCTGAAACTCCTCTTCATACTGATTTTCAGTCAGTAGTCAGGGCAGCAAGCGAATTCATGTAGATCTAGAGCAGCATCAAGTTTTTGCGTGCCCAAAACTGCTCGTACGCCTCGTGAACGCTGTCTAGCCATCTGGACAGGACACGAGTTATCAGTCAGATATATAAATGTATAGTAGCGACACTGTCATAGCCTTGCTGTCGCAGGGTCCCCGCTTTGGCGCGAGTACCCAAGGAGACCAGACATGTCTAGACAGTTGCCACAGCAACAGGTTAATTAGTCCATAGAGTATTCATAAATCAGCTTGTCTACTAAAAGTGATGGGTTTTGCAGTTCTGTGTAAGCCAAATAAGGAAAATTCCGGAAAGCGGAGGCAATCGGTAACGTCAGGGCCAGGCTAATTTGCATCGGTTTTGGTGCGAATGGGTGCTACCAACCTACAGTACAAAGAGATGGCGCCAGGATGAAGGGACGCAGTGGGATTTAATAAGGGAAAACAGAGGTGTGCAGCGGGCTGTTTATTCATACTACTCTCTCCTTTTCTTCCTTGTAAATAGTCAAAGAACTCCTATTGTAACTTGGGGGGGGGGGGGGGGGTCACAGCCCCCCCAACATAATTTTAGGGAGGGCAGCCGCCACTGTAAAGTGAGAATGATCTCTGCTGTCCCTATGGTGCTGATTAATAAGTGAATAAGCAGAGTTGTGAATTATTATTATTATTATTATTATTAATGTGCAGGTGGCTAACCGCTTTGTGTTATAAATGATAGTGGTGAAGCTGTTCATAATGTCACCAGAAACTCCATTTTTATGTTCAGTTGTTGCTTTATTTCATTTGGTTGTCAAATGAAGGGCTTTTTCTTGTGTGTGTCCGTGCGTGCACGCGTTTATTTGGTGCTCTTATGTGATGGTCTACAAGGTCTTGTATTTGTTCAGAGAAGAGGAAGTAGAGGTTTTAGTGTTGCTGCGAGGAAGGGATCTGTACACATGCGCACAGCATCATTACTGTGTTTGGCCAGAATTTGCACCTGGAATGTATTTGCTTGGATCATGCAGTATACTGTAATGGTGTACACTCAGAAATAAAGGCACCAAACTGTTACTGGGGTATGGATGGATGAATGTTAAACACCAACAGGAGGGGGATTGGGGCGAAATAGCACAAGTTACTTTGTGCTCTCAAAGATGAATTCCAAAGTTTAGAATAAACTCCTATCTGTGTCAATTCCCAGTCTTACATTTTCATTCATTCATTTCATATACAGGATGTTTAAAAAAAAAAAAACATTATTTGAGATGTAAATATCCCAGAAACTACATAGTCTAGGCAAATGAAACTGAACAGGCTTAAAGGAGATACACAGAACCTTTATTTTTAAATAAATTTGAGTGGATAGTATCTCCATCCTTGACTCTTGTATGCTGCATAAATGGGAATAAAAAAACGTGTATACATATTTTTGAGAGTTAAAATTGACCGCAAAATTGGCATTCGAGCAGCCCCGCTGAGCCAGCCTAGCCTGGGAAATCCCATGCTGCTTTGCACAATCGTTCCGATCTGAAAAGACAGCATGGAAACTATGGTCTAAAGGCTCGCCTGAGTTAGGGAGCCAATCAGAGAGTGGGGAGGGGTGGAAAGACGGTGACGCGTACTACTCGACAAACGGAAGCTTGTAGTTTATTTGGGACTGTTTACGGATCACATTTAACATGGCGGCGAGCGATACGAACCAAACTAACCAAACCAGCTTCTCTCATATTTGTCTTGCACAAACGGCAGTAATCGTTCGGTGCCATTGTTTTCCTATTTTTGTTTTGCCTTCTCTTTCTCTTTCCTTCTCTTCTTCGCCTCTTCGTCGCTCTAACTACGTCACCGGGTACAACTGCCATGATTGGCCATGGGCTACGTATACGCCAAATGATAGACATTCGCAACGTCCAATAAACGGCCGTTGACAATCGTAAACCACACCTCCCCTACGAGAAATTCAATAGGCGGATTCCAGACCATATTTCACTTGTGATATGGTCTGGTGTTAACCAGACTAGAGCCAACCAGCCCTGAGTGCGTGACGTCACAGCGGTAACCGGTTTTAAGGCCAAGGCCTTTGACAGCTATAGACTAAAGTCATGTAAATAAAAATTTATGGTGAAAGTAAGAAATACCGTTACTGACTTGCTCAACTAAGACTGATTTGACTTCATTGATTGTGGGTTGACTCTCATTAAAACAGGATGGGTGTTATAACATACATGTACATGCATGCATTTTCACTGATAAAACGTAAAAGGCTAATTAAATAATCAGATGAACTGAGACAATCACATTCTGAAGCAAATTAAATCATCTTATACCGGTAACTTAAACACACAATACAAGTTACAGGTATTAATCTAAATGCAGGTAAGATTCAAGATTTTTATTTGTCATATACACAATAACAGACACAGCGGTTTATTATTGGGTAATGAAATTCTTATTTTGCAACTGCCCGACCAAACTACGCTTACCAATATAAAAAGAAATATATATAAGTGCATATGGAATGCAAAATATAAAGGTAGAGTGAAAAAAGAAGATAACACATAAAAAAAGGAGAGGCAAACAAAACGTCTTTTAAACAAAAAATGTCTTTTTAAAAAAAAAAGGGGGGGGGGGGGTGTCGTGGCTAAGGCGCCATACCATAAATCCGGGGACCCAGGTTCGATTCCGACCCGAGGTCATTTCCCGATCCCTCCCCGTCTCTCTCTCCCGCTCATTTCCTGTCCTGTCTCTACACTGTCCTATCCAATAAAGGTGAAAAAAGCCCAAAAAAAATCTTAAAAAAGGAGAGGCAAACATAGAGGTAGATATACTGTGCAATGTCTTGTGCAAAATTGCTAATATAATCCGTGGTTTAAAGCCTGATGGAAATATAGAGGTAGATGGTGATTATAATCCGTGGTTCAAAAGCCTGATGGCCTGAGGGTAAAAACTGTTTGTCAGTCAGTAAACAATGTGATTTTGTTGTTTTGTATCCAAATGAGAGTCGGAGCTTACCCGTCTGTGTTCTCGCTTCTTGAAGGCGGATGTTGTGGCCGATTGTTTTGAAACAATCTGACTTTCAGTTGTTTGTTCAATTCTCCGTTCATTCACTTCTTCCACGCAAGGGTGAGATATTGCTGCTGAGGCAAGCATATCCAGTCTAGAAATCAGATGGCTGGTCCATTCATTCTCCATGTTCTCCATACAGAGTACTTTGCCGTTACTGCTCGGCTCAGGCAATTACTAAAATCCGGGACAGGACATCACCGGTTTTAGCAGCAACCCTCGGCTCACATTCCGGGAGAGCTGGTGCAACTGAACTTGCTTTCCTTTTCTGGTAGTTTTCTTTAATTGTTGATACTGCATCCTCTTTCAATACGGGCTTCTAGCCAACGCTCCTCAACAGATCAGAGGTCTCGTGCGAGTCTTCAGTAAAATGTGCAGAGCAGAGGAGAGACCACTTCATAGGCGCCCAATGTGCCCATGAACTTCTCACAAAACGTGTCCAAATCTTTGCAGTTTGAACATTCTTGGGCCATGAATGCAACGTAAATCCACCTTCTGTCATGTTGCTGCACCCATCAGTAACACATCTATGTGGGTTGGCGATAAATTGGCTCAAAATGGAGGACCGGAGTTAGTCTGGTTAACACCAGACCATATCACAAGTGAAATATGGTCTGGAATCCGCCTATTGAATTTCTCGTAGGGGAGGTGTGGTTTACGATTGTCAACGGCCGTTTATTGGACATTGCGAATGTCTATCATTTGGCGTATACGTAGCCCATGGCCAATCATGGCAGTTGCACCCGGTGACGTAGTTAGAGTGACGAAGAGGCGAAGAAGAGAAGGAAAGAGAAAGAGAAGGCAAAACAAAAATAGGAAAACAATGGCACCGAACGATTACTGCCGTTTGTGCAAGACAAATATGAGAGAAGCTGGTTTGGTTCGTATCGCTCGCCGCCATGTTAAATGTGATCCGTAAACAGTCCCAAATAAACAAAAATCTTCCGTTTGTCGAGTAGTACGCGTCACCGTCTTTCCACCCCTCCCCACTCTCTGATTGGCTCCCTAACTCAGGCGAGCCTTTAGACCATAGTTTCCATGCTGTCTTTTCAGATTGGAACGATTGTGCAAAGCAGCATGGGATTTCCCAGGCTAGACTGGAGTTGCAGTCAGCTCTGTGTTTTAGTATAGCGGAAATGGCGATTGAGACTGATAGCTTTCCTGCTGTGACATTACTGACATCAAGGTCATTCGCTCAGACCGCTACCTATATAAATCACTTTTAATAGTAAAAATTACTATATTAGATTTATTGTTAACGCTTAAAACTATTCCTGCGCCATTCTTGAGGTCTCAGAGCATTTATAAACGAAAGTGAGGCCATGGCTCTGCGTATATGCTCTTATGTTGAGCAATACAAGATTTATTTCTCAATATTTGAATGAGAAATTCAAAGGTATGTGGATTCCATGAACGATTTCACAAATTTTCAATATTCGTGAACCCGCTCACTCTTCCGTCTCTTCCGATGCTGGTGGTCATTCAGATCCTTTTGTCCCGCACACACAGCCTTCCTCTTTGAACTTTTTTTGCCGTGTCCAAATCTGCCTTGCAGTTGGTGCATTTTTAGAGAATTCTCTCATACACGCACGCTGCAGTCTTGTTTGACCGTATTCGAGCGTACTCTAACACACACAATGCCTTTTCTTTTCCAGTGAATGACATTTCTATACCTGAAAAGATAAAAACAAAAAATTAAACATAAAATTTTGACCTGTTTCCACACATGCTGTTAAAATTTGAGGTCAATTGAACAAGAATTGCCAAAGTTATTAGATTGTGAAATGATATCGGATTTGTTGAAACGCCCTGTATACTGCTTTTCCATCACGGGTCATGGATGAGCTAGAGTCAATCCCAGCTGATGTTGGGAAAGAGGTGGGTACACGCTGGACTGAACAGGTAGCCAGTCTGTTGCAGAATCCCTGTCACACAAGCCTATCTGATATTACAAGAGTGAAAAGCAGACTATCTTCTAGAGCTGGTACAAAAGCACTTTTTGTTTTCCGAGACTGAAACCTTGAATATCAGCTCGTTAGTATAAATACGGAGGTGATTTCTAGAAAATCACACGCGCTGATTGGTCAAGAAATTCTGACTATTTCTCGATAATCACCTCGAGCGACTCGACAAAATGGCGGCCAATCACTTTGTCACTGTAAGTGAGGAAGAATTACAAATGATGAAAGAAAATGCTGTTCCTAAAAGCAGTAAAGATGCTACGAAGTTTGGTCTAAAACTATTCAAACTAGGGATGGCGAAAACTAAAAAAAAACTTGACCGACCACCGAGCCTCATTAGCCGGTTAAAGTTGGTTAACCTATGAGTTTAAACAGGGATGCAAACGGCGCACCTTTTGGCGGATGCGCCTTTTTCACGGCTGAATCGTGCAGATCCGATTTTTTTTTTTTTTAGGGGGAGGGCGTTGGAGTGTCTGAATAATTTCATCAGAGTAAATTCTGTATTAAAATTACTAAATAAGCAAATGCCGTTACAGTCCATGAAACATAGGAAGTATAAGTATGAAAAGAAAACAGTAAATCAGAAAGCTGCGCATGTTTTCGCTGAAGCTGCGCAAATGTGCGCAGCTTTCTGATTTACTGTTTTCTTCTCATACTTCCTATGTTTCATGGACTGTAACGGCATTTGCTTATTTAGTCATTTTAATACAGAATTTACTCTGATGAAATTATTCAGACACTCCAACGCCCCCCCTAAAAAAAAAAAAAAATCGGATCTGCACGATTCAGCCGTGAAAAAGGCGGCATCCGAAACATACTTTCAGAATGCACTGGCCAAGACAGGACTAAACTCGATGTGCCTTCTAATAATAATTAAAAAAAAACAAAAAACAGAATAGTAATTTGTAAGCTAAAAAGCCTGTGTCTACACTTTTGTTTCGCCGAGTGGCAGCTGTCTTCAACTGGGGCGGGAGGGCGGGACATGACTGAATGGGTGTTTCTGATTTGTCAGCTGTTGTCCTTACACCGCATGGCATGCCCCAAGCGTTTACAACACAGAATTCCAGGTTCTCCGCTCCAAAATCGGCAGCTTCAAAACAAATGATTTTTTTTTTTAACCGACAACCAAAAAAAATTAACCGGTTGACGTTGATTCGGTCAAACGGTCATCGATTAACATCCCTAATTCAAAGGTAAGGTGGAATTGTGATTTATTTTATCAATTTCAAAACAAGGTATTTTATGTGACTTGGGTTGATAAGTGACAAGTCTACGCCACGTCATTACATTTGCTGCTTTTGAAGTTTGAAAAATGTATTTTTTAAAAAAAAATTTTAAATAATCACCTGTGTATTTATACTAGTGCTGTCAAAAATGTCGCGTTATTAACGCGTTAACTTGACTCAATTTTAACGGCGATAATTTTTTTATCTCGAGATTAACGCTCTGTGACATGTAGGTTTTTCATAAGCTTTTGAAACTGCCAGGAACTTGGAACAGAGACTTTGCTTAGAAAAACGATAGCAGCTAGACTGTAATGCCACGCCCCGAACAGCCAGAGTCCTCTGCCCTCCCCCGAAGAGCCACGGTGCTCGGCTTAGGTTTCGTTTTCCCATCCGTGGCTCCAGCCCCACTTTGCAGTGGCTGTGACAAGACGTGTTATGCTCTGCAATAAAAAAAAAAAAACAACATTGGTACAACCAGTGTTCGAACTATGCCGATATTTTCAGGGGGTCCCTTTTTTCCATTGGGGGGGGTGCTTGCACTTGTCTCAGAGCGCGGATCTCCATCGCGCGCTCACTTCGGATATGCAAATGCTTCCCGTTACACACGATTGCTATGTCAATAAACATCATTTTGCCAATATTTTAGAGACCCCCCCCCAACATTTCCCAAATCATGTTTTCAAGGGATCTCATGTCTGTTTCAGGGGATCTCGGATCCCCCGTGTACCCCCGTAGTTCGAACGGTGAGCAAGCCCATTCACTTTTTTATGCTGATAAGAGAATTACAATGGTTTTTCATGTGACAAAAATGTGCGATTAAATTGCAATTAATCGCGAGTTAACTATGACAGTCGCGACATTAATTGCGATTAAATATTTTAATCGCTTGACAGCACTAATTTATACTAAAACAATTATCTGCCTTAGGCTCAGTGAATATCAGTGAATAATAACCTCGACTTTTTCTCGGTTACTATTTAAGTTATTCCACAAAATCGAGAGGCACATAGCACCGAGTTGGCTATAAGCCATGTACGAAAAGATTGAGTGGAGTAACTGTTTTATTCTATCCACATTCACTGGGTTTTGAGAAACAGCATTTTTATTTTTTGCAAATTTGATAAATATAAACTTTATACAAAACGTCCGACAAAATCATTTCCGTTTAGAATGTAAACAAACTGGCGAAATGACAGGAGCAATTTGTGAAAAATGCTATAATAATAATTCTTGAAAAATAAAAAAAGATACATTCTTACCATCAAATAATTTATTCCATATTTTGTTGTTTTTTTTAATTTGGGGGGGGTGTTTGTCGTCTTCTTTAAGGTTTTTTGGTGGTTGGCAAACCAACTTAAAGGTGCTTTACCGCCACCGACCGGGCTGGAGTGTGGAACAGGAGACGTTGGGCTGGACTATATTCTTTTAGCTATTTCTGTTTCTTTTAAATGCTTGATATTTCTTTGAGTTTTGTTTTCAAGTAGAGTTATTATTTCATCCTCGGTTGGTTCAACAGCACGCTCCGCCATTTTGTTTTTCTCTACTCACAGTATATGAGCTGATGTCCTAGTAGTAAAGTAGCCAATCGGGGCACATGATTGCTCATATCTAGTGAATGTGGATAGAATAATCACCGATATTCACTTCAGCAAATACTTAAGTATCAATCAGTATTTGAAGCATGTAAAGGTCTAGGAAAATTACATGCACTATATGGCTACAGGGCTTGACATTAAAGACTGCCTGATTGCCCGGGGCAAGTGGGATATGTCCCCAACATGCCTGACCGGGCAAGTTGGAATGAGCATATATTACGGACTAGCGCCACAAAAATTAGGCTTTTTGATCTTTTATTTCAGTTTCTAAAAGCGTCCGTCACTACGTATCCGCCATTATGTCTTGGCTGTTTTCTTAGTCTCTGTTTCATTTACTGCTTTGCAAGTTAATTTACAGTGGTGCTTGAAAGTTTGTGAACCCTTTAGAATTTTCTATATTTCTGCATAAATATGACCTAAAACAACATCAGATTTTCACACAAGTCCTAAAAGTAGATAAAGAGAACCCAGTTAAACAAATGAGACAAAAATATTAAACTTGGTCATTTATTTATTGAGGAAAATGATCCAATATTACATATCTGTGAGTGGCAAAAGTATGTGAATCTTTGCTTTCAGTATCTGGTGTGACCCCCTTGTGCAGCAATAACTGGAACTAAACGTTTGCGGTAACTGTTGATCAGTCCTGCACACCGGCTTGGAGGAATTTTAGCCCATTCCTCCGTACAGAACAGCTTCAACTCTGGGATGTTGGTGGGTTTCCTCACATGAACTGCTCGCTTCAGGTCCTTCCACAACATTTCGATTGGATTAAGGTCAGGACTTTGACTTGGCCATTCCAAAACATTAACTTTATTCTTCTTTAACCATTCTTTGGTAGAACGACTTGTGTGCTTAGGGTCGTTGGCTTGCTGCATGACCCACCTTCTCTTGAGATTCAGTTCATGGACAGATGTCCTGATATTTTCCTTTAGAATTTGCTGGGATAATTCAGAATTCATTGTTCCATCAATGATGGCAAGCTGTCCTGACCCAGATGCAGCAAAATAGGCCCAAACCACGATACTACCACCACCATGTTTCACAGATAGGATAAGGTTCTTATGCTGGAATGCAGTGTTTTCTTTTCTCCAAACATGATGCTTCTCATTTAAACCAAAAAGTTCTATTTTGGTCTCATCCATCCACAAAATATTTTTCCAATAGCCTTCTGGCTTGTCCACGTGATCTTTAGCAAACTGCAGACGAGCAGCAATGTTCTTTTTGGAGAGCAGTGGCTTTCTCCTTGCAACCCTGCCATGCACACCATTGTTGTTCGGTCTTATCCTGATGCTGGACTCATGAACATTAACATTAGCCAATGTGAGAGAGGCCTTCAGTTGCTTAGAAGTTACCCTGGGGTCCTTTATGACCTGGCCGACTATTACACGCCTTGCTCTTGGAGTGATCTTTGTTGGTTGACCACTCCTGGGGAGGGTAACAATGGTCTTGAATTTCCTCCATTTGTACACAATTGCCGCTTTTCCACTACAAACGCGGCTGAGCCGTGCCGTGCCGAGTCGAGCTGAGTCGAGCTGAGCGGGGCTGTTGGAGTTGCATTTCGACTACAACCGCGCTGAACCGTGCTGGCTGGAAGTGGGTGGACACATTGGGTGGAGTTAGCGAAAGTGGGTGGACGTCATGTGATGTCGTTAAGCAGCGCAAACAGTGACATCAGTGACAGTGGCGGAACAAGTCAGAGCCGGGCCGGGGGCGGGGCAAATGACCGGGCCCTTTATTAAAGCTTATCATAACATCATTTTAGGCTACAAAATGTCCGCAACTGCGGTGTTTACCAATTTCAACACTACCGGGTGCAACTATGTTATTTAGTACATCAAGTCCTTCAAACGAACATGTAACTCAGAAACAAAAAACATTAGGATACTGTACATGGCTCATAATAAAACATCAATAGCCTATACTGCGCACATTATTTGAAGGGCATACGAATGAGCGCTCAGAGTGGTGACAGGAAGAGTCAGAAATAAAAGGAGGGCGGTGCAAACCTCACTGAATGCACTGTGTTTACCAATTTCAACACTACGGGGTGCAACTATGTTATTTTGTACATTAAGTCCTTCAAACGAACATGTAACTCAGAAACAAAAAAACATTCGGCGACATACTGTACATGGCTCATAATAAAACATCAATAGCCTACTGCGCGCATTATTTGAAGGGCATACGACGAGCCTTGCGCTCCGCGAACTCGTCCACGATGCTCTGACTGATTCAGTGATCTTTTAAGCGGTAGTCTCACGACCCGGATAGTAAACAATAAACATGGAGGACATGGAGTCGTTAGTGTTGCTGGTCTTGGTGCTGTGGCTTGACAACGCCAACAGATACTGGCAAGAGCGTATAGATGAGGCGAGGCGCATAAGGCTTCAGAAATTCTCGTAATTTGTAATTCTCCTTCTTCCGGGTTTGCGGTGTTTACAGATCCCAGCGCGCTCGCGGGGCGTGTGTGGGCATGTGAGGACACTCCTCCTCACCAATCAGTGCACAGGGGAGTGTCTGCTCACGCCCCCAGCCTCAGTCAGCACGGTTTGGCTCGCTTCAGCCCCACTCCAAAACGGTGCGAGTTTTAGGGGCTAAGCAGGGCTGAAACGAGCTGAGTCGTGCTGGTTTTTGGTAGTCGAAACGCAAGCCGTGTCGGGCTGAAGTGAGCTGAAGCGAGCTGAAGTGAGCTGAAAAAGGGTAGTGGAAAAGGGCCAAATCTGTCTGACTGTGGATTGGTGGAGTCCAAACTCTTTAGAGATGGTTTTGTAACCTTTTCCAGCCTGATGAACATCAACAACACTTTTTCTGAGGTCCTCAGAAATCTCCTTTGTTCGTGCCATGATACACTTCCACAAACGTGTTGTGAAGATCAGACTTTGATAGATCCCTGTTCTTTAAATAAAACAGGGTGCCCACTCACACCTGATTGTCATCCCATTGATTGAAAACACCTGACTCTAATTTCACCTTCAAATTAACTGCTAATCCTAGAGGTTCACATACTTTTGCCACTCACAGATATGTAATATTGGATCATTTTTCTCAATAAATAAATGACCAAGTATAATATTTTTGTCTCATTTGTTTAACTGGGTTCTCTTTATGTACTTTTAGGACTTGTGTGAAAATCTGATGATGTTTTTGGTCATATTTATGCAGAAATATAGAAAATTCTAAAGGGTTCACAAACTTTCAAGCACCACTGTATATACCCCCGCTGTTATAGTATGGCACATATACTGTTTACAGACCCCTTGTGCATGATGTCACGCATCATGTGATAATTACAGCTGGGGTCAGACAGACACCGTCTTTCATGCAAGCAAGGCTGTGAAAGGTAATCCTATGTGATCTCGTTTGGACGGTAAACCTGTTGGTACAGTTAAACGCAGCACATGAATGAGGCATCTTTATTCTCGGCTACTGTCTAGACGCTATACCAGAGACGGTTGAAGAATCTCCACTTTGCCATGTCCAATATGGCGGTGAGGATGACGTATGATTCCACGCAGAAGGTGGCGTCTGTGTTTATATGTCTATGACTTCCCGGTTGGCGGGATTCTCGCAATGCGGTGTGCGCATGATCAAAAGTGGAACGAAGTCTCGCTACCACAAGATAACGCGCGATTTCATAAGACTTTACTGGCTGTCTGTGGTGTAGAGTATGTTTGTAAATGTTATGCGCTCATCGTGGGAATTGATTATAGCTCTAAATAAATACTGAAGTTTTTTTTAAAGAATCCGTATAACTTTATATGCTCGTATACTACGTTTATTGAATCAAATCCGTATAAAATACGGACATTCCGTATAGGTTGACATGTATGAAATCGTTCTGAAACAGTTGCAGTATTTTTTATTTTTTCTGCTACTTTTATTTACCCACCACTGTGGCTAGTAGGTTGAGTAAATTCACCCATGTTTGGCGGGTAGCAGGTGCTAATTACCAACACTGGCTTACGGTCACAACTTGCATGAATTAGGGAGTGCATTATGTAAATTAGACACATGCATAAGAGGGGGTAATTTGGGGGGGGGAGGTGTACCATATGCAGATGGAGTGTACGTAAGAGACCTAGTGTGCAGAAGTGTGTTTTCACGCAACTGAAGAGAATGAATTATTTGCACTCAAATCACTGCTTGTTTCCACACGAGTTTTATGAATAATGGCTGGTTGCAAATGTCGTAATCCATACAGTCTGTTTGGGCAGAGTCAGGAATCTAGCTATGTTATCCTTATAATATTCAGTAAGAGCCTCTTGTGGAAACGGTTATGAGATGAAGCTTTTAGTCACTATTAAAAAAAAAAACAAAAACGAACACACATGGTAAATGTGGTAGATGGAATCGTATTGTCTGCTAGATTGCCTGAGGATCACTCCGTGAATAACCTCCATCACTGGATAGTACTGTGGGGGGGTGGGGGTCTACAGATTCTAAAAGGTTCATGGAACTGCAGTATTGAATGGTTCATTGTGTATTCGATTTGATGAGTGAGTCTTTGTCTTTTCACAGCTGGTGTGTGTGTATTTATGTGCGAGTTAAAACCCCCTGATGGTGTGTGTTTCTGTTTCTGCAGCTGCAGTATATCCAGACTGCCAGACTCTCTGAACAGTGTAGACATCAGCATGGACACCATGTCAGGTAACACACACAAAAACACATACAGTTATGTCTGCTGTGTGGAAAGGGGAGGTAAAGTAGCGCAACTTGTATGCGAGTTCTCTTTTTCATCGCCCGGTACTCTCTCCTGTCGTCTCTTTTCTTTAGCTCCCATGTTCCCCGGGCAGAAGCTGTCTCCGACTAAAGCCATGACAATGAAGGACTACGAGAATGTAAGCAGTCCTGACACCACTCATGTTAATGCGAATGCATCTATCACCGTTCGCAGAAGTTGGCACGATTTCAGCGATTCTTTTTTGTGATGCCAGCTACAGTTACCTTCACACCACACTACACATTTTTATTTTCCCTGCTCCCAACTCCAGATTCAACCCATCCGCTTACTCCCAATCCCGATCTAGGTTAATTTAAGACACTTGCAGGAGGGAAAGCACCTAAATATAAAGGTGATGGTAATTCCAAGACATAATGAACTACTTTTTATGCCTCCGCCACCGTAAGGTGCAGGAGGCATTGTGTTTTCGGGTTGTCTGTCTGTTTGTGTGTGTTTATCCGTGCGTGCATGCGTCCGTCCCGAAACCTTGTGAACGCGATATCTCAAAGGCTAATGAAAGGAATTTCACCAAACTTTCACCATTTGTGCGCTTTGGGACAAACATGAACTGATTAGATTTTGAGATCAAAAGGTCTAAGGTCAAGGTCACTGTGAGGTCAAATGTCTGTCCGAGAACCTTGTGAACACAATATCTCCAAGGCAAATCAAAGGAATTTCACCAAACTTTCACCATTTGTGCATTTGGGGACAAACATCAACTGATTAGATTTTGAGATTAAAAGGTCTAAGGTCAAGGTCACTGTGAGGTCAAATGTCTGTCCGAAAACCTTGTGAACACTATCTCCAAGGCTAACACAAGTAATTTCACCAGGTCAAGATTACTGTGAGGTCAAATGTCCATCCCCAAATCACAACTTAATAAGGCGTGTAGTCTACCGGGCGGAGGCATCCCCATCGACGCCGTTGGCGTCGAGTTCTATCTAGTCTTGATAGTGATGTAGTGAAAGTGAAATCCATATCATGAATAATGCTTTCATGCTTTAGATAGAACATACAGTATCTGAATTAGAGATGGGTAGGCATTAAAGTTTCACCCAGTTCTTGATTCATGATACCGGGTTAACAATTCGATTTTCCCACAATTTTTATTTTATTTTTTTGGGGGGGGGGGATTAAATTAAGAAAATTTGTATTACCAAAAAATTTATCAACTTAAGTATTCCTTTTGTTAAATTAAAAAAACCTTTTTTTTTCATTTTCTTAATAACCACCAGTAATTATTTATCTACATTTGGAGTAAAATATAACATTAAGTAAAATATTCCTATTATTAAAAATGGGGGGAAACAGGCCATTTCTTAATAAACTTTTGTGAACATTTCTACTATCTCTATTTTCTTCCCTTTTCTTTACCTTTCAGCAGTCTGTAAAGAGAAGCTCTGATTTTGTTTTTAAATCTATTTGTACAGACAATCACACAACAGCTTTTTCCCATTTTAAATCTGTTTTTTAAATCCCCACTGGTCGAAAGGCCCAAAGGGGGATTATGTCGTCGTGATGTCCGTCCTGGGAAGGGGGCTCACCTTCTGAAATCAACTTCTCTCACAATGTTTTGAGGAATTTCACGAAACTTGACTGGATTCTTTGTTATATGTCGGTAATGCGCAGGCGGCACGGTGGTGTAGTGGTTAGCGCTGTCACCTCACAGCAAGAAGGTCCTGGGTTCGAGCCCCGGGGCCGGCGAGGGCCTTTCTGTGTGGAGTTTGCATGTTCTCCCCGTGGGTTTCCTCCGGGTGCTCCGGTTTCCCCCACAGTCCAAAGACATGCAGGTTAGGTTAACTGGTGACTCTAAATTGACCGTAGGTGTGAGTGTGAGTGTGAATGGTTGTCTGTGTCTATGTGTCAGCCCTGTGATGACCTGGCGACTTGTCCAGGGTGTACCCCGCCTTTCGCCCGTAGTCAGCTGGGATAGGCTCCAGCTTGCCTGCGACCCTGTAGAAGGATAAAGCGGCTAGAGATGATGAGATGAGATGTCGGTAATGCGCATATTGGATTTTACTCGAGTTATGGCATAGTTGCCAGTGGAGGATATTGTGCTCTCGGAGCACTCTTGTTTGTTTTTCACGTCATTAGAGCTGTGTTACTTCTGTTTAGGGTGAAGTCAAGTGCATTCCCGCTATTGTAGGTTATTGCGCCCTCTGCTGTGTAAACAACACAATTCCAGCAAGGGAAAACTAAAGCCCCTTTCACATATAAAACCGTTATTGTATGAGGTAAAAACAATATTCGTTCCCACTCAGTCTTCCCTAACAGAAAAGTAACGGATACAGGGCTCGACGTTAACTTTTTAATCGGCTTGTCCAGTTGGACAAGCAGCACGATTTTTCACTTGTCCCGACCATAACCTTTTTTTATTACTATGTATTTACTAGTTCACTGAAAGTGGTTGCCATACCTGCACACAACGGACTTTCACTCACGCGCACTCTGAATGGTGTGCACCTCTAATGACCAGCACCTGCCCTGGATTAAGTGCAATCAGTGTGTGCATAAAAGGATGCTGCACACACCTACATAGTGCCAAATACTGTGCTGTTCATCATCATTACCGAACAGTGGTTATTGCGTTGTCTTCCTGGTTATTGGCTTTTGTTTCTATGTTTTGGGTTTTGAACTTATCCTGCCCAGTTTAGTCTGTCTGTGCCTCGCTTGACCCTTTTGCCTGTTTATCGCTATTGATTCAGCCTGCCGTTTTGGGCTATATGCCTATTTGTTTCTTTTATAATAAAGACACTGTTCCTGCGCATACATCCGTCTCCAATCAACCCGCGCTTACTGACAGTGGTTAACAAAGTTGATCAAAAAGCAGGTATAGTTATGATGATCATTGTGCTTTAATGATTTATAATATTTCAATAAAATTCTAACTGTAACAATAAACAGAAACTATCCAATACCCCATTATGGTGCATGTGTTGTGTTAACCCATTACCTGATCTGCAGCTTTAGGAGTCAGACTCGCCCAAATTCAAAGCTTCTGGAGGAAGTAAAGTTAAATCTTGATTAATCCAGTAAAACGTGGAGTATGAGAGCCATTCCACTGAATCGGTGCCATTTCCGTCCCTCGAAAATTATATGTATAAATGCACATAAAAATGTTCTTTAAAATACATTTCCTTATTACGCAGAATGTCCTGCACATTGATCTGATTTCAAATTTAAGATATATAATTGTAAGGATTTAATAAAAACTACCTAAAACACTGAAAAATAGCATGTTACCTGTCCCCGCACTCTAACTTTATACTTAACTATGAAATATTATGATTAAAATCCTTCAGAAACAGTATTTCTTTTGCACTGTTGTGTGACTCCATATCCTATCCATGGTTTAAATATATTTTTTTCATAAGAAATCCACAATATCTTAGTTAAAATACACATTTTAGTCGTGTCCCTGTGTTTTCACTCAGTCCTGTTACCCAAACATATTACCCCATCTGACAAATTTGGAACATTCCATAAATCACATGCTCAACAGGAAGTTACATCAGTTGTGTCTTCTGAAGGCCATGGGAAGACCAAAAGTTAGTTCTCTCATTTACTTTTCTGTATATTTGATGACTTTTTTAACTTTGACTGATAAGGTCAATGTCAACATACTGTCCTGTTACTTAAATTATTTCTTAGATGATATTTGTTTATTTTAAAAATACAGATTTTTGGTATATCACTAGAATGTGCTAAGTGTGGTCATGCTATTAGCGATGACGCCATGTGGCTTAATTCCATGTATTAGCTAATCCTAGGCTAAAAGCTCAGTCCTGTTACTTTCAGAGTTTTGGTAACAGGACTGAAAAAAATGCAGCCATCTTTGACTTCCAAACCTTGTAACGTAGCCTGAGGCTACATCCACACGACAACGGCAACGAGATGTTATTTAAAAATATATCGCGTCCAAATGGGCAACAATCAGTAAAATATCAGGTCCATATGGCAACGCAACGCTTGCTGAAAACGATGCAATACACATGCCACACCTCTAGGGGCGCTGTAAGACGGTCCCTTCGGAGACACCAGAACAATAGAAGAAGTAAGGACACATGCGCATAAACTATTATGCGCGAGACTTCATATTAGCCACAAAGTCAGGAAAATCTGTTTGTAAAATTACATTATAATGACCAAATACAATGAAAAGTATTTTTCCAGTCTCACCTGTGAAAGGTAATCCTATGTGATCTCGTTTGGACGGCAAACCTGTTGGTACAGTTAAACGCAGCTAATCTTTATTCTCCGCTTTGACCTATCCAAAATGGCGGCGAGGATGACGTATGATTCTAAGCGGAAGGCGGCGTCTTTAATGGCCCAGAATAAATTGAATGATACATGTTGATGGATTAATTTGTTGTTTCTCACCTGTGAAAGGTAATCCCATGTGATCTCGTTTGGACGGTAAACCTGTTGGTACAGTTAAAGGCAGCACATGAATCTTTATTCTCCGCTTTGACCTATCCAATATGGCGACGAGGATGACGTATGATTCTACGCGGAAGGCGGCGTCTTTAATGGTCCGGAATAAATTGAATGATACACGTTGATGGATTAATTTCTTCTACGCCCTTTTTGAGGAATGTATTGTAGGACTTAAACCCACATCTGAAGAGGTGAGATCGCTCCTTTTTTTTTTTCCTATTTTTGCTGGCGGGATTGCAGAGTCTCTCTCTCTCTCTCTCTCTCTCTCTCTCTCTCTCTCTCTCTCTCTCTCACTCACTTTGCACCATTACACAATAAATATTCACAGTGAAAATATTTTGTAAGCGCGTTTCATGAACCAAGTTATAGGATTTGTTGACAACTCGCATCGAGTTCGTTACACTTCTACCCGGCGTGAAGCACTGACAGTCATGTGGTTGTGACGTCATCGTAAACAAATCCGCTATACTCATCCAGATGACTTCACAACGGCAACGTTGCCAGATCTTTCCACTCTGGAACCCGTTCTCAAAAAGATTGCGTTTTGGGCACCCAAAACGCCGGTGCCGTGTGGACGCCAGGCCTAAACGATAAGCAATTGTGTCGGAGTCACCTGAATCCGTTGCCGTGTGGACAGGGCCTGAGGTTGGCCAATACACATTTTGAATAGTTAAATATGTGTGTTTGTTATAATCAGTGTTGAAAAGATATAACAAATTAAGTTTAATTTGGGAGTGATACAACAAGCAAATGGCACCCATTCGGTGGAATGTCCCATGAATTAATTTAAAGAAATAAAACAAGTTGGACATGATAAGGGGGACAGAATTACTGTGCGAATGAAAACAAACCATAAGCGAATTCGGCACTCTCGTAAAATTCCCCTGAAATATTTTATGATGTGTTAATGTGATCCATACAAAAGAAAAATATGATAAAAAGTTCGAATGAAATGAAGATTCCCCACAGATATTTATTTTATTGAGGTATTTGATTGCCATGTCTGTGATTTCAGTGACTTCAGAGTCTGTTAATCTATAATTAGATATTACAGCGTGGTTATTTTTCCCCACACACCTGCTGTGCTCGGCTTCCCCAGAATTTCGTAAACAATAACACGGCCAGATCACTGAGGGTTTTGTTGGAACTTTATTGATGTAACTCTAATGATTACTCTACTCTAAAAATGGTGATTTTCAACAATCCCTAAAAGATGTGGTCCATACAAGATATAAAAGCATAAGGTATCATTACTATATTGTCTGGAGCGGTTATATGTAATACTTTTGAGTAATTTTCTCTCATCTGTAAACCAAATTAGATCGGCCTATATGTAGAAAACGTGACAAAAAATATGTGGACTACTTATACTATTGATGTAAACTGCTTATCACTATTATTTAACTCATATTTTTTTATATTCGATGGCTCCTTTAACAAGTCTTCAAGGAGTTTGGCCTCATCATGTAGCTTTAGCTGTGAGCCAAATGGCGCTGTTAAACTCACCTCAACGTGTCTCTTACAGTCGTTTACTTCGCTATGGGCAATGCTAAAGTCACTGTTACAAAAAGTAAAGTGCGTAACACTGTTATTATTTTACCCCTATTAGGCAAGGGGACGTTTGTGTATAGTGTGAGGTGAAGAGTGTGTTGTATTTTGGTTTTATGGGGCACTCTGCCATGACACTCCTGGATTCAATGAACTGATGCACACTCAGTCTGGGAGAGAAGACGTAAAGCCCGCCCACACACAACATTAATTTGTCTACTTAACAAGACCGACCAATTACGAAGCGCTCGCTCTCTCTCAGTCTGGGAGAGATGATGTAATGTCTGCCCACACACAACACTGATTGGTCCACTTAACAAGACAGACCAATCAGGATGCTCTCTCTCTGTCTCTCTCTCTCTCTCTCTCTGAGAGAGAAGACATAAAGCCCGCCCACACAGAAAACCTATAGATAGTTTTCACTGACGTCACGGCATTCTGGGGAACGCCCCCCAGCCGCCATCTTGCGGGGCAAACAAAACGGACCATCGCCACTACCAGCTACGTTATCTCGGACGAATTTATGAAGTTATATAGTCAGTTTTCTAAAATAAAGATCAATGTCGGCAAAATCAAGCAAACAGAAGTATATAGATACAATAGACGACATCTCACGACAACGGTATGCAGCCAAACTGGCCTTGATTGGGGGAATTGACCCCTACGAAGTGGACAAAGATGCATTTTCAAGTGACTGTGCAGGGCTGCCAAAGCCTGAAACTGCCAAAGCCTGCTCCAAAGCCTGAAACTGACTTCATCAAACTTTAAAGGCTGTCTGATATATACAACTTT
This sequence comes from Neoarius graeffei, assembly GCF_027579695.1. NCBI lineage: Eukaryota > Metazoa > Chordata > Actinopteri > Siluriformes > Ariidae > Neoarius > Neoarius graeffei. The sequence continues at coordinate 21,150,881 of NC_083580.1, read as the reverse complement.
ATGTATTCTACAGCGCGCCTTTTGGCGGATGCCGCCTTTTTCACGGCTGAATTGCGCAGATCTGATTTTTTTTTGGGGTGGGTGGGGTGGGTGTTGGAGTGTCTGATTATAATTTCAACGTAAATTCTGTATTAAAATTACTAAATAAGCAAATCCGTTACAGTCCATGAAACAGGAAGTATAAGGATGAGAAAAAAACAGTTTAAATCGCAAAGCTGCGCACATTTGCACAGTCCTGCACACCGCTCGGGCTGCATAAATGTGCACAGCTTTCCGATTTAAACTGTTTTTTTCTCATCCTTATACTTCCTGTTTCATGGACTGTAACGGATTTGCTTATTTAGTAATTTTAATACAGAATTTACTTTGAAATTATAATCAGACACTCCAACGCCCCCCCCCCCCCAAAAAAAAAATCGGATCTGCGCGATTCAGGCGGCATCCGCCAAAAGGCGCGCTGTTTGCATCCCAAACACAAATCAAATCATACAGAATAGACCTAAAATGTTTTTCAAAAATGACCCTTGCGTGAGTGAAGTGACAAGTTTCAAATAGAAACGTGACAAACGAGCGATATTAAGTGTACCGTACATTACAATGTAAATGTACACTCAGCGGTTCCAGTTAGGCATTCTCCAGAGATTGTTCACATGATGTTTTGGTTTCCAAAAACAAACTTAAACACAATTGATTGTTTATTTAAACAACTTACCACTTATAAAATGATCGGAGCAGACTTTGCTGTGTTTGGAAGGCTGATAATCCGATTTCTCCTTTGTATGCCGAGTTTCTTTGTTTGCTCGCCTTCGTGCTCCCGTACAGTGGGAATTCCATAAAAGCTCCGCTTGACGTCATCATCTGACCTATTACGACAGCCGTGAATACAACAGGTGTGCACCATTGCTAGCTTTAAATAGCCTGCTTGGGTTCTTTTGAACACTTTGTACTCGCGCGTTACAGTGTGTGCTGGGTCACCCGTACGGTAAGCTTGACCCGCAAGATGGCCGCCACTAGGGAATCCCCGACTCTGTGACGTCATGTGAAAACTATCTATTGGTCTACTAAGCAAGACAGAGAGCATGCATTCATGCTCTCTCTGAGGGAGCTGCTATCAATATGCGAGAGACTCCCAGAACTTCCAGGAGAGTTGGCAATAATTCAGCTTGTCCCATCGGACAAGCGGGTGCGGGTTTGACTTGTCCGGACCGAACATTTAGTTTCCCGTCCAGTCGGACTACCGCTAATGTCGAGCCCTGGGATATCATGTATTCCCACCTGACTGTATTTAACAGAATGCTATAGAGCATGAACCATGCGTGACTAGATATAAAGTATAATTCATGAGGCAGCAAGCTTTGTTGTGGAAAGCCCAAGCTGAGATGTTGGCTCCTTAGCAACATGGCACAAGTTGAGCTGCATCATGTCTATTGAGGGAGTGGTGTAGTGGTTAGCACTGTCGCGTCATAGCAAGAAGGTTCTGGGTTCGGGCCCAGCAGCTGACGAGGGCCTTTCTGTGTGGAGTTTGCATGTTCTCCTTGTGTCTGCGTGGGTTTCCTCCGGGTGCTCCGGTTTCCCCTGCAGTCCAAAGGCATGCAGTTAGATTAACATGGAGCGGCCTGAGCCTGAGGTGCTCTTGAGCGAGGCACCTAACCCCCAACTGCTCCCTGGGCGCTGTTAGCATGGCTGCCCACTGCTTTGGGTATGTGTGTGTGCTCAGTGCTCACGTGTGTGTTCACTGTTTTAGATGGGTTAAATGCAGAGAGGAATATCACAAGTGTACATGTGATGAATAAAGTTCTTTTTCTCCTTCAGTTCTCACATAACCACACACACACCTGCTTTCACTTTCACTTCTTAGTCACCTTATTTAAACCCCGGCTTCTGTTAGTTTGTCTTGCATTTGTCTTTATGCTGTGTTGAGGCTTGTTGTATTCCTCATTTCTACTCTCGTGTTTTCATGTTTTTTTTTTTGCTTGACTATCCTGTGTAAATGAAAGGTTTCTGCACTTTTTTAAAAGATTTTTTTGGGGCTTTTTTCACCTTTATTGGATAGGACAGTGTAGAGACAGGTAATGAGCAGGAGAGAGAGGTGGGGAGTCGAACCCGGATCCCCGGATTTATGATATGGCGCCTTAGCCACCTGAGCCACGACGCCCCTGTTTCTGCACTTCTCCACGTCTCAACCATGATAAAAATATTAATTAGAAATGTCAGAATCCCATTGTTTCATGAGCGAGACCACATTCACATAACTTCTTATTGCAGTGTATTGTTATGACTGGTATATTTTTTTTATTATTATTTGCTGTTGTCATATATTGTCCAATTTATGAATGAAACTTTTATCTTCAGTATCTGTCTACATGGAAAAACAAGCTTTATATAAGGTTCCGTCCTATCCATGATTTCAGCTATCTGCGTTAGACATTAGAATGTATCCCCCACGGGTACAGCACTCCTACTATATCTGCCGACATTTTCTAGGCTTGTTGTTTTGAGTTTGCCACCGGTTGCTTTACACTGAAGCAGTATGAACAGTACCATCGCAAGATCGTTAAACCGTTTATGCCACGGCCAGTCACAGCACGTGGTTCTGATTCCCACTGGAGCAAAAACAAAAGATTTCTGTAAATGTTACTAGGTCAACAGGGGGCAGGTTACAGCTTCGACGTTGCTGTTTTGGTCCCATTCCAACAGGACCCCATTTATTGTGTAATGATAGAAAATACCGTATTTTCTGGACTATAAGCCGCTACTTTTTTCCTAGGTTTTGAACCATGCGGCTTATACAAAGGTGCGGCTATTCTGTGGATTTTTCTTCCACCGCTAGGGGCGCTCTAACCGGAAGTAGAATCAAAAATAAGATAGACGAAAAATCAATGCAAAGAAGAATTAGCAGATCTTTAGCAGATAGAACACGCACGACAAATTACTAACTGGTAATTATTTTCAAATCCAGCGAAGATGATTAAAGTGACTTGTGGTTTCAAACACAGGAGAAATGAAGGTAAATAAATACCGGTTATTTTCTCTTGGTTCTGTTCCGTTTTAATCAGCAAAGTTGCTGCCGTGTTAAAAGGCACTGTTCGGAAAGAATCTGTTCAGGTACATACATGTACATTTACAGTACAAAATCATTCTGTACATGCAGTAAATATCTAATTTTTCACCATAGATATCTGCGGCTTATAGCCCGGTGCGGCTTGTATATCTTTTTTTTAATTTTTTTTAAAAAATAGAGCGGATGCGACTTATATACAGGTGCGCTCTATAGTCCAGAAAATACGGTATGCAGTTTTCACTGTAAGTGGGAATGGGGGCACAAGAGCTTAAGCAGCCTGATGATTGCAGTTTATTTTTTATTTCACCAGTTTGAATCATAATTTTGTATCGTGATTTATCGTCCTACAATATATCGTTAAATGCCTAATGATGGCCATACTTTAAAAAATGGCTTCATAGTCACTTTATGTGCTCATTAAATAGAGTTTAACACGAACGCATTATAGAAGCTAGACTATATGTTATACATCCATTCAGACACAGAAAGGGAGTGATTCCAGTAAGAGCCTCTTGGAAGTGAACCATTCATGTACGATACTTTGTTGCTTTTGTAATTTAAATATATTACGGAGAAATGTAAAAAATGCATGCATGCCTTAGAGTATGGTAAGAATTGTCTTCTCCAAGCTGCCACAGAGATACAAACCGATACGGATGTGACAGGCATATAAACCCCAGTTGAGCATTTCAGGCAAAAATTACTTTTCGAATTTTCTGAGGCATCACTTCGATAATATTCAAATATGTTCAAACTGCTGAGCCTGTGAAAGGCAGAATCGTACACCTTTATTCCGCTTCACGTTCTGTATAAAACATCTGAATGCATAAAATGTCTGTGCACCTTTCTGCCTCAGATCGCTTCCTACTTCTCTTCACTTTTTCTTCCAACATATTTCAGTTTGGACAAACATGTTGCTTGCACGAATCTCTCCACTCCGGTTTCCTCATTCCCCTTCTCTATCTCTGTGTTTTCTGTAACGTTTATTCCCCCCCCAGAAAGCCAGCTCGGCTGAAGGACACAAACGTGTGTGTATGTATATAGTATACACACAATGCTCGAAAACCTCATGTCCGAGGCGACTGAAGTCTGTGCAAGGACGAGTAAAACTTTTAATGCTAAGGCCAAGAAAAAATAATTGTTTGTTTCCGGTTACCTGACCGACCGTTTAAAAAATGCCCCGACCCTAGACTTTTTTGTTAGATGTTTAAAAAAAAATGTATTTTCGCCGACCAACAATACATTTTGAAAAAAAAAATCTGCATTACGATTTGCATAATATTGTCGATCTGACAAGTGACTAATTCTAAAACGCATATATCGGACAAGAAACACTCATTGATTTCTCACGGCCTCAATCTGACGTCATGACCTCTTTCCGGGAAACTCCGGTTTGTGTTGTACACAACGCTAGGCATCATGGCGGCCAACGAAGTGTTCTCGATTACCGTGATCGGTTGCGACCACACGGAAGATTGTAAGACAATAAGTTAATTTTATAAGTTTTCAACTGTAAAAGAACTCTACGAACATTATCATCCTCCGCTGGAGGAGTCATGCAAACAGTATACACACAGCGCCCAGGCTAACGGCGGTATCGATATCACGATGGAAGTCACGTTGGAAAGCCTGCTCAGCAATTTTGGCTTGCGGGCACTGACATTTGAATGTAAACGGAAGCCGGAGTTTCAAAAAATGTTAGCTATCAAAACAAAAATACTAAAAGTACACGAGGACGCAAAAGTAGAGGCAACAAAGGTGACAAATAATGCATTCCAAGTGCTCATATAACAAGTTGTTTTAGTATAAAAACAGTACATTGTGCCCTTCAGAAAAGGGAAAAGTTGAACATTTTATATATAAATAGGTTTAAATATATAACAGAAGGCACAAAAACTATGCATCCAAAATGTCCAATGATGCCCGAGAGGTATATATTTGCATACCAAACACCTAGACCAGGGGTTTTCAAAGTGTGGGAGAGTCAGCCCCCCCTCGGAGAGCAAATAAACAACAGCGCCCCCCCTTACAATTTTTGTTGTTGCTATACTTAATGTTCCATTCGTATTTTTAAAAAATGGTTGTTGTACACATTATTTTTTTCTTTTTCACATTTTAAACATCTGTGCATTTTAAAACATCTTGTTTAACACATTTTAAACATCTCATAGCATCGTTAGCTAGCACCTCTTGGCAGACAACACACTGTGGCAGTGGAGCATCTTCAGATCCAGTCCATGAAAATCCAAACTTCAAATAATCATGGTCATACTTCCTTCTTTTTTCAGTCCCCCAGGATTTCGCGGGCCTTTTTTGTGATTGTTGTGGGCTAAAATGTCTGATGTTGCGGGGGGGTTTCCAAAAAAAAATTGCGATGAAAGTTGTGGTGTTTTTTAGGTTTTTGTTGCGATTACATTGTGGGAGGAAGTGAAAGTTGCGAGAAATTGTTGCGATTTTCTCTTTTTGTGATTAAAATTGAGTGATATGTTAAATATTAAGTTATTACTGAAAAACTATTGATTAAAAAAACAAAGACACTGAGAAATGGTCCTATAAACAACTTTACCAATATAAAAGATTACCAGGACTACAAAAATGCAGAAAAATAGGCTTTACTTATCCAAATGCTCCTGTTGGTTCTGAAGTTAAAGTGCAGAGAACCTCACAGCACAACATGAAGTTACCTTAAAATATAATATAAATGCCTCAGCTTTCATGTAAGAAAAAAAAACTATTAATACTAGTACTGTGTGCAGGCAGTCTCTCCTGAAGACTAAATTAAACAATAATTATAAACTAATTAAATAAATGGCTCAGGCTTCATAGAAGAAAAAAAAACAATTTGAACAGAATCTCACAGTATGATGCTGAAGCTGCCTAAACAATGGAAAATAAAATACCATTTTGGCAAAAATGTTAGCATCCATTAATTTCTTGTATTAAGTTAAAAAAAAATAAAGTGCACACAGTCCTTCACTGTAAACATAACACACTTTCAGTGTTGCCAGATACTGCTGACGTTTTCCAGTCCAAAATATGTTCAAAACCCGCCAAAATGCACTTGAAACCTCCCAATCTGGCAACACTGCGCGCATGCTGCTTCTTTTGAACACACGGAAGTAAGGCGGAAGGTAGTTTGTCGACGTCACCTCAAGACGACGCCAATGATTGGTCAAATTTGCGGGAAAGTTGCGGTGATTGGATATAATTGCAACACCGCCCTGAATTCGCGGGGATTGGTTGAATTTGCGCTGAAGTTGCAAATCGCAACATCCTGGAGGCTTTGTTTTTTTGCTTGGCCCAGACTTTGTCTCCTCACTCACTGTAGCTTTAGGTACTAAAAATCGATCCATTTTGTCTCTCACGTTGCGCCCCCCCTGAAGAACTCTGGCGCCCCCCAGGGGGGGCGCGCCCCACACTTTGAAAAGCCCTGACCTAGACTATTACTAGCCGCACCTCTGTTTTTAGCAAGTTTGCCCAATGTTAAATTCTAAGGCCAAATTTGACTTTCTTACATTCTACAGCCATCATGGTTTTAAATAGGTTGTTTGCAGTACCAGACAGTTTGCTAGAACTCAGTTTTGTGATGTCACAAACTTGTACAATTTGATGTGCAAAAAAGTACAATTTGATTCTGACACTGATTGATCATTTTGTATAATAGCAGGTCCAAAAGTCTAAAGATGTTTTTGATTGTTCTTTGTCTTCATATTAAACATACAAGTTCACAACATAGTGTTCCTAATAAAGTTAAGGTTCAACATTTGTAGTTATGTTTATAGTTCCTTTAAGCGTCCGAGCACTCCATATTTTATCCATGGGCTCCGAATCCTGTATTCCACAAGCTTCACTGGTTTTCTTAGGCCTGGTTCTGGATGGTTGAGTCACAGAATGACACTTCCCCACTATGTGCCACTGTTTGTCCCACACCTAAAATTTATTTAAAAAAAAAAAACTACCTACCCGGTATTTTGTGTGATAAAAATAAAATAAAAAGACCTACCTACCTACCCTATTTTTTTTCAAGATGTAATAGGAAACAAACGATTATTTTTTCTTGGCCTAATCGTCCGATGGGACGACAAAAGTTAGTGCTGGCAACCTAAGCAACACAGGTGCTAAGAGAGCAGGGAACCGGTCTAAAGTATCTCATCTCGTTTCACAGGAAATGCATTAGAAAGTTTTATTCATCAACACAACAATATATAAAAGTACAAAAAATATTTTGAGGAAATCATTCAAATTTCCTTGTTTTTGGTTATAATTCGTCGAAGTATGCGTGTGTTCGAGTGTACTGGAAAAGCTCGGCTCAGAGGGGTCCAGGCGATGACGTAATTATATCAACTGGCTAAGGGCGACGAGGGTCAAGGACATCGTGTGCCAGCAGCACAGTTGAAGCGGGCGGGTGTCAAACTTGGAACATTATTCAGTGATATTGTATTATTAACTCCAATCATGATATATCAGCTAAAAAACAGCTCTGCTACCAGATTACTTGGACAATCTTAGTCAGAAAGAAGCGAAGGATAGATATACATGGAAATTAGAGTTTATTAGCAGTTATAATCTATCCAGAATTCCTCGAAATGACTGGAGTGATGGTGCGGGTTTGTGGCCTAGCATTAGCTACATGTTGGAATATACATTCTTTTTCCAGAAGAGTCCATGCATGTCAACCTTTGGTCAATCAAACCTGTATAACCAACCTCCAAAATCCGTATTTCCCTTATAAAATCCGTATAAGATGCAAATTAAAATAATTTACCTAAAATTTGAATGATAATTAACAGTGATATATCCAAGTTACTTTTTATTCAATATTAATAACAATAAACCTTCAAAATGAATACAAAGCTCCAATGTTTGACAAAAGCACAAAGTGTCACTCTAATGTTCTGAATTGTACTCCATGACAGCTTTTTTTTAGCACGCCGCTGCACCAATACCTCACTAGGCTGCATGTCACAGCAAGTGTCTGTGTTGATCTTGCCGGAGTGCCCATTCAGAATCTTTTCAGTCGCTAGTGAAAGTCGCTCAGGTGGAAATACGCGTTTCAAACAAAATGTTACTTCCCGGTTGGCGGGATTCTCGCAATGCGGTGTGCGCATGATCAGAAGTGGAATGAAGTCTCGCTACCACAAGATAACGCGCAATTTTATAAGACTCTTTACTGGCTGTTTGTGCTTTCTGTGGTGTACAGTACGTTTGTAAATGTTATGCGCTCTTTTCTCATCGTCGGAATTGATTATAGCTCTAAATAAATATTGAAGTTTTTTTAAAGAATCCGTATAACTTTATTTGTACGCCCGTATACTACGTTTATTGAATCAAATCCGTATAAAATACGGACATTCCGTATAGGTTGACATGTATGAGAGTCCCGACGCGGAAGAACAGTTAAAAAAAAAAAACTACAGAAGCAAGAAAACCACCTTTGTGTGAAGACTTTTTCCCAACATCAGCTTTTCAGAACCGAATGTTGCAAAAGCCAAAGCATTTACTCTCAAAGGGCTCTGACCTAAATCTTGCCCCTCCGTGTGTCATCAACCCCAAGGACATCTAGTTACAGAGCTATCTGCACTGTCATTTATACAGTGATGCTTATTATTGTTAAAACAATATCTGAAGTGTTATTTGTAAAATAACAAAATATATTGTGCTAAACTTTCAAACAATATTGTAAGATTTTATTTTAATTTTATTTAATAGTGGATGGTGCAATAATTACAGACTAACAATCAGCACATTTCAGTTGTAGCTGTAGTCATACAGTAGCTATAATCATTCTTGTAATAATAATTTCAATAAACGGTTAATGTTCAGTTCCCTTTTAATTTATTCTCGATTCAAAGGCACACCTGAGTGACACAGATTGATCAGTGTGTAACGGACAATAACGCTTTTATCCAAAATAGTTTTTCCTGCCTGAGTCGATTTATTTCCATTTCACATGTGTGCAGCTGTTGTAAAATTCAGTGTGTTTGTGTAGAACTCTCTCGAACTGTAGGTTCATTTCTACACTCTGGTTCCATGGTGACATTTTTGCACAGGACTGGGTTCCTCTGATAACAGAAACAAAGCTCCAGCCTTATTATTATTATTATTATTATTATTATTATTATTATTATTATACTCCTTCAAAACTCTCCACAGCTTAATACATCCTAAATTATTCATTCCTCTGCTACTAGAACTTATTTCTTTCTGAATGTGTCTGCATTAGGGATGTTAACCGATGACCGTTTGACCGATGGCTGACCGAATCAACGTCAACCGGTTACTTTTTTTTTTTGGTTGTCTGTTAAAAAAAAAAAAATCAATCGTTTTGAAGCTGCCGATTTTGGAGCGGAGAACCTGGAATTCTGTGTTGTAAATGCTTGGGGTATGCCATGCGGTGTAAGGACAACAGCTGACAAATCAGAAACACCCATTCAGTCATGTCCCGCCCTCCCGCCCCAGTTGAAGACAGCTGCCACTCGGCGAAAGAAAAGTGTAGACACAGGCTTTTTAGCTTACAAATTACTATTCAGGGATGCAAACGGCGCGCCTTTTGGTGGATGCCGCCTTTTTCACGGCTGAATCGCGCAGATCCAATATGATTTATTATTATTATTATTTTTTTTAGTGGGGGCGTTGGAGTGTCCGATTATAATTTCAAAGTAAATTCTGTATTAAAATTACTAAATAAGCAAATGCCGTTACAGTCCATGAAACATAGGAAGTATAAGTAGAAAACAGTAAATCAGAAAGCTGCGCACGTTTGCGCAAAAGCTGCGCAAACGTGTGCAGCTTTCTGATTTACTGTTTTCTTCTCATACTTCCTATGTTTCATGGACTGTAACGGCATTTGCTTATATACAGAATTTACTTTGATGAAATTATAATCAGACAGTTAGACTTTTGGAGGGAAGGGGAGAGAATGAAATGACGGCGGTGTCTGCAGGGGGAGTGACAAATGCAGCTTTTATGTCTGTGAGCCAAGTCGGTGACGGCTTCAGAGCAACTTCAATACCATGCAGTAATGGCGTGTTGATATTGGTAACGGCGTTATAACGATTGTAGCTAATTAATTAGATTACCCGGCGTTATAACAGCTGTTTTAACGCCGTTATTCCCATCACTGAATGTTATGTACTTCTTCTAGCACTTGACTTTATTTTCAACGCCATCATGGCCAACTGAAACTGTCTCTAAGCTGGAGCCATTTGTCCTCCGCTCCAATACAAACCCCTCGACATCAGTGCTGCGTTTGACTAAATGTTTCGCGCTGTAGAAAAGGTAATGTGAGTGGAGGGCAGTGACTGGGACTGAATGTGCGGATGCTTGCGGTTAGATTTAGAATAGATTCTAATAATTCCAATTCTAGAATTTTAAACTCGTAGGTTAACCGACTTAAACCGGCTAATGAGGCTCGGTGGTCGGTCAAGATTTTATTTAGTTTTCGCCATCCCTAGTCTGCATATATTGGTGTTATGGTTTTCTGAATTTATGATAATTATGCTGCTTCACCTATTATTAAAAAATAATAAAAAAAAAATTTAACTGCATTCTGTCCTCTCAAAAATAAAATAAAGCTCTGGGCAAGTGGAATTGTTTATCAGGCAAGTATGTTTTGGGAGCTGCTTGCTCATTGGGCAAGTAAGACTGGGAGATTTTTTCAAGGAGAGAGACCTGTTACTTCACTTAAACGGAAGTGATTACATGTTGCGTTTGATGCTCAGCAACTTTTCTTGTGTTTGAAAAGTGCTATAAATGTACACGGCTAACAAAAGCAACTCGCTCCGTTCACCCAGTGTTGTTTCTTAAAGCAGCGCTAGTACGCTCGGGGTATTCGGATTTCCGACACGTAGTTACGTCACTCTAGATATCGACCTCCCATTGTGACGCGTCACACCTCTGGTTTTGGAACGCTGGCTCACAATGTAAAAGCACATACCGGCGCGGCTTCATGCCGGCTTGATTTGGTTCAGTGTAAACGACTGAAGCCGGAATATTGAGGTGCCTTTACTCCAGTGTTCTGGAATACGTGTAAAAAGGGCTCCAGTTTAATCAAACAGATTTGTCTTCACTCAGCCTGTTGGAACAAAAGGTAAAGAACACGGCCCTGCAGGATGATTAAATTGACATTTTAATGACCGCTACTTATTCTTTCTTGATGCTGGGCAAAAATACTCAACAGCGATGTGTTTGCAATGAGACACACAGCCATAACATGCTGACTTTGAAGAGATTCTTGTCGTTAACTAGTAATGCATTTTAGCCGTACGAGTATTCGGTCTCTCATAGCTTACTTTCACTAAAAGAGCTAGAGGTTTTCAAAATGATACGTTTGTTTCTGTGGATTAATGATGGAATGATGGCGCAGTCTGGTTTCTTGTAAAAAAGTTTGTGGGACTGTGCTTGTCCATTTAAGGTACTGTTGAAAGAGAAGTGGGGAGGAAAGGGCTTTTTATTCTTCTTTTTTTTTACTGTGAAGTCTGATCACATTACATCAGCGCTGTATGTGTCTGGTTTTTCTTTCTTTCTCACTAAATCTCTATTTGTACTGCAGAAGTCCGGGTTATAGAGCTGGAAGAATTACAAATCTAAAAATGTGTCATTGAAAATTCAGATTTCTATTATTTTCTTCCTTTTCCTTGTTTCTCCTTGGTCTTTATTTTTCTTCTCTCTGAATCGGTTGTATTATTCCACTTCTGATTCTTTTTTTTCTTTTGGTTTCCCTACCCCCTCTCTCTGCCCTAGATGTTGGTGTACTGTGCATTCGACAACCCCCATCCACTGCCAACACACACACACACACACACACACACACACACACACACACACACACACACACACACACACACACACAGAGGGGCTGGTAGTTGTCAAATCGTCCCCTTTTCCTGTGTAGTCTATTGAGGTATTTCACCTGATGTCACAGGGTCACGTGACGCCCCGGTGTCCGCCGTTTTGGACGGCAAGCTAGCTAATGTCAACAACAGTAGCTGGTATGTTACTGTAGCAATGTTTACGTTCAGTCATTTGGATGACTGTTAAAACCTTTCAGTCTCAAGTTTTTCCTTTACTGGATTTACTAGTTTACTGAGCCAGCCAGCCCCGGAGCGCTAGCTAGCCGGCCAGCCAGCCCCGGAGCGCGCTCAGTAAACTAGTAAATACAGTAAAGGAAAAACTTATAACGGGCCATGTCTCAACAGACTAAGAAGTTATTTCAATGACATTTAATAACATTTTGTTTATCCTGAGGACCGAAAGTAAATGAAAATGTGAACAAATCTTAGCTGTCAGTGAACAATCCTGGTGGAAGCAGGTAAACGTCGTTCTCTAAGCCTGCTAACCTCAATTTTTGCAAATACCTCTCCCTCTGCTCGCCCTGTAAATGCCCTACGTCGCTGGATAGTGAAGGTGTTTTCTGCATCTCGCTCCTTTTTCTTTTATGTTTTTCGTTTGTCGCCTTCCTCACATTCAAACTGATTCGAGCCGTGACGTCCAAAATGGCAGCATCACATGACTTGGTCACGTGAGTGAAATACCTCAGTTGCTGTGTTCACACTTATACCGGTACGAAAGTGGTATAACTGTATAGATGCAAAGTATACCGGTACAGTTTAGTGCCTCTGTCCACACTAGCGAGAAATGTTTGCGGTTTTCTTTCACGGTAGTTGAAATGCGCGTGCACGAAATGTTTCCGTGGTTACCGAGTAACTTCCTTCCGAGAATATATGGCATCTGTTATTTCGAGATCTCGAGAAAACAAACAATTATTCCGTGATCTCGAGAAAACAAAACAATTATTTCATGATCTCAGCTGGATCACTGTATCTCCGTCAGTAGAGACGAAGCCGGGCCAGTCTTCTACGGAGGTGCCGCGGACTAATTTTTAAATTATCCCTTATTAAAAGACTTAATGCAATCTCTCCCTGTGTCAACCCCTGATCAAAATATTGCCTTATTAGGTGATCGATTATTCCAGACATTCTAATGACCAAAGTTGCGTCTATACTAGGGATGTTCCGATCCGATCACGTGATCGGAAATCGGGCCCGATCACATGGTTTCAGACTCGATCGGAATCGGGCATTGCCTCCCGATCAGGGATCGGATATATATCTATATAATATATTCTCATTTTTAACACATCAATAACTATGTGTTGGCACAGAGTGAGACCAGACCTCTTGTCTCAACACAGCAACATCAACGCGTGCGGCATGACATCACTTTGTAGCGGAGACGCTATTGGTTATTGGCTGCCTGTTGCCGGCAAAGTTGAACACGGAAGCAGTTCGAAGCGGAAAGCAAAGCATGAGATCATTTTTTTTTCATTGGATGACAAAAGAAACGGGCTCAAACCTGAAAGGGTAGAAATGCTTGTTTTCATCAAGAAAAACGTTCATTTCCTTAATTGAAATTACTGTACACCACTGTGAGATGCATTCTTAAAAGCAAATTACCGGCACTGTGGCACTTTATTTTTTTTATTTGTATACATTCCTGCCAGGTATTTTAAGGTTATTTTTTTTAAATTTGTTATTTATTGTTCAAACTGCCTCACGTAAGTGCTCTGTTTGCTAACGGAGTTGTTGGATGTTAAAATAAGGTGTTAAATAAAAAATGAGGAACATTCTGGATCCGTTTCTTTCCTCGTCTTTATTTTTTATGGATTATAAGAAGTATCGGATCGGGACTCGGTATCGGCAGATACTCAAAATCAAATGATCGGTATCGGATCGGAGGCCAAAAAAACCTGATCGGGACATCCCTAGTCTATACAGAATGAGAAATAGTCCCAAAGTCAGCATATCACAAGTCTCTTGGCGCACCTGAATGAACCATTTCTCAGCTGTTTACTCGAGATCATGAAATAATTGTTTTGTTTTCTTGAGATCACAGAATAACGGTTTTGTTTTCTCGAGATCTCGAATTAGTTGTGTTGTTTTCTCGAGATCCTGAATTAATTATGTCGTTATCTCGGGATAACAAGGTGAATAAAAAAAAGGATTATATGAAGGGCCTCTCTCGGCTTCCGTACGGATGAAACAACGTGTGTGCTTTTTGTTGTCAGTGTACAGTCTGTATTTCTGGTGGTCATTTATTCAGTCGAATCGTATAAAACGCGCGAGGCAGTTGAGAAAGAAACAAATCTCCGTTCTTCACTATTTTATTCAGCGAAGACATTGATTGAGGTGTGTGACTTTGCGCATGCGCATTATATTTGTATCGATACAGAACCGCTTCATCTGTCCACACTACAGCGAAGCGCTACAGTACCGGTATGAAACCCATACATTTGTGGGTTTCGTACCGATACAGTTATACCGCTACAGTACCGGTATAGTTGCTAGTGTGGACAGGTGTTGCGGTACGAAAGTACAACCCCGATTCCAAAAAAGTTGGGACAAAGTACAAATTGTAAATAAAAATGGAATGCAATGATGTGGAAGTTTCAAAATTCCGTATTTTATTCAGAATAGAACATAGATGACATATCAAATGTTTAAACTGAGAAAATGTATCATTTAAAGAGAAAAATTAGGTGATTTTAAAATTTCATGACAACAACACATCTCAAAAAAGTTGGGACAAGGCCATGTTTACCACTGTGAGACATCCCCTTTTCTCTTTACAACAGTCTGTAAACGTCTGGGGACTGAGGAGACAAGTTGCTCAAGTTTAGGGATAGGAATGTTAACCCATTCTCGTCTAATGTAGGATTCTAGTTGCTCAACTGTCTTCGGTCTTTTTTGTCGTATCTTCCGTTTTATGATGCGCCAAATGTTTTCTATGGGTGAAAGATCTGGACTGCAGGCTGGCCAGTTCAGTACCCGGACCCTTCTTCTACGCAGCCATGATGCTGTAATTGATGCAGTATGTGGTTTGGCATTGTCATGTTGGAAAATGCAAGGTCTTCCCTGAAAGAGACGTCGTCTGGATGGGAGCATATGTTGCTCTAGAACCTGGATATACCTTTCAGCATTGATGGTGTCTTTCCAGATGTGTAAGCTGCCCATGCCACACACACTAATGCAACCCCATACCATCAGAGGTACAGGCTTCTGAACTGAGCGCTGATAACAACTTGGGTCGTCCTTCTCCTCTTTAGTCCGAATGACACGGCGTCCCTGATTTCCATAAAGAACTTCAAATTTTGATTCGTCTGACCACAGAACAGTTTTCCACTTTGCCACAGTCCATTTTAAATGAGCCTTGGCCCAGAGAAGACGTCTGCGCTTCTGGATCATGTTTAGATACGGCTTCTTCTTTGAACTATAGAGTTTTAGCTGGCAACGGCGGATGGCACGGTGAATTGTGTTCACAGATAATGTTCTCTGGAAATATTCCTGAGCCCATTTTGTGGTTTCCAATACAGAAGCATGCCTGTATGTGATGCAGTGCCGTCTAATGGCCCGAAGATCACGGGCACCCAGTATGGTTTTCCGGCCTTGACCCTTACGCACAGAGATTCTTCCAGATTCTCTGAATCTTTTGATATTATGCACTGTAGATGATGATATGTTCAAACTCTTTGTAATTTTACACTGTCGAACTCCTTTCTGATATTGCTCCACTATTTGTCGGCACAGAATTAGGGGGATTGGTAGCCTGGGCCCGCCCATCCTAAGCGTGACACAACACGAGGGCCTGTTCTGAGCTTAGTCTGGCCAGGCAGGCTATCTACAGCATTTCCAAGCTCCCGAAAAATCGGGAACCAATCAACTTTGAGCATCTCCAACGGCCCTGGGTAGAGGCGTGTTCAAGGCAGTGACGTAGTAGAACTGCGACCGGAAGCCATAGATTGTTTACAGAATCTATGCCGGAAGCGCTTCATTCACATCACGAACATGGAGCAGCGGCAAGCCTTTAACACAGCGGTAGATGCTGTATTGAAAGCATTCAACGGGAAGTTCTCATTGAAAACGGAGCAAAGAGCAGCCCTGGAGGTATTTATTGAAAGGAAGGACGTTTTCGCCTTGCTCCCGACCAGCTTCGGTAAGAGTTTAATCTACCAGTTAGCCCCGTCGCGTCACATACGTCAGAGGAAAGAGTGATGTGATTGGTTTAAGCTTCGTCACAGCCTTTTCTGGCTTCGACCAGTAGCAAACTGAGGCATTTCAGGGAGGCGGGTCAACCACGCCTTTGGGAAATGGTTTGGCTTAATAGCTTGGCCAGACCAAATGCTCGGAGAGCTTTGAAGTCGCGTTAGCCAGGCTAGGGGATTGGTGATCCTCTTCCCATCTTTACTTCTGAGAGCCGCTCCCACTCCAAGATGCTCTTTTTATACCCAGTCATGTTAATGACCTATTGCCAATTGACCTAATGAGTTGCAATTTGGTCCTCCAGCTGTTCCTTTTTTGCACCTTTAACTTTTCCAGCCTCTTATTGCCCCTGTCCCAACTTTTTTGAGATGTGTTGCTGTCATGAAATTTCAAATGAGCCAATATTTGGCAGGAAATTTCAAAATGTCTCACTTTCGACATTTGATATGTTGTCTATGTTCTATTGTGAATACAATATCAGTTTCTGAGATTTGTAAATTATTGCATTCCGTTTTTATTTACAATTTATACTTTGTCCCAACTTTTTTGGAATCGGGGTTGTAGTATCGTATCGGTACAAAATCCCTATTGTGGACAGGATATATTTGTACCCTCATTAGTCATGTTTACTCATGTGTGGTTAGTGTAGTCCTGAAAAAGGTCAGAAAAATGAAACGAGCAAAAGAATTATTGATGAGGAATACATTAAGAAATTAAAATAAATGATTGTGCCGAACTTTTTTTTTTTTTTTCTGTCTTGTAGCAAATTACAGCTCTGAAAAAAGAGAACTTTAACCTGAAGCTGAGGATCTACTTCCTGGAGGAGCGTGTGCAGCAAAAATGTGATGATTCGACTGAAGAAATTTACAAAACGGTGACGAGCACACCCAGACACGCGTGTACACACAAAAAACAGTAGTCATCGTTGTTCTGTCTATCAGACTGCAAAGAAACCAATAAATAAACGCTATAATAATCCATCTTTGTTTGGCGTTGTGTAGAACATTGAGTTAAAGGTGGAGGTGGAATCTATGAAGAGGGACCTTGCTGAGAAACAGGAATTGCTTGTGTCTGCATCGTAAGTCCCGCACCTTAGTCCTGTCAATCAAAGCAGCTGTCCACTTACTAATACCATATATTACATCAGTGACATTTTGCAGCTGGTGAATTGATATGAACACACCCAAGGTACACATGCACATCTATTTTAAATAATCTGTGTGTGTGTAGGAAAGCACTTGAGAGTTTAGCGAACAGAGATTCAGGGGAAGGCCTGAGGGAGCGCGCTCAGAGAGAGATGGATGCACTCAGAGAAACCTTCAACACCAGGATCAAAGAACTGGAGGAGGTATGTGTATATACACACACACACACACGAGGAAAAATGTTAGCCGTACACCTGTCTTTCTTCATAATATATTATTTAAAGAAAATGCAAAGCAACGGTTTTTATCCCCCGCTGGCCGAAAGGTCCAAAGGCGGATTATGTCGTGGCGATGTCCGTCCCAGGAAGGGTGCTCACCTTCTGAAATCAACTCCTCTCACAATTTTTGGAGGAATTTCACGAAACTTGGCAGGATTCTTTGTGATATGTCAGTAATGCGCATATTGTAATTTTGTTAAATTGGGTCACATTTTACCAGAGTTCCAGCCCTTAATTAAAAAAATTATACTTTGACAATTTCATGAGCGTGTGTTTTTCTTCTAAAATCAACTCCTCTCACAATTTTTGGAGGAATTTCGCCAAACTTGGCAAAAGGCCTTGTTATATGTCGGTAGTACGCATATTGTTATTTTGTTCAATTTGGTCGCATTTTACCAGAGTTCCAGCCCTTGTACTTCGACAGTTTCATGAAGGTGTGCTTGCATTCTGACATCAACTCCTCTTACGATTTTTGGACGAATTTCTCAAAGCTTGGCAAAAGGCCTTGTTAGATGACGGTAATACGCATATTGCGATTTAATTTCGTTTGTGAAAATTTTACCCGAGTTTTGACCGTTGATTAAATAACTTGTACTTTGACAATTTCATGAGGGTGAACGTTCTTCTGAAATCAACTCCTCTCACAGTTTGTGGAGGAATTTCACCAAATTTGGCGAAAGGCTTTGTTATATGACAGTTATACGCATATTGAAATTTCATTTAATTTGGGCAAATTTTCCCAGAGTTATGCCCTTGGTTATTGACGAACTTGTACTTTGTCAATTTCATCAAGGCGTGCTTGCTTTCTGAAATCAACTTCCCTCACAATTTTTATTATCCCTCGCTAGCCGAAAGGTGGTGATGTCCGTCCCAGGAAGGGTACTCACCTTCTGAAATGAACTCCTCTTACAACTCCTCTTTGTTATATGTTGGTAATACGCATATTGCAATTTCGTTCAATTCAGTCGCATTTTACCAGAGTTATGGCCTAGTTGGGGCGGCACGGTGGTGTAGTGGTTAGCGCTGTCGCCTCACAGCAAGAAGGTCCTGGGTTCGAGCCCCGGGGCCGGCGAGGGCCTTTCTGTGCGGAGTTTGCATGTTCTCCCCGTGTCCGCGTGGGTTTCCTCCGGGTGCTCCGGTTTCCCCCACAGTCCAAAGACATGCAGGTTAGGTTAACTGGTGACTCTAAATTGACCGTAGGTGTGAATGTGAGTGTGAATGGTTGTCTGTGTCTATGTGTCAGCCCTGTGATGACCTGGCGACTTGTCCAGGGTGTACCCCGCCTTTCGCCCGTAGTCAGCTGGGATAGGCTCCAGCTTGCCTGCGACCCTGTAGAAGGATAAAGCGGCTAGAGATAATGAGATGAGATGAGATGGCCTAGTTGCCAGCGGGGGATATTGTGCTCTCGGGGCACTCTTGTTAAAGTTTACTACTGGGAAGTAAACCAATTTAAGACGACTTTCTTTCATTCTAGTCTCTGCGCTGTGCAGAGGAGGAAGTGGAGAAGATGGCTTCCATTGCTGAGCAGGAGAAGCTGAGGAGTCTTGGTCTGGAGAAAGAACTTGAATCTGTCAGTCAGTCAGGGCCGTCGCACGATGCTGGCTCCACCCCTGGGCAGGACCACAAACTCCAGCAGGCTCTGCAGGAGAAAGACCGGTGAGTGAGATCACAAACCCACGTCTTCAGGTTTTACAAGTAGCGACTTCACTAACATTAAGTTTTGCCTAGAGCACAAAGTTCAGCTGTATGTTTTCAAAACTAATGATACCGTTAAAGATGACCACAATTAGGCATGGGCAAAATAGCCAAGATATTTAGTCTTGATTCTTTGTTTCTTGGAGAACATTCTCAGAGAGACCTGGAGCTCGCTAGGTGAGCTCTGATTTCAAATGGTAAATATTTAGAAGGAAATTGTTTATTGGTCAGCGTGCTAGCAGGGTTTCACAGTGAGGCTATGCTCCTTGCGCATGCTATGCAGCTACCTGAGCTTCAGCTCTCTGCTTAACAGGTGAAAGGTCAGAATTCTGCTGGTTAGCATCACATTCATAACTTTAGGGGTGTTCACACAGCAACTTTTACTCCGGTATAGCACCGGGGCTGCCCCGGTAGAGCGTTCACACGGTACAAAGTTATAGCGGTGTAGCCCCTGAAAGCTGCTTAAACCGGTGCAAATCTAACCGTGCTCAGGAGGTGGTTTAAGAAATTTACTCCGGAGTAAATGCTAGTTTGCGGGGCAGCACCGGTATAAAATGGGACGTCTGAACGCTACAGGGGTAGACTCGCTACGCGTGAGGAGAGTTGATTGCATAATTTGCATCCTGGTATTTTGCGCTTCCAAAATGGCGAATATCAACAACAACAGAACTGCGTGTCTTCCAGTGTTGCCAGATTGGGCGGTTTTAAGTGCATTTTGGCGGATTTGAACATATTTTGGGCTGGAAAACGTCAGCAGTATCTGGCAACACTGGTGTCTTCATCCACGTTGTTTTCCCGGCGCTTGGTGATGCCATGACAACCGGGAAAAGGAAGTACATTTTCACACGCGCATATTTCATTTCCGTATTATTACTATCGTATAGCACAGTCGCAAAAACTGCCGTGTAAACGCAAGTGGGGCTGCACCGGTGCTAACATGCTTCTCTCTAGTAAGCAGGTTTGTGACGTGTGAACGCTCCACAAAATTTACACCGGTGTAAGATATATCGCAGCAAAATGCATCGGTGCAGCATCGATGCAAATATGTGCCGTGTGAACACCCATTTATTCACATGCGAGTGGGTCAGCATATAAACGGGGAGAAAAAAGCGCACATTATCTTGTAAATGGTGGTTTCATGACATCTGAGAACAACTAAAACACATCGTGGCCCATTTTGCTGTGTCTAGTGAAAAATTACTGGGAGACCAGCCTATTGCGAACAGCACCATTACTACTTTAATTTGTTTTCAATCCTACTAACTTAACAAAACTAGTGCAACATACAGCATCAGTATGTTGCTTCTCGTTTATGTTGCACGCCCTAAAAAGAATATGGCTCTTTTCTATATTAAAAGTGTCACAAGAAAAAGGCTTTCATTTTTGTCCTCTCTTATTTTACACAGTGCCCTTCACAATTATTGGCACCCCTTGTAAAGAAGGGGGGGGGAATCCACCTTTTGGTGAAGTAGCTTCATTTCACTCCCGGAAAAAATCCAACCTTTTAATTGAAATGTTTTTTTTCAGAGAAAAAAAACAAATCCCTCATCAAGACATAATTATTTTCAACAAAAACACATGCCACTATTATTGGTACCCCTGGAAATGATGGTTAGCATAATGTAACTGAAGCATGTTTCCCATTTAAATTGTATATCGTTGAGGTTTTTTTTTTATATACAAGTATATACTTATTAGTAGAGGCTCTGTGCTTTTATTATTATTTAGAAATGTGATCAATAACTTTTGACCAATAATTTTATATTTGGATTCCTCTTCTCTAAACTATTTCTTAAGCGCATGCTCTCATCTCCATTGCTGTCGCTGGCCAGTGACCCTAACCCATAACTACATCATCGCTTGTTTACCGCAATGCATTATGGGCGATACCCGGGGTCAGCTCCACTATATTGTTTACTTTCGCCTTTGTTAAACACTGCATTGTTCTGTCTAACCGGTTTGAACCATGCCTGAAGTGAATGGCTGTGTGCTTTACTGTGTCTCCACAACAAAGAGAAGCCCTAATCTGAGCTTTTATCAGCTGCCAGTCGAGAAGAAGAGAAGAAAGAAATGGATAAGTTTAATCCGCAACGAAAACCTTCGAACTGAATCAAAATGGACAAGTGCTTGTAGCTTACATTTCTCTGGTGGGAAAAAGACGGACTTAAACTGTGACTCGGCAATATTTCCATGGTCTGCGGAACGGCCTTCGGTTATCTCATCTCATCTCATTATCTCTAGCTGCTTTATCCTTCTACAGGGTCGCAGGCAAGCTGGAGCCTATCCCAGCTGACTACGGGCGAAAGGCGGGGTACACCCTGGACAAGTCGCCAGGTCATCACAGGGCTGACACATAGACACAGACAACCATTCACACTCACATTCACACCTACGGTCAATTTAGAGTCACCAGTTAACCTAACCTGCATGTCTTTGGACTGTGGGGGAAACCGGAGCACCCGGAGGAAACCCACACGGACACGGGGAGAATATGCAAACTCTGCACAGAAAGGCCCTCGCCGGCCACGGGGCTCGAACCCGGACCTTCTTGCTGTGAGGCGACAGCGCTAACCACTACACCACCGTGCCGCCCCACCTTCGGTTATAGAAGATTATAATAATCAACACTGTTCATCGTCTGAAACTAGTGATATTCCAAAGCCTGTAAAACAAAGACGCATTCTTCGGCCTTTGCCTCTCAACGTGCCGAAGCACTCGGTAGCCGAACGAGCCTGTCGGACCGATAAAACTCCCAAACCACAAAGGGTTCTCTTTCAGGTATGTGTAATGTTCAGTGTACCTCACTAGCGGCATTTATTGAAGAAAATGCATTTATACTGAACATGACACGGCAGATCAGCGGGTTTCCAAAGGGTTTTTTTGTAATGTATCCTGATATCAAGTTTTATTTAACTAATCACTTATTTATAAATGTTCTGATGCTGTTCATCTGGGCTCGGGATCATGAAGCAATCTTAGACTTAAGTCAACAGTTGATTGTGTTCATAACAGTTTCCCTTACTGTATCTGTAACTTTCATTGTGCTGGATCACGGTTAAGTACAAGGTTAAGATTTCATTAGAACAACGCTTCTTAAAAAATGGTAAGGAAGAACTGAAGATTAAAAGAAACACATTTAGACTTAAGTATAAGATTGCTTCGTGATCCCAGGGCATGTAGTCCAGGGGTGTGTTAATTAAAAAAAAAAAAAATCCCTTCTCACCAAGCTTGATTTGGATTCCGATTTTCCTTCTGTAAACCCTCGACATGTTCTCCACCTCTTTAAATCACCACTTTCATTGTCTTCCACGACAGAGCACGGCAAAATCGCTCCTCTCACATCGCTCTCATGTAAAATTAATCTGATATCGCTCAACTACTGACCCTGGCGATCCCCCATAATGCATTGCGGTAAACAAGTGATGACGTAGTTATGCTTGGGGGCTATTCTCAAGAGAGTTGGAGGCATGACTTGATAGAATTTTAAAATAAAAATTCCTGTTTAGTTTGCCTTTTTATCCCCCCCAGCCAAAAGGCCCGAAGGGGGATTATGTCGTGGCGATGTCCGTCCGTCTGTCCCAGGAAGGGTACTCGCATTCTGAAATCAACTCCACTCACAATTGTTGGAGGAATTTCACGAAACTTGACAGGATTCTTTGTTATATGTCCGTAATACGCGTATTGCAGTTTTGTTCAATTCAGTCACATTTTACCAGAGTTATGGCCTTCTAGCATAGATATAGTTGCCAGCGGGGGATATTGTGCTCTCGGAGCACTCTTTTTACATTTGAAAGCAGTTATAATAACCCTGTTTGTGAAAAGTTATTTCTTTTTTTCTTAATTGTTCATAGAGAATCAGCACCACTGCTGTCTGCTCGTTGTTAAATTCGACTATCTGCTGAAAGTGTAAAGCACATCCATCTGCTGGCAGCTGTTACAGCCCATTGCACAATGCTTCATTGTTCTTCATGAGCATCCTTAAATTGCTTAATTGGTAAATGTAAAGAACCAAATAAAATAAAATCAAACTAGCTGTACTACAACCCTGATTCCAAAAAAGTTGGGACAAAAGTACAAATTGTAAATAAAAACGGAATACAATCATTTGCAAATCTCAAAAACTGATATTGTATTCACAATAGAACATAGACAACATATCAAATGTCGAAAGTGAGACATTTTGAAATTTCATACCAAATATTGGCTCATTTGAAATTTCATGACAGCAACACATCTCAAAAAAGTTGGGACAGGGGCAATAAGAGGCTGGAAAAGTTAAAGGTACAAAAAAGGAACAGCTGGAAGACCAAATTGCAACTCATTAGGTCAATTGGCAATAGGTCATTAACATGACTGGGTATAAAAAGAGCATCTTGGAGTGGCAGTGGCTCTCAGAAGTAAAGATGGGAAGAGGATCACCAATCCCCCTAATTCTGCGCCGACAAATAGTGGAGCAATATCAGAAAGGAGTTCGACAGTGTAAAATTGCAAAGAGTTTGAACATATCATCATCTACAGTGCATAATATCATCAAAAGATTCAGAGAATCTGGAAGAATCTCTGTGCGTAAGGGTCAAGGCCGGAAAACCATACTGGGTGCCTGTGATCTTCGGGCCCTTAGACGGCACTGCATCACATACAGGCATGCTTCTGTATTGGAAATCACAAAATGGGCTCAGGAATATTTCCAGAGAACATTACCTGTGAACACAATTCACCGTGCCATCCGCCGTTGCCAGCTAAAACTCTATAGTTCAAAGAAGAAGCCGTATCTAAACATGATCCAGAAGCGCAGACGTCTTCTCTGGGCCAAGGCTCATTTAAAATGGACTGTGGCAAAGTGGAAAATTGTTCTGTGGTCAGACGAATCAAAATTTGAAGTTCTTTATGGAAATCAGGGACGCCGTGTCATTCGGACTAAAGAGGACAAGGACGACCCAAGTTGTTATCAGCGCTCAGTTCAGAAGCCTGCATCTCTGATGGTATGGGGTTGGATTAGTGCGTGTGGCATGGGCAGCTTACACATCTGGAAAGACACCATCAATGCTGAAAGGTATATCCAGGTTCTAGAGCAACATATGCTCCCATCCAGACGACGTCTCTTTCAGGGAAGACCTTGCATTTTCCAACATGACAATGCCAAACCACATACTGCATCAATTACAGCATCATGGCTGCGTAGAAGAAGGGTCCGGGTACTGAACTGGCCAGCCTGCCGTCCAGATCTTTCACCCATAGAAAACATTTGGCGCATCATAAAACGGAAGATACGACAAAAAAGACCTAAGACAGTGGAGCAACTAGAATCCTACATTAGACAAGAATGGGTTAACATTCCTATCCCTAAACTTGAGCAACTTGTCTCCTCAGTCCCCAGACGTTTACAGACTGTTGTAAAGAGAAAAGGGGATGTCTCACAGTGGTAAACATGGCCTTGTCCCAACTTTTTTGAGATGTGTTGTTGTCATGAAATTTAAAATCACCTAATTTTTCTCTTTAAATGATACATTTTCTCAGTTTAAACATTTGATATGTCATCTATGTTCTATTCTGAATAAAATATGGAATTTTGAAACTTCCACATCATTGCATTCCGTTTTTATTTACAATTTGTACTTTGTCCCAACTTTTTTGGAATCAGGGTTGTAAATCGATTTGCATCGTATTGCGTTGAATCCAATTTTGTCGAATTATATCATCATAAGAGTGAATCATATGATATCAGCATTTGCTTCATACACACAGTACCAGTCAAAAGTTTGGACAAAGCTAGTCATTCATAGGTTTTTCTGTATTTTGACTATTTTCTATATTGTAGAACAATACTGAAGACACCAAAACTATGAATTAGCATATGGAACAGAGATGGTGAACAAAAAAAAAAAGTGTTAAATAAAATGTTACATATTTTAGATTCTTCAAAGTAGCCAGCATTTACCTTGATAACCCTTTACACACTATTGTCATTGTCTTAAAGGAGATACGCAGAGCCTTTATTTTTAAATAAATTTCTGAGTGGATAGTATCTCCATCCTTGACTCCTGTATGCTGCATAAATGGGAATAAAAAAATATATTTTTGAGAGTTAAAATCGACCGCAAAGTTGGCATTTGAGCTGCCCTGCTGAGCCAGCCAGCCCTGAGTGCGTGACGTCACAGCGGTAACCGGTTTTAAGGCCGAGGCCTTTTACAGCTATAGACCAAAGTCATATAAATAAAAATTTATGGTGAAAGTAAGAAATACCGTTACCAACTTGCTCAAGTCCCTTCCCAAGCCATGTGGCGCACAGGGCGGTTTCCGTAGCCCTCGGCCTCTCGCCTATTACATATCTAGGGTTACAGGGGGGCTAGTCCTCTGATAATCGCGAGAGTTTGACTCCCCACTCACATCTGTATTGCAACATGCCTTGCCAGACGGCAGTAGGCACCATTTTTATGATGGTCATTGGTATGACCCGACCGTGAGTAGAACTCGCGATCGAGAGGCGGACACGCTAACCACTAGGCCAACTTGCGGTCCTATCGACTTGCTCAACTAAGACTGATTTTGACTTCATTGATTGTGGGTTGACTCTCATTAAAATAGGAAAGGTGTTATAACTTATGCAACATACATGTACAGTGCCTTGCAAAAGTATTCATACCCCTTGAACTTTTCCACATTTTTCCACCTTACAACCACAAACTTAAAAGTTTTTTATTGAGATTTTATGTGATAGACCAACACAGAGTAGCACATAATTGTGAAGTGAAACGAAAATGATAAACGGTCTTCAAAATTTTAAACAAATAAAAATCTGAAAAATGTGATGTGTATTAGTATTCAGCCCCCCTGCGTCAATACTTTGTAGAGCCACCTTTTGCTGCAATTACAGCTGCGAGTCTTTTGTGGTATGTCTCTACCAGCTTTGCACATCTAGACACTGAAATTTTTGCCCATTCTTCCTTGCAAAATAGCTCAAGCTCAGCCAGATTGGATGGAGAGCGTCTGTGAACAGCAATTTTCAAGTCTTGCCACAGGTGCTCAATGGGATTTAGGTCTGGACTTTGACTGGGCCGTTCTAACACATGAATATTCTTTGATCTAAACCAGTGGTTCTCAAACTTTTTTCACCAAGTACCACCTCAGAAAATACTTTGCTCTCCAAGTACCACCATAATGACCAACATTAAAATACAGTAGCGTAGTAGGCCTAAGTATTCATTAAAAACAAGGCGGAGGTTTTATTTAACAAGTATATTTAATATTGTCATCTCTTTGGCTAATGGCAAACACAGCAGTTCCCCGATTGTGTGCGGCTTACCGGCTCTGGCGATCAGGAGGCTGGCACAATATGAAGCTTCCTGTGCTTTGGCTACGGGTGTACCATAGGACAGAATGGTGGACTTGGACTGCTTCAGTTCATCATGTTTTCATAAAAAAAAAAATCCATTGGTTTGTCCTTTAGTGCTGTGTGTTTGGTTGTAAGATGCCGTTTGAGATGCGATGGTTTCATGGACTCATTGCTCAGAACGTCGCCACATACAACACACTGCGGCCTGGGCAGCTCCTCTGTCCCGCTCCAAATGAATCCCAGTTTTATGTATTTTTTTTTGTCATACTTCCTCCTCACTGGTTTCTGCCGTTTCCTAGCAGTTCTGGGGCTGGTTTTGCCACTGTCGTTAGCATCTGCGCTCGGCTCACACACGTCCTCTTCAGTTCTCCCTCTCTCCTGATCCACGCTCCCATTCGCGGATTTAAGCCACAACAGTAATTTTGTCGTACTCGTCATAATTAGCAAAGCCACCTCCACCTTTTCCCATCACAGCCTAGTCTACCAATGGCGGATAACCGTCTGTCAGCAGAACCGGCGGGAATGCGTACGTACGCTACGTATGGCTACCCAGAAGCACTTGCAAACTTTTTAAAATTATTAACTTAATTTGTATCTCCTTTCATTTTCTTGTCATCGGTTGATAAGATATTTTCATCCATTCGGATATTATAGATAGTATTTCACTTTTTTTTTATTTTATTTATATTTAATTAAGTGATTCTTTGGCGTACCACTAGAATGGAGCCTGCGTACCACTAGTGGTACGCCTACCACAGTTTGAGAATCACTGATCTAAACCATTCCATTGTAGCTCTGGCTGTATGTTTAGGGTCATTGTCTTGCTGGAAGGTGAATCTCCTTCCCAGTCTCAAGTCTTTTGCAGCCTCCAACAGGTTTCCTTCCAGGATTACCCTGTATTTAGCTCCAGCCATCTTCCCATCAACTCTGACCAGCTTCCCTGTCCCTGCTGAAGAAAAGCATCCCCATAGCATGATGCTGCCACCACCATGTTTCACAGTGGGGATGGTGTGTGCAGGGTGATGAGCAGTGTTAGTTTTCCGCCACACATAGCGCTTTGCATTTAGGCCAAAAAGTTCAACTTTGGTCTCATCTGACCAAAGCACTTTCTTCCACATGTTTGCTGTGTCCCCTACATGGCTTCTTATGCCTGTCTTTCAACAACTGCTTTCTTCTTGCCACTCTTCCAAAAAGGCCAGATTTGTGGAGTGTACGACTTATAGTTGTCCTGTGCACAGATTCTCCCACCTGAGCTGTGGATTTCTGCAGCTCCTCCAGAGTGATCATGGGCCTCTTGGCTGCTTCTCTGACCAGTGCTCTCCTTGCTCGCTCTGTCAGTTTAGGTGGACGGCCATGTCTTGGTAGGTTTGCAGTTGTGCCATACTTTTTCCATTTTTGAATGATGGTTTGAACAGTGCTTCTTGAGATGTTCAGAGCTTGGGATATTTTTTTTTTTATAACCTAACCCTGCTTTAAGCTTCTCCAGAACTTTATCCCTGACCTGTCTGGTGAGTTCTTTGGTCTTCATGATGCTGTTTGTTCTTCAGTGTTCTCTAACAAACCACTGAGGCCTTCACAGAACAAGTGTATTTATGCTGAGAGTAAATTACACACAGTAGGATTCTATTAACTAATTAGATGACTTCTGAAGGCAATTAATTGCACTGGATTGTATTTAGAGGTATCAGAGTACAGGGGGCTGAATACTAATGCACACCGCATTTTTCAGATTTTTATTTGTTTAAAATTTTGAAGACCGTTTATCATTTTCATTTCACTTCACAATTATGTGCTACTCTGTGTTGGTCTATCACATAAAATCTCAATAAAAACTTTTAAGTTTGTGGTTGTAAGGTGGAAAAATGTGAAAAAGTTCAAGGGGTATGAATACTTTTGCAAGGCACTGTACATGCATGTATTTTCACTGATAAAACGTAAAAGGCTAATTAAATAATCAGATGAACTGAGACAATCGGATTCTGAAGCAAATTAAATCATCTTATACCGGTAACTTAAACACACAATACAAGTTACATGTATTAATCTAAATGCAGGTAAACAACGTGATTTTGTTGTTTTATATCCGAATGAGAGTCGGAGCTTACCCGTCTGTGTTCTCACTTCTTGAAGGCCGATCTTGTGGCCGATTGTTTTTGAAACAATCTGACTTTCAGTTTTCCGTTCATTTGCTTCTTCCACGCAAGGGTGAGATGGCAGCAATATCCAGCGGAGAAATCAGATGGCTGCTCCACTTGTTCTCCATTCTCTCCATACTGAGTACTCCGCCATTACTGCTCGGCTCAGGCAATTACTAAAACACGGGACGGGACAGGATGTCACCGGTTTTAGCAACGACCGCGGGGAGGTCACTGCCTGAGCAATAATATGTCGCGTCCTTTTCCGTCCTGGGTTTTACCAACAACCCTCGGCTCACATTCCGGGAGAACTGGTGTAACTGAACTTTTACTTTCCTTTTCTTGTAGTTTTCTTTAATTGTTGGTACTGCACCCTCTTTCAATACGGGCTTCTAGCCAACGCTCCTCAACAGATCAGAGGTCTCATACAAGTCTTCAGTAAAATGTGCAGAGCAGAGGAGAGACCACTTCATAGGCGCCCAATGTGCCCGT
Organism: Neoarius graeffei; assembly: GCF_027579695.1. NCBI lineage: Eukaryota > Metazoa > Chordata > Actinopteri > Siluriformes > Ariidae > Neoarius > Neoarius graeffei. The sequence continues at coordinate 21,121,705 of NC_083580.1, read as the reverse complement.
GAACTTCTCACAAAACGCATCCAAACCTTTGCAGTTTGAATATTCTTGGGCCATGAATGCAACATAAATCCAGCTTCTGTCGTGTTGCTGCGCCTGCCAGCAACACGTCTACGTGGCATGGCGATAAATTAGCTCAAAATGGAGTACCGGAGTTGCAGTCAGCTCTGTGTTTTAGTATAGCAGAAATGGCGATGAGACCGATAGCCTTCCTGCTGTGACGTTACGGACGTCAAGGTCATTCACTTAGACCGCTACCTATATGAATCACTTTAATCGTAAAAATGACTATATTAGATTTATTGTTCACGCTTAAAACTATTCTTGTGCCATTCTTGAGGTCTCAAGGCGTTTATAAACGAAAGTGAGGCCATGGCTCTGCGTATATGCTTTAACCAGCTTCATGAGGGAGTCACCTGGAATGCTTTTCAGTTAACAGGTGTGCCTCGTCAAAAGTTAATTAGTGCAATTTTTTGTTTACTGAGGCCCTGTCCACACGGCAACGGATTCAGGTGAATCTGATAAAATTGTTTATCGTTTCGGCCTGGCGTCCACACGGCACCGGCGTTTTGGGTGCCCCAAAACGATATTTTTTGAGAACGGGTTCCAGAGTGGAAAAATCTGGCAACGGCGCTGTCGCGAAGTCGTCTGGATGAGTAGAACGGATTTGTTTACGATGACGTCACAACCACATGACTAGAACAAGCAGCACTCTCGCTGTTTTGTATGAACCACTGCATTGCATTCACTTTTGTATACAGCTTTTCTTTTAAATAAACAAGTAACTGAACCATTTCTTGAATTTCTTTTTTTTATTGGATAAGACTGCTTTTCAACATGTTCACACACAATATAAAAAGTTATATAAATTATATAAAAATGCTTTTCAAAATGTTCACACACAATAAGAAAATTAAGTTATATAAAACTATGCACACTAATAAAACTAATTTGTACACACAGAAGGCACGATTTCCTCGCGTAATCGCAGCCATCTTCTTCTTGTTGTTGTGTGTTTGTTCCTGTGAGTGCTTCATGCCGGGTAGAAGAAGGGGTTTATACGCATGCGTCCTACTTTTTGTTCTGTTTTTGTACTTGTTGTTCTGGTGTCTCTGATGGGACCGTCTTACAGCGCCCCTAGCGGTGTGGCATGTGTATTGCATCGTTTTCAGCAAGCGTTGCGTTGCCATATGTACCTGATATTTTACTGATCCGTTGCCCATGTGGACGCGATATTTTTTTTAATAAAATCTCGTTGCCGTTGTCGTGTGGATGTAGCCTGAATGTGTCCGAGGTCAAATAGCAAATAATAAAAATACAGTAAATAGCCCTATTCCACAACTGTAGTAATCCATATTATGTCAAGAATCGCTCAAGTAAGTAAAGAGAAATGACATCCATCATTACTTTAAGACATGTAGTGTTTTTTGTTAAATTTATATATAAAGAAAAACCATTGAATTAGGTTTGTCCAAACTTTTAACTGGTACTGTATCGCGAATGTATCGGATCGTTGGCAGCACATCGAGATGCATCTCGAATCGGCCTCCATGATGGAGATGAACATCCCTACTGTATGTAACTGCAAAGCGCTCCATTTTTTTTTTTTTTTTAAATTTCAGGGAGTGATATTACATTTGAAAAAAATATAAAATCCTGTCTTTTTGACTGTTTGAAGAGGATTAGGTCGAAACTAAATTTCCTGTGTTTGCTGAACATATTGTTTTGGAGTTCCACAAATCTATTCGGCAGCAACCTGGTTAAAACCATGCTACTTCCATCTTGCATAGTGTGATTGAGCGCCTCCAGGGATCCATCAAAAACCAGGATGCTCTGATTGGAAAGCTTCGGGAGAAGGAAAAGGACCAGGACCAGCCTATTGCAGAGCAGGTAGTCCAGCTCAGCACCCTGATTGGCCAAAAGGATGCAGAAGTACAGGTCAGTTATTTGTGACTCTGAGGAATATTTAAAAAAAAAAATTAATTTACAATTTTGTATTTAAATTGATATATGCATTGCTTTTTATATACGCTGCTGGAATATGTAAAAAGAAAAAAAAAGGTACCCTACATGTGGCTACTGCTTATAAATAAAATAGTTTTCTGATCCCGTGTCCGTACAGTAAATATCGCATATATGCATGTTATCAATTCTGCTCGCCGCATCTCTTGCAAGCATCCCCAAGCTGTGAGCAGCATCAGGGCTTGAAGTGTTTTTTGGTTGCCAATTAAAGCTGTGTTCACATGTATACCAGTACGATAGTGGTATAACTGTATCGATACAAAGTATACCGGTACAGTTTAGTGCATCTGTCCACACTAGCGAGAAATGTTTGCGGTTTTCTTTCACGGTAGTTGAAATGCGCGTGCGCGAAATGTTTCCATGGTTACCGAGTAACTTCCTTCCGAGAATATGGCGGATGAAACAACGTGTGTGCGCTTTCTGTTGTCAGTGTACAGTCTGTATTTCTGGTGGTCATTTATTCAGTCGAATCGTATAAAACGCGCGAGGCAGTTGAGAAAGAAACAAAGAAAACGAATCTCCCTTTCTCCCCCCTCACTTTCTCCTTCTTCCCTTCTCTTCCCCTCCTTTTCTCCCTCTTTCCTTCTCTTCCCCTCCCTTTCTCTCCCTTTTCCCCTCTTCTTCCTTTCTCCCTCCCTCCCTCCCTCCTTTCTTTCTTTCTTTGCTCCATGTAGCTCCACAGTCGTTTTGAGCCATTTTGACGTTTTATTTACAGCTGGAAAGCACGTGCGTATTATATTGTATGAATAACCCGGAAGACGTAGGAATGGTTCATTGCGCATGCGCATTATATTTGTATCGATACAGAGCCGCTTCATCTGTCCACGCTACAGTACCGATACTGTACCGGTACGAAACCCATACATTTGTGAGTTTCGTACCGATACAGTTATACCGCTACAGTACCGGGATAGTTGCTAGTGTGGACAGGTGTTGCGGTACGAAAGTAGTATTGTATCGGTACAAAATACCTCGTGTGGACAGGGTATTTGTTTACTGCGTTTTGTTCAAAATACAGTGCTGTGAACTCTATTTTCAAAATAGTAAGAAAGCACTTGTTCATGAATTGTCTTCGAAGCATTATTTAGTACTAATGAGCACCTTTTTGTTTCACAAGTGTAGTGTAAAAACTCTAAAATAAAAAAAAATTAAAGCGAATAGCAGAAGATTGAGAAGCTGATATCAAAATATCTGCCAAAACGCTCAAAAAAAAAAAATCCCTTGCAAAACCTTTCATTTGACCTTTCAGAAGGACCAAACACAAGCTGTGATCATCAAAAGGTACATTTTCTTAAAATAAACACCACTTACTTGATATCGAATCGGTAGCTTTGGCTAGCCACGAGGTGAATTTCGTTCATCTTTTTATCTGCTGATTTATCTTCCGATACTGCGAAGTTATAACGAGGTTTCTCTTATTTCGTTTCTGGTTCTGAAGTTTATCAAGAAGTAGAACGGGTAATCGAACTTGATCAGGATGAGTGCTGATTGGCTATGAAGTTTCGCTATTAGATTCATTCTTACAACACGATGACATGGCGGCTTCGCCACTCGTTCTTGTGTCCCTTTGATAACGCGAGATCAGCTGTTCGTATCGCGAGATCACCATTCGCCGTTCTGGTGATTGTAACGCTCATGCGTATGCACGGCGCGCTATTGTTACACTCATCCTTACAACACGATGATATGGCGGCTACTGCCTCGCTTCGCCTCGCCTCGCCTCTATGAGGCAGTAGCCACAAAAAGAGCAGAGTCTTGTACACCTGTACAGATGCACACAGACTGTGCTGATGTTTTGCTGTTTGCTCCTGCAGGCTCTAAAAGAAGAGTTAGATCGTGAGCGAGAAAAAGCAGAGAAGGAGAATAAGGTGAGAGAAATGTTGTGTGCAGTCACTTTTTTTAAAAAATGTACTTCAAATGAGGATCCTAAAAAAAAAAATGGATCAAGAAAACTCTCAGCTGATGTCGGACACATTTATTGTATTTATAAATACGGGGTTATGTTAGTAATTTGTTGAAATGACTATTTGGGGAAATTATATGTAATGTGGCATTAATTTTAAGTCTTAGAAATTTACAGGAGCAGCCATAGTTTTCAACTTTGCAGTCAGTGTGTAGTGTAAAGTGTCATTCTGGGCATTTGCGTCATTTTGGTAGCCGTCAGTGAACTGCAGTGATGAAGGGGTTTTTATAGTGTTTAGCATTCTGTATCAACAGACAGGATGTTCAGAGGGCCACGTGATGTTTTCTTTCAGTATGTAGGCTGTTTATTGTCTTTATTTTACGTTCCTGTTTGTGCTCGCGAGGGCTCTGATCCCCCACAGCAATCAGATTTACTGCTGATTGAAAGAAAGTATTAGACACAGAGACTCAGCATTCAGCACTGTGGTGTTTCTGTTTGAGAGATGTATAGCTGCACAAACCACGCATATAATGGGGTCCAAAAATTCAAGCCCCCCCGAGTTAATACAAAATTGACACAAGTTCATCTAAAATCAGATGATTCACATTAATTCAGATTCATTGGTGTGTTATCCAGAGGTGGACAAAGTACCCAACTTCATTACTTAAGTCAAAGTACACATCCCACTGGTCAAATATCACTACGTTCAGACTGCAACCTGAAACGACCCATATCCGATTTGTTGTGAAATCCGATTTTTTTTGTTAGGCCGTTCACATTACCAATTATATGAGACTTGTATGCGATCTCCAATATGAACGGAAAACGACCCAAAAGTGTCCCGCATGCGCAAATTGACACGTAATAAGCACATCTACGTAATACGTAAACAAAAAAAAAAAGCGCACTCTTCAAGTTTCCACCAAAGAGGCGGGATTAGCCAACGCAGAATAGTGACGTTTGTCTCTTGTTGATGACGTGTAGGTCGCATGAATGCGACCTGTCCGGTCAGACTGCAGTCGCATGTGAAAATAACGGATATGCATCGGAATTAGGACCACATATCCAAGCGGCCTGGGACGCATGTGAAAAAAAATTGGATCTGTGTCGTTCAGATTGTCAATAACAAATCGGATACAGGTCGCATATGGGCAAAAAAATCGGATATGGGTCGTTTCAGGGTGCAGTCTGAACGTAGTCTATAACTCCAATACAAGTGAAAGTTGTCCAGTCAAATTTGTACTCAAGTTAAAGTACTGAAGTACTTGCTTTTAAAAATACTTAAGTATTAAAAGTACATTTTCCGTCAACGCATCGTTGTATTATTGCCACAGCGCTTACAAAACCTAACGCCGTTACCAAGGACAGAAATGCGAATTCATAAAATGAACGCATGCTGTGCTGTCATGGTGGTTTAACGTGAAGCTAGCTAGTCAGTGACGCTCCACCTGACATGCTAGCAAACTCTTTTCAGGTTCTAAATCATATTGAGTAGCTAACGTTACTAGAAAAGAATGATTTCTACATTCTGTTTATTTGGCAAGATTTATGCTAAAACATTTCTGAAAGCTTCAGATAAGTTAACGTTATTCATGTTAGCGTAACTCCGTTTTTACATGCTAACTAACGGTGTCCAAGTTAACTAGCTGTGTGTTAACGTTAGCTGTGGACAAGGCGATGGTAACTTGGCGGGCAAATCCATAGAAAGTCATTTGACTAACCAGACTGTATACATAGCTATTGCAACGTTATCGCTAGCTCTAAAAGCACAGACAACTTCATTGGAAGCTTTCTCTTGGAATAAAACGTTTACATCCCTCAATATGCTTCCGTAGGTCAGACGGCGAGTTTTTGTAGGGGTTCGGTTTCGGCAAACGTTTAAAACGAAACATATCTTTATTCCTTGCAGAAAACTGAAACATGGGTTCTAGGTATGGCCATGAGTGTGTGCATTCCCCAGAAGAACCGCCTCCTTCCATTCTGCCATCAACTGATCGTGTTCAAATAATGCTGCGGAGAAATCACTGAACTTGATTTTATCCAGTCTGTGGATGAGACGTGACCCTAGTGATTACTGATAGCCTGTCTCAGTGTCCCCTGCGAAAAAATCAATCATGTTTTAGAAAAGAAAAGAAAAAAAAATCCACTTTCAAAGCTGCTTCATAGTAACGAGGACCTTGATAGAAATGGAGTGGAGTAAAAAGTACAATATTTCCCTTTCAGATGTAGTGAAGTTAAAGTCATAAGTTTCCAAAAAAATAATACTCAAATTCCAGATACTCAAAAAGTGTACTTAAGTACAGGACTCAAGTAGACGTACTTCGTTACTGTCCACCTCTGGTGTTATCTGAGCACATGCTTCAGTGGAGGAGAAAAAAAAATCAAGGCAAATATGACTGTAACAGATCTCTGCTGTGGGTGGAGCACAGAAGCACGGCAGGCGGGAGTGGATGTTCTCTCTCTCACACTTTTTTTTTTTTTAATAAATTTTACTTAGTTTCTTAGCTTTTCAGCTATGCTCACTCACACATGCGTGTTCTGGTTGGGAGAGACCTCTTCTCTGCTCTCCCCCTCCTTTTATGCTCCACCATCACTGCAACACACACACACATTAAAGGTGGGGTATGAGATTTTTTTCAGGAGTATTTTTTACCATATTGTTTGAAAAGCTCCTCACGCCCATGTTGCAAGCAGTACAATAGAAGGTTTGACCCAAAAACGAAATTTTAATCCAGTCTACAGTGTAAAATAAAGGAAAAACGCCATCCAATCCTATCGAGGTACCACCTCAAAATGATTGGATACTGACACGTCAATCAGACTGAAGCCCGCGAGCAGCCCGTCCCTTCTGTGTGTTTGTGTGTGAGAGAGCGAGTAGAGTGTCACACAGAGCGCAGGATTTTCTCAGTGCGCTCCCTCCAAACAACGGGGATTTACATGAAAACGGAAGGAGATATTCACAAAATTGTTTCACAGTGAGTGCCACAAGGCTCTCCTGAACACACTGATGTAATTTTTTTGTCTGTAGTGTAAAAAATGAGGTCACTAGAGCGAGTTAAAAACGAGTGACTTTCCTGCTAAGTTTATAAAGGCAGTCTATGGGGCTGAGCGGCTGCTCTCTCTTCACTTTCAGGCTTCTCATTCAAAAACTGCAAGTCCTATCGTGTAGGTAGACACATTGTGTGAATCAGGACAAGTGTGGCTACTACTTTTGAGAAAATTGTGTGTGGAGTGAAAATTGGGGCTGAAAACACAGTTTAAATGAGAAAGTTTGAGCTATTTTTCCAAGCTCTCTACACTCTAACTTAACGAGCTCTACTGGTGTGTAGCAATAGACACCCATTATAAAGGCTGATTTTCTCAGGCTTTATAAGGGGGAGGAGGGGTGGAGATGTGGGGGGTGGGAGTATGGCGAAGGCGGGCGTGTTTCTTTTCAGAATATGGCTTGCGGGAACCGTTATTCCAAAATCTCATACCCCACCTTTAAGCCTCGGTCACAACTGGCCGTACGTGCTCCTACGGCCGGTCTACGTGCAGGAAACGCACGGAGGGCGCGCGTGTGACATGCTGATTGTCGAGCCGTAGACTGGCCGCAGAGGTTCTTTGTCATGTCAAACAAACTCTACGGGCGCTCACGTTTTTTTCAGGTTGCAAGACAAACTTACGGCCAACGTGTGACTTTCTCCACGAACAAAACAAAAAAAAAAAAACGCAGCAATTTGGGGAAACGCCAAAAATCGCACGGCCAAAAAAATCGTACGTCCGGTTGTGACCTAGGCTTTAGTTGACATCAGGTGTAATGACTTGACCACTCACCTTCCCCGGCCCCGCCCTTCATTCACGAACTGCTGCTTGGCCACGCCCCCGCTGCCACAATGACCTTTTGTACAACATGTGTAAATTTAAATAGTGACCTTGAAATAGTGCAGAATTGTAAGACTTTGTTTATTTCCAGATTTATATACTAAGTAACTTTAAAAACGCACAATGGAATTCAACACGATATCACTTTAGATCCATGCATGTATTTGAAATTTATGATATTGTATGTAATGCACACACATCTTGAAACATCGATAAAGGACATTTATTGTCAAACTCAAGAATTAATTCACAATAAAAAAATTCAAAGTGACAGTTGGTCCATGTTTGGACCGTCATGCTGGAGATTCTGGGTCTGCGTCGTCCAGGGGTCTCAGCAGCAGTGACTGAGGGTGTCAGGAATCTGTCACGGAGGTGAGCTAGCCTGATGTGCTGATCCTGAACTGGCGTCGTGACTCGAGGCTGACCAGGGCGTGGATGATCCCTGGTGCTCCCTGTCTGTCTGTAACGCTGACTCAAACGGGAAATGGTCGAATGATGAACACCGAAGTGCCGGGTGACCTCTGTCTGTGTACTTCCGGCACGCAACATCCCGATGGCCTGTTCACGTTAATTTTGGCTTAGGCGTGGCATCTTCAATAATGACAATTTTCCCCTCATTTCCCCCGGGCATTTATAGGCAAGATTGTGTGTGTACAGTGTATGCAAAATTTGTTTGAAAATTAAAGCCTGTCCATGTCATTGACTACCCGAGTCATATTGTACGTTATTAAGTACAACTCCCTTAAATTCTGATTTGAGCACAGATTTGGAACTTATTCGGGCGGAACGAAGTTATTTTTCCATTGTGATATATTTCTTTTCTTCTTGAGATAAACTCAGCACGAATTCAGCAAGTTTTATCAATGTGCGTTTTTAAAGTTACTTATGCCGCTTTTCCACTACAAACGCGGCTGAGCCGTGCCGTGCTGAGTTGGGCTGAGTCGAGCTGAGCGGGGCTGTTGGAGTTGCATTTCGACTACAACCGCGCTGAACCGTGCTGGCTGGAAGTGGGTGGACACATTGGGTGGAGTTAGCGAAAGTGGGTGGACGTCACGTGATGTCGTTAAGCAGCGCAAACAGTGACATCAGTGAGCTTTTAAACGGTAGTCTCATGACCCGAATAGTAAACAATAAACATGGAGGACATGGAGTCGTTAGTGTTGCTGGTCTTGGTGCTGTGGCTTGTTGTCACCGACAACGCCAACAGATACTGGCAAGAGCGTATAGATGAGGCGAGGCGCATAAGGCTTCAGAAATTCTCGTACAACCCCGATTCCAAAAAAGTTGGGACAAAGTACAAATTGTAAATAAAAACGGAATGCAATAATTTACAAATCTCAAAAACTGATATTGTATTCACAATAGAACATAGACAACATATCAAATGTCGAAAGTGAGACATTTTGAAATTTCATGCCAAATATTGGCTCATTTGAAATTTCATGACAGCAACACATCTCAAAAAAGTTGGGACAGGGGCAATAAGAGGCTGGAAAAGTTAAAGGTACAAAAAAGGAACAGCTGGAAGAACAAATTGCAACTCATTAGGTCAATTGGCAATAGGTCATTAACATGACTGGGTATAAAAAGAGCATCTTGGAGTGGCAGTGGCTCTCAGAAGTAAAGATGGGAAGAGGATCACCAATCCCCCTAATTCTGCGCCGACAAACAGTGGAGCAATATCAGAAAGGAGTTCGACAGTGTAAAATTGCAAAGAGTTTGAACATATCATCATCTACAGTGCATAATATCATCAAAAGATTCAGAGAATCTGGAAGAATCTCTGTGCGTGAGGGTCAAGGCCGGAAAACCATACTGGGTGCCCGTGATCTTCAGGCCCTTAGACGGCACTGCATCACATACAGGCATGCTTCTGTATTGGAAATCACAAAATGGGCTCAGGAATATTTCCAGAGAACATTATCTGTGAACACAATTCACCGTGCCATCCGCCGTTGCCAGCTAAAACTCTATAGTTCAAAGAAGAAGCCGTATCTAAACATGATCCAGAAGCGCAGACGTCTTCTCTGGGCCAAGGCTCATTTAAAATGGACTGTGGCAAAGTGGAAAACTGTTCTGTGGTCAGACGAATCAAAATTTGAAGTTCTTTATGGAAATCAGGGACGCCGTGTCATTCGGACTAAAGAGGAGAAGGACGACCCAAGTTGTTATCAGCGCTCAGTTCAGAAGCCTGCATCTCTGATGGTATGGGGTTGCATTAGTGCGTGTGGCATGGGCAGCTTACACATCTGGAAAGACACCATCAGTGCTGAAAGGTATATCCAGGTTCTAGAGCAACATATGCTCCCATCCAGACGACGTCTCTTTCAGGGAAGACCTTGCATTTTCCAACATGACAATGCCAAACCACATACTGCATCAATTACAGCATCATGGCTGCGTAGAAGAAGGGTCCGGGTACTGAACTGGCCAGCCTGCAGTCCAGATCTTTCACCCATAGAAAACATTTGGCACATCATAAAACGGAAGATATGACAAAAAAGACCTAAGACAGTTGAGCAACTAGAATCCTACATTAGACAAGAATGGGTTAACATTCCTATCCCTAAACTTGAGCAACTTGTCTCCTCAGTCCCCAGACGTTTACAGACTGTTGTAAAGAGAAAAGGGGATGTCTCACAGTGGTAAACATGGCCTTGTCCCAACTTTTTTGAGATGTGTTGTTGTCATGAAATTTAAAATCACCTAATTTTTCTCTTTAAATTATACATTTTCTCAGTTTAAATATTTGATATGTCATCTATGTTCTATTCTGAATAAAATATGGAATTTTGAAACTTCCACATCATTGCATTCCGTTTTTATTTACAATTTGTACTTTGTCCCAACTTTTTTGGAATCGGGGTTGTAATTCGTAATTATTCTTCTTCCGGGTTTGCGGTGTTTACAGATCCCATCGTGCTCGCGGGGCGTGTGTGGGCATGTGAGGACACTCCTCCTCACCAATCAGTGCACAGGGGAGTGTCTGCTCACGCCCCCAGCCTCACTCGGCTCGGTTTGGCTCGCTTCAGCCCCACTCCAAAACCGTGCGAGTTTTAGGGGCTAAGCGGGGCTGAAGCGAGCCGAGTCGTGCTGTTTTTTGGTAGTCGAAACGCGAGCCGTGTCGGGCTGAAGTGAGCTGAAGCGAGCTGAAGTGAGCTGAAAAAGGGTAGTGGAAAAGGGCCATTAGTGTATATTAAAAAAATCCCAGGTTTTTGGACCCCGCTGTCTGTGATTTAATATTTGAGAGTAAAGAATTTTTAGAAGGCATTATTTTATCAAGCGAGCATGCTGACATGAGCATTGTAATAAAGCGTTATGACTAAACAAACATTTTTTTTAACTTTATTTGAAAGCTCGCTGTTCTCTTATTTTGTGGTTGTTGACATGTATAATTGTGTCGAAGCATGTTGTGCTACAGATTTTGTGTTCGCTGTCCAGACTTGTTTAACAGAACAGATTTCTAACTTGCGCTGTAGCCGAGCTAAGTTTGATGAATATATTCGCTTTTTATTTTTATATCGGAATATCGCCCCGCTACAGCCGAGATTATCGATGTGTTTGTGTTTAAAATAAAGCTGTCTGCCCCGGACACTTGGCTTAGAAGCCAGGGACCGGATTAGTGTGTGTGGTTGGATTAGAGGCTTTATTCTACCCTGCAGCTTTAGTGCACTGCATTTGACTCCGAACTGAACAGATGGCAGAGATGAAAGAGTGAAACAGCAAGAGAAAGTAAACAAGAATGAGTAAATCATCCCATTAGATCTACGTGAAGTAGTTGAGACGACACCATCTGGTTTATATTGGAGTGATTCGTCTCAGTTGCGTGTGCGTGGTCATGCAGGGATCGTGTCGCGTTTGTGGCGACAGCGTGCCAGGTGCACAGTGCCGGTGGTTGTTTGGTAAATGTGGATGTTTACGGCCTGCTGTGGTTCTGGCCCACGTTTTGGGGTGCAGTCTTCATCGAGATGGGAGCAGTGAACTCGTTTGTGCGAAGTGCGTGTTCCTGCTGGAGTGTGTGGTGCGGTGCGACGTCGCCATCGAAGACCTGCAGGACACACATACTGCACAGTTGCAACAGCTGCAGCGCGAGAGATCTAGACTGAGTGTTCTCATAACGCAGAAATACTGGCGGAATAACTCGCAAGAACAGGATTGGTGCAGAAAGCATAAAACTGGAACACACCAGGAGATTCAGAACCAATCAGCCCGTGACCACAGTGTCGAACAACTACAGAAGCAAACGTGGAAGAAGCGTGAATCGAAACCCGGGCGAAATGAGGCAAAGCGCCTTGAGTGGCCAGAACTGCAGCAGAATAAATTGCAGCAGCGTCTCATGGGAGGAAGTCCAGGGAGCACACATCCTGGGCCAAAGGAGAGCGAAGGCCAACATCAGAGGATTAATCGGACTCCGTCAAGGCGCAGTGTCTCGCTCGGTTTTGGGCAGAGTCTATTAGCAAAGAATTCTAGAGCGGCACGGTTTAAAGCAGAAGGTATTGTGGGAACCGCAGTTCCTTACGCAAGCCACAAGTATTCAGATCTCATCCTCAGGAAGCGCACCTCAACGTCATACACCATTTCTCTCAGCCCTACTCGGGACATCACTACACCCCCTCGTCTCAGGCAGGCACAGCCACGCAGAGGCTCGTTATTGCCGTTGAGCGATTTACTACAGTTGCTGCGGGGCATTAGGCCCCGCCCACTGCCATGGACCGTGGGCACTAGGATTCCTGTCCAGTTAAAACCAAGTGGTGTGTTTGGACGTGCCAGCATGGGTAAGGCCAGACCGGCGAGCACGGAACAAGCCGTGAGAGAGCTGGAGGAGGAATTTAATGATGAATATCTAGCTCTTAAACCAGAGGTACTCTCTTTAAATTACATGACGGTGTGTGTGGGGTTTCTATTTATAATATCGGTGTCGTCTGTTGAAATACAGTTCACACTAGGGCTGCACGATATCAGAAAAATATGTGATATTCGATAACATGACTGAATATCTCGATATCGATATGTATCACGATAATTAAATATATAATGTTTTTCTTACCTCTACTCGCCGTTCTGCCCTGTATCTAGCATTTAAAAAAAAAACACCCAATGCATCGCTTCCATTCCAACATTATTTTTTATTGGAAAAACATGGCTACACCTGCAATGGTGTCCATCAATCATCTTTAAATCTCTTAATTTTTGTGAGCACAGCAGAAAATGTCTTAAGTTGAAGTAAACAAAAAACTGAAAACTACATTACATTAACATAAAGCATTCAAAATGGCAATTTCAGCGGCTCCCGGGAGATGAAGGCGAGCGACACAGATTCACCATAAACTCGAACACAATCTGTTAATAACACGTGTGTGTGTGTGTGTGTGTGTGTGTGTGTGTGTGTGAGAGAGTGAGAGCGGTAGTGTGTGTGAGAGAGAGAGAGCGTGGTTTTATGTTTTTATGCTGCTGTACATCAGCGTTTGTCCCAGTGAGCCGCCCCACCACTGTTTTACACGTACATGTCTTGCAAAGTACCTGAGTTTGCAGTACGTCATCCCTCCTGAATCCGAAGTACTTTTTTTTTTTTTTTTTTGGAAACCAGTTCCTCCTCACACAAGTTTGTCTCACCACACTTGCTACCGCTTCCGCCATCACCACGAGGATTTTACTTGTTTTGCAATAGGGGACGGAGTTATCCCGCGGCGCTTGTTGACATTCAAATGTGATTGGACGGCACAGAAAAATGTGCCTTTTATCGAAATTTAAGTAATTTTTGCGGTATGTGTATCGCAAACTATGATATCACGATATCGATACTTTTTCGATATATTGTGCAGCCCTAGTTCACACACCCTAACGGTTTTGTATCATACAGCTGACCTAGCATAATTCGCATCCCTTGGCTGGATTTAAATGGATTTAACCGAAGTCGTTTGAATGCTCAGGAATAAAAAGGCATCATGGATTTAATAAATAAATATGATGCAGCATGCTTATAACAGGGATTAAAGCAAAAAAAAATCCTGAGCCTGAACTTTGTCGACACAGGCAAGAAACTAATATATATATATATATGTGTGTGTGTGTGTGTGTGTGTGTGTGTGTGTGCACGTGTTTTGGATTGTGTGTTTATTTTCAAGCCATACCAGGGGGTTTGTGGGGGCATGGGATCAGAGATTGCATGAATGGAAAATTAAATTTGACTTTTGAAAATCCAATACCAAAAACGGCCAGAAGATGGCAAAAGTGCATCTACTATATCTACCACCTGTATGTACCACATTTCTTTTGATATCCAGTTTTGGTGCTCAGCGTTGTCCTTAACAAGTAATAAATTAACCTACAGTCACAAGGTGAACTGTTACAAAGGTAGATGAAATTCAGTATGGCATTTAGAGAGCATTAAAAGTTTTAATAATTGAAATAATTTAACAATTTCACCATTTCAGTAACTTTGAACATCAGTAGTAGAATGGCAAATTAAATACACAAATGTTACATCTGCCCCAGAGTTCACGAACTGCATTTTGCCCACGCCACCATGCAATTCCGTTTTCTCTCTCTCTCCCTCGCCCTTCTCTCCAACACAAAAGTTCATTTATTTTATTTTTTTTACTTTTTACCCTCTCTCCGTTGAATGGAGCTGTAACGGCGCGAGGTGACTTTCCGTGTCGATCTTCAGCACTGCACCGCATCGAAGCAAGGAAGAAATGAGAGGAGGGGGTAAAGGCTTTCCTTAGACCCGCCCCATTCTTCTTCTGATTGGCTAATACTGTCAGTTTCAGAGCGCTCCTTTACTACCATTGGCTGACAAACACAAGAGGGATTTCGACGGTCATTTTTTTTTTTTTTTTTAATTGCCGTCAATTTATTTTCGATTTATTATTTTTTTAAATCCACGGGCAATCACTACAAACCGGAAATCCGGCATGGTGCCGGAGAACTTTAATCCCTGTTATAAGATTATAGTATGTAACGTGTTTGTTATAAAATTGTCCTAAGAGTCCATGGGAATTGTTCATTTTGTACTGGAGACCCTGTAATATTGTCGTCATCATCTTGTGCGTAGGTGTGTGTGGTAAAGCAGGATGAGCTGAATGTGTTGCAGCAGAGAACTAAACAGCTGACTGAAGAGCTTAACTCCACCAAGAGCAGCAGTCAAACACTCAAACACAGACTGGAGGAGATGGATGGAGAAAACAAGGTACTCACCTTCACGTACACACAACACAATTGGTTAGTGTTTTTCTAACCAGTCTCCTTTTCACAGGAAATGGATTTTAAATTATTTTGAACTTTAAAGTGTTAATTCAGGGGGCGTCATGGCTCAGGTGGATAAGGCGCCATACCATAAATCCGGGGACCCGGGTTCGATTCCGGCCCGAGGTCATTTCCCGATCCCTCCCCGTCTCTCCCTCCCGCTCATTTCCTGTCTCTACACTGTCCTATCCAATAAAGGTGCAAAAAGCCCAAAAAAATATCTTTAAAGTGTAAATTCAGGAGCAAGATCAATGTAATTCTCCTATTTTATATTAAACTTTGGTCAAATATCTGTCACATTTTGCATTTTGTGCAATTTTTTTTTACCTTGCGCAATACCAGAAAAATTCAGTTGAAATCAAGCCATTTGAGGCGAATTGGTCCGCCTCTGAAAAAACTTGGCATTTGGATTTCCCGGCAAACATTGATTTTTGTGACGTCGCGTGCGGGACGCCTCCTTCTGAATCCTACGTCAGCGCTGGTTTGTTTATGAGAAAACGACCTGGTGGTTTTCTGCAAATTTCTTCAACGTTATCACGTAATTATTAAAATGGTTATCAGATGTATGGTAGGAGGGTGTAGCAACACCAATCTTGATGGGATTAGTACTCATCGTTTCCCAAAAGACCGGACAATGAGAGAGAAATGGGAGCGCTTGGTCTACACAGGCTGTGCACTGAAACCGTGCAAAGCTCGCGCAGCCTGCTGGCGCTTCCGCAGGTGATGTCACAAATCTGGCTCCAGACTCCCTTGGGATTTTTCCAGACGCGTTTTATTATTTTATTTTTTTCTGCTGTAGACAGATGGCCTTGTGCAAAATTAACCTTCTGGATGAGCGTGTAAAGGGACATACTTTCATATATAAAAAAACGAATTTGGTCTAGGATATACACTTTAAAGCAAAATTAGCCTCTGCTGTGAATGTGAACATAAATTTTAATAATTTCAATTTATATAGCGCCTTTCTCAAAACCCAAGGTCGCTTTACAATTATAGGGGGGGAAAAAGTCCACCAAAGTAAGGTGCAGGATGTCATTCCAATGGTGTAGCAGCCACAGTCCCACTAAAAGGCGCGCGAAAACAAGTCCCACACCACCAGCACAGCCGCCGCGACGGCACCGAGCAACATCGCTCGGAACATCACTAAAGCACCGCCGCACAGAGCGCTGGACAACCATGATGTTAAAATGAGCAACAAGCTCACTGCAGTGCATAGTGAGGAGCACAGGCATCGCCCACGGCGAACCAAGGGTTAGAGCAGACCTGGGCATTTTCCGGCCCGCGGGCCGCATCCGGCCCTTTGGTTCATTCTGACCGGCCCGCGTAAGGTTAATGAGAAATTACAAAATAAACGTATTTTCTAATTTTACCTCATGCATGGACTGAATGTGCATTGCTTTTATTTTGAAGTTGTGTTCAACAAAAACGCAATGCGTGCGACATGAAAATGACATGAAATCCCACGAAACCTAATCCCGCGATAACTACTTCCGTAATTTGTCCAGACCAACCACAAACTTGTACGTCATCCTTCAAACGGTCCAGCCAATCACATAGTGTGACGTCACCAGCAGGCGCCGGAGCCCGAGCCGATCTGTAGATCTGATACCTACACCGAATCAACTGATGATCATCTGTCAGCTGTGCTTCGCATCTCCACCTCAGACATTCAACCTGACTCTGATGCACTCGTTAAAGACCAACAGAGACGAGATTTCTCTCACTGAACAAATAAAAAACACCAAATGAGGTGATTAGGCTACAAATGTGGGCATCATTATTATAATATGATGCATCTTGTTTGATATTTGGAGTAGAAAGACAATATTGTGATGTCTTTACTGTGTTTTGGGCTGAATGTGACTGAAAAAAAATGGTACAAATGTTCACATTTTGTTAACCATTGTTTTGGGAAATTTGATTGAATAAATGACATTTTTTGTAAGGCAACCTCGTTTTTTCCATACTCTTACCAGTCTTAGCAGCTTGTAAAAACAATGATATTTATTGCTTTATATAAAGAAATACAATTAATATAATGCAGAATTTAGTTCAGCCTTTTGGTCCGGCCCTCCACAAAATTTTCTGTTTCTCATGTGGCCCCATGGAAAAAATAATTGCCCACCCCTGGGTTAGAGGGAACTGACACCCAAAACTGGATTTGGAGCTACACCACAACCGGCAGACAAAACACTTCAACAGAAACAAGCATCAAACCACACAAACACACACAAAAAAAAAAAACAAAAGAGAAAAAATAAAATAAAAATAAAAAGCTCCGGTGAGAAGCGGCAGCCAGAATGCGCACAGCGTACTCTCAACCGGAAACGGAAATGGAAGGGGGGGAAAAAAGGAAATTTATGAGGCACAACTTTCAGCATTCTCACCCTAGTGTTGCTCAGTCAAAATGTTTGTGTCTGAAAAGTGCACGTGTTCCAGTCAACTGGGAAACAAAAGCCCCCTGTTGAACCCCTTTGTTGGAGTTGCTTTATAAAATTGAGTAGTTGTTAATGGTGTATTATACAGGGTGTTTTTCAAAAAAAAAAAAGGTAAATATCCCAGAAACTGTTGAGCAATATAAGATTTATTCCTCAAAATTTGAATGAGAAATTCAAAGGTATGTGGATTCCATGAACGATTTCACAAATTTTCAATATGCGTGCCGCCTGAGACACAGACGCGCGTCACGTCTGTAGTCCGGCTCCTGCCAAACACGCTGCAGCATGTCTATGGTAACAGTCTTTTCTGGTAACCGTGCATTTTTAGAGAATTCTCTCATAAATGCACGCTGCCCAGTCTTGCTTGACTGTGTTCGGGCGCACTGTAACACACACAACGCCTTTTCTTTTCCAGTGGATGGCATTTCTATATCTAAAAAGATAAAAGCAAGAAACATTAAACATAAAATATTGACCGGTTTCCGCACATGCTGTTAAAATTTGAGGTCAATTGTGAACAAGAATTGGCAAAATTGTTAGATTGTGAAATGATGATAGTTTTTTTGAAACACCCTGTAATTTCTGTCTCATACAGTTTTTTCTTTCCTTTTTACCCCTCAGACCCTTTCTGGACAACTGGAGGAGAAGGAGAATGAGCTTGCAGCAGAAAAGAAAAACGCCCTGAAACGAGACAAGACCATTCAGGGCCTGAGCATCCTACTTAAAGAGAAAGAACGACAGGTCACTGTTCATTTCTTTCAGATCAGAAAAGAAGCGTGAAAAATATTAAAAGTGACTAGAACACTGTTTCTGCTATTTGCTCTCTCTCTCTCTCTCTCTCTCTCTCTCTCTCTCTCTCTCTCTCTCTCTCAGGTGGATGAGTTGTATGGCAATCTCGAGGAGAAAGACCAGGCCTTAACCAAGGTCAGGGAAGCTCTTCACAAAGCTCAGCTACAGAAATACCACGTAAGTAGAATGTAGCGTTTTACTTCTGAAGCAGTCAGGCATTTGCTGTCCCTCTCGCCTTAGATACCTTGCTTAGTTTTCCAGTAACCACATGTCCTGAAGTGTTTTATTCCTCTTCTACCACAGCAGTTTGTCAATGCTAACAATCTGTTAAAGAACGACTTTTGTTTATAGTTACAGTTAACGTTGTAGAATGGAAAACAAGTCGGTTTCTGCTATTACGTAGTATGTTATAGGCATTCACTCAATTCATGCTTCAATTCGATTCACGATATTGGGCTCACAATTCGGTTTTTTGAAAAGAAAAAAACATTTTACTGCAAAAATAATTCAAATTGTATCTTCCTATTCTTTATCAACTATTTATTTTGTTAAATTTAAAAAAAAGATTGAATTTTCTTAATAACCAACAAATAATTATTTACCCAGATTTCTAAACCTTGGAGTAAAATATATACACTGAGTGCAGAATTATTAGGCAAGTGAGTATTTTGACCACAACATCCTTTTAATGCATGTTGTCCCACTCCAAGCTGTTTAGGCTTGAAAGCCTACTACCAATTAAGTATATCAGGTGCTGTGCATCTGTGTAATGAGAGGGGGTGTGGTCTAATGACATCAACACCCTATATCAGGTGTGCATAATTATTAGGCAACCTCTTTTCCTCTGGCGAAATGGGTCAGAAGAGAGATCTGACAGACTTTGAAAAGTCTAAAATTGTGAGATGTCTTGCAGACGGATGCAGCACTCTTGAAATTGCGAAGATGTTGAAACGTGATCACCGAACAATCAAGCGTTTCATTGCAAATAGTCAACAGGGTCGAAAGAAGCGTGTGGGGAAAAAAAAGGCGCAAAATAACTGCACATGATCTGCGGAAAATCAAGCGTGAAGCTAACAAGCAGCCATTAGCATCCAGTTCTGCCATATTCCAGAGTTGCAACATTCCTGGAGTGTCAAAGAGTACAAGGTGTGCAATACTGAGGGACATGGCCAAGGTAAGGAAGGCTGAAAAACGACCACCACTGAGTAAGGCACACAAGATAAAACGTCAAGACTGGGCCAAGAAATATCTTAAGACTGATTTTTCTAAGGTGCTGTGGTCTGATGAGATGAGAGTGACTCTTGATGGGCCAGATGGATGGGCCTGTGGCTGGATCAGTAATGGGCACAGAGCTCCACTCCGACTCAGACGCCAGCAAGGTGGAGGTGGAGTACTGCTATGGGCTGGTATCATCAAAGATGAGCTTGTTGGACCTTTTCGAGTTGAGGATGGACTCCAACTCAACTCCCAGACCTACTGCCAGTTCCTGGAAGAAACCTTCTTCAAGCAGTGGTATAGGAAAAAGTCAGCATCTTTCAAGAAGAACATGATTTTCATGCAGGATAACGCTCCATCTCATGCGTCCAAATACTCCACTGCGTGGCTAGCCAGTAAAGGTCTGAAAAGTGAAAAAATAATGACATGGCCCCCTTGTTCACCTGACCTAAACCCCATAGAGAACCTGTGGTCCATTATAAAACGTGAGGTCTACAAAGAGGGAAAACAGTACACCTCTCTGAACAGCATCTGGGAGGCCGTGGTTGCTGCTGCACACAGTGTTGGTCGTGAACAGATAAAGAAATTGACAGAATCTATGGATGGAAGGCTTTTGAGTGTCCTCATGAAGAAGCGTGGCTATATTGGTCACTGATTTGTTTTTGTTTTGTGTTTGAATGTCAGATATGTTTATTTGCAAATCTGGAGTTGTCATATCAGTGTACCTGGTGAAAATAAATAAGTGAAATGGCTACATATTTGGTTTTTATTAAGTTGCCTAATAATTCTGCACAGTGAAAGTTACCTGAACACATACATGTTCTCCTAAAATGGCCAAAACTAAAAACGCCCCACTCTAACTTCCATACATATTCAGCTTTGATATTTATGAGTCTTTTTGGTTGATTGAGAACATAGTTGTTGTTCAATAATAAAACTAATCCTCAAAAATACAACTTGCCTAATAATTCTGCACTCAGTGTAGATATGTTATTTACCAGCTGTGAGGTCCGTATGGTGAAATACCGTGACCGAGGTCTTGAAAGTACTGACCGAGGCCCTCTGGGCCAAGATCACGGTATTTCACCATACGGACCAACCTTAAGCTGGTAAATTTATATATTTATTTTTTTCTTTACCAAATTCTAACAGAAAACGAGAGCGCCCGAAAGGGAAAACCGAGCCGAGGCGAGCCGCCATTTTGAATCCTCATTCACGGCTGTAATGCAAATGGCTTCCTCCTCAGTATACAAGTGCACTTCCATGGCAAGAAAAAACCTACATTTTGCCGCCTATGTAGTCCCCTATTTATACAAAATTGAGTCATTCAGGATTCAGCCATGTTTTTGCTCGGCATTAGCAGCAGTTAGAGGTTTTAAGCTTTCTCCTGAAATGTTTTCTTTTATTTCTTCTTCCTCAGGGTAGTAAAACTCGCTTTCGCTGTGAACACTGTCGTTATTGCTATCCATGATGTAAAATTAATGCTATTTTCCTGAGAAATGCTGGCAAAAATTTATAAGATTTCTGATAATCTTATAAATAAATCTTTATTAAAAAAAAAGATGACAAATTCTACTTTGTTTGTTGTTCTGAACGAGCGAGTCACCAGAGGTCCATAACTGGGGTCCGTATCGTAGGATGCGGACCCGCTCGCCAGCCAATCAGAGCGCAGGATTTGATGGAAACCACACCGTGAAAAATAAAAAGTTAAATACCCTATTACCTAAAATATTCCTTTTATTAAAAATAGAAAAGTTCATCATAAATAGGCCTTGTCTTAATAAACCTTTATGAATATTTCTACTACCTCCAACTGCTATTTTCTTTAGCTTTCGACAGTCTGTTTAAAAAAAAAAAAGCTCTGATTTCTTGTTAAATCTATTTATAGTCAGTCGCAAAACAGCTTTTTCCCCATTATAGACCTGTTTCCTTGTGTTTTTTCATGGCAGTAGAGCTGTGTTACCTGCACCTCAGGTGAAGTCGTGTGCATTTCCGCTATTGTGCGTTATCTCGCTCTCTGCTCCCTAAACAACGCAGTTAAAGCTAGGAAAAACTAAGGTTATCATCAGGCTGTGCAATCATGATTCATTTATTTCATCAGTTCGAATCCTGGTAAATTTATATATCATTGCACAGTACATTATAATATGCCTAGTATGTTATTACAGCTATAAACAGTGTTTCCCAAGACCAAAGAAAAAGCAGCTTGTCATGTTACAGAAAAGCCATAAAGTACATGGCCTCTGTCCGTCTGTAATTTCTGTAGTCTAAGTGCTTGCGGTTTTCGTGTGTGTAGGGTGGTGAGGAACAGCAGGTCCTGTTGCAGACGCAGCATGCTGAGCTGTCTCGTCTACAGGCTGAGTGCCATTCGTCCCTGCTGGAGCTTCAGAGGCTGCAGCGTGCACTCGGCAGCAAAGACGCACAACTGGAGCTGCTGCAGCAAGACAAACTGCAGCTGGAGAATGAACTGGAGCTGCTTCAGCAGCACAAAAGAAAAGGAGACAAGACCATAAATGTTAGTACACATTTCAACATACCCACTGAGATCTGGGTTAGGCCTGGTCAACACATCTCATCTCATTATCTCTAGCCGCTTTATCCTTCTACAGGGTCGCAGGCAAGCTGGAGCCTATCCCAGCTGACTACGGGCGAAAGGCGGGGTACACCCTGGACAAGTCGCCAGGTCATCACAGGGCTGACACATAGACACAGACAACCATTCACACTCACATTCACACCTACGGTCAATTTAGAGTCACCAGTTAACCTAACCTGCATGTCTTTGGACTGTGGGGGAAACCGGAGCACCCGGAGGAAACCCACGCGGACACGGGGAGAACATGCAAACTCCACACAGAAAGGCCCTCGCCGGCCACGGGGCTCGAACCTGGACCTTCTTGCTGTGAGGCGACAGCGCTAACCACTACACCACTGTGCCGCCCTGGTCAACACATGATCTTGTAATTACTATTGATCGTTTTATAATAATATAGAAGTGTACTGACTTAATGTTATTATAATAATAGATAGATAGATAGATAGATAGATAGATAGATAGATAGATAGATAGATAGAATGATATTTAACAATTATTCACTGAAGGTGACGTGACCAAGACGAAGTCGAGGTTATTATTCACCAATATTCATTGAGCCGGAGTTGGAGAATGGTTCTAGTATAAATGCAAAGGGGATTTTAATTAAAAAAAAAACTTATTAAAAATAATTTCAAACTTCAAAAGCAGCATACAAAGTAATAAAGGGCTGTCTGTGCCGAGTCACATAAAATACTTTTGTTTTGAAATCGATAAAATAAATCACAATTCCCCCGTACCTTCGAATAGTTTTAGACCAAACTTCACAGTATCTTTAGTGTTTTTTCGGAACAGCACTTTCTTTCATAATTTCTAATTCTTCCTTGCTTACGGTGACGAAGCGATTGGCCGCCATTTTGCTGAGTCACTGGAGGTGATTATTGAGAAATAATCCGAATCTCTCGACCAATCGGCGCTCACGATTTCCTATAATCGCCTCCGTATTTATACTAAACAGTATTATTACAACTGCAGGCATCATCAGTACGTTTATAATTCCACTGTTAAAGTTTTTCTCTTTTTTTTTTTGTGCAAGTGTTAAACTTATTAGGACTATTTATAATTAAAGGTCCCATGGCATGAAATTTTCACTTTCTGAGGTTTTTTTAACGTTAAAATGAGTTCCTCTGACCTTCTTAAGTCACCCCAGTGGCTAGAAATGTCACAATGTGTAAACCAAACTATGCCCACCCTTTGTCAACATTTGAGAATGGCGCGTCAAAATGGTGCGTTGATAGGCTCTTTCCTTTACTACGTCAGCAAGGGAGATGATCCCCACGCCCCCCCCTCTGGATTCCCACCCACTGTATGGATTGCCCGCCCAGCTCAAAAGTTGCCACCAAACATGGAAGTTGCGCTGTACATGGATGTTACAACACAGAAAGGAGTCTGTTTTTACTGCCGACGGGAGAGCCCCTGAAGACGCAGTGGCTTAATTTTATTTACTCCAATAATACGCCGTCGAGTCTACCTAAGACGGTGTATGTTTGTCGGAAGCATTTTCCTGATGAATGTTTCCACAACTTGGGACAGTACAGGGCAGGTTTTGCACATCAACTGTCACTGAAGCCTGGGTTCGTACCAAGCATCCCTGCCGCATCAGCCACAAACACCGAACAAGTAAGTGTATAACTGTTAAGTCGTTTTGCCGTGTTTTAAAATCGGTGCCACGTTAGCCTTGCAATGGCTACATTAGCTGTGTAGCTAACCGCTTCCTGCAGTTAGCCAGGTACTCTGCGCTACAAAACCAAAAAGCATGCAGCATGCTCTGTTATAATAGCCAATCAAAACAGTTTTTACAAAGACACCCACATTCTTTTTTTTTTTTTAAGTCACTCGTTCATTTTATTTGTTTGTTTGTTCAGTAAAAACCCAAACATTTGTTGAATTTTTCTTATTTCCTCGCGTCGCACCTTAATGACGTCAGCGCGCGGTATTTTTCCCTTCGCGGTTTGTTCCTTCTCTCTCGCCATAGTAAGACACCCACATCCGCTTGTTCTGACCCACTGGAGGTAGCGTCACAGTGCTGTTAGCCAATCAGAGGTAACACGTTTACATGTCATGAATATTAATGATGAGAGCTGAAATCCTGTCGCTCTCCCGCCACCCGCTCCTCCACCAAACTAGAACAGCCTGAAACAGGAGAACCACAGCATTTTTTTCACCAAAACCGGCTCACAGGGCATTTATTCATACTACAGACCACCGCACAATTAATGAAAAAACGATGCCATGGGACCTTTAAAAATATCACTTCAAAGAAAAATGCTATTGAAAACATGGTACAACATTGTGTGCAAAAGTTTGGGCACCCCTCAACAACTGGAATTTTATTTATTTTTTTAACCTCTAATTTGGTGATGGGTACCAAATATATGCAGCTGTGTATATATGACTTGTGTGTATATGTGTGTATATATATATATATATATATATATATATATATATATATATATATATATATATATATATATAAAATAATTTTTTTTTTTTTTTTTTTTCCAAGAGTTCAGTAATCCATGTATACAGAACCATCACAGATGCAAATTGTAAATTTTTGTTATTGGGAGTGTTCAGTCCATGTCCTGAATGAAGGTGTGTGTTGTGAACTAGGACCTGCAAAACCAGCTGAAAAAGCTGAGTGGGGAGCTGGCTGAGCGCGAGAACCTTCTAGAACATCAACGTGCAACACAGCAAGAGCAAACCCGCACGACAGAACACAAACTGCAGAGCACGATACAACATCTAACAACTAAACTTACAAAGAAAGAACAACTACTTCAGGTAAAAACACACACGCACAATAAAGTACACTCTCTTTCAACTGTATGTTTGTATTTATCAGGACCCTCACCAATGTTTATACAACCCTGATTCCAAAAAAGTTGGGACAAAGTACAAATTGTAAATAAAAACGGAATGCAATGATGTGGAAGTTTTAAAATTCCATATTTTATTCAGAATAGAACATAGATGACATATCAAATGTTTAAACTGAGAAAATGTATCATTTAAAGAGAAAAATTAGGTGATTTTAAATTTCATGACAACAACACATCTCAAAAAAGTTGGAACAAGGCCATGTTTACCACTGTGAGACATCCCCTTTTCTCTTTACAACAGTCTGTAAACGTCTGGGGACTGAGGAGACAAGTTGCTCAAGTTTAGGGATAGGAATGTTAACCCATTCTTGTCTAATGTAGGATTCTAGTTGCTCAACTGTCTTAGGTCTTTTTTGTCGTATCTTCCATTTTATGATGCGCCAAATGTTTTCTATGGGTGAAAGATCTGGACTGCAGGCTGGCCAGTTCAGTACCCGGACCCTTCTTCTACGCAGCCATGATGCTGTAATTGATGCAGTATGTGGTTTGGCATTGTCATGTTGGAAAATGCAAGGTCTTCCCTGAAAGAGACGTCGTCTGGATGGGAGCATATGTCGCTCTAGAACCTGGATATACCTTTCAGCATTGATGGTGTCTTTCCAGATGTGTAAGCTGCCCATGCCACACGCACTAATGCAACCCCATACCATCAGAGATGCAGGCTTCTGAACTGAGCGCTGATAACAACTTGGGTCGTCCTTCTCCTCTTTAGTCCGAATGACACGGCGTCCCTGATTTCCATAAAGAACTTCAAATTTTGATTCGTCTGACCACAGAACAGTTTTCCACTTTGCCACAGTCCATTTTAAATGAGCCTTGGCCCAGAGAAGACGTCTGCGCTTCTGGATCATGTTTAGATACGGCTTCTTCTTTGAACTATAGAGTTTTAGCTGGCAACGGCGGATGGCATGGTGAATTGTGTTCACAGATAATGTTCTCTGGAAATATTCCTGAGCCCATTTTGTGATTTCCAATACAGAAGCATGCCTGTATGTGATGCAGTGCCGTCTAAGGGCCCGAAGATCACGGGCACCCAGTATGGTTTTCTGGCCTTGACCCTTACGCACAGAGATTCTTCCAGATTCTCTGAATCTTTTGATGATATTATGCACTGTAGGTGATGATATGTTCAAACTCTTTGCAATTTTACACTGTCGAACTCCTTTCTGATATTGCTCCACTATTTGTCGGCGCAGAATTAGGGGGATTGGTGATCCTCTTCCCATCTTTACTTCTGAGAGCCGCTGCCACTCCAAGATGCTCTTTTTATACCCAGTCATGTTAATGACCTATTGCCAATTGACCTAATGAGTTGTAATTTGGTCCTCCAGCTGTTCCTTTTTTGTACCTTTAACTTTTCCAGCCTCTTATTGCCCCTGTCCCAACTTTTTTGAGATGTGTTGCTGTCATTAAATTTCAAATGAGCCAATATTTGGCATGAAATTTCAAAATGTCTCATTTTTGACATTTGATATGTTGTCTATGTTCTATTGTGAATACAATATCAGTTTTTGAGATTTGTAAATTAGTGCATTCCATTTTTATTTACAATTTGTACTTTGTCCCAACTTTTTTGGAATCGGGGTTGTAAACAAACAAACTCAAGTGACCAAAAAAAAAAAAAAGCAACAGATTTCAATACATAGTCATTTTCCCCAAAAAGTAAACTAACCTTCAGAAGTCAGGTAGGAAAAAAGTAGTACACCCTACAGTGTGGGGAAATAAGGAATTTTATGCAGACTGTCACAGGACAGACAAGTCTAAAATGTTGCCTGTCCGTTCAAATTTCAGCCTGTCCGAATGACGGGCCAAAGGCCTGGAACAATGTGGTCCGGGGCCCACCTTAGGGCCTTGAAAGCTGAAGGGCTTTAGATGCCTGGAGATGGCTTCTCAGCCATTTCCAGACACATTTTTGGGATCTTTAAAGGCCAAATTACACAACACATGAGTTGCTAATTTCACGACATATTGAATCTAATTTACAAGAAAATGTCAGAAGGTTCAAGAAAAACATGCTGAAAGTTCTACCCAAGGAAACAGTGGCGCACACAGGTCGGTTCCATGTCTAGAAAAAAGTATGGGGGGGGGGAAAGGAAGTTCCAGTTGGTCACAAGTTACTGATACTCATATACAGGTACTATAATGACACTCATGAACCATGTCAGCAATGAGTGTGTTTTTAATACTGTGTTTATAATAAGAAATTCAGTAATTAACAATACAACTATTCTTACATCTCATTATCTCTAGCTGCTTTATCCTGTTCTACAGGGTCTCAGGCAAGCTGGAGCCTATCCCAGCTGACTACGGGCGAAAGGCGGGGTACACCCTGGACAAGTCGCCAGGTCATCACAGGGCTGACACATAGACACAGACAACCATTCACACTCACATTCACACCTACGCTCAATTTAGAGTCACCAGTTAACCTAACCTGCATGTCTTTGGACTGTGGGGGAAACCGGAGCACCCGGAGGAAACCCACGCGGACACTGGGAGAACATGCAAACTGCACACAGAAAGGCCCTCGCTGGCCACAGGGCTCGAACCCGGACCTTCTTGCTGTGAGGCGACAGCGCTAACCACTACACCACCGTGCCACCCCACTATTCTTACATAATAGAGTTAAAGTTTTGAGTACGAGATTCCAAGTAACTGTCGCAAAATGACTCAAAACTAGACATGGGAATCTCATTTGGCATTCAGACTAAAATCTGCTGGACTAGAACTTAGAAAATAGAAGAAAATAAAAACTATTAAAATATAAATCTACATCCTCCAAAGCATATGACTGACTGTCATTCTTATTATGAATGGGGGGGAAAATGCACATAATAATAACATAACCATTGATTGGTACTTTGGCACTTAACATAATACTGTACTGCAAAGTTTCATGTAAACTGAACTCTTAATCAACTGACTGGATCAATCCGATACCGTCAACCCGAAAACACAGGTTCAACTGCATCGTGCAATAAAAACAGCAGCGAATACTGAGTGTATTATTATCGTCATATTTAGTGTGCCACTCGGGGAGAGAGAGGAGCCTGTAAATTTTGCCGGGGCTAGGACCTTCAATGGCCGAGTTATAAATTTTTAAATCCTTGCACACGTGAGCACCCGGAAGCAGGGTTCATGGTAAAGCTTTCCGCGATCCGCGCTCGCCCCGACCTCGGATCGGGCCATGCTTGAGCTCATTCGAACAGTCTCAAGGAGAGGGATGTACCTGTACAGTTTGGCGGCACTGGGGCTTTGGGTGGCCGCATTATGACATTTTTAAAGGCTGGCTCGAGCCAGGGCTCATGTTAAAGTTTTTCTGGGGCACTGAGGCGAATAGCGGGCCAAGCCGCAGTCATAGCAGGCTATGCCTGGGCTCGTTCGAAATGGCTCAGGGAGAGAGAAGGGCTCGCCTGTAAAGTTTGGCGGAGCTCGGACCATCGATGGCTGACCTTAAGAATTTTTAAATTCGCCCCCGTTTCACAGACCGTGTCATGACCTCATGTATTCGTCCAGTGTAACTTTTGGAAGAAAATTAGAAGTAGATTAGACCCATATCTTGACAATTTTTCATGGGCTATCTGGTTTGATACTTTTGAAATACACACGGACAAATTCGCATTATTTTTTTTTTAATCGGCAACCCCGTCCGATGCTTTTGAAATACATATGGACAAATGTGAAAATCACCGGTAAGTGTCCAGCCTTATTTCCCACACTGCCCTATAATTGAGTGATGGGTAAAAGCACCTTTAACATCAATAACTTGAAAGTGTTTTCTGTAGGAATTTATCAGTCTGCCACATGGTTTTGGAGAAATTTTCGTCCACTCTGAAAGAGTTACTAGAGAAACAATAAGGAATTAGAACGAGTGCGTTAATATAAACCTGCGATTTGAATTCTTGCCATGCTGTAGAAGGTATATCAATACTTTCCGACAGTTAAGTTTACGAATAAATAACTATTCAATATTTCTCTCTCTCTCTCGCAGGAGTACATGAGCATGGTGCAGGATCTGGAGCAGGACCGAGCTTCAGCAGGAAGTAATGTAATGCTGGCCAAGCTTCGAAAGAAGCTGAGGGAAAAGGAAAAGGCTCTGGAGGTGCTGCTCTCATTTCATCCGTGGTGCATTAGTAATAGCCTCGTTAGTTACATGAAATAATTGTTGCGTTTTATTTGTGCATGCGAGCAGAAAGCACTCGATGAAAAGTTTGTGGCAGTAGAGGAGAAGGAGAATGAAATTCATCTGCTGCAGCTAAGCCTAAGGGAAAAGGAAAGAGATTTGGAGCGACTCAAAAACCTGCTCTCACACAATGAGGAGACTGTTAATGTGAGTGCTTAAGATTTTATAAAACTACAATAACTAACTGAAATTTATCAATATTATTGTAGCAGCATATAATGAAACAGAAGCTGTGCATTAGACTGTAATAAAATTAATCAGGGCTAATTAAACGTTAGTTCTTGGGCCCGAGTTAAATTTGTACCTGAACTATTTCGGAAAGAACTGAAATAAGCTCAAAATATTTGTATGCATGTTTCCCCGAAATAGATTTCACCTAAATTAGATCCAAGTAAACTGTGTGTGTGTATATGTGTTCAGAGCTTTGATGGGTTATTGAAGGAGAAAGACATGGAATTGCAGCAGCTGCTGAACTCATTGAAAAACCTGCAACGGTCCAAACAGGAGAGTGAAGAGAACCTGCAGAGGGCTCTGAGAGAGAAAGATTCCATCATCCAGCAGCTCCAAGACACACTGCAGCTCAAAACCAAAGACATGGAGGTAACGCCATATACAGTGCATAGCGACACTACACTGAATGTCAAATTATCATCAGTTTATATTAGACTGGTACCAAAATCCAGAATTGTGACACCCAAAGGCATTTTTGAGACAAAGTCGGCAAACAGTCTTATTTTGTCAATTTGGGTGTGCCGAATTCAAATCTGCAATATGCCGAGCTCTATCTGACCTCTGTTGGCCTCTAGAGGTCATTGAACTTTGGGCCTGTAAATGTCTCAGCTGAACCCAGTTTCTCAGCTTTCTAAGGAATTAAATGTACTAAAATGATTAATGAAGTTAGCAAATGGCCTTGTTTGTTAAATGTTTGGGTGCTGAATTCATTTTTCATTTGTAAAATGACATATGACTTCTGATAACCTCAAGGTCATTAAACTTGGCCTATAGGCCTATGCATTTAACGGCATTTTTAAACTGACTGTACTCCCCCAAAAAGAATACGAACAGACAAAAAACAAATAGAAAGGAACAAATACAACATTAAATGCCAGTCCATGTACATGTGACTTACTTTTCACAATGAGAATGCCTAGGCGATCACCTTACATAACATTGCATTACATTTAGCGGTTATTGTTTATACAAAGCTACTGAAAAAAAGGACAGATTCAGCAGCATACAAAATGTGGGGGCATACAGGGTATACAGGGTAATCAGGGTTAGTATATATGAGAGTTTTTTTCTTTGTTGTTTATTTTTTGTAAAGGCTTTACCCCGTTTAAAACAAAAAACAAACAACAAAGAAAAAAACTCTCATATATACTAACCCTGATTAACCTGTATACCCTGTATGCCCCCACATTTTGTATGCTGCTGAATCTGTCCTTTTTTCAGTAGCTTTGTATAAACAATAACCGCTAAATGTAATGCAAATGTTATGTAAGGTGATCGCCGAGGCATTCTCATTGTGAAAAGTAAGTCACATGTACATGGACTGGCATTTAATGTTGTATTTGTTCCTTTCTATTTGTTTTTTGTCTGTTCATATTCTTTTTGGGGGAGTAAAGTCAGTTTAAAAATGCCGTTAAATGCATAGGCCTATTGAGGTATTTCACCCACGTGACCAAGTCATGTGGTGCTGCCATTTTGGACGGCACGGCTCGAATCAGTTTGAATGCGAGGAAGGCGACAAACTAAAAACATAAAAGAAAAAGGAGCGAGATGCAGAAAACACCTTCACTATCCAGCGACGTAGGGCATTTACAGGGCGAGACATTGCCCGTTATAAATTTGCTGTTACCAGGCAATGACCAAGAACTGTATTATTAGGGTCAGTGTAGTTGTAGCAGTGTACTAGCAGCTAGCTGTTAGCACTAGCTAATGTCAACAACAACAGTAGCTAGTATGTTACTGTAGCAATGTTTACGTTCAGTCATTTGGATGACTGTTAAAACCTTTCAGTCTCAAGTTTTTCCTTTACTGGATTTACTAGTTTACTGAGCTAGCGCGCTCGGGCAAGCTGGGAGCTAGCGCGCGCTAGCCTCTGCCGGCGCGCGCTAGCTCAGTAAACTAGTAAATCCAGTAAAGGAAAAACTTGAGACTGAAAGGTTTTAACAGTCATCCAAATGACTGAACGTAAACATTGCTACAGTAACATACTAGCTACTGTTGTTGACATTAGCTAGCTTGACGTTCAAAATGGCGGACACCGGGGCGTCACGTGACCCTGTGACGTCAGGTGAAATACCTCAATAGGCCAAGTTTAATGACCTTGAGGTTATCAGAGGTCATATGTCATTTTACAAATGAAAAATGAATTCAGCACCCAAACATTTAACAAACGAGGCCATTTGCTAACTTCATTAATCATTTTAGTACATTTCATTCCTTAGAAAGCTGAGAAACTGGGTTCAGCTGAGACGTTTACAGGCCCAAAGTTCAATGACCTCTAGAGGCCAACAGAGGTCAGATAGAGCTCGGCATATTGCAGATTTGAATTCGGCACACCCAAATTGACAAAATAAGACTGTTTGCCGACTTTGTCTCAAAAATGCCTTTAACTCCTTAAATAAGCACTTTTTTGAATTTTGGTACCAGTCTATATGATTTACAGCCTCGCTGTAGCTCCCTGGTTAAACTACGTTCTGTACTCCCCCTCTCTCATTCCTCCCGCTCTCCTCCTTTCTCCAATAGGACATGGCTAGCACAGTTCTTAGTCATTCAGAGTCTCAGGGACGTGATCTTGCAGAGCAGATGGGTCAGAGGTTAAAGGTCACAGAAGACATGTTGGCCGAGGCAGTGAAGCACAGAGAAAGGCTGGTGTGTGAAAACCAGACAGCTGTGGAGAACCTGCTGGCCACCATCAGTAGCAAAGACCAGCTACTCAAGGTATACTGTTGGTTCTAATACCTCCTGTGCACGGAATAGAACATAATGGGCCATACTGTTATAGGTGACCCAAAGTGTTTTATTCCCCTTATACTTCAGCAATTTTCCAATCACTACAATTTGACACTCTGACTGGGGCTGTATTTCTACATCTATGTACTCTGGGTGTAGGAGAGCGCAGAGCGACATGCACAGGCTCTCTCTGATTGGTCAGCAGAGTTGCAAGATCTTCGCAGACAGCTCGCAGACACCCAGCTGCAACTCGGCGATACTCAGAATCTCAGTGCAGCACTGAATGAGAAGGATGTGCTCATCAATGTAAGACTTTTATTTTTTTTTCCACCATTTTTTAAAAATATAATATTACATTTGTGCAGGGGCGTATCACCCGCGGGGGATGCGTACGTTTCATCCCCCCCACTTTTGTTGAAACACAATTTAATCCCCCGCACTCTTGTCAGATTAAAATGACATCATTATGAAAATTATACAGCTACTATAAAATGTGTAACAAGGAAGTAAGCTATTGCCATAATGTTAGACAAAAAACAGCCACGCAACGGACTCAAAACAGTTTTTCTCACCTGACCAATCAGCAGTTGCGTGAATATAATAGCCAGTTTGCGTAGCGTGCCGAAAGAGCTCAATAATACAGTATAGAGCTGCAGAGCCAACACCAGTTTTACCGCTCCTCATTCACCGTTCCCGGTTTGACGTCGCATGCGGTGCTTACTGTGCCTGGCTCTGCGGCTCTGAAAGCAGAAGCTGAAAGGGGTTTCAGTAGCCTCCGAAGGCTGAAAACGTGGCTGCGAAGTAGCATGACACAAACGCGTCTTAATAGTGTAGCTGTGTGTCATGTTCAGAAGAACACACTTGACCTGTTGGACAGACAAATGATTTCTCAACAATTTGTTTCTTATAAGGAGCAAAGAAAAAACACATTTGGTTGTTTCAAACACAAATAGTGTGTCAGGGTAAAGTAAGGTTGTCAGGATTTGTTGACAGTGATGTTAAATCAGGGGTGGGCAATTATTTTTTCCATGGGGCCACATGAGAAACAGAAAATTTTGTGGAGGGCCGGACCAAAAGGCTGAACTAAATTCTGCATAATATTAATTGTATTTCTTTATATAAAGCAATAAATATCATTGTTTTTACAAGCTGCTAAGACTGGTAAGAGTATGGAAAAAACGAGGTTGCCTTACAAAAAGTCATTTATTCAATCAAATTTCCCAAAACGATGGTTAACAAAATGTGAACGTTTGTACCTTTTTTTTTTTTTTTTTTTTTTTTTTCAGTCACATTCACCCCAAAACACAATAAAGACGTCACAATATTGTCTTTCTACTCCACATATCAAGCAAGATACATCATATTATAATAATGATGCCCACATTTGTAGTCTAATCACCTCATTTGGTGCTTTTCGCCGGAGATCGGCTCCAGCGCTTGCTGGTGATGTCACACGATGTGATTGGATGGACCGTTTGAAGGATGGCGTACAAGTTTGTGGTTGGTCTGGACAAATTACGGAAGTAGTTATCGCGGGATTAGGTTTCGTGGGATTTCATGTCATTTTCATGTCGCGCGCATTGCGTTTTTGTTGAACACAACTTCAAAATAAAAGCGGGCCTTACGCGGGCCGGTCAGAATGAACCAAAGGGCCGGATGCGGCCCGCGGGCCGTAAAATGCCCAGGTCTGTGTTAAATAGTAGTAGTTACTAGTTGTAAAGTCAGTTGAGGCAAGTTTTTTATTACGAGTGTGTGTTTGTACCAAGTCTACTTTTCATGCATTATTAACTGCTGATCACTTTTTTAGAAGAGTTTTTCAATTGAGATTTAAAGGCATTTCAAATCGAATGAATGTTCAATAATTGTTGTACAGTAATGTTATTTGGCCATTAAGTGTTTGTTGTATGTGTAGTCTATTGCATCATTTTCAAATTTTATGCATTAAACCTGATGTAATGCATGATGCAAACAAGTTTTGTACACGAGTTTGAATAATTAAAGACATTAAAAGCAGGAACTGCCCCGTCTTATTTGAATGTTATACTAAAGAGGTCCTTCCAGGATGCTGCGCTTCTCCAACATGAACTGATTAGCCATGCCTCCTGCTCACACAAAGCGATCCCAGTCCAAACTGTTATGCATGATGGTGTATGACAGACCTGGGCATTTTACGGCCCGCGGGCTGCATCCGGCCCTTTGGTTCATTCTGACCGGCCCGCGTAAGGTTAATTAGAAATTACAAAATAAACGTATTTCCTAATTTTACCTCATGCATGGACTGAATGTGCATTGCTTTTATTTTGAAGTTGTGTTCAACAAAAACGCAATGCGCGCGACATGAACATGACAGGAAATCCCACGAAACCTAATCCCGCGATAACTACTTCCGTAATTTGTCCAGACCAACCACAAACTTGTACGTCATCCTTCAAACGGTCCAGCCAATCACATAGTGTGACGTCACCAGCAGGCGCCGGAGCCCGAGCCGATCTGTAGATCTGATACCTACACCGAATCAACTGATGATCATCTGTCAGCTGTGCTTCGCATCTCCACCTCAGACATTCAACCTGACTCTGATGCACTCGTTAAAGACCAACAGAGACGAGATTTCTCTCACTGAACAAATAAAAAACTGAAAAACACCAAATGAGGTGATTAGACTACAAATGTGGGCATCATTATTATAATATGATGCATCTTGCTTGATATTTGGAGTAGAAAGACAATATTGTGATGTCCTTATTGTGTTTTGGGGTGAATGTGACCTGAAAAAAAAAATGGTACAAACGTTCACATTTTGTTAACCATTGTTTTGGGAAATTTGATTGAATAAATGACATTTTTTGTAAGGCAACCTCGTTTTTTCCATACTCTTACCAGTCTTAGCAGCTTGTAAAAACAATGTTATTTACTGCTTTATATAAAGAAATACAATTAATATTATGCAGAATTTAGTTCAGCCTTTTGGTCCGGCCCTCCACAAAATTTTCTGTTTCTCATGTGGCCCCATGGAAAAAATAATTGCCCACCCCTGGTGTATGATCTATACGCTGTGTATGACTTCTTGGGCTATGTGAAGTTTTTGGTTTTGTTTATATCAGTGTATACCAGTGTAGGCAGCAATACTGACATCTCTGTTATAGAACAGTATCCTGTTACCTAGAATTATCACTCAATACTTTTTGCCTTCACTTACTGAATAATTACATAGCCCTGGCAGTAACAACACCAAAACCCAACATGATAGATATCTGCATGAGATGCAGAACTTGGCTGGAGTCAACTGGATTTATAGGCTTTCTGCTGTCCTCCCTTTCATTTGCATCCATGGACCATGGGTATGAAAAAGTTCCATATCGGTCATTGACAGTGTACACGCCGGGCGTGTATATAGCCATAAACTGATTTCTAATGATATGGCTTCCCGATTCCAGAACACCCCCACTTTTGGAAAGCTTGATACGCCCCTGCATTTGTGCTTAAAATACAGTCAAGAGATTGGAATTAGCATTCGCCAAAGACACTTAACTTTTCCATTGGCATGGTGCTGCTTAACCAAAAAGGACCATTACTTTTACAGCGCATTCCCTAATGCAGTGTTTCTCAAACTTTTTCAGACCAAGGACCACTTTGTCCCAAAAAAAATTTCAGGGACCACCTGTCAACACCCGCCCCGCCCCACACAACACACACACACCATATGGAGATGTGTACTGTTAAGTGTTTTTAATTGAAAAAAGTATGGTTAGCTAAATACATTAAAGGCCTATCCATTCCATATCCTCCGTGGTTTTTTAAGGCAAAAGTATGGAGGTTTAAAATTCAGCAAACAGTTAATCAGAACATTTCATATCAATAGTTCAAAATTGTTTAAAATTAGGAGGAACATGAATGAACTGAAATGAACAAAACAAATTTTAGATTTAACAGATTACACTTGTCTTCTGCTCAAAACGGACTCTTTTTTTCTTAATGGGAGGAGTGGTGCTGATGCATACTAAGCATCAATGATTTAATATCTGTGTCGGTAGTGTCAGGTTTTTTCCTCTTAACTGAACCTGTCAGCCACTTCTCCATCCTTGTTGTTTCACTTTCAGTAAATTAAAAAAATCGCCACGAACACGAGCTAGTTAGGATTAGCCTATTACATGTTCAGAATTTTCGTTTGCTTGTTTTCAGGTCTGCCTGCCTGTTTGCCTGTGAGGCAGAGATTTGTGAGGTGACTGTTGCCTAGAGACGAGAGGCGGAATAAGAGCATGTGCACACTACAAGTTTTATGTGGTGCAAATTCAGATGCAGAACGCTTTTTAAATAATAATAATGATGAAATTACAGGCCCGTTTGATTGCCGTTAAAAACAAGATTGGATAAATTTAACTTTCTAATAATGTTACAAAGCATACGCTAGCTTATCATGAAAACGCTGACTGCATTTGTAGATCACCTCACGGACCACTTGAAGTCTCTCGTGGACCACCAGTGGTCCGCGGACCACACTTTGCAAAACACTGGACTAAAGCTACAACTGGAATGTGCCGATTCTGTTAGCGTTTGTAATTACTGTCCCATCCACTATTTGGCAAAATTCAAATAAAATCTTACACCATTGTTTGAAAGTCTAGAGCAAGATATTTTGTTATTTTACAAATAAACACATCAGATACTGTTTTAACAATAATAAGCATCACTGTATAAATGGCAGTGTGCAAATAGCTGTGTAACTAGATGTCCTTGGAGTTGCTGAGACATGGAGGGGTGGGAACAAGATCTAGCCCACAGTTCAGGTTGGAATCCTTTGAGAGTAAGTGCTTTGGCTTTTGCAACATTCTGTTCCCAAAAGCTGATGTCGGAAAAAAAAAAGTCTACGCAAAGAAGGTTTTCTTGCTTTTGTATTGTTTTTTTTAAGCTGTTCTTCCGTATCAGGACTCCTCAGGGAAAAAGAAGGTATATACTAACATGCAGCTAATGCTAGGCCACAAATCTGCACAGTCACTCCAGTCGTTTTGAGGAATTTTGTACGGATCATAACCGCTAATAAACTCTTAATTTCCGTTTATATCTATCCATCATTCGGTTCTTCCTGATTAAGGTTATCCAAGTAATCCAGTAGTAGAGCTTTTTTTTTAAGCTGTAGTTTTCTTCGAACAGCAACAGACGACGGACATCTTCGCTTGGCTTCAGTATGTGAACAAAGTTCGCTTGTCCCCCAGGCATAGGGTAGCGACGGTTGCTAAGGTAAATGTGACGTCAAAGCAAGGGGTCTAATATGTGGATGTCCTGAAGTCAACCCGGGAAACCGTCGAGGGTACCAGCGACCACCCGTAGTGAAGAAAAGCACAAATGCGCGCACGCACGCACGCACACCTGAAGCAAGCCAATCAGAATTGCCGTTACAAATCGGGAAGAGAAGAAAAAAAAACCACCAGCCATCATGGGGGGGGTGAGGATGCTGGTTAATATGTCTTGCCTTTTGTAATGTCTCATCTCATCTCATTATCTCTAGCCGCTTTATCCTTCTACAGGGTCGCAGGCAAGCTGGAGCCTATCCCAGCTGACTACGGGCGAAAGGCGGGGTACACCCTGGACAAGTCGCCAGGTCATCACAGGGCTGACACATAGACACAGACAACCATTCACACTCACATTCACACCTACGCTCAATTTAGAGTCACCAGTTAACCTAACCTGCATGTCTTTGGACTGTGGGGGAAACCGGAGCACCCGGAGGAAACCCACGCGGACACGGGGAGAACATGCAAACTCCGCACAGAAAGGCCCTCGCCGGCCCCGGGGCTCGAACCCAGGACCTTCTTGCTGTGAGGCGACAGCGCTAACCACTACACCACCGTGCCGCCCCTTTTGTAATGTACTCACTTGAAAATCATTTTTGTGCTTCAAGAAGCTGACCATAGGTGTGCCTGAACAGGCCTAACTCGCTAAAATATTTCCGCCCGAGCATCTTGGTTGGGCAAATCTGGCATTGTCTGACGTTGAGGCTTGCAAAGTCCAGCCTACAGTCTGCTTGGTGTGTTAGAGCCCATTAAATGGGTCAGCTTTCTACAGATTTTTCCTGTAGTGTGTTTTTTTACATACCCATGTCACTGGCCTGTCCTACTCCTCCTCCTCTACTCTGGATCTGGCCAAGTCGAGCTTGCAGAGATGCATTCCAGCGCTGAGCTTCTTCTAGAGCATCTCGCATGTTCTCCAGCTCTGTGGGGTCCGCACTTTGCGAAACACTGCCCTAATGCATAATGGATAAGAGCGTCTGCTCAATGCCATTAAGGGCACTTCAGCCGTTCCTGCTGGTCCAGGGACTCGAACCAGCGACCTTTTGGCTTCCCCCATTGAGGATTTTTGACCTTTTGACTTTGAAGGCGTATTTTGATTATTAAATTCAAATCCTGCAGCATTTATACACAGCACACATATTGGTTATACACAAATCAACAAATTCTTGTTGTTATTATTGCACTTGCCAAAAGGAAGGTTGCTTAGTAGTAGTTTGCTTTGTTTTTGTTTTTGTCCACGATCTAATGTCATAATTTTTAAACGATAAATTTTAAACCCCCGTTCATGACTTATGTTAACAGCATTTATTAAAAGAAAAAAAATTTGCTTGATTTGTTGTCACGGCAGCAAAAATGGTCTTCATGAGCAGGGGACTTGGCAGCAACGTAAGCGAGTTTTCACCTTAACGAATGATCTGTGTACGTGTTTGTGTGCAGAAGCTGTTGGACCGTGCGCAGGAGAGAGACCACTATCTGAGTGAGACCGAGATGGGAGCGGCTCCGCCCCCTCAGGTGGTAGAGCTCAGACATACCATCAATGTGCTCCAACAGAGACTGGAAGAGAAAGAGGGTAAGTGTGCGTGTGTTGCAGAGAGAAGCAAAGCATATTAACGCATGCACGTTGCATATCGTCTTTCTCTGTTGAGTAGCGTTTATTTGTGTTAACCAGTGCTTGCAACAAAGCAGCCATTTTCAGCGAGTTGCCAATTTACTGTGTCAGGAGGTGATGCAAAGTGGATAGGCCTAACGTAATCACAGTTGCTGCAAAGTGTAATTTAAATGTACTGGCTAATGAAAATATTCGACTGGGAATTCTAACAGTAGTATGTCTTTGTAGCTGAGCTGTCTCAACGGTGCAGCGAGGAGAACATGGAGAAATCTCTTACAGTCAATAAGAAACCTGCTGTAATACTGAAGGAGGAGCTTGCCCAGAAAACAGATGCGCTTAATAATGCTCTGAAGAGAGAAAATCAGCTCAAGGTGTGTGCGCATTTCTTTTAGAAAATATATTAAGTATCTGGTATGGATTATAACCCCATGTGTGAGGGATATTTTTTTCTTTTTTAACTAATTTTGCTAAGCGTGTGCGTATTATTATAGATCTCTCTTGCTGAGCTTCAGTCCATTGTGTCAGAGCTAGAGGGCAAACTAGAGGGCCAAACAGCCAACACGGAGTCTCTCAAATCCACAATCAGTACTAAAGATGAAATTATTACTGTGAGTATGAGGCATATTTTTACATCATGTATTTTGTGTGTATACAAATGCTCACATGCGCTTTCACTCATAAAATATGCACACGGCTAGTTCTG
Source organism: Neoarius graeffei (assembly GCF_027579695.1). Classification (NCBI taxonomy): domain Eukaryota; kingdom Metazoa; phylum Chordata; class Actinopteri; order Siluriformes; family Ariidae; genus Neoarius; species Neoarius graeffei. The sequence continues at coordinate 21,082,013 of NC_083580.1, read as the reverse complement.
CTGAGAGGACTATAGAACCGTCACGCAAAAACGCTTGCGTTCACGACAGCACAAAGTGCATGCAAGAGATCAAACTAGTCAAGAGTCAAGATGGGTGTGAGTATATTATTCAACGCAAACAATAATCAACTACCATATAATATTCAAAAACTGTTTGCTGAAAGAGAAGGGAGTTATAATTTAAGGGTTCATTTCAATTTAAAAATTATAGGGTGCGCACAACCAAGAAAAGTTTTTGCATTTCTGTTTGTGGGGTGAAGCGGTGGAACAGTTTGAGTGAGGAGCTCAAGGGATGTCCAGACATGAAGCGTTTTAAAAAGATGTACAAAAATTAGATTTTCACAAGGTATCAGAATGAAGGGGATTAATCATAACTGGCTGTTTACTGTGCATTTTTTATTTTGTTCTTTTTTGAGTCATCATCTGTTTTGTTTGTATTTTTCTCCATTGTGAGCGTGGTATTAGTAGTAAACTTGTGTGTAGACACATGGATATACACAAATAATTATATGATATAGTCATAGAGAATTGATATCTGAATAGTTGAAGTAATTAATATACTGTGTGTGTGTGTGTATATATATATATATATATATATATATATATATATATATATATACACACACATATATTTAAACACACACACTTTATATATACACACACACACACTTAAGTGTGTGTATATATATATAAATAAAGTGTGTTTAAATATATATATATATAAATGTGTGTGTATATACATATACATACATATATATAAAGTGTGTGTGTGTATATATCTCATTATCTCTAGCCGCTTTATCCTGTTCTACAGGGTCGCAGGCAAGCTGGAGCCTATCCCAGCTGACTACGGGCGAGAGGCGGGGTACACCCTGGACAAGTCGCCAGGTCATCACAGGGCTGACACATAGACACAGACAACCATTCACACTCACATTCACACCTACGGTCAATTTAGAGTCACCAGTTAACCTAACCTGCATGTCTTTGGACTGTGGGGGAAACCGGAGCACCCGGAGGAAACCCACACGGACATGGGGAGAACATGCAAACTCTGCACAGAAAGGTCCTAGCCAGCCACGGGGCTCGAACCCGAACCTTCTTGCTGTGAGGCGACAGCGCTAACCACTACACCACCGTGCCGCCTATATATATATATATATATATATATATATATATATATATATATATATATATATATATATATATAATGTGTATATGTATGTGTATATAAAAAATATCTCCTTCTCAACCCCCGGCGGGGGGGTGGTATCCATGTCATCCTCAAGCTCGGGTCCTCTACCAGAGGCCTGGGAGTTTGAGGGTTCTGCGCAGTATCTTTGGGGGTTACTGCCCCAAGTGCCCCCACTACCACGGGGACCACGCAACCCTTGACCTTCCACATCCGTTCCAGCTGCTCTTTCAACCCTTGATACTTCTCAAGTTTCTCATGTTCCTTCTTCCTGATGTTGGCGTCAGCTGGGATCGCCACATCTATCACCACCACCCTCTTCTGCTCTTTGTCCACCACCACTATGTCCGGTTGGTTAGCCAGGATCTGTTTGTCAGTCTGGAAGCTGAAGTCCCACAGAACCTTGGCCCTGTTGTTCTCAGCCACCTTCTGTGGTATGGCCCATTGGGACTTGGATACTTCTATTCCATACTGGTTGCAGATGTTCCTGTATACTATCCCAGCCACTTGGTTGTGCCTCTCCATGTACGCTGATCCAGCTAGCGTCTTACACCCTGCTACTATGTACTGGACTGTTTCAGGGGCTTCTTTGCACAGTCTGCATCTTGGGTCTTATCTACTCTGGTAGATCCTGGTCTCTATGGCTCTTGTGCTTATGGCCTGTTCTTATGCTGCCATGATTAGTGCCTCTGTGCTGTCTGTCAGTCCTGCATTATCCAGCCACTGGTAGGATTTCTTGATATCAGCCACTTCCTCTATCTGACGGTGGTACATGCCATGTAGGGGTTTGTCCCTCCAGGTTGTCTGTTCCTCCTCCTCCTCTGCACTCTCATCAGGGTTCTGCTGCCTGAGACATTCACTTAGCAGTTCATCCTTTGGGGCAAATATATATATATATATATATATATATATATATATATATATATATATTATAAGGAATCTAGATAATCAATTTATTGATTTATGAAGAGGGGTGGGATTAAATAAGTTTTTACTTCAGCCCACTCCTTTTCAGACATGTAAACTCAAACCTGCTTAGTGCGTCCTTGTTTGTATTTTTGTTTTCTTTTGTTTTGATTTTGATATTATATTTATTATTACCTATATTATTTATGGTTTATTTTCTAATTTAGTGGCTTTTTACGTGTTCTTGTTGCAAGTGCTGTTTTGTTTTTCTTGTTTTCTGTTTATTTATTCATTGCTTGTTTACATGTTCAAGATAAAGTATAGTTTGATTAGCAGTATTTGCCTCCTCTGTAGGAGCTACAGCAGCGTTTGGCTGAGATGGGGGTGAGACAATCGGCTACAACCCTCGATCACCATTCCCACTATGGGGAGGAGCTCAGTTTCCACTCCCTTCCTCAGAGAGAGAGAACGATCATTGGGGGAGATAGACAGCAGCAGGTACGTGTCTATAGACATGGAGTAGAAAATGTAGCATCACAAAGGCTTGCATAGAACTTATCTATTTCCTCAGTGTTTCACATTAGTACAGAAAATAATTTTCCATGATGACTAAGCGACAAGCCTTTGATACCAGCAGGAGATGTCGCCTCTGAGTGACCTGCGCTCAGAGCAGGCAGAGCTCAACTGCATCCTCAGGGAAGAGCAGCAGCTCTACACCAAGCTTGTTCATGCAGTCAAAGAGCAAGACAGGTGAATCATCTTTGCAAATCCAGAACGCACAATACACACTTTTTATGAGTCCTATGATGATCAGTCACTCATCTGGATATTTTAACACTGAAAATCAGTTACACAGAATTCATTCTTCCTTCTGTAACTGCTTTATCATGGCTGGGGTCATGCTGGGTTCTCCCAGGGCACCAGACACACTCATTCACACCTAGATGTAATTTAGAGTAGCCGAGACATGTTATTGGTTGGGAGGAAACTGGAGAACCCAGATGAAACGCACATGGACACGGGGAGAACATACACAACTCCGTATAGACACTAACTCGAGGTCATGATCGAATCCGGCAACGCTATTTTCTGTACCGTTGTGCCTCTTACTCGACTAATCAATTAATAAGTAAGCCCCGTTATGCACTATTCTCTCTCCTGCTTTAGGTTAATGAAAAAAAATTGAAGAAATATATTTTATTTTGCTTTTTGTTTAAGTAACTTTGGACCTGACTATAATTTTCAGTTTTATTCTGTTGTGGTTAAGATGTATTTTTATCTATGTGTCATGTTGGCTATATGCTGTCCGGCACCTTCTGTAACACTGTGCGTGGCTGTGTGCACTCATGCGTGTTTTTTCCTCTCCAGTGCTCAGCGGCTGCAGGCCCTACAGCTGGAGCTGACTGCTGTGACACTCCTCAGGCAGCAGTTGGAAAATGGCGTGCGTAACAACAATGAGCTCCGAGAGCAGCTGCACCGAGAGCTCCAGAGAGTGAATCAGAGAGAAGGTGCAGTACAGAAAGTCCAAGGACAGCTGATTACCGAGTCCAACTTGACAACAGACATCTCTAAGGGCTAGTCAGAATATTAGGACAGACCAAAGGATTTGACTTGCACTGATTTGTGCAGATCCTGTGTACAGAGAAAATGTTTATTGGATGATAAGTTAACGTATGCAGATCTGCATGAGCTCTGTATTGATTTAAAGGTCTACTAAGGTCACAATGTCGCTTTTTTTTTTCTTCACTATATTAATGAGATGCAACCCTGACTTGCGGACAAACCCGAACTCTTTACCTGTAGAACGAGGCTGAAACTATGCATCATATCACATATGCGAAAAGGCGGAAATATTCCCGGAAACACCCGAGCTGCTTTCCGAATGGTTTCCGTAAAGTGTGACGTCACTTACAGTACACGGCCATATTCGACAAAATGGACCATCGCGCCAGCGACATTTCTTCACTGATTTTCCTCAAGTATTTCGGACAATGACACGAATAGCGATGATGATCATGATACACAAGCATTATCATATCAATTCGAGCCGCGTACAGTTCCTACAGAAGAAAGGCTTTTTTGACAACACTAAATCAAAGCAAGACATACAAGCTGCTTAGCTGCATCAGCAATTATTACGTTTATGCCCAAAGGAACACAAAATAACGTATCGCGCTTCATAAAAAGTTAGGGAAGACATAAAAAGTGTTTTTCTTACCCTTTGAACTTCTCTTTTGCGGACTACTGACCATGTTGTCTCGTTTGTCTTGTCCACTTTTTGGCCGAGGATTGTGGGAACCGCATCTGCAGAGACTCAGATTGTTGGCGCGCCCGCGTCTAAGACGCACTATTTCGAATAATGAACGCATTGTCGAGACGGGCAGGGGCCAATATGGACGCGAGCATTTTATACCCTATTTGGAACGTTTCATGGCGTATTACTTGACTTCATGGTCTCAATATCGAAAATCTTGCACAAATATATGCAACTTCCAACATAATTATCTGGATATTCAACAGATTTCAGCATCGGATGAATTTGTTTTGACCGCCGCCATATTGAATATACGTCGGACCCGTTCGTGTATTTACGCCGCCCCGTTTGTAGCGTCCCAAGCGAGTAAAACCTGATCCAAGTCTTTCGCCAGGTGGCGTCTTACGGTCTATGTACGAATATTCGAAAGAGACAAGAAAACATGGATAAGAAAAAAAGAAAAATACATCTATTTTGTCATTCTTCGGCAGAAAGTGAGTACATTCACCTGAAAAAACTGATACCCCTGATACTCAAGGTAATTAGTCATACTAGATTTACAACAACTACTACTGCAACAGCAACTACTACAACAGCAACTACTACCACTACCACCACTGGTGACGACTACTACTACTATAGCCCTACACCAAACTGAAAACAAGTTAATAAAATAAATTATAATTTACAAGGAGGAGATAATATAGATGTGATATATATAGTGGCCTGTGGTTGAATTCCAAAATATTGCCACTGATTAAACAATATCTCAATATATTTGGTTGAAGCATTGATTTTTGTCATCTACATTGCTTCATATGGCTTCTAATACAAAAAAAAAAAAAACAGAATTGAGAAGAAAAAAAACAGCCCCTGGGCTGCCCCAGCTGTTCATTGGGCTCGCTTCGCTCACTAGGTTCACTTCAACTGAAGGATAATCACTGGGCCCCCCATTGTAGAAATGGGCCCCTGTTTTTTCCCAGGAGGGGCCCTGTGGGCCCCTTGACCTGCAAAACAATCTGAGTCTCTGCATCTGGATTCAGCCCTGGCGTGTACGGTATTCCTAATGCCCAGTGCATCCGAGTTGTTTGAATGAAACAATTTTCTTCAAAATGTTCCGAGCAGACAAGCTGCGAATGTTCTGGTTTTGCAACCGAAGGATCATTCCAGTCAGCCCGTGAGAAGTCTGTCTCTATGCGGCAAATGGCATTTATCCATTGCCTTCTTACGTTTTTGTCCTTTGGGAATTGATGCAGGCTAGCGCCCCCCCCCCCCCATTTCTGCCATTGTTGCATCCTCCCACACAACACCTGGATCCAACCATTACCTCAAATAATCTTAAATACGAACGCAAACGATCCTCACTGTTTTCACTTCTCTCAGTTGTGGCGGTGTGTACTGTGAGTGACGTCACCTGTCGGGAGCTTACGAACATTTCCGATCATCAACCGAGCAGCGATAGCATGTAAAATATGCGAAAGTAATTGGCTAACTCAAGTCGTTTACTATCGTAAATGGTCAGAAAATGGGCTCGTATGTGGCTGAAAACCACTATTTGTTTAAAATAAGAAAAACGGGTAGGGTAATTGTCATCTTAGTTGGCCTTTAAATGCATCCCAAGAAGCTATGATCACATTAAAGATCATATAGCATAGGCCCATGAACTAGTTTTGTTCTTTTAGTTATCGGTTTTGTCAGTTTTCTTCAACAGCCCTTCTTTATTCTTACTGAAATAACCAAAAAAATGTTTGTTATTGAATGAAAACTTGCACGTATGTATTGAGGAGCGTAGTAACGGAGTTAATGTTGGTGCCAGATAAACTGGTTTGAGTATTTCTGAAACTGCTGATCTCCTGGGAATTTTCACACACAACAGTCTGCAGAGTTTGCACAGAATAGTGGGGGGGGGGCAACAACTATCCATTGAGCAGCGGTTCTGCAGGCAGACATGCCTTATTGGTGAGCGAGGTCAGAGGAGAATGACCAGAGTAGTTTGAGCTCAGTAGAAGACTAGGTAACTCAAATAAGCATTCTTTGCAACCATGGTGAGCAGAAAAGCATGCACTCGGACTACTCAGCACATTGAATCTTGAGGTGGATGGGCTACACCAGCAAAAGATCACATTGGGTTCCACTCCTATTGGTCAAAAACAAGAATTTGAGGCTACAGTGGTCATAGAAACCAAACGGTTAAATTACTGAGTCTTTTTAAAGTGTTGAGCTTTTATTGTGCTGAGGCCTGATGATTGCATGAAAGGGTGTGCTGTTATTTTGCATATAATTGGACAGCATGATTCTAAAACACATAAATCGTGATGTTTGAAAGTTGGAGAAAGTATAAAGCATGTTGGTTGTATTACATGTGTTCAGCCTGTCAATATCAACAATATTGATTAGGTTTTTTTTTTTGCTATGCATTTAAGAGTCATTCCACCGAATCGGTGCCATTTCCGTCCCTGGAAAATTATATGTACAAATGCACATAATGTACTTTAAAATACATTTCCTTATTACGCAGAATATCCTGCACATTGATCTGATTTCAAATTTAAGATATATAATTGTAAGGATTAATAAAAACTACCTAAAACACTGAAAAATAGCATGTGTTACCTGTCCCCGCACTCTAACTTTATACTTAACTATGAAATATTATGATTAAAATCCTTCAGAAACAGTATTTCTTTTGCACTGTTGTGTGACTCCATATCCTATCCATGGTTTAAATATATTTTTTTTTTCAAAAGAAATCCACAATATCTTAGTTAAAATACACATTTTAGTCGTGTCCCTGGGTTTTCACTCAGTCCTGTTACCCAAACATATTACCCCATCTGACAAATTTGGAACATTTCATAAATCACATGCTCAACAGGAAGTTACATTAGCTGTGTCTTCTGAAGGCCATGGGAAGACCAAAAGTTAGTTCTCTCATTTACTTTTCTTTATATTTGATGATTTTTTAACTTTGACTGATAAGGTCAATGTCAACATACTGTCCTGTTACTTAAATTATTTCTTAGATGATATTTGTTTATTTTAAAAATACAGATTTTTGGTAAATCACTAGAATGTGCTAAGTGTGGTCATGCTATTAGCGATGACGCCATGTGGCTTAATTCCATGTATTAGCTAATCCTAGGCTAAAAACTCAGTCCTGTTACTTTCAGAGTTTTGGTAAAAGGACTGGAAAAAAATGCAGCCATCTTTGACTTCCAAACCTTGTAATGTAGCCTGAGGTTGACCAATACAGATTTTGAATAGTTAAATATGTGTGTTATTATAATCAGTGTTGAAAAGATATAACAAATTAAGTTTAATTTGGGAGTGATACAACAAGCAAATGGCACCCATTCGGTGGAATGTCCCTTAAACCTTTTAAATATCTCCCTTGCTTTCTGCAAATCTTGGTTTGTGTTTTGTTTGCATTTGTTGCATCCTCTTCCATTTGTTTTGGATCCTTCACTCTTTATTTGCTGTTTCTTTTCTGTATCGGTGTTTCTGTCTGTCTTTGTGCTTATGCTCTGTACGCTTGATATGTTTTTTTTTTTTACTTGTCTCTATTTATCCATCTAACTGCTTCTTTCATTTGTTCATTTTATTTCTCCTCTGAAGATAAATCAGCTGTTAAATAAAATTAGCTTTTTGTGTCTCTGTGTCTGCCATGTTAACATCCAGCATGCCCACACATACTCACTGTCCTGAAGTCTGGCTGGCTTTCATAATGTATGGGCTGTGTGCTGTTTCCACGTATACAGTTTGCCTGCTTTTCCTTGACCGTTTCTACATTGAGAGTGATCAGTTCTAAGCAGCGCATTTAGATTTCGTCATAATTATTAAAATATGACACTGTACAGATTTACACATGAGGAGTACGCAGAGATAAAGTGTATAATCAGTTGGTCGGGTTCAATGCCCAAACTGATGATCACATCATCAGTTTTTCTTTGGCTAATCAGACACAAGGTACGCCACCACTCTTGCCAGAGCGGTTGGGGGTTTAGGTGCCTTGCTCAAGGGCACTTAAGTCAATCCTGCTAGTCTGGGGAATCGAACCAGCAACCTTTTGGTCCCAAAGCTGTTTCTCTAACCATTAGGCCATGACTTCCCCAAAGTGTATAATAGCAAGATCCTGTTAATCGTTTTGTGCCCTCGGGACCTTATTTCAATCTGCATGTGTCAGACTGAAAGTAGGAAAGAAAAAGGCTCAAGAGAGAAAGGAGCCTGAATAGAGAAAAGTCTTGATACCAAAGGTGTCATTGTGTGTCGTCCTGTCCCTCTCTAAATTCCATCATATACTGTATGCTTGCTAAGCCCACCACCCACCCGCCGCAAGCTAAATTGTAAATGCGTTGAAAACCTTAACACGCCTTTCCCTACAACTGAAACTATACATGTTTTGTGAATTGCCTTTTAAGGAAAAGAAGCAGAGCTGATGGGTTGGTGGGGGGTTTTTTGGGAGGGGGGAGGGCTAATTTAAACTTCTAAGGTGTCTATGAAATAATGATAGTTTTCGAAGCACTTCAGATATTATAAATGGCACTAATACAGACTCTAAAGCAATTATATCGAGTTATACAATTTATTTATTTTTTAATTTTTATTCATACCAAATGTACTGTATCTACCTTAGTACTGGCTCTGCAGACTTTAGAATATAGGAGTGTGTACTAACGTGTGCGTTTTATATGTTAAGGTGCGGACCCCACAGAGCTGGAGAACATGCGAGATGCTCTAGAAGAAGCTCAGCGCTGGAATGCATCTCTGCAAGCTCGACTTGGCCAGATCCAGAGTAGAGGAGGAGGAGTAGGACAGGCCAATGACATGGGTATGTAAAAAAAACACACTACAGGAAAAATCTGTAGAAAGCTGACCCATTTAATGGGCTCTAACACACCAAGCAGACTGTAGGCTGGACTTTGCAAGCCTCAACGTCAGACAATGCCCGATTTGCCCAACCGAGACGCTCGGGCGGAAATATTTTAGCGAGTTAGGCCTGTTCAGGCACACCTATGGTCAGCTTCTTGAAGCACAAAAATGATTTTCAAGTGAGTACATTACAAAAGACAAGACATATTAACCAGCATCCTCACCCCCCCCCATGATCGCTGGTGTTTTTTTTTTTTTCTTCCCGATTTGTAACGGCAATTCTGATTGGCTTGCTTCAGGTGTGCGTGCGCACACGCGCATTTGTGCTTTTCTTCACTACGGGTGGTCGCTGGTACCCTCGACGGTTTCCCGGGTTGACTTCAGGACATCCACATATTAGACCCCTTGCTTTGACGTCACATTTACCTTAGCAACCGTCGCTACCCTATGCCTGGGGGACAAGCGAACTTTGTTCACATACTGAAGCCAAGCGAAGATGTCCGGCGTCTGTTGCTGATCGACGAAAACTACAGCTTAAAAAAAAGCTCTACTACTGGATTACTTGGATAACCTTAGTCAGGAAGAACTGAATGATGGATAGATATAAACGGAAATTAAGAGTTTATTAGCGGTTATGATCCGTACAAAATTCCTCAAAACGACTGGAGTGACTGTGCAGATTTGTGGCCTAGCATTAGCTGCATGTTAGTATATACCTTCTTTTTCCCTGAGGAGTCCTGACACGGAAGAACAGCTTAAAAAAACAATACAAAAGCAAGAAAACCTTCTTTGTGTGAAGACTTTTTTTTTTCCGACATCAGCTTTTGGGAACAGAATGTTGCAAAAGCCAAAGCACTTACTCTCAAAGGATTCCAACCTGAACTGTGGGCTAGATCTTGTTCCCACCCCTCCATGTCTCAGCAACTCCAAGGACATCTAGTTACACAGCTATTTGCACACTGCCATTTATACAGTGATGCTTATTATTGTTAAAACAGTATCTGATGTGTTTATTTGTAAAATAACAAAATATCTTGCTCTAGACTTTCAAACAATGGTGTAAGATTTTATTTGAATTTTGCCAAATAGTGGATGGGACAGTAATTACAAACGCTAACAGAATCGGCACATTCCAGTTGTAGCTCTAGTCATATAGTAACTATAATCATTCTTGTAATAATAAAAACTCGTGGTAAGTGCATTCAGTGAATGGAAAGACATGCTTTTGTGTCTCATAGTAAACCAAACCCTCTACAGTAAATATATATCATTTACATAGTGAATTATCCCATAGATAAATCTCTCTTACCCCATTTGACATTGGTCCATCATGCATGTGAAGATGAGGAGGTGGTTTAATTTCCTCCTAAATGCAATGGCACACTGAATTGATAAGACAGTACTGCAGTACAGACTCCTGTTTTATAATGTCAGGGGCAAAGACAGGTTTTTAATTTGGGCACCATGGCGAGTGTAGCGAGGCTAAAAAATTTTTTTTTTACTATTTTCGCACGTAGCGTGCCGAAAATTTTTGACCTATCATTTTTAGTAATTTTTTTAACTAATTATAAATATATCGAGCAATAAAAATAATAGAAATTACGTAATCATGTGCAAGTATAAAGTAGTGCTGTATCTAAAAAGTCAAAAGTTTTCTCCAACATTCTGAATAAATAAAAAAAGATAAAAATATTTTGTAAGCCTAATTATGATCACAGCATCTATTTGGGTGCACATCTATTTCAATTCAACTTCCAGTATAATTTGGTATAAATTAATTTGGGCATAAATGGGATAAAAATAATTTTCACTTAAGTTTAAAAATAAGCTGGTACAAAGCAGATTACATAAAAGTCTCACATAAAATATGGAATAAAAATCCATAGCGTACCTGGCAACTGTAAGGCAGCTGTTGCAGACGACAAGTCAATGACCTCGACCTTGTCAACAATATCGTCTGATGTCTTCTGACTGGTCTGTCGTGTGATAAACCTCCCCGTTCCCCCGCCTGGAGACTTAATAATGCCATCGATTGTGCGTTTTCCATGAATATATGAACTGCTGTTCTTATGTGATTTACCAGTTGTCTTAGGTCTACCACGACCCGGCATTACGACCACTTGCCAATCTATACTATCAACAGTATCACAAACCGACAGCCACGTGTTATCATGAATCGTTTCATAACATAAACAAAGGAAGTATATTTTACGACATTCAGACGTCAGAGACTCAGACACGGTTTACGGTAATCGCTAGACGCATTTCATGTTCACTTCATGTTATGAAGCGACTGAACAACAAATTGCAATATATATGCCAAAAAATGACATTTAACAATAATTAAAAAATATTTTGGGTTCTCCACCCTTATGAAACAGGATTTTTCCTTCTAATTTGGGTGATTTTCGTATGTTCTATTTTGGGCCTTTTGACAAGCCCGTAATTTGGGCGCCGTTATACGGTATGTAATTGGGGCTGTATTTGCCCTTGAATGTTTTTAGTTTTATAATTCATCTTTGCAATATTGCTAATCATCGTTCTAGGCAAAACGATGTGTGTTTTGTGTCCTAAACTCTATATAACAAGGCGTATTACGTACCAGTACCGAACATAAGCCTTACTGTAACCGAATTAGGACCTTGGCTAGATTTTGGCTTTATATATATAAGTTTTTTATAAGGAGTTTTTTTTGGGCTTTTTTCACCTTTATTGGATAGGACAGTGTAGAGACAGGACAGGAAATGAGTGGGAGAGAGAGACAGGGAGGGATCGGGAAATGACCTCGGGTCGGAATCGAACCCGGGTCCCCGGATTTATGGTATGGCGCCTGAGCCACGACGCCCCCCCGACTTGAATGATATTTAAAAAAAAAAAAAGAATTGTTATAAGTGAACCCGAATCATAAAATAAAGCCAGGGTGTTCCCACACAGGTTACTTCACAAAAGAACAGAGACGTGGTTCACTTAATTCACAACAAAATTGAGTTTAATTTCACCTCCTCCCCAAAAAAAAAAAATAATAATGTTAAGATTAAGAATACAAAACTAAAAGGAGGGAAAACAGCATCTAGGTTAGCAGTGATTTTTAAAAGTTATACCAAACCCAGAAAATGAAGGTAAATACAGAGGTGTCGCATTATAAGGCGGCTAAATAAATAAATACACAGCAAAATAGAACAACATGCAATAAACTTAAACACACCAAATAGCAAAACGATGAACATAAAATTAAAGCCACCTATGATAACACAACTGGTGGACACCTCTATAAAGACGAGGGGCAAATAAAATCACTTACAACAAAACCTAGTGCTGTTACTCGATAAAGTGTTACAAACGAATTAAAACATCCAATAATGTTAAAACAAAACAAAGCAGCAGTGGCAGGCTCAGCTGCTGTAGACAAAATATCTTAATACAGTGTGTTACTTCTTAAAACAATCTGACCATTAAAAGGAAACTAAAAATTACCATGGGTTAACGCGGTCTTGTTAATATTCGCCGGCCAATGTTAAAAACACGAAGGGAACATCAGTGGCATTGTCTCGAACCAGAGCATAAACAGCAAGCGGCAAAGCACAGAAGTGTAGCAGTAGTTATACGGCGCGCTGGTACCTGCCTTTATACTCCCGTCTAATATTAACGAGGCAACTCCTGCAGCTGCTTCACCAGAAATGACGGGGAAGACTGACTCCGCCTGCCGATTACATTACATATATGATGTTGATTTATGTTTCATGTTTTCAGGGCTTGTCTTGTTCTTCTGTTGCAGAAATAAATGTTTTTAAAAAAATGTGCTTTTGTCTAAATAACTCAGTTATACCCCTAGAAAGCATATCAGTATTGCCTTGAACTGTGTACTTGAAAACTTGCCGAAATACCGCAAAATTTTAAGGCAAAAGGAAATTCAAGGGGGGCAAAAAATTTCTGAGGCCATTTGCCCTGCAGGACAAAAGGTGTCAAAAGTTAACGTTAAAGCATATACGCAGAGCCATGGCCTCACTTTCGTTTATAAATGCCTTGAGACCTCAAGAATGGCGCAGGAATAGTTTTAAGCGTGAACAATAAATCTAATGTCATTTTTACGATTAACGTGATTCATATAGGTAGCGGTCTGAGTGAATGACCTTGATGTCTGTAACGTCACAGCAGGAAGGCTATCGGTCTCATCGCCATTTCCGCTATACTAAAACACAGAGCTGACTGCAACTCCGATCCTCCATTTTGAGCTAATTTATCACCATGCCATGTAGATCTGCTGCTGGCGGGTGTAGCAACACGACAGAAGCTGGATTTATGTTGCATTCATGGCCCAAGAATGTTCAAACTGCAAAGGTTTGGATGCGTTTTGCGAGAAGTTCACGGGCACATTGGGCGCCTATGAAGTGGTCTCTCCTCTGCTCTGCACATTTTACTGAAGACTCGTATGAGAACTCTGATCTGTTGAGGAATGTTGGCTATAAGCCCGTATTGAAAGAGGGTGCAGTACCAGCAATTAAAGAAAAAGAAAACTACAAGAAAAGGAAAGTATTTTTTATTTATTTATTTATTTTTAAAAGGAAAGTGAGTTCAGTTGCACCAGTTCTCCCGGAGTGAGCCGAGGGTTGTTGCTAAAACCCGGGACGGAATGGGACGGGACATATCGCTTGGGCAGTGACCTCCCTGCAGTTGTTGCTAAAACCGGTGACGTTCCGTCCCGGGTTTTAGTAATTGCCTGAGCCGAGCAGTAATGGCGGAGTACTCAGTATGGAGAAAACAGTGAATGAGTGGAGCAGCCATCTTATTTCTAAACTGGATATTGCTGCCATCTTGCCCTTATGTGGAACAAGCGAATGAACGGAGAACTGAACGAACAACTGAAAGTCAGATTATTTCAAAAACAATCGGCCACAAGATCGGCCTTCAAGAAGCAAGAACACAGACGGGTAAGCTCCGACTCTCATTTGGATTTAAAAAAACAAACAAAAACGTTGTTTACCTGCATTTAGATTAATCCCTGTAACTTGTATTGTGTGTTTAAGTTACCGGTATAAGATTGTTTAATTTGCTTCAGAATGTGATTGTCTCAGTTCATCTGATTATTTAATCAGCCTTTTACGTTTTATCAGTGAAAATGCATGCATGTATATGTATGTTGCATAAGTTATAACACCTATCCTGTTTTAATGAGAGTCAACCCACAATCAATGAAGTCAAATCAGTCTTAGTTGAGCAAGTTGGTAACGGTATTTCTTACTTTCACCATAAATTTTTATTTACATGACTTTGGTCTATAGCTGTAAAAGGCCTCGGCCTTAAAACTGGTTATCGCTGTGACGTCACGCACTCAGGGCTGGCTGGCTCGCTCAGCGGGGCCGCTCGAATGCCAACTTTGCGGTCGATTTTAACTCTCAAAAATATATATATTTTTAATTCTCATTTATGCAGCATGCAAGAGTCAAGGATGGAGATACTATCCACTCAGAAATGTATTTAAATATAAAGGTTCTGCGTATCTCCTTTAAGGCCTGCTTTGTGATGTGTACTGCATTATTCAGCGCTCATCAGTGCAAGTTAAATCAGTGATGAGGAGCCTGTTTAGCTGAATGAATCAGTGCAGGATAAGTGAGAAAAGCAGGTTGTCATGTTTCTGAGGAACAGCAAAGCCCTCCATCTGGAAGAGTTCCAGAAAGATCAAGCTTCTCCTTTAACTCTGTCTGTTCCAAGGCATTGACACTGGAGACTCCTTCCAAAAGTGCTCTAAAACCATCTTCTCATATATCAGAAAATTACAGACTTTTTTTCATCTGTTTCTGTGGCGCATTTCCAATACAAGTTCCTGTGTAAGTTGTATTTATAGAAATAATAATGTACTAAAACAAGTTCATTACTGTAAATCTTAGAGCTGGAACTACTGTCAGACATGCTTTTTTTTTTTAATTAAGTCTTAAGGCCTCTGCATGCTCGTGCGACAAGGCTTTCGCAGATAGCTTTTCGCAGACAGTTGTAATTTATTGTTGAGCGGGGATAATAGGCGTGCGCGATGTTATTCACCGGCACAACGCAAGGGGGCGCGAAGTCGCTAGGAGTAGTTGGTGGGTGTGGTTAGTGGAGTGTTTATCCTCCGGTTACTTATAATGACTAGAACTTTTTTTTTTATATAATGACTAGAACTGGAGTCGTATAGATGTACGTACTTCCTCAATCAACCGCTCTTCATGCTGCTCCATCTTCGCTCGTGTTTTTAAAAATGCCGGTTGTGAAAACAAACCAAACCGGGAAAGTAGGGAAGCGGAAGTGCGTGTACAGCGGATGTAGAGTGGACCAATCAGAGCCCTCTTGTCTGCGACGCTGTCTGCGAGGCTTCTGCGGTGGTCACAATTTTTGGGAGGTGCGCGCAGAGCGTCTGCGAAGGTGGGGGCGCTACGCAGCCACTGTCTGCGACGCTATCTGCGAGGACTGGGTTGTCAGCATAAATTGGCCTTTATGACCAATCAGAATATACAGTAGAATTCTTATTGCTACAAAGTTTGAAGCGCACAATTGTACAGGATGGCTTTTTGCGCCGTAGCATTGCAATTTCCCTTCACTGGAACTAAGAGAGCCAAACATGTTCCAACATGACAATGCTCCTGTATCGATGAAGACATCAGTAGCTAAGATTGGAGTGGAAGAGCTCGTGGCCTGCAAACAGCCCTGATCCCAATCCCACTGAACACCTTTGGGATGAACTGGAACATTGACTATACCCCAGATCTCCTCTCCTGATATCAGTGCCTGACTTCACGAACGCTTTTGTGGCCAAATGAGCAAATCCCCACAGCCATGCTCCAAAGTCTACTGGAAAACCTTCCTAGAAGAGTGGAAGTTAATATAAGGGGGACTAAATCTGGAATGGGATATTCAAATAGCACACATGGGTACGATGGTGAAGTGTCCACAAACTTTTGGCTGTATTGTGTGTATGCAGTGAGGCAAGAGGGAATCATGACTGGTGCTGGATTTTTGGTGCTGGCTTGATTCGTCGTTGCCCTAAATTACTGAAATGTCTCGGCGTTGATGTTAATGGTAATTTGATGGTCATTTCAGATGACACACTGAGTCTGATTGGCGAGCAGACATCCTATATGAGTATATGTGTAAGGGAGGGGCAAGAGGAGGAGCTCGAACAGCTGTGTCCGGAACAACTCCGGCTGAAGGTGAGCGTCACATCAAGCCCCACGTTTCAGTGTCATTACACCATTGACTCTGCTCTCCTTTTCTCACTTCTTTTATTTTTTCCTGACTTACCATGCTGTCATTCCTGACATGATGCGTTATGGTAAATATATTGAACAGTTATTCCACGAAATCGAGTCGTACATGAACTGATAGCCGACGAGTCGCATAGCGCCGAGTTGGCTATAAGCCATGTACGACGAGATTGAGTGGAATAACTGTTTTATTCCCTCCACATTCACTGGGTTTTAAGAAATGGAGCTTTCCCCCCCCTTCCAAATTTGAAAAATAAAAACTTTTATACAAAACATCCGACAAAAAAATTTCCGTTTAGAATGTAAAGAAACCGGCGAAATGACAGGAGCAATTTGTGAAATTATAATATTAATTCTTGAAAAATAAAAAAAAGATATTTTTACCATCAAATACTTTTATTGCATTATTTTGTTGCTTTTTTTGGGGGGGGGGGTTGTCTTCTTCTTTAGGGTTTTTTGGTGGTTAGCAAACCAACTTAAAGGTGCTTTACTGCCACCGACTGGGCTGGAGTGTGAACAGGCGATATTGGGGTGGACTATATTCTTTTAGCTATTTCTCATTATCTCTAGCCGCTTTATCCTGTTCTACAGGGTCGCAGGCAAGCTGGAGCCTATCCCAGCTGACTACGGGTGAAAGGCGGGGTACACCCTGGACAAGTCGCCAGGTCATCACAGGGCTGACACATAGACACAGACAACCATTCACACTCACATTCACACCTACGCTCAATTTAGAGTCACCAGTTAACCTAACCTGCATGTCTTTGGACTGTGGGGGAAACCGGAGCACCCGGAGGAAACCCACACGGACACGGGGAGAACATGCAAACTCCACACAGAAAGGCCCTCGCCGGCCACGGGGCTCGAACCCGGACCTTCTTGCTGTGAGGCAACAGCGCTAACCACTACACCACCGTGCCGCCATGGCTATTTCTGTTTCTTTTAAATACTTGATGATTTTTAGGGTTTTGTTTTCGAGTAGTTTTTATTTCATCCTCGTTTGGTTCAGCAACACGCTCCGCTGTTTTGTTTTCTCCTCCTCACGGTACATGAGCTGATAGCTTAATCGTGGAGTAGCCAATCAGAGCATGCAATTGCATAATGTTTTTTATTTTCGTTCCTTCTCTCTGTATATTTGTCTCTGTCGCTCTGTTTGCATGTCTTTTTTCTCATTAAGGTCTCAGAGCTGCAGGCACTAAATGAGGAGCTGCAGAAAAGGCTGGAACTGGCAGAGAGAGACGTTATGGGTAATGCTCCGAGAGAGTCACAGGGACAGCTTGACCTTATTGGTTTTTCACCCCCCAACAAGGTAATTTACAATAGAATTTCACCTGTAAACCTGACATTCTGACTGTCAACAAATTTTGTACGATTATCATTTAACGGGAGAGAATTTTTCTTATCAGATGTTGATGCACACTCCCTGATTTCATAAACCTAACACCCTCTTCTTGACATCTTTAGATTTCCTAACACTTGTCTGCTTTTTTTAAACTTCTATCCTTTCATTTCTAACTGTATTAGTTGATAAATTAGTTTATAAGTGAGCTCCTGAATCGTGTGTCTGTGTGCATGCATTTGAGCAGAAAATCACTAATGTGAGCCATTTCAGAATTATAGACACAGAATAACTGTAGTGTTTGAGTGTTTTCAGATAAAGTACCGCAAGGACCGTCCGATGTCGAAAACCGCACATTGATATCTGCAGTAATGAAAATTTGACGGCAATGAATGTGGGTCAAAATTGCTATACTTTCATAGATTTTTTTTTTTTTTTGGGGTCTCATTTTTTCAGTGAGGAAAGTTGTACATCTTGTGTATTGTAATATAATATGATTTCAACTTACTGGATGCACGGTTTGTGCTAGTGTATCATTTCATCTTTTTTCAGGCTGAAGTACACCATTTTGTTGCAAAATATCCATCTTGTTGGACCGCGCATGAAATGTTTGCAGTGTGACAGATTTACTGTTGAGAGATTTTCTGTCAGATTTATCAAGCTCATGATGTCAAATTTGCATTTAATATGTAGTTTATAATGAATTTCTCATCTACAAAGTATCCAGATTGGGGGGGTACCGAACGTTCACAATATAACTTTTTAAAGTGCATATCATGGTGTGGGTATATGAAATTTTGAAGGTCAATAATTAAAATGAATCAATCCCATTGAATCGTTTACTTTGACTCATTTGAATTGAATCATACCATAGAATCATTTAGTGAATCATACCATTAATCCTGGTGCTTAATAATAAATTACCAAACAGCTAAATTATGGTATATTTCCAAATTATTACGATCACTTACCATATTACATAACTTGTATGCACCTTTTTGAATTCTTCGAGAGATTGGGGACTTCATATATTGTTCACACAAATAAACAGTTTGTTTAATAAATTAATTTATTATACAAAGATAAAAATAATAAATCAATATATACAAGCAGTGAGGTGTGTGTGTGTGTGTGTGTGTGTGTGTGTGTGTGTATAAAGGACTTGACCATGTGTTTAGTCTCGTGTAGCTAACTACACGTGGTGGAGGCCTAGATTAGCCTTGTGTTGCTAGTGTGTGTTTGTGAAAGGCCCTATGGCCTAGCTAAAGTGTGTTTGTTAGGCCTGGTGAGGCCTACTGAGCACGTGTTGCTAAAGACAAAGGGAAGCTATCTAAAGTGTATCAGGCCTGGTCAGGCCTGTTGAGCACGTGTTTTCTCAGTCACAAAAAGATTCCATACTCATAACATTACCGAACTCACTGAAACCTTGATAAGGTCAAAATGTATGATAAGGAAATTAAAGTGTTAGTCAGAGAGGAGCATGCACAACCTATTAAACAATTGAGAGAACATAGAACCAAAATAAATCAACACGCTGTGTGTCTAATAGTGTAACAGATAAACCTGGGTTTAAATTCACACTATTTCAAATAAAAGCAAATTCCTAAGACTATCTTAATTATGCCCAAATGCCAAAATCTTACTTAATCCTGCCTTTAGCAAGATATGAAGAACTATTCGCCGGTGTAGTTTCGGGCCTCGCCGTGGGAGCACGTGAGCCGCTCGTGATGGAGGCGTAGGAAACTTCCGGGTCCAGCGGAGCACTTGGGTGGTTCCCGTGGAAAGCAGAGGATTCTTGGTCCGAACCTCAGCGTTCGTGAGGAAAAGTCTCTGATCAGAATAAGACGCACAGCGCTTTTGAGTTAAAAAGGATTCAATCGCTTCTTAACTTTTAACTGCCTGGGCTGCAGTCGTGATGTCACTTCTAATACAAGTAAACCGGTTGTAACTCAGGTTGAGTTTAAAGATCGCGCGACTCTAGAGTTTACCTTGGCCAAGGGTAAGAAAGAAAATCGCGCTGAGTGATGGATCTTGCAAGAAAGAAAAAGACGTCTTTTTGGTGGAGAGCATCTCTTTTGTGCGTCTAGACTCCTCGGAAACCGGACGCGAGAGACAAAATGGCGGAGCTTCCGCCCGGACTTATGCGCGCATGGCGGACTGACGTAAATGAGCCCGCCCACGCGTGACGTAGGTCACACGGAAGTTGCCTGGGAATTGTAGTTCTGACACAAGATGGCGGCATGATACCTACAGTGGGTAAATTCAGGAGCAAGATCAATGTAATTCTCCTATTTTATATTAAACTTTGGTCAAATATCTGTCATATTTTGCGCAGTATTTTTTTTACCTTGCGCAATACCAAAAAAATTCAGTTAAAATCAAGCCACTTGAGGCGAATTGGTCCGCCTCTGAAAAAACTTGGCGTTTGGATTTCCCGGCAAACATTGATTTTCATGATGTCGCGTGCGGGACGCCTCCCTCTGAATCCTACGTCAGCGCTGGTTTGTTTCTGAGAAAACGACCTGGTGGTTTTCTGCAAATTTCTTCAACATTATTGCGTAATTATTAAAATGGTTAACAGATGTATCGTAGGAGGGTGTAGCAACACCAATCTTGATGGGATTAGTACTCATCGTTTTCCAAAAGACCGGACAATGAGAGAGAAATGGGAGCGCTTGGTCTACACAGGCTGTGCACTGAAACCGTGCAAAGCTCGCGCAGCCTGCTGGCGCTTCCGCAGGTGACGTCACGAATCTGGCTCCAGACTCCCTTGGGATTTTTCCAGACGCGTTTTGTTATTTTATTTTTTTCTGCTGTAGACAGATGGCCTTGTGCAAAATTACCCTTCTGGATGAGTGTGTAAAGGGACATACTTTCATATAAAAAAAAAATGAAATTGGTCCAGAATATGCACTTTAATACGACTGAGGTATGATTCAAAATGACAAAAATCTCCGTAGTGTCCGTAGGCCCCTCTATGTACACAATGCTGAGAGACGTACAATAACTATGAAGGGTCTTTAGTAACAAACACTATGTCTATATGGTACTTGGAATGTCTTGCTGAATTACAAAATGCAGGACAATGAACTCCCTTGTAGTGTCCGTAGCCCACCTGTAGCATCCGTAGGCCCCGTGTTATCTCATACAAAGAGTCAATTCCATCTGTAAAAAGCTATAGGCAACTTATTGAAGTAATCAGGAAAAATCATTCATTTTCTCTGTATGTGAGACAAACAAATACACAAGGAGCTTTTTTTCATGATATTTAGGAAGATTTAATTACAGTTCAAAACGCCACATGCCGAGAATTCTGATCTCGTGAGAGTTAAAACAAAGTATTGCTTTTAAAAATTGTAGACCTGAATATTGTTAGTCAGTCAGAACATGAAAAGCACGTATCGTATCACATGTACAAAGTAATACGGCAGAACGTAGTGTCCGTAGGCCCCTATAGTGCCGTAACTTTTTTGCCGTTGAAGATTAGTGAGAATTTTTACAGGTATATATTAGACATAATTTGTGGCAATATACCATAGGCTTCTGCTGGAAAAGACATGGTCAATTTTTGGCCCTCGGTGAGACACATTTGGGACACCATTAGTGATTTTTCTGCTGATTTCTCTTTATATGTGTGGGGTAGGTTTTCTCTGCCTAACTCTCCGTCCCTCCCTAACCCATGTTCTCTCCTCTCTCTCTATCTCTCTGGCCTGTTTTTCTTGCCCATAACCATCTGCAGCTTCTCCATCCAACTGTTACTGTATGCTTTCTTTATATTATTTTTCTTCATGACGTTTTTTTGTTCTCAAGTCATGTGTTACCACCCATCCCATTACTATAGCAGCCGCAGGGACTGGCCAGACCACTAGCTGTTAATGCTGATGACGGACTAACTGCCCCCAGTGTAAAGGTAAGGGGCCCCTGTCACTCTTGCCTACTTTTAAATAGGACTCATATGGCACTCATTTAGGTGGTGTTTACATTAGACCGTATCCATCTCGTTTTCGTCGCGGATGCACTGTCCGTTCACATTAAAACGCCAGGAAACGACTCCACAAGCGGAACAACTTGAATCTGCCAGGGCCCACGTATTCAACCCAGTTCGTGTCTGATCCGGTAGGGCTGAACGATTTTAAGAAAAAATTGAATTGCGATTTTTCTGGCAGATATTGCGATTTCGATTTCAACCACGATTTTTTTTTTCTTTAAATCAAGTTTCAGTGCAAATTAATTAATACAATGAATTCCATAAAGCTAATGCAAGAATGAAATCTGAGGTCAACAGATTTCAAATGTAGGCCTGTTTATTAACATTGAGTGCCTGAGGAACAAGTTATAATAACTTAAAATAAAAAGAGAGCCATCTTTCTTAAGTAAACTTTTGCTTCTTTTACTTTTCCCATCTACAACATATCAGACATAAAAAAAGGCTGATCAATGGCTCAGCAGCATCAAAATATTGCACTTTTGTAAAAGAATGTACATAAGCATTATAAATTATAACTAGAGCCAACAATTCCCCTGTGGGAAATAAGAGTGATGCAGTGGCTGTAGCAGTCGCTATTGCAGGGCCCCTCCCTCCTGTGTGTGTGAGAGAGAGCAAGCGAGCGAGCAGCCCCTCCCCCACCTGTGCGCTCAGACACAGACAGAGAAAGCGCAGTTTCTCCTCACAGTGCTCCCTCCAAACAACGGGGATTTACACGAAAACGGAAGGAGATATTCACAAAATTCTTTCACACTGAGTGCCACAAGGCTTTCCTGAATGTAATTTTTTTTTTTTTTTTGTCTGTAGTGTAAAAAATGAGGACAATTTATTGACGAAACAAAACATGGGTCAGTTTAGGAGGACTGAGAAAAACCGCGGCTTTGACGATCCCAAAATCGTGTTGTCTGAGATCGCGATTTTCGGTCGAAAACGATAGATCGTTCAGCCCTATGATCCGGTGCTGTGTAAACATTGAGATACGAGGAAACGCAGTGCTGAGCTCTAGCTGACATCGTCATTGGACAACGTCACTGTGACGTCCACCTTCCTGATTCGCTGGCGTTGTTCATGCCACGTTGGTCATGTGACGCGTCTGCTGAAAAACGGCGCAGACTTCACTTCCTGCTATTGTTTCCACCTTGTTTTTCATTAAAGAGTATAAAAGTATGAATATAATGCTTTGCTTTGTCATTCTTAACCCTTTAGTGCATAAGATGGGTCTAAATAGACCCGGCAGAGTTTAAAATTTTCTATATCTTTATCATAATACATTTTTTTTGCTCAATACATGGAATTACATTGGAAATGAATGCGGGTCTATTTAGACCCATGTTATGCATTAGTGGGAGTTCGATAGCTTATGCATCAAAGAGTTAATGTTGTTCATGGTAAGATGCAAATACTGCCCATTGTGTAGTTATGATTGTCTTTAGGCTTGCCATCCTTCTACTTGCAAGTGGTGAGTGACTTGCGCATGCCCGATATGCACTGAGATCACACACACAGCGGCTCAGTCCCGAATCACTGCTCGTGCGCTTCACTCGCGCGCTCTGTGAGCTACGCAGGGCCGGAGTGCGCACTCTCCAGAGGGCACTCGCTGTTCAGGGCGGAGTGATTTGGAGCGCAGCCGCTAAGGAGGAAGCGCTGAGCCGCACTGACACATTTCAACTTGCGTGCCATCTAATTAGTCATGTGATTAGCGTATCCGTGTATTGGCGTTGCTGTGTGCACGCGAATCGTTTTAAAAACGTTAATCTGATGATCCGCTGATACGGTCTAATGTAAACACCACCTTAGTATTTGGTCAGGAGAGAAGATTAGAAAAACAGGCTGACTATAAACTACTCTTGATGTCCTGTGTAGAATGAGATTTTGTTGCATCGTTTTTATTTATTTAACGGGGACGATACAGATTAACGTTGTTCCATGCAATGCAACAGATGTAGTATACATAGAGGTGCATGTGGGACTTTTTTTCCCCCCATTACTTCTTGCATAAAGTTTAACAAATCCCGCCCACTCCCACTGAAAATTTAACCAGTCCCATCAGCTGCTGCAGATATTGTTTGCACTTGTTAATGATATTTTCTAACAAACAGCTGGTTCTGTTTCTCAAAATGTAAACAACTTTTGTCATTTAAACCGCCGTGACCCTGGTCAGGACATAGCAGTCGTTAAATTAATGAATGATACTAATAAACAAGTTGAACTTGATGCTGACGTGGTCAGTAGGGTGCCTCAAGAAGTCTAGTCTAGTGACTAATTTGAATTTCCTTCAACTATATTTTAAAATAAAGGGAAGCTATAGAAGAAAGACTGTTTGTTTGTTTGTTTGTTTGTTTGTTTGTTTGTTTTTTCAGGCATTTGAATGGTATCTCATCTGCTGATCATTGTAATCATTACACATAAATTCTACAAATATCGTTCTTGAGATGCGGCACTAACAAGAATCTTGCATGAACGGACGCATAAACAGCCCAAAAATATAATGCCGCCGCCACCGAGTAACAGACGCGTAAAAATGCAGGATTATGCTGTAAAAGTTGATTAGTGGTGGGGGCGTCATGGCTCAGGTGGATGGGGCGCTGTGCCGAGGGTCCGGGGACCCGGGTTCAGTTCCGGCCCGGGGTCGTTTCCCGATCCCTCCCCGTCTCTCTCTCCCGCTCGTTTCCTGTCTCTGTGCTGTCCTGTCCAGTGAAGGTGAAAAAAAGCCCCCAAAAAAATCTTTAAAAAAAAAAAAAGTTGATTAGTGGGGGTGGCACGGTGTAGTGGTTAGCGCTGTCACCTCACAGCGAGAAGGTCCGGGTTCGAGCCCCGTGGCCGGCGAGGGCCTTTCTGTGTGGAGTTTGCATGTTCTCCCCGTGTCTGCGTGGGTTTCCTCCGGGTGCTCCGGTTTCCCCCACAGTCCAAAGACATGCAGGTTAGGTTAACTGGTGACTCTAAATTGACCGTAGGTGTGAATGTGAGTGTGAATGGTTGTCTGTGTCTATGTGTCAGCCCTGTGATGACCTGGCGACTTGTCCAGGGTGTACCCCGCCTTTCACCCGTAGTCAGCTGGGATAGGCTCCAGCTTGCCTGCGACCCTGTAGAACAGGATAAAGCGGCTAGAGATAATGAGATGAATGAGCTATTGATTTCCTGCAATCTCAAACAATAGCTTGCCTAATCTCTGTGGAATTGGCCCCTCCCATGTACATCACTTAACCACAAGTTGGCCTAGTGGTTAGCGTGTCCGCCTCTTGATCGCAAGTTCTACTCACGGTCAGGTCATACCGAAGACCATCATAAAAATGCCGTCTGGCAAGGCACGCTGCAATACAGGTGCGAGTGGGGAGTCAAACTCTCGTGGTTACCAGAGGACCAGCCCCCACTGTAACCCTCGCTATGTAATAGGCGAGAGGCCGAGGGCTACGGAAACGGAGATCAGCGCCGCCTTATGCACCACATGGCATGGGAAAGACTTTGATTTGACTTTGATACACATCACTTCCAGCCATATAGTTGTAGCTTAAAGGTATTTCGCAAACTAATAACGTGGGGGGGAATAAATGGAGTGCCAACTCCAGGCGTCTGTAGCTTCCACCAGTTCTTGCATGTGCTATATGTATCATAATGTACAATACATTATGAACAACTTGCAGAGCAGTATCTGGGGGAGAAAAAAAAACATTTATAACTGCAGTATTAATGAATAGCAACGTGAAGGCAATTTACAAATTTGATTGGGTCCAGCTACCGCCTAGCGACACCTATTAGCTGTTTCAACATCCGTCTCTACAGTGTAGGTGCACTTTCTTTATTTATTAGTTATTTATTGTGTCCTGTCTGTAACAATACTGGCTACAGCTACATTTCAGCTGAACCGTGCTATTTTATTTTCCAGGAGACAGCTGATGAAAGACTTGAAGCTCATAGAAGGATGGCAAGTTCTCCTTTACCTTTGCCAACAAAAGAGAATGGAAATTCCCCATATGGTCCCGGACACCAGGGTGAGAATGAGCGGGCAGAGCTTGCATCCTTACTTAGAGACTGTGGAGCAGAATCTGTTTTGCAACTGAGGTAAGCAGACAGAACTATAGGCCTTAAAATAGACTACAGTAATGCTGGCGATTTCATCTCCATTAGAAATCTCCTCAGGATAAGCTAAGCTTGTGTCCCATAATACTTTAAAAACTGTCACACTGTATGAGGAAATAAAAAAAAGAAGCTTTTTAATAGCAGGCGTTCAAATTTGTATTTTCACCCTCTCCTTTACAGGGAGCAAGTAAATAAACTGCGTTCAGAAATGTCAAAGCTTGGTGGGCTCCTGAAGGAAGAAAACTCAGCCGAGTCCAAAGAGAGCGCGGAAAGTTCTGGAGAGAACGACAGCCATACTAACGTGCAACGGACTCTGCAGAACCTCCGCTCAGAGGCCCGAAGTCATCGGAAAGTTGTTCGGCTGTTGAAGGAACAGCGACAGCGCAATACAAAAGCAAAGGTAGACAGTGGGCCAGGGTTTGACCCCGAACCGATTGACAGCATGGCTCGCAAGATGGCGCGTCTGAGGGAGGAGCACGAGGCCACTCGGAGACACGCTGCCGGTCTGGAGGATAAGCTAAAGGAGATACAAAACCGAGAAAGAAATGAGGGCAGAGAACGCGAGGAAAGAAAAAAGAAAGGCAGACAAGACCAAAGCAAGATGTTGAACAAAAGCCTGAAGCATGCAGTAAGTCTAAAAGCCTCACGTACGCCTTCTGTTTTTTTGTGTGTGATGACAAAAAACGATACACATTTTACCTTTACAATGAACAACTATTGTATGATTTACATGCAGAAAAGAATCAAATAACTGCAAAAATTGTATTGTGACACGTTTATTTTTTTTTCACATTTTTACTAAGTGGGGAAAAAACAAGGACGCCGCCATGTTTGTCTTTTGTGAGCAACAAGCTAGCCAGCTAACTATGATGAGGGATGTATATTTCCATCCTCAAATCATGCCCCTTTTCCACCAAAGCAGTTCCAGGGCTGGTTCGGGGCCAGTGCTTAGTTTGGAACCGGGTTTTCTGTTTCCACTGACAAAGAACTGGCTCTGGGGCCAGAAAAACCGGTTCCAGGCGAGCACCAGCTCTCTGCTGGGCCAGAGGAAAGAACCACTTATAGGGGTGTTCACACGGCAACTTTTACTCCGGTGTAGCACCGGGGCTGCCCCGGTAGAGCGTTCACACGGTACAAAGTTATAGCGGTGTAGCCCCTGAAAGCTGCTTAAACCGGTGCAAATCTAACCCTGCTCGGGAGGTGGTTTAAGAAATTTACTCCGGAGTAAATGCTAGTTTGCGGGGCAGCACCGATATAAAATGGGACGTCTGAATGCTACAGGGGTAGACTCGCTACGCGTGAGGAGAGTTGATTACATACGGGCATTGCATAATTTGCATCCTGGTATTTTGCGCTTCCAAAATGGTGAATATCAACAACAACAGAACTGCGTGTCTTCCAGTGTTGCCAGATTGGCAGTTTTAAGTGCATTTTGGCGGATTTGAACATATTTTGGGCTGGAAAAAGTCAGCAATATCTGGCAACACTGGTGTCTTCATCCACATTGTTTTCCCGGCGCTTGGTGATGCCATGACAACCGGGAAAAGGAAGTACATTTTCACGCATGCGCATATTTCATTTCCGCATTATTACTATCGGAAATGATAGTAATAATGATAGGAAATGATAATAATAAAAGGAAATGATATCAAAACTTTATTACTATCAAAGGAAATGATAGTAATAAAGTTTTTGCTACTATAGCACGGTCGCAGAAACTGCCGTGTGACCGCAAGTATGGCTGCACCGGTGCTAACACGCTTCTCTCTAGTAAGCAGGTTTGTGATGTGTGAACGCTCCACAAAATTTACACCGGTGTAAGATATATCGCAGCAAAATACATCGGTGCAGCATCGATGCAAATATGTGCCGTGTGAACAGGGCTTATGTCAGTGGGGGGGCGGAGTTGTTAAGACCAACAACAATAACAAGACCGCAAAAGATCGCCATTTTTAAGCGACGAGAAGCAGCAGCTGTATAAACGCGAAGTCATCCATTATTATTATTATTATTATTGTTGTTGTTGCTGCTGCTTCTTCCATGTTGTTTTTGCTTCAATATTCACGCCAAGGTTTATGCAAACGTAGCGACATAACTGACTTATACAGCGACGTAATGACGTGGCTTCCCTTAGCACTGCGAGCGATGGAAAAGCAAACTGGTTCTCAGCTGGCTCGCAAGTTGAACGAGTTGTGAACCAGCCCTGGCCCCGAACCAGCCCTGGAACTGATTTGGTGGAAAAGGGGTATCAATGAACTGTATAGTTAACGCGATGGATTTAACAACCAAATACGTCTGCATGTTGATTGATCTAAAAGCAAATATTTGTATATACAGCATAACTCATATACAGCATAACTGATATTTTCTATAACCGCATGGCTGTGACAGTAACGCCCTTTTTTAAAATACTTTTTTTTTTTTTTTCTGTCGTAAGGCCCAATACACAGGATTGTATGGTGGTCCTCAATAATTTAAGTCTGCATATTAAACAGATTTTATAACGTGCACTTACATAACTTGTCAAAAAGTGTTGTTATTTAACAAAAAAGGTATAATGATTCATTATATCGATGAAGAAGCTTTCTGTAAGTATAGCTAATGTTTAACCTTTACAGAGGTGGGCAAAATACCCAACTTCATTACTGAAGTCAAAGTACAGATCCCACTGGTCAGATGTTACTCCGATACAAGTGAAAGTTGTCCAGTCAAATTTTTTTACTGAAGTACTTGCTTTTAAAAATACTTAAGTCTTAAAAGTACATTTTCTGTCAACACATCGTTGTATTATTTCCACAACGCTAACAAAACCTAACACCGTTACCAAAGACAGAAATGTAAATTCGCAAAATGAACGCATGCTGTGCGATCGTGGTGGTTTAACGTTAAGCTAGTGTTTCAAACTCGAAATCATATTGCTATTAGAAAAGAAAGATTTCTACATTCTGTTTATTTGGCAAGATTATGCTGAAACATATTTCTGAAAGGACTTCAGATAAGTTAACCTTATTCGTGTTAGCGTAACTTCGTTTGTACATGCTAACTAACGGTGTCCAAGTTAACTAGCTATGTGTAATCGTTAGTCGTGGACAAGGCGATGGTAACTTGGCGGGCAAATCCATAGAAAGTCATTTGACTAACCAGACTGTATACATAGCTATTGCAACGTTATCGCTAGCTCTAAAAGCACAGACAACTTCATTGCAAGCTTTCTCTTGGAATAAAACGTTTATATACCTCAGTATGCTTCCGCAGGTCGGACGGCGAGTTGTTAATTTTCGGCAAACGTTTAAAACGAAACGAATCTTTAATCCTTGCAGAAAACTGAAACATGGGTTCTAGGTATAGCCATGGGTGCGTGCATTCCCCAGAAGAACCGCCTCCTTCCGTTCTGCCATCAACTGATATATTGTTAAATAATGCTGCGGAGAAATCATTGAACTTAATTTTATACAGTCTGTGGACGTGATGTGATTTATTGATCGGCTGACCTGTGAAAAAACCAATCACGTTTTAGAAAAGAAAAGAAAAAAACATCCACTTTCAAAGCTGCTTCATAGTAACGAGTAACGAAGACCTTGACAGAAATGTAGTGGAGTAAAAAGTACGATATTTGTCTTTCAAATGGAGTGAAGTTACAGTCATAAGTTTCCAAAAAAAAGTAACACTCAAGTAAAGTCCAGATACTCAAAGTGTACTTCAGTAAATGTACTTCGTTACTGTCCACCTCTGAACATTTATGCAAGAAAACTCCATCAAGGCTTTAAGCTAAAGCGGCTCTTTTTAAGTTTTCCCTCACAGAAAGTCTTCAGGACAAAGGACTTAACACTGTGGTTTATCACTAGCATGATGAGCTGCATCTATTGTGTTATCGACTTCAAGAGAGACAGAAAAGAGAGAACTTGAGGAAATATAACAGGAACTGACTTGTTTTATCGGACATTCTGTAGCGACTGTAAATGGATAAGTAGTACAAAATAGTGTTTTTTAATAAAGAAAAATTGCTATGAGATAGGAGGACAAGGTTTCCGCGGAGTCTTAAAAAGTCCTAAAATTTGATAATCCTAATTTAAGGCCTTAAAAAGTCTAAAATACAAGCATATTTTGCATTGTAGGTCTTAAATATAATTTTGTGAAGTCTTAAATCCTTACGTCCATTTACCCCATTCGCTTTTTTTTTTTTTTTGTTAAATGTGTTGGTGATATTCATAATTAGTCATATAGGCTAGGCCTACTTAGTATCAGTAGGCTATGCTGCAAACTACAAATGAGACACAGTGGAATCCGGCGTGTAGCCCGGTTGGCATGGTGATGCACAGGGCATGGTACGCGCGCATTTAGACAGTAGAGCCTAAAAGAAGCGAGGGAGATCACCACGGTTTGTAGCAAAATGGGCAAATGCAAGTTTAACAACTGCTGGCTTGAACGCAATGATTTCGTAGACTGGTTAAAACGTGTACCAAACAATCCGTTTGAGGCGTACTGCACATTGTGCAAAAGAACACTCAAACACGGCACCCTGGGCGTAAAGGCACCGGAATCGCACGCGAAAGCTGAGAAGCACCAGGCTGCCCATAAAAGTCTGCAACAATCGCATGCCATCACTCAATTTTGTTCACCGTTGTCAGGTCCAAGCACATCTCGAGACGGTGCATCAGCTAACTCCGTGCGAACTGTAACGCTACAACACACAAACCGTACGGAATCGAATGCCTCATCCTCAAGTGATTTGCGGGATGTCTTTGGCTCCGCTGCAACTTTAAAAGCCGAAGTGTTGTGGATTTTAAACACAGTGACAATGCATCACTCATATAAAAGCAATGACAAGATTGAGGAGCTTTTTCAGGCCATGTTTCCCGATTCCAACATTGCCCAAATGTTCCGCTGCAGCAGTGTAGTGCTCTCTCTCTCTCTCTCTCTCTCTCTCTCTCTCTCTCTCTCTCTCTCTCTCTCTCTCTCCATTTAATCAATTTGTTAATGATCTAGCGCAGGGATGGGCAACTGGCAGCCCGGGGGCCGCACGCGGCCCTCGTCCTCACTCATTACGGCCCGCAAATAGATTAATAATAATAGTTTTTTTAAAAATTTAAAAAAAACCTTGTAATTATACTGTTGACCAATAGAGGGCGCGTCATACGCAAACAATAGCGGGGCCCGGGCTGCCTTCCCCATCAGCGAAGAAGAAAGTCAAGAGCCATGGCCACGAACAGTGGCAAAAAGAGAAAACTTGACCGAGATAATCGCACTTTTCAGCCAAAATGGGAAGAAGAGTACCTCTTCACCGAATTCAAAGGAAAACCAATGTGTCTAGTTTGCTTGGAGACATTATCAGCCCTAAAAGATTACAACTTAAGTCGCCATTACAACACCTTGCATAAGGTTAAATATGAGAAGTTCACTGGAGCTGCCAGAGCCGCTGTCGTCCAGTGTGTGAAGTTCTCTTTTATGTGTCATTGCTTGACCCAGTGTAATTTTGTGTTATGAAGACTGCATGATGCCATGTCATTTTTGTTATGAGCATCACTAAATCGGAAAAAAGTAAAACGCACCCACTAAAGTCACTGTTGGTGGTTAACAAAATTGCACCTGTTCATTGTGTGAAGTTATTTTTTTATGCGTCACCGTTGCTTGACGCAGTGTGATTTTGTTATGAAGTTTGCATGATGCCATGTCATGCCTGTTCATTGTGTGAGATTATGAATATTCTTATTTTTAAACATACAGTTGAGTGTCACTATTGCTTGGCGCAGTGGCATGTTGTGTTACATCTAAAACTAAATAAAAAAGGAAGCACAAAATAAAAAGTAAAATGCACCCATAAAGTCATTGTTTGTGATAAATTGTGTCACATTCATCTCATTATCTTCGGCAGAGCGGTGGGTTTAAAAACAGGCTGATGAATATGTGGACGAGTTGAATGAGGACTTATTGTTGAGTCTCTAAAATAGTCATTGGGGGCCCGTTTACACAAGGACGCTGTCGGGTAAAAACGACTAAATATTTTATCGGAAGTGCCTTTCGTCTACACGGGGACGGCGTTTCCGAGGCTGAAAAACGGAAAAAATTGAAAACACCTTCCAGAGTGGATAAGTTAAAAACAGCCCCCGTTGCATATCCGTCTAAACTACCCAATACGCGAAACTCTGCTCGGATCTGCTCACGTCAGGTACGCGTTTACGTCATACATATGTCATA
Organism: Neoarius graeffei; assembly: GCF_027579695.1. NCBI lineage: Eukaryota > Metazoa > Chordata > Actinopteri > Siluriformes > Ariidae > Neoarius > Neoarius graeffei. The sequence goes on along the minus strand of NC_083580.1, from coordinate 21,049,961 downwards.
TACTGTACATGCCAGCCCGGGAAGTAAAAAAGTAAGAGCATGTCTGATTACATCGATCCAATGGACCTTCAAGCTGCTCTGGCAGCTTTAATAAACGTCCAGGAGTCCTTCGAACATCTATACCGAATCTGCACATATACCGTTAATGAACAGAGGCGGGTATAGTATGCTCTTACTTTTTTACTTACTTTCTTACTTACCATAGCCAGAGTAGTCAAAGTTTTCGCGGCGCAGATGTGCAGATCAGACAAGACGGAAGACGTTGTGCATGCGTGCAGACATAGCGGAGGTCTTTCACAGCACCACCTAGCCGCCTGGCATGCACATCCAATTGAATTCCACACATTTATGCGTCACCGTATAGACGCAGATTTCCTCCTTGAAAACGGTCGTGTAGACGCGGAAAAAAGTGAGAACGAAAACGGACTTTTGCGTTTTTGTTTCAGACCGTCCCCGTGTAAAGTGGGCCTGAATTAAGTGACTTTTGTAGGTAAAATTAGGTGTTTAACAACCTGTTAAAAATACACCAGAATGCAGGAAATGGCATCTAATTAATTAAAAATTTTCTGGGGGAGGACCCCCTGCCAGTGTGTCCCCCCCACATTACAAATGCTTCTGATGCCCCTGCACTGGACTTTTTGCACTTTGTTTTTTTTTAAGCAAACGTTTTGTCTTTGTTGCTCATCAAGGACATGTTAAAATGCATTTCTATGCAGAAAATAGTTGTATGTTGGTGCAATAAACATACAGATATAAATACATATAAAATGTGTTCTTATTGAGAATCATATTGTAGCTTCTTTCATATCCAATTATTTGAATTGTGTGGTCATGTGGCCCTCCGATGATAGTGGTGAAAAAAATTGGCCCTCTTTATCATGGAAGTTGCCCATCCCTGATCTAGCGTAACGCAGTGGTTTTCGAACTTTTTCAAACCCTTTCTTAACATCCCTTTCTCCCTCTCTGACCCCCCACCCCACACCCCCATTTTAGTCGGTCTGTCAATGATCTAATGCCATAAAGTTCCACTTCATGTTATGTTTCTGTTCCTCATTAATGCAAGAGTGCACCCTAGGGATGTAATAAGTTCATTGGTGAATGATGATCTCATCTCATCTCATTATCTCTAGCCGCTTTATCCTGTTCTACAGGGTTGCAGGCAAGCTGGAGCCTATCCCAGCTGACTACGGGTGAAAGGCGGGGTACACCCTGGACAAGTCGCCAGGTCATCACAGGGCTGACACATAGACACAGACAACCATTCACACTCACATTCACACCTACGGTCAATTTAGAGTCACCAGTTAACCTAACCTGCATGTCTTTGGACTGTGGGGGAAACCGGAGCACCCGGAGGAAACCCACGCGGACACGGGGAGAACATGCAAACTCCACACAGAAAGGCCCTCGCCGGCCCCGGGGCTCGAACCCAGGACCTTCTTGCTGTGAGGCGACAGCGCTAACCACTACACCACCGTGCCGCCCTGTGAATGATGATAAATTTTGTTATTTTGAAAGTAATTCAGGCTCTCCCAATTTTCCTTATTTTTTTGTGCGGCTTAAATCTTAAATTTAACCTGTTATGGTCTTAAAAAGGTCTTAAGTCTTAAATTGAACTTGTTCAAGCCTGCAGAAACCCTGGAGGAATAAAACACTTTGGGAGGTCTGTCATTGGTCATTTCTCTAGAACAGTGCACCCCGTCACGTTTTATTCCATACTTAAGCTAGTGTAGCATGTTGTTTTGTTTTACTGCAGTGCTATAATCGGTAAACAACATGCATCACCTGATGTTCCGCTTTGCAGGTGTACTCCAAATCACGGCTGCCAGTAGCAGTAAGACCTGCAAAGCAAAGGGACAGACAGGAGTGGACTGATCGTGACACAGAGGAAAGTACTGAGCAGTTTAGTGCAACAGATTCCGAGCAGCTCAGCCAAAGGAGCAGAGGCCTCAGCGAAGCAGAACTTCAAAGTTCTCCAGGCAGCAGCATTGATGCTCTTTGGAATACTGAGTCCAAACGAAACCTACACGCTGAGACTAAACGAAACTGTGATGCCAGGCAAAATTCAAAGAAAGCGTCTGACTTTCCACAATCAGAACTCTTATCTCAGCTGGAGTTACTGAACCAGGAATGCCAGGAGAAGGAAGCGCTCATCTCCCAACTTCAGTTTCAGATGCAGAATTTGGAAGGGCTCCAAGCTGAGCTTCAGGAAAAGGAACGATTGAATGGTCAGTACCTAGAAGCCTTGCACGCTGCAGAGTCCACAATTGCATACCTTACAGCTTGTAACCTGGATTCTGAAAGCGGCCTGGGGCAGCCTGGATTGGGATCTGATTCATTACTGCAGCAGCAGTGCACTGAGCTTCAGAAAGTTGTGCAGGAAAAAGATCAACTCAATGCTCAGCTGCTCGAGTGCTTAAACACAACCGAGGCTGCCATTGCATCACTGACCTCCGCTGATCAGCCCGAACACGTTCTCTCTGGTCAGGATGACCCACAAGCCTTGTGTAAGAGGCTAGAGAGCCTGCTCAGCCAGATCAAGGCCTTGCAGGAGCAGAAAAATGCTTCCACAGGCAGCCCTAAGCAGTTGCATTGCCCAGATGGAGGTTCAGCATCAGACTTGCAACGCCAAGCCGAAACCCTTCAGGAGTCACTATTGCAGCAGTGCAAGCTGAATGCCGAGCTGCAGGAAAAGCTCAGGACTGCAGAAGAAACCATTACCAAACTGTGCGCTCAACACAACCGCCCTACGAATGACCAGGAGCTGATTTGCAGCCCCAAGTGCACAAGATCACAAGAGGAGATGGTACATGAATATGAAGAGGAACAGTATAGACTTGCTGTGTGTCTGTCTGAGTGTATTTTAGCAGCAGAACAAGCAGTAAGGTCTCTTGCAGATTATGGCTTAAGTTCTGATCTTGGTCCTGAAACCTTAACCAACACGGAGCTTGAACAAAATTTGGACAGGCTTCAGAAGGCACTCCTGGAAAGAGACAGGTTTGGGCACCCTGGCAGTGCAGGCATAAGTCACAGCACTATTGTGGGTCCGTTCCAACACAAACCAGTACAGCACACCTTACAGATTGCTGGTGCTGCGGAACAGAAGACGAGCACTCCGATTTCCCAAGGACAGCAGAAACCGGGGCAACAAAGCGTATCCGAACAATGGGATCCTGATCAATCAGGAAGTCCACACCGGAACCTCCACAAAAATCTAACATTGCTTGTCCAGATCGTTAAAGAGCATGCTCAGAAGGTTCAGGAGCTGGAGGAAGCACTTAAAGTTGAGCAGGGGAAAGGCCTTAAAGGAGGCAGTGGGTTAAACCCTGAGGATGCTGCCCAGTTGGAGAGCTTACAGAAGGCCTTAAAAGAAAAGCAGAAAATGTGTCAGAAGCTGGAGGAGAAACTGGTTTCTGCTCAGTCTGTCATTGCTCTGCAGAACTCCTCCAAGAGGGATAAACACTCAGAGCGACGCAAAGGTAAGCACAGCCTCATTATCATATTCATGCTCTTTAAAGTGTACGTAATGCCTTATTGTAATGCTTTAAAATGAATATATATCATTAGTAACGACCAAAATGAATTAATAAAGCGGGGGGGGGATAATATTATTTGTTGTTTTTATTATCAAGCGCAAAACTATCGATTAAATCGCGGCTTCCAGATCCCGGAAAAAGGCAGGCTTGCCCCAGGGCTAATTTCGCATGATATCACACATGGAACCCTGGTTATCTGGGTCATTTCTGTTCATCTGACTGTGCTTTACTCGTTGAAATTGGATATTGTTGGTGGAATCTTACAAAAATAACGATGGGAAAGTGCTGCGTTGTGTTTGGATGTTCAAATCCGTGTACAACAGGACATTCAGTTCACGAATTTCCGAGAAATGACACTAAACTAAAGCGACAGTGGGTGAGGTTTGTGCAAACGAAGCGGGCAGATTTTGTGTCGCCTACTAATAATAAATCTGATTCATCAGGTGTTCATCGCCACCAGAAACGACCACACTGGAATTACTGGAGCAAAAAAAGAAACCCATTTATTTAATAAATAACATTTGACCTGACATTTGGACAGTTCATCGATTCCCCTATTATCACCCACGTCATTTCAATAAGTACACTGAATAAGTGTACGTTTTAAAGATTATTTTTCTGCATTTATTGAGGTACACGTAAATATTTTGCAGCGGCCAGCTTAGAATAAAAATCTCAAACCAATCTGTGTTTCCAGTTCTCTCTGGCTGGTGGTGCGCTATCGGCGGTGAGCGGGACTGTCATGAACTGTCAGTTTCTCGTCTTGGGGGCTCAAAAAGATACTCTTTTGCCCCTTCATCCGACATATAAGAATCCCGATCGCTATCGGAATTCTCTCCAAAACGTGATTCCATATTGACATTGGTCTAACCACTGCTGCGCACATGAACGAAATTGATACCTGGATTGTTACACATGTGGCGTCAGGATCTTCCAGTTCAGTCTCGTCAGATTCTGTGAAAATCGGCTGATCTTATTGATTTTCCATCAATTTATGGCCTTTTGGATCAGCTATGGGTCGAAAACACATGGTCCATCAACATAATGATTGTTGCTTTGTACAGTGAAAAAAAGTGGGGTTTAGGGACATGAAATTCACTTTCAATGATGGGTCAACCAAAAAAGGAAACCTTATAATACAATACGATATTGTCAATAGCTATTAAACAAATGATGGCTATTTGGAAAGTGTTACTCATCATGCATTATTAGTTAGATTAGCATTCCCTGTGCTGTGCGAAATTTAAAGTTTACTTAAGCTTGCCAAGTTGCCATATCCTGTAGGTCTGTTAAAGGGCTGATGACACGAACATGACTCTATGCAATTTCTTAAATAAACTATACAACATGGCAAACATGTTAGATTTCTGTTACAATTACGTGAAAAGAAGCTGTTGTTACGCAAATATCCAACTTTTAATTGCACAGCGCAAGAAAACTGGGTCCGTGGCTCGCGGCCATGTTGTGACGTCAGCGGAAGAACACGCTGCGGTTCACTGGCTGTTCTACTCTGGTTCTACTCAATGGAAATGGCGCATGAAAATGCCGGTGAACTCTCTAGTGCTAGCTCTTCCTCTTCTGGGAGTCTAGAATTGTGTTGATCTCTTCCGAATAGAATCTGTGATAGCCTACCCTCTTTACCCTTTGCCTCTCGTTGCTAGGCGGCAGTTACATGAAAGCCGCAAGCTTTCACAAGCAAATACATGACTGATATCACGCCGACTTTATGATTACATTTATGATTATCATGTAGAACCTGTAGCTCTACGTACCTTTATCTTATGTCGTTTCACAACACATGTTCTGACAGGAGGACTGTCTGGATCCGGCATAGCTACTAGTAGACCCCCTCCGGAATACTGGCAGTGTTGCCAGATTGGGATTTTTCCCGCCCAGTTGAGCGGTTTCAAGTGCATTTTGGTGGGTTTTGAACATATTTTGGGCTGGAAAACGTCAGCAGTATCTGGCAACAAATACTGCTGACGTTTTCCAGCCCAAAATATGTTCAAAACCCACCAAAATGCACTTGAAACCGCTCAACTGGGCAGGAAACCTCCCAATCTGGCAACACTGTGTAGGCACTGCTGATGGTAGTAATACACGTTTGTGCTGAACTGAACACCCAAGAGATTCTTTTAAGCTGGGAAGGGTGTCAAAACAATCCAAATCGAAGTGTTCAGAGCACAGGACGGATGTTGGTGAGGGCTCCCACTTGTCATGAGTGCGCCTGACTTGCCTCACCCACTTCGCATGCAGCTTGGGATCTCTGGGGAACTTGAATAAACTTACCCCATCCTTGTGGGTTTTGGAGCAAAAGCCGGCAAGCCGGCATAATAACTAATATATATATATATATATATATAAAATGTATAATAATAATACTAATAATGACAAACTGAACACCTGTCGCATCAACAACAAACTGGTAAGTTAGGAGGAAGGTTCTTTCGCTGATGTCATATAGCTCCTCTTCCTCCTGGGTGCTGCAGCCCCGTCAAATTTGCCCAAATAGCCGCGTTTTTTATCATAATTTGTAAAATAGGCGCCTTCGTGAATTAATATATGGATCATCAGGAATTACTTTTTATGTTATAAAACATCGCCAAAGATGTCAAAAACGTGTCATCAGCACTTTAAGCTTGCATTCATGATTGAGACGCTAATGGATCGTAACTGCTGTTTATGCCACGGTGTAAACATATAAAAATGTGTTGTTGGAATATGACCATAAAGCATGCTGTATACAATAACATGGAAGTTAGATCACTCAAGTTGTTGCTCATGCATCCTAGCACCTCACGGTGAACAGGATGATAAAGGCATTCAGGTGGACACACAGGACCTTGGCTACGAGACAAGTGGAAGGAGTGAGACGGAGGTGGAAAGAGAGGAGGGCAGTAGCACAGGTAGACCAGAAAGAATCGGCAACACTAATTCTCTCTCTTTCTATTTCGCTCTTTGTGTGGGAAATCTAGCATTTCTTAGCACTATCTACTGACTGGACTTTCCATGTGTTTTCTCTCACTTCGGGTGTACTCGCACGAGGCGTTCCATACTGCACTCGAGCACGTTCGAGCCACAATGTCTGGCTCGTTTGAGTAGCGTGATCGCTGAGTATCACCGATGCGTGGTACAGTTCACTTGGACCACTTGGAAGACGTGTGCTCGGGTGCAGTCAAGTTGGGCTCGTGCACAGTGTGATCGCTAACCGCATGGACCTTGAACGCAACTTTTCAATTCATTGGTGGATATTTGGGTTAAGAACAGGTCTGGGTCTCACCTGAATTGATGAATGCGAGTTGTAGTCAGTGAGTAAAGCTACATCGTGATCACATAAGCGCAATCGGGGACCAGAACAAAGTGCAATGTGACTACAGGCCTGGGGGGAGTGGGGACAATTGCTCTTGCGATCAGGACAAGGCAGTTGTTCCTCGTATGAGTGCGCCCTTAATTTTATTCTAACCAATCACAGGCACCTGTTCATGTTAAACAAAACAGGTCAGCTAGCACTTGCTTCCAAGCACATGCAGTTGACCTGTGATGTGCGAGTGGCAGTTAAGAACGATGTGCTGGCTTTGTGCCCCTGAGAAAGCATGTATTATCCTTCATATTCTCAGATTGGTAGCTCTTATGCGACAGGTGAGCAGCTAGAAAACGGGGCAGGAACTATCCATCTGTTATCTGTAGCCGCTTTATCCTGTCCTACAGGGTCGCAGGCAAGCTGGAGCCTATCCCAGCTGACTACGGGTGAAAGGCGGGGTACACCCTGGACAAGTCGCCAGGTCATCACAGGGCTGACACATAGACACAGACAACCATTCACATTCACACCTACGGTCAATTTAGAGCCACCAGTTAACCTAACCTGCATGTCTTTGGACTGTTGGGGAAACCGGAGCACCCGGAGGAAACCCACGGGGAGAACATGCAAACTCCGCACAAAAAGGCCCTCGCCGGCCGCTGGGCTCGAACCCAAGACCTTCTTGCTGTGAGGCGACAGTGCTAACCACCATGAGGCAGGAAGGAACTAGTATTGACTAAATTGGGAGAAAATTAAATAAAGATTTAATAAGTTCACGAAAACGTGTTTACTGCATGTTCTCGGCACTCTGCATTTCTGTTGCATGTCAGAAATTTAAGGAAATAATGGAAAAAATTCCTGATACTAACCATCATTCCTGCATGTTTAACACAGTCTCTTGGAGGTGAATCAAACTTGGCGTGTTGTTAGGAGGACGCTTTGCCGAAACTGCATTGTCTTTTGTTGTTTTTGCTGGTGGATAGTTTTCACCCATTTGATCGGTGATCCCATTTCTTCATATTTGCATGACCGTGCTGTCTTCCTGGAGTAATGGGTTCCTTCGCTTCTCCCAAGTTCTACATACTTGTATTTCAAATGTAATATATTAATATACATCTGTTTTGTTTGTACGTTTGTTTCCGTCACTGTGCCTCAGATGTAGATGGTGGTGTGTGTTTGGACCCAGTTCTCTTCCGAGTCACCTCAGCAGACAACCTGGACATTACAGCATCCAGCCCATCTTACCCGAGCTCACCTGACCTCAGCTCTCCCCGGCCACGTGACTCCAAATCTGACCCCACCCAAGAGCTCTTGCAACTCAGGTCACAAGTACAAAGTCAGCACAAGGTCATTGCCCAACTTCAGCGACTGCTGTCCAAGAAGGCCCTGACTAGCGAGGTTCTGAGTATGACCTCTGCAAGCTGTGAGGAAGAGGAAGACCGTGCAGCAATGAAGGCTCGGATTTCCCAGCTTACTGTTGAACTGGAGAGAGAGCGTACAGCCAACAGGAGTAATGAGTCAGCTTCTCCATCCCGGTGAGTGTGAGAAGGTTTCCCTCCAGTTTATTGTCACAGTATGCTGCACATTTAAGTATATATTCTGTTTTGATGTATTTGTTGGCTTATTTAATAAATTGACTATCTTTGCGTTCTGGAAATTTTTCTTCACTTTGAAAAATTCACTATGGTAAAATTACTGCTACTGTTACTAGTTTAAGAAAGAGATCTTTTTTAAAAATGTATTATTGTATTCACCTATTGATTGTCACTTTGTCAGGGGCTGTGCATTGTCTAGTGGTGCTTGAAAGTTTGTGAACCCTTTAGAGTTTTCTATATTTCTGCATAAATATGACCTAAAACATCATCAGATTTTCACACAAGTCCTAAAAGTAGATAAAGAGAGCCCAGTTAAACAAATGAGACAAAAATCTTATACTTGGTAATTTATTTACTGAGGAAAATGATCCAATATTACATATCTGTGAGTGGCAAAAGTATGTGAACCTCTAGCAGTTAATTTGAAGGTGAAATTAGAGTCAGGTGTTTTCAGTCAATGGGATGACAATCAGGTGTGAGTGGGCACCCTGTTTTATTTAAAGAACAGGGATCTATCAAAGTCTGATCTTCACAACACATTTGTGGAAGTGCATCATGGCATGAACTAAGGAGATTTCTGAGGACCTCAGAAAAAGCATTGTTGATGCTCATCAGGCTGGAAAAGGTTACAAAACCATCTCTAAAGAGTTTGGACTCCACCAATCCACAGTCAGACAGATTGTGTACAAATGGAGGAAATTCAAGACCGTTGTTATCCTCCCCAGGAGTGGTCCACCAACAAAAATCACTCCAAGAGCAAGGCGTGTAATAGTTGGCGAGGTCACAAAGGACCCCAGGGTAACTTCTAAGCAACTGAAGGCCTCTCTCACATTGGCTAATGTTCATAAGTCCACCATCAGGAGAGCACTGAACAACAATGGTGTGCATGGCAGGGTTGCAAGGAGAAAGCAACTGCTCTCCAAAAAAAACATTGCTGCTCATCTGTAGTTTGCTAAAGATCACATGGACAAGCCAGAAGGCTATTGGAAAAATGTTTTGTGGATGGATGAGACCAAAATAGAACATTTTGGTTTAAATGAGAAGCCTTATGTTTGGAGAAAGGAAACCACTGCATTCCAGCATAAGAACCTTATCCCATCTGTGAAACATGGTGGTGGTGGTATCATGGTTTGGGCCTGTTTTGCTGCATCTAGGCCAGGACGGCTTGCCATCATTGATGGAACAATGAATTCTGAATTATACCAGCAAATTCTAAAGGAAAATGTCAGGACATCTGTCCATGAACTGAATCTTAAGAGAAGGTGGGTCATGCAGCAAGACAACGACCCTAAGCACACAAGTCGTTCTACCAAAGAATGGCTAAAGAAGAATAAAGTTAATGTTCTGGAATGGCCAAGTCAAAGGCCTGACCTTAATCCAATCGAAATGTTGTGGAAGGACCTGAAGCGAGCAGTTCATGTGAGGAAACCCACCAACATCCCAGAGTTGAAGCTGTTCTGTATGGAGGAATGGGCTAAAATTCCTCCAAGCCGGTGTGCAGGACTGATCAACAGTTAGCGGAAACGTTTAGTTGCACTTATTGCTGCACAAGGGGGTCACACCAGATACTGAAAGCAAAGGTTCACATACTTTTGCCACTCACAGATATGTAATGTTGGATCATTTTCCTCAAGAAATAAATGACCAAGTATAATATTTTTGTCTCATTTGTTTAACTGGGTTCTCTTTATCTACTTTTAGGACTTGTGTGAAAATCTGATGATGTTTTAGGTCAAATTTATGCAGAAATATAGAAAATTCTAAAGGGTTCACAAACTTTCAAGCACCACTGTAACTTTTAGCTTGTTAATAGAATGTAAGTGATATTTAAGCTATTAAATCTTTTTCTGCAGGATGGAGTCTCTGGTGCAGTCTCAGGCACGAGAGTTGTGTGAGTTACGTGAGCAGATTAAAGTCTCGCGTACACTCGGTGCTGAACAGCGTAGGCAGCTGCTGGAGCTTCGGGGGGCGCTAGAGGAGCTGATGCAACCCAACGATGGCCAGAGCACCCTAGACACAACACTTCAAAAACACCTTAACCGGAGTCTCAGCCTACTGGACAAACTGGAGCAAGGTAAGTCCAGCAATGCACACAACAGATGTGGGGATTCCAGTTAGGTACCTGATTCACTCTTGAGTCACATATTGAATAACTCGCTATTCGTCTCTGACTTGAACTTGACTGACTTGTGATTTGGTTGTGGCTCTAGACTGAAGATATACTTGGTGAAAAACATGAAAAAATAGTTAGAATCACTACCTTAACCCAGTAAACAAACAAAACTGTGCTTTTCCCACTTAAGTTGTGCAGCTTTGTATGTCTCGTGACTATAGTGTTCAGTAATTTATTGCAGTGTTATTTGATTGCAGTCGTAAAGAGCAACACCAAGGAAAAAAAGGCAAAATCGTTTTTGTAAGTTGTTTTCATAGTGTGGTTGTCCTCAAAAGGCCACCACATCATGTTTTATTCTTTTATATAGCTAATGCTCTAAATTGGATCCCAGCTGAAATTGTTATTAAACAGGTTTTTCTAAGTAATGGGGTGCATCTAGTTTTTCCTGTTGCTGTATATGGCATTGGAGCACATAGAAAAATGTAAAGCAAATGGTGTATGAACAGGACCTCTACATACACAACCCCAATTCCAAAAAGTTGGGACACTGTGTAAAACGTGAATAAAAACAGAATGTGGTGATTTGCAAATCATGGAAAAACTATATTTCATTGAAAATAGTACAGAGACAACATATGTTAAAGCTGAGAAATTTTTATTGTTTGAAAAATATGTGCTCATATTGAATTTGATGCCAGCAACGTTTCAAAAAAATTTGGAACAGGGGCATGTTTACCACTGTGTTGCACCACCTCTACTTTTAACAGCACTCTGTAAATGTTTGGGAACTGAGCTCAGTTGCTGTAGTTTTGAAAGTGAAACGTTGCCTGATTTTACAATTTCACTTGCTCAACAGTTCGGGGTCTCCTTTGTTATATTTTGCGCTTCATAACGTGCCAAATAATTTCAATGGGAGACCAGTCTGGACTGCTGGCAGACCAGTTTAGCACCCAGACTCTCTTATTCTGTAATAGGTACAGAATGCAGTTTGGCAAATATGCAAGGCCTTCCCAGAAAAAGATGGCAAAAGATGTTGCTCAAAAATCTGTATAGATCATTCAGCATTAATGATGCCTTGCCAGATGTGCAAGCTACCCATGCCATGTGCAGTAATGCACCCCAAACTATCACAGATGCTGGCTTTTGAACTGTGCACTGATGACAAGCAGAATGGTCCGTCTCCTCTTTAGCCTGGAGGACGTGGTGTCTGTGATTTTCTAAAAAGAATTTCTCATTTTGAGTCGTCAGACCTCGGGACAGTTTTCCACTTTGTCTCAGTACATCGTAAAAGAGCTCGGGCTGGGAGAAGGTGGCGGTGTAGCTGGATATGGTTTTAACTTGCATCTGTGGATGTAGTGATGAACTATGTTCTCAGACGATGGTTTTCAGAAGCGTTTCTGAGCCCAAGCAGTGATCTCCCCCTACCCCACTGCAGAATTGTCTGTTTTTAATGCAGTGCCACCTGAGGGCCTGAAGATCACAGGCAGCCAGTGTTTGTTTTCAGCCTTGTCCCTTGTGTATAGAGATTTTTCCAGATTCTCTGAATCTTTTTAACATTATGTCCTGCAAATGATGTGATCCCCAAATTCTTTGCAGTTTTACAGAGAGGAATGTTATTCTTAAATTGTTGCACTATTTGCCCACACAGTTTTTCACAGAGTAGTGATATACTGCTATTTACCTAATTACATCATTTTTATTACCCAGCAGACCCTCGTGTAGAAAACGACGAGCTGCCGGGACTAGAGCTGGTTCAGAGGTGAGTCTCCATGCATACGTGTGCACGCACACGAGAAAACAACACATTTTAAACACATTTCATGCATTTCTCTGTTCAAAACCTCATAACCTTGATCTCGTAATGAGGTTCTAATACATTTCCCTATGACTATACACACACAAGTACACTTTAAAGACCATGACTTCAGGTAAACAGTCTAGTAAATCATAGGAAAATAGGATGTTTTATAACTCTCACACACACAAAAAAATGATTTTAGTTTTAGCCTGTTCTGTCACCACCAGTGCACTTCTATGCAGGTGTTTCAAAAATGCCTTGTATTCACGTACCCTCTAAATTTATGTCCCAGTTTTGGCTGATATTTTTTTGCACTGGAAAGATGCAATTCATGATTGGAAGCCTTTCACCTCACAGCAAGGGTTGGTGGTAAAGCTGCTAATTTAAGCATGTCGATGCCTCTGCTATGCACCATTGCTGTGTCAGGAAGCTTGTGTGGCTGCTGGAGGAGCTGCAGTGGCTGCGTAATCGGCTGGAACATGACCGAGAGCAGCACCAGTTGCAGATCACCTATTTGTGCAGGCAGAACCAGAACCTTGCTTTGGCAGCACAACAGCATGTACACCTGTGAGTGGGGTTACCCCAGACCCTGAGTGCAGTGTGTGTGTGTGCTTGGCGTTCACTTTCCCCACTTTAGTCATCTTTTTTCAGTTTATTTACTTTGCCATAGCTGAAATAACCTCTTTAATCACCTTGACCTCTTTGAATATGAGGAATGAACTTCTGATTTTGTTCCAATGAACTGTCTCCCCAGATTTTCTTCAGTGCATGCTTGGACTTTCCACATATTTGTTTGAGCTGAGCTTATTACACTGTGTGAATTATTTATTAAGTTCACCCAGGTTGACCATGCTGGTTGCCCATACACATTTTGCTCATATCTTTATTTTATGGTCAGCACATATTAGCTTTTTTTTTTTTTTCCAGTAACCTAAGCTATTCTTTGAGAATATACTCTATGAGCTGCTCTTTCAAACTGCACCGTGTTGTTCCTTCACATTTAATTATTTCTTACATATTTGGTTTCTTCTGAGCAAAACTTCATTATTTAAGGAATAACACATAACCGGGTTTGCTTTTATAGGAAAATAAACTAGATAGAGACTGTGACTGAAGTCACAGTAATTTGCGCTAGCTGTTACAAACCGGGACGTCTGGACACCGTACCCTGTAGATCCGTAATGGTAAGAGATAGAGAATAATGCTTAGTGAGGAAAAGTTGCACCCTGCTGCCCTGAACAAAATAAAATAAAATAAAAATGATTGAAAAAAATCATGAAAATTGACTGAGTTATAAGTGATTGGAAAAAAAAAGCCGTTTTTTCATGGATCATTCTGGATCAGTGATCCGGATCAGCATCAAAAGTCATAGCAACGTAATTCAGCCCAGCGGTATTCTTCATGTGAAATTTGGTGGTGATTGGTTGAAAACTGAGGGGAAAAATAGCATCCTAAAAAACATTAGGATGATGATAATAAGAAGAAGAATGATGTAGAAAGATCCTGAGTGAGAGTAACAATTTGCGCCATTGCTACTAGCCCGAATTAATAATAATAATAATAATAATAATAATAATAATAATAATAAAGTAGAAAGGTCCTGAGTGAGGGTAACAATTTGCGCCAGTGCTAATAAGAACTAGATAGATACCGTGAATAAAGTCACAGTGATTTTGTGCTAGTTCTTACAAACCGGGACGTCTGGTCACTGTACCCTGTAGATCCAGAATGGTAAGAGATAGAGAATGATGCTTAGTGGGGGGGAAGCCTGTTTTTCATGGATCATTCCAGTTCAGTGATCTGGATCAGCACCAAAAGTCATTGCAACTTAATTCAGCCCAGAGGTATTCTGCCTGTGAAATTTGGTGATTGGTTGAAAACTAAGGGAGCAATATCATCTTAAAAACGTTAGGAGAATAATAAGAATAGTAAAGTAGAAAGATCCTGAGTGTGAGTAACAATTTGCGCCAGCGCTGCTAGTGCAAATTGATGATGATGATGATAATAATAATGAAGTAGAAAGATCCTAAGTGAGAGTAATAATTTGTGCCAGCGCTGCTAGTGCAATTTAACAATGATAGGGTAGTGTGATGTGTGTCCCAATCTGAAGTAGAGGACCATTCACACCTCAAATTTGATTCTTCTTTAATAAAAGCACTTGCTTGAAGTGCTTTATTCCTCTTATACCACAGTAGATTTCCAATGTATGGCATGCCATATGTTTTTTATCCGTTTATAGTTCCATTTACTGTTGTGGAATGCCACAAAGCAGGTTAGATCCTATAATCACTTACTTTATAGCAGCTATAAATGGTCATTCCCTCAGCAGCCTGTTTTTTTGTGTTTTTAGCAAAGGCACAAAAAAATGCACATGTAAGATGCTATCATTTTAGGTGGAGTATCCACTATATAAATCCCTGTGTTAGTTGTTGGTGTAAAAGCAATAACGTACAGTGCTCAGCGTAAATGAGTACACCCCCTTTGAAAAGTAACATTTTAAACAATATCTCAATGAACACAATTTCCAAAATGTTGACAAGACAAAGTTTAATATAACATCTGTTTAACTTATAACGGGAAAGTAAGGTTAATAATATAACTTAGATTACACATTTTTTCAGTTTTACTCAACTTAGGGTGGTGCAAAAATGAGTACACCCCACAACAAAAACTACGACATCTAGTACTTTGTATGGCCTCCATGATTTTTAATGACAGCACCAAGTCTTCTAGGCATGGAATGAACAAGTTGGCGACATTTTGCAACATCAATCTTTGTCCATTCTTCAACAATGACCTCTTTTAGTGACTGGATGCTGGATGGAGAGTGATGCTCAACTTGTCTCTTCAGAATTCCCCAAAGAAAATAATTTCTTTCCACCACAAAGGTGAAGGCTACAAGAAGATCAGCAAAGCTTTATCAGTCAGAATACTGTAGCAAAAGTGGTACAGAAATTTAAGAAAGATGGAACCGCAACCATCTCACAGAGACATCCAGGTCGTCCATGGAAGTTAACACCTCGACAGGAGCATCTTCTGATGAGAAGGGTTGAAGAAAATCAGCATGCAAGTTCACTGCAGTTATCTAAAGAAGCAGAAAGCCAAACTGGGGCGACTATTTCCCGTGACACAACACGGCGTACACTGTAGAGCCTGGGTGCCCACTACGTCGATCGCGATCGACCGGTCGATCTTGAAGGCAGGGATGGTAGATCTCATGATTGATATGTAAATATTAATATATTTGTTATGAAATTTAAAAAAAAAAAACGTCGTGGTAATTTTTACATGTAAACAAATTTGCTTTTTCCCTGAAGCGAAATGTCAGCCAAGCGCCGCGTTAAAAAAATTGTTACATTAGGTTACCATGACAACCGGCAAAATGAAACTGCTGGTTTCAAAGATGCAGCGCCGTGATTTAGGAAACTTCCGAAACCTCGCCTCGGAGCTGGAGATGCAAGGGAGGGCGTTTGCGCAACTTAACAGTGCGCGCTACACTGAGCAGATTGAAATTCTCCAGTCAGAGTTTGAGAAACGATTTCAAGACTTTGCTTTGCTCGAGCCACTAGCTACATTCATGTGCCACCCATTCGGGGAAGATACTGAGGTGGATTCCCTCGCCTCAAAAGTTGCGGCACTGTTTCAGCTGAACACGTCTGCCGTGGAAGACGAGATGCTGATGCTGCAGTCTGACATCGAGTTGAAGTCCAGGGCGCATGGGCCGTTTTGGAATTTACTCACGGAGGCGAAGTACCCGAACATGCGGCAATGTGCCACCTCCTTAACCGCATTGTTCGGCTCCACTTATTTGTGCGAGTCGGCCTTTTCGCATATGAAGATCATTAAGTCCAAATACCGCTCGAGTATGTCCGACGATCATCTCGAGGCCTGCTTGAGGCTCGCTACCAGCAGCTACTGTCCGGACTATGCAGCCCTCTCTGACTCCCTCCAGTGCCGATCATCATCGGATTAAGATCTGATTTAGGGCCTACATCAGTATGCTATGTATTAAAGTTGTGCTGTTGCTAAGTTCCACGGTAAAAAAAAAAAAGAAAAGAAAGAAGGAAAAAAATATAAAAGAAGGAAAAATGTTTTTATATAAAATTGTTGTAAATGTCAAATCTCTGTCTAGCAGGCTATACAAAAGTCAATTGATGTGAACAAAAATGTTTTGGGGTTTACAATGCCTGTCTGGATGCATTTAACTTTTTTTTCTAAACATAGCCCTTTTTTTTTTTTTTACAGTGGGCTTGTTTCATGTTTACTTATTAGTAGTTTGCGGTTTATAAAAGTTAACAGTGATTTGAACAAAAATACGTTTAGGAGTACAAAGCTTATGCATTTAACATAATTTGAATGCAAATTTCAGTCACCTTTTTGTATGCATGTTTGCATATTATTAAACAAATTGCATATGAATGTTTATAAATCAAAACAAGTGTCATTATTGTTATTATTATTATTATTATTAGTAGTAGTAGTAGTAGTAGGCCTAGTAGTAGCAGTAGTCATAGTAGGCCTAGTAGTGGTAACAACCTAGTCCGAGTAGATCATATTAACATGGTCATTTTAAAAGTAGCTCGCGAATCAAAATATTGTGGGCACCCCTGCTGTAGAGGAATGGCATGCATGGATGCCGTCCACAAAAGAAGCCTCTCCTAAAGCCCAGGCACAAAAAAGCCCGCCTAGAGTTTGCCAGGGCCCATGCTGACAAAGATGAAGACTACTGGGACTCTATACTCTGGAGTGATACAAAGAAAAATGCATGGTGCCTACAGTGAAACATGGTGGTGGCAGTGTCCTTATGTAGGGCTGCATGAGTGCTGCTGGTGTCGGGGAGCTGCATTTCACTGATGGCATCATGAATTCAGATGTATTGCTCTATACTGAAAGAGAAGATGCTACCATCACTCCGTGCCCTTGGTCGTCGTGCACTTTTCCAACGTGACTAAACACACATCTAAGGCCACTGTTGGATTTCTGAAGAAGAACAGGGTGAAAGTGATTCAGTGGCCAAGTACGTCTCCTGATCTGAACCCAATCGAACACCTTTGGGGAATTCTGAACAGACGAGTTGAGCATCACTCTCCATCCAGCATCCAGTCACTAAAAGAGGTCATTGTTGAAGAATGGAAAAAGAATGATGTTGCAAAATGTCGCCAACCTGTTCATTCCATTCCTAGAAGACTTGGTGCTGTCATTAAAAATCATGGAGGCCATACAAAGTACTAGATGTAGTGGTTTTTGTTGTGGGGTGTACTCATTTTTGCACCACCCTAATTTGAGTAAAACTGAAAAATGTGTAATCGAAGTTTATATTATTAACCTTACTTTCACGTTATAAGTTAAACAGATGTTATATTAAACTTTGTCTTGTCAACATTTTGGAAATTGTGTTCATTGAGATATTGTTTAAAATGTTACTTTTCAAAGGGGGTGCACTCATTTACGCTGAGCACTGTGTATATTTTGATATAAGCCTGTGACTTACCTAGCAGTCGGAAATACTGTCAAAGCTGCTCTTGGTGTGGATTTTCTGAGCTGTGGTTCATGAACATGTGTGTTTGTACCCAGCTGACTTTAGACATCTGTAGTTGGTAGTAGCTTCGATGCCTGTTGATCAGTTGTGTCTGTGTATGTCAGGCTTACCGCAGAGCTCCAGGAGAAGGAGAAGCTCATTCAGCAGCTGAAGGATCAACTTCAAGGCAAAGTGCCCAGCATGCATCAGGATTTAGAGTCCGAGATGAGCGACAGACCCTCTAACGACAGCACCATGTCTGTTCCCGATAGCCTGCACGACCTTCACAAACTCTCCTCCAGGGGAGCTACTGAAGGTATCGATCATCTCAACACACAGCCATAATTGACCTGAAAGAGAAACCCCATCTTTGGAATTCTCCTATAACGTGAATGGTGACTAGCAACATAAAATACATCTGATGTTTATCCTTCAGTCCTCTGTTGTGAATTCGCTGAGATCCAGACTTGGTTAGGTTTTTGCATTGTGCAGAAATTAGGGATGCGTATTGATACTAATACTGGTATTGGGTATTTTTCAGACACCATGCTCGTTTACTTATACTTGTAAAAATGCTAACGTTTAGTATCATGTGTGATGTCAGCCTTGTGTACATTGTCACGCTAATTAACAGACCCTAATGATATCTGGACATATTCCACAATTAATGATAACCGTGCAGACTGAAAACTGCTCTGTGAAAAATATCAAGTGAGGAGCACAGCAGCAACTAACGCTGTTGAAACACTGGCTAGGTGCGAAAAAAATGTCAACGCTAGGTGAGCGAAAATAGCAACGACAAAAATAGGTACCCTGTGGCTACTGCTTATAAATAAAATACTTTTCTGATCCCATGTCACCCTGTGATGACCTGGCGACTTGTCCAGGGTGCACCCCGCCTTTCGCCCGTAGTCAGCTGGGATAGGCTCCAGCTTGCCTGCGACCCTGTAGAACAGGATAAAGCGGCTACAGATAATGAGATGAGAGATGAGATGAGATCCCATGTCCATACAGTAAATATAGCATATATGCATGTTATCAATTCTGCTCGCCTCATCTCTTGCAAGCATCACCAAGCTGTGAGCAGCATCAGGGCTTAGAGTGTTTTTTGGTTGCCAATTTTGTTTACTGCGTTTTGTTCAAAATACAGTGCTGTGAACTCTCTTTTCAAAATAGTAAGAAAGCACTTGTTCATGAATTGTCTTCGAAGCATTATTTAGTGCAGGCATCACCAAATGGCGGACCTCGGTCCGGATCCGGACCCAGTGATGGTTCTGTCCGGACCCATGACCAATGGTAAATTCACGAGATTAAGTAATTTTCATGAAGCATTATTTTGGACGGTCGTGGCTATTGACAGCGGGCGCTGCTACTCCAGTTAATACGACAATAGCTTCACTCAGTTGAGCCAATAAAATCGTTAGTTTGCCCAGCGCACCACAGCAGAGCAACAAGCAGAGAGGAAGAGAGTTAAGTTCAGAGACAACCGACCGAGACAACATGGCTTGCTCCAAAAGGCGGCGGAAAGTAGACAAGGAAAATCGTTGTTTTAAAGATGAATGGACGGAGAAATATATGTTCATTCTTCCGGCGAGCAGTTCAAAACCAGTGTGCCTCATATGCTCCGAAAACGTGGCATTAATTAAAAGCGGCAACGTGAAGCGCCACTATGAAACAAAGCACAGCTCTTTTGAGCAAAGTTATCCCCTGAAGTCCGAGCTGAGGGCACGCAAAATAACCCAACTGCAAGCACAGTATGACAGGTCTACTCGACTCATCACACATACGTTTACAGCCCAGCAACGTGCAAACGAATGTTCCTTAAAAGTAGCATGGATTTTGGGGCAACATAAACACATTGGAGGGGGCGGCACGGTGGTGTAGTGGTTAGCGCTGTCGCCTCACAGCAAGAAGGTCCTGGGTTCAAGCCCAGCCTGACGAGGGCCTTTCTGTGCGGAGTTTGCATGTTCTCCCCGTGTCCGCGTGGGTTTCCTCCGGGTGCTCCGGTTTCCCCCACAGTCCAAAGACATGCAGGTTAGGTTAACTGGTGACTCTAAATTGACCGTAGGTGTGAATGTGAGTGTGAACGGTTGTCTGTGTCTATGTGTCAGCCCTGTGATGACCTGGCGACTTGTCCAGGGTGTACCCCGCCTTTTGCCCGTAGTCAGCTGGGATAGGCTCCAGCTTGCCTGCGACCCTGTAGAAGGATAAAGCGGCTAGAGATAATGAGATGAGAATGAGATAAACACATTGGAGTGTGTTCCCTGGTCTAACCAAAGGAACACTGCACACCTTGACTATGTTTGGATCAACTTACAGCTGTGAGTCAGCTTTTTCCACTATGAACATTGTCAAAACCAAGTACCGTTCTAGGCTCAACAATGAACACCTACATATCTGCATGAGAATGGCACTCCAACCAAGATTTAAATTACTGGCAGGTCAGCCACATGCCCGTTTTTCTCATTAAGAAGAGTAAAAGAAGAATTAAAAGAGAAAAGTTCAAAGAAAAATGTTCTGTTTGCATTTTCCCCCCAAAAAGCCACTTGTTTTCTGAAGATGTGGACTTTTTTTTTCTTGAAAAGTAGGCCCTCATTTTTTTAGGCTGGGACCTCCTTATTTTAAGAACAAAGAAGAGAAAATGTTAAAGGAACAGTCCACCGTACTTCCATAATGAAATATGCTCTTATCTGAATTGAGACGAGCTGCTCCGTACCTGTCCGAGCTTTGCGCGACCTCCCAGTCAGTCAGACGCAGTCAGACGCGCCGTCACTCCTGTTAGCAATGTAGCTAGGCTCAGCATGGCCAACGGTATTTTTTGGGGCTGTAGTTAGATGCGACCAAACTCTTCCGTGTTTTTCCTGTTTACATAGGTTTATCTGACCAGTGATATGAAACAAGTTCAGTTACACAAATTGAAACGTAGCGATTTTCTATGCTATGGAAAGTCCGCACTATAATGACAGGCGTACTAACACCTTCTGCGCGCTTCGGCAGCGCACTGATATCTGAGCTCCATATCAATGCGCTGCCGAAGCGCGCAGAAGGTGTTATTATAGTGCAGGCTTTCATTATAGTGCCTGTCATTATAGTGCGGACTTTCCATAGCATAGAAAATCGCTACGTTTCAATTTGTGTAACTGAACTTGTTTCATATCACTGGTCATATAAACCTATGTAAGCAGGAAAAACGCGGAAGAGTTTGGTCGCATCTAACTACAGCCCCAAAAAATACCATTGGCCATGCTGAGCCTAGCTACATTGCTAACAGGAGTGACGGCGCGTCTGACTGCGTCTGACTGACTGGGAGGTCGCGCAAAGCTCGGAGAGGTACGGAGCAGCTCGTCTCAATTCAGATAAGAGCATATTTCATTATGGAAGTACGGTGGACTGTTCCTTTAAGTCAATGCTCTGTTTGCACTTTTTAGTTAATGTTTTCTGAGTTGACTTTTTTACTTGAAGTGTAGGCCTTCAATTCTTCAGGTTGGGACCTCTTTAAGAGAAAAAGGAGTTATTCCACTCTGTTTGCACTTTTTTATTTATTTTATTCTGAGGTTTCTGTTTTCTTTAATCTGAAATAAAGGCCTTGAATTTATTTTCCTGGGACTACTTTTATTTATGGTAAAAGAGATAGTTGTGGGGCGGCACGGTGGTGTAGTGGTTAGCGCTGTCGCCTCACAGCAAGAAGGTCCTGGGTTCGAGCCCCGGGGCCGGCGAGGGCCTTTCTGTGTGGAGTTTGCATGTTCTCCCCGTGTCCGCGTGGGTTTCCTCCGGGTGCTCCGGTTTCCCCCACAGTCCAAAGACATGCAGGTTAGGTTAACTGGTGACTCTAAATTGACCGTAGGTGTGAATGTGAGTGTGAATGGTTGTCTGTGTCTGTGTCGGCCCTGTGATGACCTGGCGACTTGTCCAGGGTGTACCCCGCCTTTCGCCCGTAGTCAGCTGGGATAGGCTCCAGCTTGCCTGCGACCCTGTAGAAGGATAAAGCGGCTAGAGATAATGAGATGAGAATGAGATGAGATAGTTGTGCACTCAGTTCATTTCCTGCATTGGAAATGAACAATAAATATTGTTGAAACCATATGAAAATGTGGACATAGGGCAGGGGTGGGCAATTATTTTTTCCATGGGGCCACATGAGAAACAGAAAATTTTGTGGAGGGCCGGACCAAAAGGCTGAACTAAATTCTGCATAATATTAATTGTATTTCTTTATATAAAGCAGTAAATAACATTTGTTTTTACAAGCTGCTAAGACTGGTAAGAGTATGGAAAAAACGAGGTTGCCTTACAAAAAATGTCATTTATTCAATCAAATTTCCCAAAACAATGGTTAACAAAATGTGAACGTTTGTACCTTTTTTTTTTCAGTCACATTCACCCCAAAACACAATAAAGACATCACAATATTGTCTTTCTACTCCAAATATCAAACAAGATACATCATATAATAATGATGCCCACATTTGTACTCTAATCACCTCATATGGTGTTTTTCAGTTTTTTATTTGTTCAGTGAGAGAAATCTCGTCTCTGTTGGTCTTTAACGAGTGCATCAGAGTCAGGTTGAATGTCTGAGGTGGAGATGCGAAGCACAGCTGACAGATGATCATCAGTTGATTCGGTGTAGGTATCAGATCTACAGATCGGCTCGGGCTCCGGCGCCTGCTGGTGACGTCACACTATGTGATTGGCTGGACCGTTTGAAGGATGACGTACAAGTTTGTGGTTGGTCTGGACAAATTACGGAAGTAGTTATCGCGGGATTAGGTTTCGTGGGATTTCATGTCATGTTCATGTCGCGCGCATTGCGTTTTTGTTGAACAACTTCAAAATAAAAGCAATGCACATTCAGTCCATGCATGAGGTAAAATTAGAAAATACGTTTATTTTGTAATTTCTAATTAACCTTACGCGGGCCGGTCAGAATGAACCAAAGGGCCGAATGCGGGCCGTAAAATGCCCAGGTCTGACATAGGGGAAGGCTATAAGACACAAGCTGGACTTCGGTTCGGACCTTCTACTTGGACAAAATTTAATAACTGGACCTCAGTGACTTTAAATTGAATACCCCTGATTTAGTACTAATGAGCACAATTTGTTTCACAAGTGTAGTGTAAAAACTCAAAAATAAAAAAAATTAAAGCGAATAGCAGAAGTTTGACCAATTATACTTTTGTACCATATGGGTACATGTGGCTACTGCTGATAAATAAAATGGTTTTCTGATGCCATGTCTATACAGTAAATATAGCGCGCATATAAATTTTTTTTTTTACTACTCTATGAGGCAGTAGCCACAAAAATGACGTATAATCCAAAAATGAACAATTTAAAAATCACAGAAGTAAAATATAGACCCCTTTCACTGACGTCACCCAAACCGGAAGTAAACAGACCCTGCGCCATTTTGGAAGACCAACAAACTCGTGATTAGGGGGAAATAACGGTAGCGGTATGTGAACCCACGAGAATAAAGTGGAGTGGCAAACCACTTAAACAAACAAATCTGAGCTGTTTTATTTATGATTTATTGGCCCAACAGTAGACTTGAAAGAAACCTGTGTGAGACTTGGCAAAAAACTGTGGATATAATGGATAAGTCTGTGCATGATCTGCGGACACTTTGAGGTAAGCAAACGCAAGAAATTCAGATTTAAAACATGCTAAATCAGCCCCAAGTTGATAACTGTATGAGGAGCAAGCCTCCCAGACTTCTACAATTTAATAATAATGATAATTTAGGATGGTTTGGGGCTTGCTCGCTTCTGCCAGGTTGGTTGTTGAGTAGCCTGACTTTGTTTTTGTTTTTTTTTCTTGCGTGTGGTATCATTGTTGACGCGAGGTTGTTTTTTGAACATGCCAATGCAGACACGATTTCCCCTGATGAGTTATGACTTCAGACGCGATGCGTGTGTGGAGTCCGCATGATATGTGCGTAAGATAGGCTTCTCATGTGTTTGGAGATCCGCGCTCTGAGACAAGCGCAAGCACACACACCCCCAAGGGAAAAAAAGGGACCCCCCGAAAATATCAGCATAGTTTGAACACTGAGTGTAGGCACTGGGTGTAAACAACAAATAGTTTACAATGTCTGGGTAGCAAACAGATGGCAGAATTGGTGTCCGCTCCTCTTTGTTTCCATTCTCCCTTGCCCTGAGTCTTATCATATGGGTCAAACCCATCAATCACAGCCAGTTTCTCCACATACCGTGCCCTTTCTGCAACTGGTAATGTACTCACATAACCAGAATTATCATCCATCGTGTCACTTTACTCTCACTCGTACTTTGTTTTATATTGTGAGTGCATGTACTTGGTCTTCCAATATGGCGCCTAACAAAATCTCGCGGCGCGGTGACGTCATGTGAAAGGGGTCTATACCAAGTGTCTGTACTTTTTATATTATTCTACTCTTACCTCTTACAGTTTTCGAAACCGAAACCTCTGAACCGAGGCTGACATACACATGCTGTCGCCATGACGAAACTTTCCGTAACAGCTTGGAAGCGTGTCACATCTACATCACACATGGGACCACTGGCCGAAGAAGGCGAGGGAAGGGGGACAACCTGGAGTATATTTTAATATAGGAACGCGCTTTCCTTCGGTAATGGGCATAAACATGTCTGAAAGCGATTTCTTTAGTTTAGTCCAAACTCCGTTTTCTCCACTGCAACTATACTCCTTTCCAGGTAACTAATTTAACTAGCTAATGCGTTTAAAATCCCGTCACTAATGTTATAAACATTGAGTCTAGTAGCTCATGCTCCATAACAAACACATTCATGTAAATACTATTTCAAGTCAAGTCAAGTTTATTTGTACAGCGCTTTTAACAATAAACATTGTCGCAAAGCAGCTTTACAGAATTTGAACGACTTAAAACATGAGCTAATTTTATCCCTAATCTATCCCCAATGAGCAAGCCTGTGGGGACGGTGGCAAGGAAAAACTCCCTCAGACGACATGAGGAAGAAACCTCGAGAGGAACCAGACTCAAAAGGGAACCCATCCTCATTTGGGCAACAACAGACAGCATGACTATAATATTAACAGTTTTAACATGAAGTCAGTTTCGTTGATGTTATAACTCTTCATTGATGGAAACTTGAGTGCAAAACTGTTCATGATAACTGCAGTCCTAAAGTTAGCAAGTCAACTGTAGTCCTCAGTCATAAAAGCATTACTGTAAGAGTCCAGAACATCCTCCAGGTATAACCCTCAACTGTCCTCATGGGGCCGTCCTTCACAGGAGCGATGCGATAAAACTCCGACCAGACACAGGGCACCAGGATGGATCAAGCAGGTCCGAGGGGCAGAAGAGGCCAGCATCTCAATCCCAGGATCAGCATGTAACTCAGAGGGACAGATTTGGGGGGGGGGGGGGGGGAGAAAGAAAACACATGTTGTTAGGTATGCCCTAAAAATGACAAGTATTAAATCTGTGTGGTAGGCTCGCAGAGACGAGAGTCTTGACATCAGGCATAACACACAACAATGGCATGTTAATATGGCTAAAAAATATCATGGCCTGCTCTGGCTGGATGCTTGATTGGGTGATGGGAGCACACTCCTCAGCAATGATGAGATGCAGATGGGACCCTTAGGGCTGGCCAAGAATCAATTCAATAATCAATTTTATTAATTATTTAAAACTGGGGGAAACATAAACAGAGTTAGATTAAATCTTCTGTGTAAAATGTCCCCGATTTTGATTTAATAGAAATCATATTCATTTCAGTATAGGTATCTCTGTCGATGAGAACCTGTTCTGCTCAGTCACTTATTCACTTGCGCACAAGTGTATTGCTCTTTTGTTATAATGAAGTAGTAAGTTCATTTTTCTCCTATTGTTAAAAATGGACATCCCAGTTAACATGTAAATCAGTGCACCAGCTTGTGTAATTATGCTTGTTTTCCCCATTAATTCACAGGTTTTTTTTTTTAAGTGTGGTATTGTGGACCGAGTGATGAGAACAGTGTCCAGTTGCAGTCCTTGAAAATATATTATTTACCAGGCCTATCGGGTTTAAAGCTCTTACTTCAGAGGGCCTTTGTATGTGAACGTGAGTGGGTCTAAACACCCTTCCGAAGCTTACATTTTTGCTGAAACCTTGGTTGGATCAGGTAAACGAAAATAATTTTTGTCCTCCAAGGGTTATATACTGCTGAGACCTTTGTTCTCTTTCATGAAGAGCTAACTTGCCTAGAATCTTAATACTTTGCCAGTCAGAGGTTAGTTAGGGTTAGTACTAGCAAGTTCAGGTTTCTAGACCTCCGGTTTAGGTCTATGGACCTGAAATACAACAACTCTGGACTTCAGTCTTCAAGATGTGGCTAGAGTTTTTCAGGAAGAGGTAGTTTAACTGATCTTGCACATGACTGACCAGTGTCTGGCTTTTTTTTTTTTTTTTTTTATTCAACATGTAAGGATGGGCTATTGTAAAAGGAGTTCAAACAAAACCACCAGGACCTGTCATGGTTTACCACGGCTGAGAGGAAATTGGAGTCGGGATGCTGTGAATGTTTTTCAGTTGATCTTGGTCTGACTTGCTGATGATTTTTACAGCTGTTGCTGTGAGAGATGCTACAGTAACCTTCTGTGTGTGTGTAGGTGTCAGACAAGCAAGACTATATGTGCTGTTTGGTTTTCCACAGGCATGAAGGCGACCAGTGGCAAGAACGTTCCTGATGCTGAGCCCCGTCCTTCTTCTGTTTGTGTGGCTGGTGACTTGAATAGATCTCAGCGTGACGAGGGAAGTGTTTATACTTTACAGAGGGATAAGAGCCGCCTGCAAGAACAACTGAGAAAGAGTGAAGAGCTTAATGCTACTCTGAGGAGCGAACTCAACCTCGCTCACTCCATCCTTGCGCACACACAGAGTCAGACAGTCATGCTGACCAAACACACTCAGAGCGTGTCACCAGTCTCTCACACACACTCCCAGAGCCAAGCTACAGACAGTCAGCAGGCTCGGCATGAGTCGGTCCACATCAGCATCAGCTCAGGTACAGGATTGTGCATGTGTTTGTGGGTTTCCGTAGTGTGTTTTTGTTAACCTCACCACCCCTCTCTCTCTCTCTCTCTCTGTCAGATTTGTTAATGGAGCACCTGCAGGAGGTTCGAGCTCTACGTCAGCGCTTGGAGGAAACAATCCGCACCAACGAGAGACTCCGAGAGCAGCTCGAGAGAAAACTTGAGCAGGCTGAGAGAGACCCAGGTACACCCACAACACCCAAATACGTAATAGCCTTCAAGATGCATGCACTTGTATTGTGTGCTACTGCAAGATTTAAAGGGTTATAATAAAGAAACAGTGTGTGTAATGTCTTTTTATTAATTTTGCAGCAGATACTCACATCTTTATTGCTGGGTCAGAAGATCCAAGTAAGCTGAACAGTGATATCCATTACCTATGGGCTCAGAACCACACACTTAAGGAACAACTTAACCAGGCAGCAAGAGGTATAGACACTCGCATGTATTTGAGTTCACAGTTGATGACTGTTTAATGATCCCTCACACTAAAAATAGAATGTGACTGAATCTTATTTATTTAACTGTGTATACAAATTTGTGTGTGTGTGTAGATAAACAGAAGGAGAATGACTGTTTGAGAGAGACTTTGGCTAGGCGAACAGCCAAACTTGAGCTCAGCAGAAAAGAGTGTGAAACGCTGCGTGAGGAATGCACACGCTTGCAGAACAGCATGCACAGGTAACTTTTCAAGAATGATCAGTTACACACCTGTAGCCTGTGCACTTAAAACATACACACCCACTAGAAACAGGATAAGAATAAAGATAACAGGCATGCAACTACCTATGGAACCTATGGTGGATTCACTCACATGCTCATAAAAATCATGCTTCCTTTGAAAATGTACCTAAAGGAACCTGCGTTGTGTAATTGTGTAGTTAGGTTGCAGCGTGCAACTAAACTACTGAGATTAAAATAACTGTGTGCATTTGTAGGTTGCAGTGTGAGCAAAATATCCAAAAGCAGCAGCTGGCAGACAAACAGCAACTTCTACAGTCACTGCAAGTGGAGCTCCAGGTGCACGAACAGATCAGGAACTCGGTACACACCCACACAGGTACAAACTGTACACACACATGCACAGACCAATAGGGTTTGGAATGTTTATATTAGTGCTGTCAAGCGATTTAAAATATTTAATCGCGATTAATGTCGCGACAGTCATAGTTAACTCGCGATTAATCGCAATTTAATCGCACATTTTTGTCACATAAAAAAAACATTGTAATTCTCTTATCAGCATAAAAAAGTGAATGGGCTTGCTTTGTACCAATGTTTTTTTTTAATTGCAAAGCATAACACGTCTTGACACAGCCACTGCAAAGTGAAACCTAAGCCGAGCACCGGCGCGGGGCTAGCAAGAGAACCATGAGTGAAATGATCTACTGTTTGAGTTAGTCTACAACTCTAATCAGAGAGATAGGTTACACAGTGACGGTAGGCTTGACATGCTTGATTATAATATAAAGTACACTATTATATTAAGTTTAAATTGTTCGTTGATAAATATTGCATTGAATCTGATCTTTACTGTTTCAGCTCACTTAACACATTTTGTACTTTTACACTTTCTGCCTGTTGATGCGTCGCGCTGTCCAGTCAGAGGCGGCCAAATTTGCATATTACAGGAAGGATTTCTGGGATAGCATTGAGTTTACAGTTCAGAGGGATCTGGCTTCTTTAGACGCTGTCTTCTTAAAACTGAATAAATATTTAAACAGAGCCAAATTATCCAGTCTTTTGAACGGCTCTTTTCAAAGAACGGATCACAAAGATGCGGATCCCATCAAAGAGCCATAAATCCCATCTCTACTATCGCGCCCTGCCCGCACTGGTTCTTTGGGGGGGGGCGTGGCATTACAGTCTAGCTGCTATCGGTTTTCTAAGCAAAGTCTCTGTTCCAAGTTCCTGGCAGTTTCAAAAGCTTATGAAAAACCTACATCATGTCACAGAGCGTTAATCTCGCAATAAAAAAATTATCGCCGTTAAAATTGAGTCAAGTTAACGCGTTAATAACGCGACATTTTTGACAGCACTAGTTTATATATAACGTGTGTGGGTGTGTCTAGAAGAGGAGCGTGGTGGTTCCGAATCTTCTGAAGTGGATCTGAGGGAGTTGTTGAGTGAAGTACGGAGTCTGCGTCTGCAGCTGGAGAGGAGTATCCAGACCAACACCGCACTGAGACACAAACTGGAACAACAACTACTGACCCAGTCTGATCCTCCATCTACCATCAACATCAACTATCTTCTCCCTCAAGCAGGTATACAAACACACCTACATATCTGCTATTGATTTAAAATTCACATTAAAATATACTTAGTAATCAATCATCTGCGACCGCCATCAGTGTTCTAAATCGTCAGGTCTAGTATACTCTACACATGACGTGTTTATCACCTTCGTGACCATTAATTCACTAGTCGTTATATAAGCTAGTTAAATTTAACTATGAGAACAAATGGCAGTTAATTGGTATTATTAATCTGAGGTTATCCCAATTAGTGGGCTGTTTTGATAAAATGTTCGCAATGCTGCCCTCAATCTGTCAGCAGCAACATTTCTGTTTCCGTCCACTAGGTGACAGTGCACCTCTTTACTCCTCAGACATGACGTAATCTCACAACACCAGGGGCAGAGACAGGTTTTTAATTTGGGCACCATGGCGAGCGTAGCGAGGCAAGAAATATTTTTTTTTTACTATTTTCGCGCGTAGCGTGCCGAAAATTTTTGACGCATCATTTTTAGTAATTTTTTTAACCAATTATAAATATATCGAGCAATAAAAATAATAGAAATTGCATAATCATGTGCAAGTATAAAGTAGTGCTGTATCTAAAAAGTCAAAAGTTTTCTCCAACTTTCTGAATAAATAAAAAAGATGAAAATAGTTCATGAATTTTTTATATGCATGAAAAATGGGAAACAATATGTAATCTCAATCTATTTGCACAAGAGTATGGGCAGCAGAGA
Source organism: Neoarius graeffei (assembly GCF_027579695.1). NCBI lineage: Eukaryota > Metazoa > Chordata > Actinopteri > Siluriformes > Ariidae > Neoarius > Neoarius graeffei. The sequence continues at coordinate 21,020,083 of NC_083580.1, read as the reverse complement.
ACTTTAAAATCTCAAACAGTGAAACAATAATGATCTAGAACAATCAAAATATCAAAAATATGACGTATATGTATCTGTCTAAATTAAGCTATTGATACATATCGAAAAAGCTAGAATACATAGACATATAAACATAGACGCCGCATTGAGCTGGTGGCCCCGTTGCTGGGATACATCAGAGTGTCCGCCATATTGGATGTGGCAAATCTTCCCCGTAAACCAATGCAAGTAAATGGACTGAACTTCATAAAGCCCCTTTCTACAATAATATTTAACTCGATGCCTTTTATTCACCCATTAAGACACACACGTATATATTTGGGAAACAAACAGGCATCAAAACAACATATATAACTTTTAATGTGATGGTTATAAATAGTGTGCGAAATACCCTGTACACTGCAAACTAGCGACAGATACGCGATAGATAGCTCAGGTAAGCTAATCAGTCAGCATACCGTAGCAAGCTACCAAAACCTGAGGCCACAATAACCAACCTACAAGACTGAGTATGATAAATGATGGAAATAGTGGAAAAACTGGAAATAGTGAATGAAAATAAAAATTTACTGTTTTATTTATTGAGTCACCACACAGACCTACTCTCGCTGAATAAAGTGAGCTGAATGACCGCCAAACTGAGTTCGGCCAGGTTCTAACGTCATACCAAAACAAAATACATCACTGATTCCTTCACATTCAGAAAGGTTAAAAACATTCATCATACGTTCAATAACGTTGTTCATAGTGTGGCACTGTATTATCTAATTCTCACTGCTTATAACTATACGCCTACCCGGTGGAGATGAGCTGGGAAACTGAAGACTGAAGGAACAGCTCCCTTTCTGATCCTGAGTGTCTGACCTGTTCTGTCAAAATCCTCCGTTCTGAAGTGTTCACTGCAGAGCATGGATGACGGAGTAGCAGAAACCCCTTCCCGTCGCACAGCTGTCTCCCACTGCTTTTTCATGGCTTTATTTTTGGGAAACCTACATAGTATGTGAAAAGTTAGCTAAGCAACTAACAACAATCAGCGTAGTTACGAAGGAAATACCTCGTTGTTTGGAGACAGGTTTCACCGAGCGGCTATTATGCGCGAGACTTCATATTAGCCACAAAGTCAGAAAAATCTGTTCGTAAAATTACGTTATAATGACCAAATACAATGAAAAGTATTTTTCCAGTCTCGCCTGTGAAAGGTAATCCCATGTGATCTCGTTTGGACGGTAAACCTGTTGGTACAGTTAAACGCAGCACATGAATGAGGCATCTTTATTCTCGGCTACTGTCTAGACGCTATACCAGAGACGGTTGAAGAATCTCCACTTTGCCCCATCCAATATGGCGGCGAGGATGACATATGACATAGGATGACGTATAATTAGTATAACAGTCATTCAACAACACAATTAAAATTACTCTTAGAATTAAATCATTTTCTACAGAGAAATTTGTGTGCAAGATATTTTCTAGTAACAAATACATACCATAAAACTTATTTATAAGCCTCCCCGTTCCCCCGCCTGTAGACTTAATAATGCCATCGATTGTGCGTTTTCCATGAATATATGAACTGCTGTTCTTATTATGTGATTTACCAGTTGTCTTAGGTCTACCACGACCCGGCATGACGACCACTTGTCAATCTATACCAGACCTGGGCATTTTACGGCCCGCGGGCCGCATCCGGCCCTTTGGTTCATTCTGACCGGCCCGCGTAAGGTTAATTAGAAATTACAAAATAAACGTATTTTCTAATTTTACCTCATGCATGGACTGAATGTACATTGCTTTTATTTTGAAGTTGTTCAACAAAAACGCAATGCACGCGACATTAACATGACATGAAATCCCACGAAACCTAATCCCGCGATAACTACTTCCGTAATTTGTCCAGACCAACCACAAACTTGTACGTCATCCTTCAAACGGTCCAGCCAATCACATAGTGTGACGTCACCAGCAGGCGCCAGAGCCCGAGCCGATCTGTAGATCTGATACCTACACCGAATCGACTGATGATCATCTGTCAGCTGTGCTTCGCATCTCCACCTCAGACATTCAACCTGACTCTGATGCACTCGTTAAAGACCAACAGAGACGAGATTTCTCTCACTGAACAAATAAAAAACTGAAAAACACCAAATGAGGTGATTAGACTACAAATGTGGGCATCGTTATTATAATATGATGTATCTTGCTTGATATTTGGAGTAGAAAGACAATATTGTGATGCCTTTATTGTGTTTTGGGGTGAATGTGACTGAAAAAAAATGGTACAAACGTTCACACTTTGTTAACCATTGTTTTGGGAAATTTGATTGAATAAATGACATTTTTTGTAAGGCAACCTCGTTTTTTTCCATACTCTTACCAGTCTTAGCAGCTTGTAAAAACAATGATATTTACTGCTTTATATAAATAAATACAATTAATATTATGCAGAATTTAGTTCAGCCTTTTGGTCCGGCCCTCCACAAAATTTTCTGTTTCTCATGTGGCCCCATGGAAAAAATAATTGCCCACCCCTGATCTATACTATCAACAGTATCACAAACCGACAGCCACGTGTTATCATGAATCGTTGAGAATTTCACAACATAAACAAAGGAAGTATATTTTACGACATTCAGACGTCAGAGACTCAGACACGGTTTACGGTAATCGCTAGACGCATTTCATGTTCACTTCATGTTATGAAGTGACTGAACAACAAATTGCAATATATATGCCAAAAAAATGACATTTAATAATAATTTAAAAATATTTTGGGTTCTCCACCCTTATGAAACAGGATTTTTTCTTCTAATCTGGGCGATTTTTGTATGTTCTATTTTGGGCCTTTTGTCAAGCCTGTAATTTGGGCGCCGTTATACGGTATGTAATTGGGGCTGTATTTGCCCTTGAACACGCAGCATACAAGTGCAACAGTGTGTTGTGATTTTAGAATTTCTCGATCTCTTACTATTATAGAAAGAACTAAAGGCCAAAGTAGGAGGAAACTGATTCCATTTCATCCCTGTTAACTATCAAGGGCATTGAGAATCACTTGTACGCTTTCTTGATTATTCAAGAGAGCTTTATTGTCAGTGCGCCCATATATTATGTGAGAGAGCTTTCAACAAAGTCATAAAGTGACATGATGGGATTGTTAGTAATAAATAGGCCTTTCAATTACATAATTTGGGCTACACGCTGTATTTCTGAATTAGGGCTTTTTCCATCGCGATGCAGGGTAAAAACAGTGGAGAAACAAACTTCGATTGTGTTTAATCTGCCGGGTTCTTGGCTTTTTGCCTTCCGTTTTGATGCGTACGTTCAGCTATTCTTGTTGTGCAAAAGGCCAGAGGTCGCCGGTCTGCCAACATGCGCCATTGTGATGCTAATGTGGAAGTCCTGCTCTGGTCATTGGTACAGGAGTCTCGCTCCTCCACAAAATCATGGCGTGCCGATCGCCATTGATTGAGAATTCGTGCTCTGCGCGAGGCTTACAGCTAGTTTGATGAACCCGGAACAACATGGGAATGGTGCGGATTTCGCTTCAATTACGAGAAATACATGCTAATTCTGGGGTGGCACGGTGGTGTAGTGGTTAGTGCTGTCGCCTCACAGCAAGAAGGTCCGGGTTCGAGCCCCGTGGCCGGCGAGGGCCTTTCTGTGTGGAGTTTGCATGTTCTCCCCGTGTCCGTGTGGGTTTCCTCCGGGTGCTCCGGTTTCCCCCACAGTCCAAAGACATGCAGGTTAGGTTAACTGGTGACTCTAAATTGACCGTAGGTGTGAATGTGAGTGTGAATGGTTGTCTGTGTCTATGTGTCAGCCCTGTGATGACCTGGCGACTTGTCCAGGGTGTACCCCGCCTTTCACCCGTAGTCAGCTGGGATAGGCTCCAGCTTGCCTGCGACCCTGTAGAACAGGATAAAGCGGCGAGAGATAATGAGATGAGATGAGACATGCTAATTCTCTCTAATTTCGGTGTTTTTAAAGAAGAAAGTCAAGACGTTGGGTTTTATACAGCCAAGTTTATTTAATCAATATTTGGGGGTTTTTTTTCTTACTTTTGGTAGCATATTTTGGGCGCTTGACCTTAATTTGGGCGCTTTTTTTTTAATTTAGGTGCCTATGACGTTATCCGTTGCAGGTTTCATGTAATTGAAAGGCCTGAACACTGCTGTCATAGCAGCCGTCTTTCCCTTTCTTCTTCTCACCTCGTACACAAGTTGTACCACATACACATCATATGGAGCTGTCCACTTGGCAGCTTGATACTACAGTCAGAGCCCCAAGTAACCTGTGTCTGTTAGCTTTTTGCTGTTATTCACTGCACCGTTCACCACATTTTGGACTGTATTTTTTTTTACCCCCCCGACTCTGCATCGTCTCGTCTGAGTGTTCCACCAGTATCTCCCACCAATTAGCGTTTAACAGTTTTGCAAAGGGTACAAAGTTCAGTTCCGCTGTCAGCCCCCCAACCAATTTCCTGCCCAACTGTACATTTGTTTATTGTTCAGTAACATCATGTGTGTTCTTGATCTTGGTAATATGCTGTCTGTATTTATTTGTGTCCTATATTGGCATGAATATATTGTTATATTCTCTCTCTCTCAGATGAAGGCGGTAAATCAGAGATGCTACACCAGCATTCACACACAGACGCCTCCAGCGTTGCATATGGTACATTGTTCTGTTTTGGGAATTTGCATTTGTGACTGCATGAACATCTGGCTCCTTAGTTGGGTGAATTTTAACTTGCAGATGAACTTAAAATTAGTTCTCACTGAACTGACACTGATTTGTGTGTGTGTGCGTGTGCATATATAGACAGCAGTAGCTCTGTGCGAGGTGGTTCTCCAGCGTTGTCCAGACTGGTTCCAGGTCACAGGCTGTGGGCAGATCGACATGGGCGTCATGTTCTAGGCCTCATAGAGGATTACAGTGCTCTCAGCAAACAGATCAGAGAGGCCAAAAGAATCACTGCAGCCATGGATAAACAACTGCAGGACAGGGTCAGAACACACACACACACACACACACACACATTTCAACAATGGACACCCCACTACTACATTAATCTACAGGATTAAAATAGACAGACACACACATACACACACACTTGCATTGCAGGATACAGTACTTTTGCCCGAAGATAGGTTGGGGAAATGAATGATTAATAAATATGCGTGTCTGCCATATATTCACGGACAGCAGCAACTTGTTCAGATTATGGAAATAAGCACTAAATCTGCGCTAATTATTAAAGATGTTATCGTCTTTACTGTATTGTATTGTAACGATCACGCTAACTTCTGGGTAACAGGATTTAAACCTTTATGGTGTTCTTAGCCCATGGTTGAGTGTACTAGCTTGAGGATATGGTTTTCAGTAGAGGTTTATACAAATACATTCATTTGTGTTAAGTTGCTGGACAAGATAGATATAAATTTAAATGGTCACATTCCTGATGTGTCTTTAATGGCAGAATGTAAAAACAAACATGTTTTCAAGACATCATTAATAAGACTTCCTACAATCCACCCATGAGAGTGCCTAAGAAATCAACATTTTGCCACTTTGAATTTGATAGCACTACAATTTGAGCCTCGATGTGATTCAAAGAAGCTTCTGAAAGAGAACCTGAATGCCCAAGCCATGTAGCTAGCTTCTCTGACTTTAACAGAAGTTTGCTCTCAATAAAATATTTCACAGATTAATAGCAGAGCTGGGTGGCATGGTGGTGTAGTGGTTAGCGCTGTCGCCTCACAGCAAGAAGGTCCGGGTTCGAGCCCCGTGGCCGGCGAGGGCCTTTCTGTGCGGAGTTTGCATGTTCTCCCCGTGTCCGCGTGGGTTTCCTCCGGGTGCTCCGGTTTCCCCCACAGTCCAAAGACATGCAGGTTAGGTTAACTGGTGACTCTAAATTGAGCGTAGGTGTGAATGTGAGTGTGAATGGTTGTCTGTGTCTATGTATCAGCCCTGTGATGACCTGGCGACTTGTCCAGGGTGTACCCCGCCTTTCGCCCATAGTCAGCTGGGATAGGCTCCAGCTTGTCTGCGACCCTGTAAAAGGATAAAGCGGCTAGAGATAATGAGATGAGATGTGTACCACCACTCATACACGCCACCTAGTGGTCAGTGTTAGTAATTACCAGTCATACACACCACCTAGTGGTCAGTGTTAGTAATTACCAGTCGTACACACCGCCTAGTGGCCAGTGTTAATTACCAGTCGTACACACCGCCTAGTGGCCAGTGTTAGTAATTACCAGTCGTACACACCGCCTAGTGGCCAGTGTTAGTAATTACCAGTCGTACACACCGCCTAGTGGCCAGTGTTAGTAATTACCAGTCGTACACACCGCCTAGTGGCCAGTGTTAGTAATTACCAGTCGTACACACCGCCTAGTGGTCAGTGTTAGTAATTACCAGTTGTACACACCGCCTAGTGGCCAGTGTTAGTAATTACCAGTCGTACACACCGCCTAGTGGCCAGTGTTAGTAATTACCAGTCGTACACACCGCCTAGTGGCCAGTGTTAGTAATTACCAGTCGTACACACCGCCTAGTGGCCAGTGTTAGTAATTACCAGTCGTACACACCGCCTAGTGGCCAGTGCTAGCCAGTAAAGGAATGAAACAAAAGAGACTGGTTATAAGAAAATTCTACAACCCAGAAACAGATGGGAGCTCTGCTTTTAGGCAGTGCCTAAACCTATATATTACTATGGCTCAGTATTAGTGCTATCTGTCAAGTTGAGAGCTTCATTAGACGACTAAAACTCTAATCTAAATAAGGACTAGAACAAAGGCAAACTAGATTACACGGACAACGTTTGATGACTAAATCCAAGAATGAATGTTTGTTAATCACGACAGTCCTGACTTCATTATTCACTTAATTCACATACTGTATTTCTCCAAATCATCTTAATGTCAGAAGCAACTACAGGGCACCGGGTTCAGAGCACACACTGCAGCCATTGATGCACAGCTACAGGACAGAGTCAACGCACAAATTACAGCCAAGGACAAATTACTGCCATGCTTGTTACTACTACAGTCATACCCACTTAATAAAAACATGCTGTACTACTATTTCCTATTAATTATTAAGTGTGTGTGTTAGTTTGTGGAGTGTGCAGGCTTTTCGGGGAGTGTGAGCACCATGCAGCAGGTGCTAGAGGAAGCTGGACGACTGCTAAAGCTGCTCTGGAGAGTATCGCTGCCCACAGGAAACCTCACACATTCTCAGCAGGTAATACACACGTATCCACACAAAAAAAGACACACACCTACAGGGTAGACATAACGCACAATGATTCAGCACCTTTCTCTGAGGATTGGGGGATTTTTGTCCATCTACCTCCGCTAAATAAACTAGCTTTGTGTCTTAAATCTTGTACTTGTGTACTATTCTAGACAATTATTAGACCATCATGTACGAACACTTGCCTGTTTTCTGAGTACAGTTATTGTTTGACGTTTAAAAACATCTCATGTAGCCTTCAAACCTATCGAAAGATATGTTTTGGATATTTTCAGTCTTCTGGATTTTCTACAGTAGTAAATAGTTTGAGTTTGACGCACCTTATAACAACAATCCAGGACTAGTCATAGGTGTTACAGTGTGAAATACAAACTAGTTGATTAAATGCTAGATGTTGATTCACTGAAGACAAAAGGATGTGAAGTTTTCTTCTGCCAAATGCTGCTTGTCAAGAGCAGTGAAATTACAGTAGCCGATACAGTAGAATAACCGCGAGTTAGCCTCGTGGTTAGCGTGTCCGCCTCTCGATCGCGAGTTCTACTCACGGTCGGGTCATACCAAAGACCATCGTAAAAATGGTACCTACTGCCGTCTGGCAAGGCACGCTGCAATACAGATGTGAGTGGGGAGTCAAACTCTCGCGGTTACCAGAGGACTAGCCCCCCCGCTGTAACCCTAGATACGTAATAGGTGAGATGCCAAGGGCTACGGAAACGGAGATCAGTGCCGCCCTACGTGCCACATGGCGTGGGAAGGGACTTTATACAGTAGAATGATCAAACTCTTTTGTTGTCGAAAGTCCTAATTCGCAGCCATCTTGTTGTTTTCTATTAGGTCACATTTCTTCTTGCCAGACACACGTCAACGAAAACACACTGGGCTTCATTTAGCAAACTGAATACGAGCTAATTTGTTTGCTGTAGCATTAGTGAAAAAATGCACATTGTATTCATGAAAATCCAGTCGGTTTGAAAAGCAGCATTTGTATCCTACAAGAGCATCTGAGTTTGTGGAGACTCCCTAATGTAGACCTTGATTATATGTGATCCATGTTATCAGCTTTAATTAGCTTGTATATTTCAATTGCATGCATTAGTTGACTGAAAATTTCATTGCTTTATATCAGACTTGAAAGAATCTAATATTAATTAAAGCAAATAAGATGGCATTCGGTGAGTGCAAAAGAAATGGCACAATATAACGGGGTTTCTTTTGTAAGATGGATAAACGAGACAGATTTTGTGTTTAGTCTGACCGCTGCTTAAAACTTACATTTTATCTTTTAACCTTTCACTCTGTCCGACTCTCCCTTAATATTTGTTCTCGTTCGATACAGAATGAAGTGTTGAGGAGTGAGATCGTTCAGCTGAAAAGCAGACTGTCTCATAAGGAGCGAATGCTGACTGGAGCCATCAAACGCCTGCGCTCTACCAATCAGCTCAAAGAGGGCATGGAGCGGCTCATCATCGAGCAGTGTAAGACGTGCACGCATATCATGTAACCAGGGCTTTGAACCGGTTCAAGGAACGAAAACGAAAACCGGGAACTTTTTCTATTTCACATGGAACAGAAACGAAACCAGAAACTTTATTATTTTTTATGTTCCGGAACAGAAACGCTTATTAAAAATAATGGTAACCGGTTAATACCGGTTTTTATTTCGTTCCTCTAAGTTTCTGTAGCCTACAAATAGTCATTCTTCTCCTGCGCAAGTTTCTATGACCCGCTGGGGTTCACTTCCTGTGTGACGTTCGCTGATTGAATGGAGAGAGCGGGAAGGTGGACTACTAGTGAGTAAGTGCATTACTGAGTGTCTGAGCAAAGAAGAGCCTGAACGATGCAACCTCCCTATTGGCTGTTTATTGGCTGTTTGTAAAAATGTATCAGTTGTTGCCCTTCCCACGGGAATCATCGCGGGCTCGAGAGACGAGACCTGACGAGTTAGTTCGTTGGTAGCAGAACAAAATGTCTGGACACAAATCGGGTTTTCAGAAAAGGAAAGAAAATAAACGGAGGGTCGAAAATACAAAAAAGGAGGCAGAAAATGCAAAACGAGTTTTAAGGTAGGACAAATGGTTACTTTTCTGAGGCAGCCCGCCGTGGCTGCCTGCAGGCTTATTTATTATAGCCCATTTAGTTAAAATAGTTGATATAAAATGTTTATAGTTATAGTTATGTGATGGTTGTCCTGATTTAGACTGTTTTTTTTGGGGGGGTGTTTGCGCGATGTTGCACCCGGGTCCAGATTAGGGCAGAACCGGCCCTGGCTACATTTCAGCTGTAGTTTGTTTTATGTATGTATGTACTTGCATAGATGTGTACTTGGTCTTCCAATATGGCGCCTAACAAAATCTCGCGGCGCGGTGACGTCATGCGGTAGCCCTCTATAGGGCCTGACTAGCCTTTGGTAACACACTAAACGAATTCTCTTTCATTTTTGGCACTTTTTCTGTTTGTGTAGATGGGAAGACATACTGAGAATCCAAATCGCCAACATTTGAAATAATAATTGTTTTGAATTATTTCTTGTCTTATTTAATGAAGGTTGTAATAGAATTAGCCTACATTTGGCTTAAGCTGGATGAGACAGAGACATAATTTTATAGCCATTTGTTAAACAGCTGACAGGGAACGTAATTAACCGTTCCGGGAACGAAATTTTTTTGTTCTAACCGGTTCAGGAACGTCTATTTAATGGTGGAACCCAAAACCGGAAACGTTAAAATTCCGTTTCTGTTCGGAACGAACCAATAGGAAAAAAATTCCGGTTCAAAGCCCTGCATGTAACGTATGCAGACTTGTTACCTCTGCCAAGGAGCTAATGTTTTTGGTGCAGTTTGTCTGTTTTTTGGAGAGCAGCGGCTTCCTCCGTGGTGTCTTGCCATGGGCACACACTGCCTGTTCAGTGTTTTTCATATGGTAGACTCATGAACAGAGATATTAGCCAGTTCCAATGATTCCTTCAAACCTTTAGCTTTTACTCAAGGGTGGTTCTTTACTTCGTTGAGGATTCTGCACTGAGCCTTTGGAGTAACCTTGACTGGGCGCCCACTTCTAGGGAGACGAGCCACAGCACTAAATCGTCTCATGTGTTTAACTGTGGACTGATGAATAACTAAACTCACTGAGATTGCTTTGTAACCCTTTCCAGCTCTGTTCAAATCAACAATTATTGATCTTGGGTCTTCCGAGTTCTCTGTTTTGCAAGGCACGGTTCACATGAGGAGATGCTTCTTGTGAATAGAAAACTCAGTGTTTGAGGATCAAAGTATCTAGCCCACATCTTCAAACTGTTTTCATTGATTGGACGCCAACTTTGCTAACTCCTGTCTCCAGTTAGGTTTTGTTAGTCATTAGCCTAGGGGTTCACATACTTTTTCCAGCATTCTCTGCAAATGTTTAAACGATGTATTCAGTATGGACAAGAACAAAGCAATAATCTGTGTGTTAGTTAAAACAGATTGTGTTGGTTCATTATTTTAACTTGGATGAAGATCATACTGTGTTTTAAGATACATTTATACATAAATGCAGGTAATTCCAAAGGGTTCGCTTACTTTTTCTTGCCACTGTATATTTCAGACCGCTAGGAAACACGGTTCCGCCCTCATTTGAAATAATCATTTTACAGACACTGCTAATAACACCTGCCATCTTTCTTCATGAACTGAAGCCATACTTTGGACCACTTCAGCTTCTTGTTGCAACTTTCCTGCAGTATAGATTGAGTTTAATGTCAATATGACACATGAGTTTTTGCACTGGGCAACTGTCAGAAAAACATGGCAGCATCGACAAAAAGGAATCTATAACCATGGAGACATACAATTCCAGTGGAATGATTCACATCCTTACCACTAAGCAGGGTTGCACAAACCCTACCAATACAGTTTCCATGACGCTTGGTGAACGGGTGTACCATGAGCCAAGGAAGAGCCGATTCGGTTTTGGAGCGGATCTGTGCCACGGGGAAGAAACAAATTTAGTTTCTCTTCTACTAATGTTGTGAGATACAGTGTTTGGCCTTGACGAAATGGAATAATGTGGGAATATGAGGACTCCATGCCACAATCCACTTTCATGGGTATTAGTAATCCTCTGGGATATACATGTAGGCTCGTTGCGCTGACATACTACAGAAAGCAGTCATCATGAAGCCCTCAGGGACAGTGGTTTCAAAATATGCCTTAATGTGAAACAAATCATTGCCAGCAAGGACAACTCAAGACATATAAAGTGGTTGCATTAGCAGATTCGCATATCATAGAGCTGACTGTTGTCCTTGGCGGAGGTCTGCACTGTCTAAATGCCCTTCTAGTATTACTCCTGTAATTGTCCTTTTTCTTTAAACACCTCTCTCTCTCTCTCTCTCTCTCTCTCTCTCTCTCTAGTGTCACTGACTCACGGAGTGTTAAAGAAAGCACGAGGAAACCTCGAGGTGAGTTAACGATCCAGCACAATTTTCTCACTTTTTTAATTTTCCACTGCTCTTTCAAGAACAAACCAGTCTAAACAGGAGTCAGTGGTACTTGGGTTTATAGTTTATTTTTGGCCACCTTGAGGGAAGCCTGAAGTGGTAACATTTGACCACATCTCATCTCGTTATCTCTAGCCGCTTTTTCCTGTTCTACAGGGTCGCAGGCAAGCTGGAGCCTATCCCAGCTGACTACGGGCGAAAGGCGGGGTACACCCTGGACAAGTCGCCAGGTCATCACAGGGCTGACACATAGACACAGACAACCATTCACACTCACATTCACACCTACGGCCAATTTAGAGTCACCAGTTAACCTAACCTGCATGTCTTTGGACTGTGGGGGAAACCGGAGCACCCGGAGGAAACCCACGCGGACACGGGGAGAACATGCAAACTCCACACAGAAAGGCCCTCGCCGGCCACGGGGCTCAAACCCGGACCTTCTTGCTGTGAGGCGACAGCGCTAACCACTACACCACCGTGCCGCCCTATTTGACCACATTTAAAAAAAAAAAAAAAAAAGTCTTTCTGCTGAACAGCAACACCATTGCTGGGTTCCTTTATCTGATCCACTGTTTGGTTACCCAGATCATTTCAGCTCTAACGAAATAACTGAGAATTATAATAACATGAAGACAAAATGCACACCATTTAAAATGATTTTCATTTCAACCAGGTGATGATAAAAATACGACAAAATCAAAAATAACATTGTAAGAACACTATCGGTATTAATAGTGTGTTAATAATGTAGGTTGTTATCATGGCTGATTTTACACTTTTCAAACAAGGTGCAAGACAGGAAACTCCTCCACATTTGGTTATGTAAGGAATAAAAGATGACGGGAAATGTAGCTATTGGAACCACAGAATGGTTGAATGCTAGCCTGGGCCCGCCCATCCTAAGTGTGACGCAACACGGGGGGCTGTTGCGAGCTTTGAAGTTGCGTTAGCCAGACTAGTTGAATGCTCAAATCTGATTGGTCCGAAGGTGTGCATTATTTTCCTATAACAGCACAGGTAGTTCTGGCCGTAACATAAGTCATTACTTTTGAACTACTCATGCTATTTCAGGAGTTGTTCTTAGGTACTAGATGTCTTTAACTACTATAAAAGAAGATCCACAGTTGCATATTTGTCAATTTATAGCTTGCTGAAAACTAAAAATAATAATTCATTTGTGCTTTGGAGCAGTTTTGGCCCTCTGTATTTCCATATTGAAGCACATCAGATCTTTCAAATTTTGGTATTTATTTCTCATGTTGTAGTACTATTTTGGTAACTAAGTATTTTTCTAAAAGAAATAAAATGTTCTGATTTATAAGGCATTAAAAATGAAAAAAATCATTTCACGCCTGTATTTCAAATGCATGTTGCTCATGTATGACCAGATCTACCTTAAAAAGAATTATAGCACTGGAAAGAGCATCCATCCATCCATTATCTCTAGCCGCTTTATCCTTCTACAGGGTCGCAGGCAAGCTGGAGCCTATCCCAGCTGACTACGGGCGAAAGGCGGGGTACACCCTGGACAAGTCGCCAGGTCATCACAGGGCTGACACATAGACACAGACAACCATTCACACTCACACCTACGGTCAATTTAGTCACCAGTTAACCTAACCTGCATGTCTTTGGACTGTGGGGGAAACCGGAGCACCCGGAGGAAACCCACGCGGACACGGGGAGAACATGCAAACTCCGCACAGAAAGGCCCTCGCCAGACTGGAACCCAGGACCTTCTTGCTGTGAGGCGACAGCGCTAACCACTACACCACCATGCCGCCCTGGAAAGAGCATGTCTTCATTAATATATTTACAAAATATGAAGTTGGTATCTTGAACCAAGCTATATTTATTAAGGTATCAAATACGCCATGTTTTGCTACGGATGCCGTTTCAAGGCACACGTTATATGCTCCAAGTAATGCATAACACCTGAAAATTGACATTCATATAGATTTTTAATATTAGGCTATTATTAGCATCCTTCCGAATCACATAGCTGTGTGCTTCTACTTGCTATCTAGATACAGTGGCTAATGTTTGAAGTTTTGCTTCTACTGACACTATAGTTTGTTTAAATTGTAGAACTGGGTATGGTAAAACTTGCAGAATAAAGCTAAGCTGAATATTTAGACATAAAATACAAATATTAGTTCTCTAATACAGTTTTGTGATTGTATTTTAAGTACAGTGGCTCTGTATTTTACATTTCTGCTTGTGGTGAAACATGGCATATTTGATACCTTAATAAATATAGTTTGGTTCAAGATACCAACTTCATATTTTGTGAATATATTAATGAAGACATGCTGTTTCCAGTGCTGTAATTCTTTTTATGATGGACCATGAGCAATATGCATTTGAAATATAGGTGTGAAATGATTTTTTTTCTCCATTTTTAATGCCTTATAAATCAGAAAATTTAATTTCTTTTAGAAAAATACTTGGTCACCAAAATAGTACTACAACATGAGAAATAAATACCAAAATTTGAAAGATCTGATGTGCTTCAGTGTGGAAATACAGAGGGCCAAAACTGCTCCAAAGCACAATTTTTTAATATTTATTTATTATTTATTTATTTTGGCAGTTTTCAGCAAGCTATAAACTGACAAATATGCAACTGTGGATCTTTTATAGTAGTTAAAGACATCTAGTACCTAAGAAGAACTCCTGAAAATTTCATGCATCTAGCATGAATGGTTCAAAAGTAATGACTTATTGAACTTGGCATCTTTTTTTCTGTACCTCTCATTTTTACAGTAAAATCAGTATCTCGCCCCATTTTTAAAGCCTCAATATCTTGAAAGCTAATAAAGATATAAGGCTGAAAATTTATATGGTGTTTACTGGGAATAACAACATTAAGCCTAGGTCACAACCGGACGTACGATTTTTTGGCCGTGCGATTTTTGGCGTTTCCCAAATCGCTTTTTTTTTTTTTTTTTTTTTTTGTTCGTGGAGAAAGACGCATGTTGGCCGTAAGTTTGTCTTGCAACCTGAAAAAACGTAAGCGCCCGTAGAGTGAGTTTGACATGACAAAGAACCTCTGCGGCCAGTCTATGGCTCGAAAATCAGCACGTCACACGCACGCCCTCCGTGCGTTTCTTGCGTTTTTTGCACGTAGACCGGCCGTAGGAGCACGTACGGCCGGTTGTAACCTAGGCTTAAGTTTGTGAAAGTATGAAACAAATCGGACATGGTCAGTTGGGAACATTTTCTGAAATCTGGTGGATTTACCCAGGTCTGAAAGCACCAGAATCACATACTGCAGTCTTGTGGGCAATGTTATGGCCCTTTTCCACTACCCTTTTTCAGCTCACTTCAGCTCGCTTCAGCTCACTTCAGCCCGACACGGCTCGCGTTTCGACTACCAAAAACCAGCACGACTCAGCTCGTTTCAGCCCTGCTTAGCCCCTAAAACTCGCACCGTTTTGGAGTGGGGCTGAAGCGAGCCAAAGCGAGCCGAGTGAGGCTGGGGGCGTGAGCAGACACTCCCCTGTGCACTAATTGGTGAGGAGGAGTGTCCTCACATGCCCACACACGCCCCGCGAGCACGCTGGGATCTGTAAACACCGCAAACCCGGAAGAAGAAGAATTACGAGAATTTCTGAAGCCTTATGCGCCTCGCCTCATCTATACGCTCTTGCCAGTATCTGTTGGCGTTGTCGGTGACAACAAGCCACAGCACCAAGACCAGCAACACTAATGACTCCATGTCCTCCATGTTTATTGTTTACTATTCGGGTCGTGAGACTACCGCTTAAAAGCTCACTGAATCAGTGACATACAGAGCATCGTGGACGAGTTCGCGGAGCGCAAGGCTCATCGTATGCCCTTCAAATAATGCGCACAGTAGGCTATTGATGTTTTATTATGAGCCATGTACAGTATGTCGCCTAATGTTTTTTTTTTTGTTTCTGAGTTACATGTTCGTTTGAAGGACTTAATGTACAAACTAACATAGTTGCACCCCGTAGTGTTGAAATTGGTAAACACAGTGCATTCAGTGAGGTTTGCACCGCCCTCCTTTTATTTCTGACTCTTCCTGTCACCGTTGCAACCTCTGAGCGCTCATTCGTATGCCCTTCAAATAATGTGCGCAGTATAGGCTATTGATGTTTTATTATGAGCCATGTACAGTATCCTAATGTTTTTTGTTTCTGAGTTACATGTTCGTTTGAAGGACTTGATGTACTAAATAACATAGTTGCACCCGGTAGTGTTGAAATTGGTAAACACCGCAGTTGCGGACATTTTGTAGCCTAAAATGATGTTATGATAAGCTTTAATAAAGGGCCCGGTCATTTGCCCCGCCCCCGGCCCGGCTCTGACTTGTTCCGCCACTGTCACTGATGTCACTGTTTGCGCTGCTTAACGACATCACATGACGTCCACCCACTTTCGCTAACTCCACCCAATGTGTCCACCCACTTCCAGCCAGCACGGTTCAGCGCGGTTGTAGTCGAAATGCAACTCCAACAGCCCCGCTCAGCTCGACTCGGCACGGCACGGCTCAGCCGCGTTTGTAGTGGAAAAGCGGCATTAGTCCACTGTAATAGCAAAAGTGTTGGTTTTCCTTTTAAACGGTAACCTATCAGGATGTACCCAATACAATAATCACCAAAAAATAAATAAATAAGGGAAATGAAATGCTACTAAAGCAGAATTCGCATTACTGCAGAAAATGTTCTGCAAGAGTTGCAAAACTCTTGCAGAGAGTTAAACCTCATGGAGCAGATCTCTGACGATGAAACATGTAGTACGTAATGCAACTGTAGCCTGTGTTCATAACGCTGTGTACTGTCAATTTTAAAAACTGAGAAAATTAACAGTGGGCAAAAAATACAAAAAAAAAAAGTCTAAATTGATGACATGAAGAGCATATTCAAAAGAAATGAAGAAAATGAAAGCTAATTATTGAACTTTTTATTACTTTGCATTAGGCTGCTTTGACATACGCAGCACTTCTGTTTGAATCAAATCTGGTTTGTTTAAAACGTGAGTTTTAATATAGAACATGATGGCTAAAAACCTTGTGTGAAGTTTGTATTTTTGTGATCCCAACAGTAGGGGGGGTGTAAAGACACTCATTGCAGACTCTATAAAATCGCTTCTTCTTATGTAGAGTACCTAGTATGGTGGCACTAATCTGTCTCTCTTTTCTTACCGTGTATCTGTTCTGTAACCTCTCTGTTACAGTCTAAGTATTTCAATGATTTTGGGATAAAAGACCTACAGATGGAAGGTTAGTTTTAGTGAAGATGT
Source organism: Neoarius graeffei (assembly GCF_027579695.1). Lineage (NCBI taxonomy): Eukaryota > Metazoa > Chordata > Actinopteri > Siluriformes > Ariidae > Neoarius > Neoarius graeffei. The sequence continues at coordinate 21,003,075 of NC_083580.1, read as the reverse complement.
ACATGTTGATAGGTTTTTGTGTGCTTTTTGTCTCTTTGCATTAAATTTTCACAATCCGCATGACATGCAAAAAAAAAAAAAGTGCCCAGACTCTTATTTTCTTGGCAGCGTTTTGAAATGCGTGTGTGCATGCATCCATACTGCTAAAATTTCAGCTCGTTTAGGCCAAAGAGAAGCCTTTATTGATCTTAACTTTTGTCTTTATTACTTGTTTTATTATATATGTTTAAGTTTTAAAGGGCCCATGGCATGGTGGTTTGTTGATGCTTTAAACGGGCTCGTGGAGGTTTCCGGATGTTATATCCGCAGCCTTTCTTGAAATTAACCCTCGGCACGTAGATATAGCCTCCTGGGAGAAAGCCCCATTTCAGCCCTTTTCCCAGTGCGTCGTTTTGCTAATGAGAAGCATGGAGGCGGGGAAGGGTAGAGCATGGGGGGAGGGGGAGGGGCTTGACCAAGCTGCGCACACACATACTCGCTGCTATCAGCGTCTGTAGCCACGCTGCTAAGACAAAACCCCGTTCTCCCTCGGACTCCTTTCGTAAACTCAACGTGACACAGAGAGTGAGAGTGTTCGGAGTGGTAGTTTACGAACGTATAATACCCTAGGCTTGAACACGCACTCCATAACCAAAGAGGATAGAAGCAGCAACTACAGCAACATATCGCTTATCCAACAGAAGACATGCATTGCGGAGCAATAGTCAAACATAAGCTCATAAGTTACAGTCAATTTCCAGACTAAACTCAGTTTAACAGAGCATGCTGCATGCTTTTTGGTTTTGTAGCGCAGAGTACCTGGCTAACTGCAGGAAGCGGTTAGCTGCACAGCTAATGTAGCCATTGCAAGGCTAACGCACCGATTTTAAAACACGGCAAAACGACTTAACAGTTATACACTTACTTGTTCGGTGTTTGTGGCTGATGCGGCAGGGATGCTTGGTACGGACCCAGGCTTCAGTGACAGTTGATGTGCAAAACCTGCCCTGTACTGTCCCAAGTTGTGGAAACATTCCTCAGGAAAATGCTTCCGACAAACATACACCATCTTAGGTAGACTCGACGGCGTATTATTGGAGTAAATAAAATTAAGCCACTGCGTCTTCAGCAGCTCTCCCGTCGGCAGTAAAAACAGACTCCTTTCTGTGTTGTCACATCCATGTACAGCGCAACTTCCATGTTTCGCTCGCTTAGGTGGTGCCATGTTGTTGTGTCCTCTATGGTCTCCTCACTACAAAATTGAAGTGACGTATCTATGGTGGCAACTTTTGAGCTGGGCGGGCAATCCATACAGTGGGTGGGAATCCAGAGGGGGGGCGTGGGGATCATCTCCCTTGCTGACGTAGTAAAGGGAAGAGCCTATCAACGCGCCATTTTGACGCGCCATTCTCAAATGTTGACAAAGGGTGGGCATAGTTTGGTTTCCACATTATGACATTTCTAGCCACTGGGGTGACTTAAGAAGGTCAGAGGAACTCATTTTAACGTTAAAAAACCTCAAAGTGAAAATTTCATGCCATGGGACCTTTAAAAACACATGCATGGATTTCCTTAATCATGTAAAAACTACTTTTCTGCAATGTATTGACTAATTTTGCTTTTTTTTTTTTTTGCCCGCCCTTCCAGGAAATCCCACTGAATGCCCAGTGACCAGTCAGCAGGCAGACTTCCCCAACCTACCTGTTTAGGACACTTAAACTCTCGGTCATGTCTGATCCTTAAAGCTTAAATTAAACGCTTTTCATTGGGATTTTTTCCTTGAGAGTATTTTCATGTGCTCAGATTTAGTTTTGGAGACACCAAACGAATTTGCACATTTTACAGAGATTTATCTCTAGTTAAATATAGAATGCCTTTTAGTTTTATATTTAATGCATTTTTTTTAAATGCTCCTTTCATAGAACTTGCTCTTGTCCACTGCCTGTTTGCTATAATGTCATATTTTATACTGTATTAATTGGATAAGCACAGTTGTGACCTGTAGTCCATCGAAAAGGCCTAAAGGTTGTGGTACAAGACGCATTAAAACTCCTCAGCACTGATTCAAGCCTGATCAAGCCTTTCATTTGAAAAATAGATTTTCTGAACCGGATGTCTGAAACATGAACTGTGTACAAAAAGTATGAAATGGTTTAAAGAGCAAGTGTTCCTGATGATGACTGATTAAAAACATGTTTAGATAGTATGATTATGCTCAACCTGAAATTCAGGGGTAGTTTAGTCCAAAGGTAGAAGAACGAGAACTGTAAATATAAGCCAAGGAATAAACGCACACTCCAGTTTTTCAACCGTAACTCCATCAGATCTGCAGTGACTGGTTTCTATAAACAATCATTTAAAAACATTTTCTTTACTAACAAGAGAATAGCAAACATGTTTACTCCAAACACACAAGGAGTCTTGTTATTGGTCAGCCATTAATTGTTTATACATGTATTTTAGGAAAATAGATTAATAAAATCTTTAAGTGTATTGAGATCTAAATCTATAAATTCATCTTTCAAAGACCACTTTTATGGAGTGAATAAATTGTGGTTGTTCACTAAACTCACATTCGTTCATATTCAGTAAGTGCTTTATCTTCAGAGTTGCACTGGATATGGAGCCTGTTCTGGGAACAATAGGTGCGAGGCAGGGACACATTCTGGATGGGAAACCAGTCTGTTGCAGGGGGACCATGCAATGTCACTTGGTCAGTCCACATACTGGTATGTTTTGGGAAGGTGGGAGGTAGCTGGATATCTCAGAGGAAGCCGAAATGGACACACAAAGCGTGAAACACCAGACAGAGTAGCCTGAGCTCAGGATCAAGCCGGGAGCTGTGAAGCCGTGGAAAGCTACCACAGTGCCACTCGTTCACATAGCTGTGTGTTGTTGCTTCTTATTCTAAACATTTTTTTTTAAAGATACAGCTACGACCAATTTGATTTTGAAGAAAATAAAGTCCTTTTGCTTTGCTACATTTTAAGAAGTGACGTACAAATAGTTAATCGTTTTTCTCCCACAGGAAACAAAATGGCTCAGTGGAGCAGAATGACACAGCAGCTGTATGCAGTGGTTCCCTCACCATTTTTTTTTCCTTTCTGCTTTCCCCCCCTTTCTCTTAAAGCAGCTTTTCAATGGTACTGGGAAGAAAAGTTAAGTCTGTCCTGAAGACTCCCATAGTGGGAAAACGTACAGATGCTGCATAGAATTTGATGACGTGGACTGAAAACATCAACAGGAAACTACAATTCTTTAAGGAAGTTCTGTTAGAGAGATTTAGAGAGTAGATATATTTAAATAATATTGGCTGGCTTTGAGTGGTATATCAGATATATTCCATTCAGCTAGCATGATATTGAACGCGTCGAAGACTAGTTGAATGGAATATGTCTGATATACCACAAAAAAGCCATTATTATACATACACGATGGAACAATTATAGATTTTACAAAAAGTTAAGAACAGGGGGGTAACTTGCCAATATTGAATGCTGATTCTGATCGAATGTAATTCAGTGTTCTGTCAATCCAATGTACTGTACAAAGTAAAAGTTCTAACAATAAAAATGGTACAAGTCCAAAAAGCCTGAACAACAACCCATCTTGTACAGCCCCAATTCCAAAAAAGTTGGGACAAAGTACAAATTGTAAATAAAAACGGAATGCAATAATTTACAAATCTCAAAAACTGATATTGTATTCACAATAGAACATAGACAACATATCAAATGTCGAAAGTGAGACATTTTGAAATTTCATGCTAAATATTGGCTCATTTGAAATTTCATGACAGCAACACATCTCAAAAAAGTTGGGACAGGGGCAATAAGAGGCTGGAAAAGTTAAAGGTACAAAAAAGGAACAGCTGGAGGACCAAATTGCAACTCATTAGGTCAATTGGCAATAGGTCATTAACATGACTGGGTATAAAAAGAGCATCTTGGAGTGGCAGCGGCTCTCAGAAGTAAAGATGGGAAGAGGATCACCAATCCATGGAAAAAGTGTCCTGCATGTATAATAGTTAAATATATTTAACCTGAAAAATGGTATTAAAAAAAATTGCAAACCTGTTATAGAAAAATAAGACTTGCATGGAGAGAGTGAACATTTATTCAGCATGTATGCCAAGAATCAGTAACTCGGTACAGTTATTACATTTGGGGCATCTGCCTCCTAGACTGACTTCATTTCTTCAGATCATATATCATAGATCATTCATAGTTAGAATGAGACATGATCAATAAAAATAAATAATTGAGAATGTACTACAACCCCGATTCCAAAAAAGTTGGGACAAAGTACAAATTGTAAATAAAAACGGAATGCAATGATGTGGAAGTTTCAAAATTTCATATTTTATTCAGAATAGAACATAGATGACATATCAAATGTTTAAACTGAGAAAATGTATCATTTAAAGAGAAAAATTAGGTGATTTTAAATTTCATGACAACAACACATCTCAAAAAAGTTGGGACAAGGCCATGTTTACCACTGTGAGACATCCCCTTTTCTCTTTACAACAGTCTGTAAACGTCTGGGGACTGAGGAGACAAGTTGCTCAAGTTTAGGGATAGGAATGTTAACCCATTCTTGTCTAATGTAGGATTCTAGTTGCTCAACTGTCTTAGGTCTTTTTTGTCGTATCTTCCGTTTTACGATGCGCCAAATGTTTTCTATGGGTGAAAGATCTGGACTGCAGGCTGGCCAGTTCAGTACCCGGACCCTTCTTCTACGCAGCCATGATGCTGTAATTGATGCAGTATGTGGTTTGGCCTTGCCATGTTGGAAAATGCAAGGTCTTCCCTGAAAGAGACGTCGTCTGGATGGGAGCATATGTTGCTCTAGAACCTGGATATACCTTTCAGCATTGATGGTGTCTTTCCAGATGTGTAAGCTGCCCATGCCACATGCACTAATGCAACCCCATACCATCAGAAATGCAGGCTTCTGAACTGAGCGCTGATAACAACTCGGGTCGTCCTTCTCCTCTTTAGTCCGAATGACACGGCGTCCCTCATTTCCATAAAGAACTTCACATTTTGATTCGTCTGACCACAGAACAGTTTTCCACTTTGCCACAGTCCATTATGAGCCTTGGCCCAGAGAAGACGTCTGTGCTTCTGGATCATGTTTAGATACAGCTTCTTTGAACTATAGCGTTTTAGCTGGCAACGGCGGATGGCACGGTGAATTGTGTTCACAGATAATGTTCTCTGTAAATATTCCTGAGCCCATTTTGTGATTTCCAATACAGAAGCATGCCTGTATGTGATGCAGTGCCGTCTAAGGGCCTGAAGATCACGGGCACCCAGTATGGTTTTCCGGCCTTGACCCTTACGCACAGAGATTCTTCCAGATTCTCTGAATCTTTTGATGATATTATGCACTGTAGATGATGATATGTTCAAGCTCTTTGCAATTTTACACTGTCAAACTCCTTTCTGATATTGCTCCACTATTTGTCGGCGCAGAATTAGGGGGATTGGTGATCCTCTTCCCATCTTTACTTCTGAGAGCCGCTGCCACTCCAAGATGCTCTTTTTATACCCAGTCATGTTAATGACCTATTGCCAATTGACCTAATGAGTTGCAATTTGGTCCTCCAGCTGTTCCTTTTTTGTACCTTTATCTTTTCCAGCCTCTTATTGCCCCTGTCCCAACTTTTTTGAGATGTGTTGCTGTCATGAAATTTCAAATGAGCCAATATTTGGCATGAAATTTCAAAATGTTTCACTTTCGACATTTGATATGTTGTCTATGTTCTATTGTGAATACAATATAAGTTTTTGAGATTTGTAAATTAGTGCATTCCGTTTTTATTTCCAATTTGTACTTTGTCCCAACTTTTTTGGAATCGGGGTTGTACTATGTAGAGCAAAAGCTCTCTAGATGCAAAACATTTAAGAGAAATGTTTAGTAATTGATTATCTATCGTTCTGAGTGCGAGTGCCCTGAAATAATGTACCGGTTTGCCTGTTCAAATACTTTAGTGACTTTATTTAAAAAAAAAGATCTAACAACAAATCTACTGAATTTTTGAGCAGACATTAGTGATGATCCTGTACTCATTATGGCTCACAAGCTCACATCACAGATGCTTTTTATACAAGTTGACACACTGCCAGTGTGTAAAGCCTGCGTTATACGTGGTAAGCTACTGATCAACCACTAACCACCATTGTTTTAGTCACCCACTCACTGTTCTTTATTCTTTGTTTAAAACTCTCTTCTTGGCTATCTTTATAAGTAATAAAAGCATGTTATTCCATCCATAACAGTTTCCTTTGCCTATTTCAGGACTACTCTACCACTGCCTTATTAACAATACATTTTGATATGCGAATGAGCACAGAGCATCTGCTAGCGACTTCTAGAGTATGCATTAGCCTCTTTCCCCTGAAAAGAGCTGGAAACGCTGCTGGAGATGAAAGAAGACTGATTATTATTATTATTATTAATAATAATATTATACAACCCCAAATCAGAAAGTTTGGACAGTATATTGAAATTAAAACTGAAAACGATGATCTGTAAATAATTGTTGACCTGTATTGCACTCAAAACAATACAGCAACACACTATTTGATATTTTACCTTTTTTTTCAAAATAAACATATTTGATTCTTGCAACACATTAAAAAAAAAGTTGAAATGTTAAAGAATTTATCACTTTGTAATGTTGCCATTCCTTCTCACAAAACTTCAGAGGTTTAGAGACTGACAACACCAAGCAATGAAGTGGTTCAGGTGTTTTGTCCCATTCTTCCTGCCAACAGGTCTTAAGGTGTAAAACAATATATGGGGTCTTTGTTGTCATATTTTTTCATTTCAAAGTTCGCCACACCTGCTCTGTTGGGGACAGGCACCCTCTTCTTCCACAGCCATGCCTTTGTAATGTGTGCAGAATGTGGTTTTGCGTTGTCTTGTTGAAATATCCCTGGAAAAGATGTTGGCTTGAAGGCAGCAAATATTGCTCCAAAATCTCAATGTACTTTTCTGCATAATGCTCCATCACAGGAGTGTAAGTTACCTTTGCCAAGGGCACTGATACAACCCCATACCATGACAGACCCTGGCTTTTGGACTTCTTGGTGGTAACAGTCTGAATGATCCTTTTTGTCTTTGGTCCTGAGAACATGGCTTCCATTTCTTACAAAAAAAAAGACCTGAATACTGATTTGTCTGACCACAATACATGTTTCCACTGTGTGATGGTCCATTCTAGATGCCTCTGAGCCCAGAGAAATTGACAACACTTCTAGACATCGTTAACTTAAAGTGCATATCACGGGTAAATTCAGGAGCAAGATCAATGTACAGTGGTGCTTGAAAGTTTGTGAACCCTTTAGAATTTCCTATATTTCTGCATAAATATGACCTAAAACATCATTATATTTTCACACAAGTCCTAAAAGTAGATAGAGAACCCAGTTAAACAAATGAGATGAAAATATTATACTTGGTCATTTATTTATTGAGGAAAATGATCCAATATTACATATCTGTGAGTGGCAAAAGTATGTGAACCTCTAGGATTAGCAGTTAATTTGAAGGTGAAATTAGAGTCAGGTGTTTTCATTCAATGGGATGACAATCAGGTGTGAGTGGGCACCCTGTTTTATTTAAAGAACAGGGATCTATCAAAGTCTGATCTTCACAACACGTTTGTGGAAGTGTATCATGACACGGACAAAGGAGATTTCTGAGGACCTCAGAAAAAGCGTTGTTGATGCTCATCAGGCTGGAAAAGGTTACAAAACCATCTCTAAAGAGTTTGGACTCCACCAATCCACAGTCAGACAGATTGTGTACAAATGGAGGAAATTCAAGACCATTGTTACCCTCCCCAGGAGTGGTCGACCAACAAAGATCACTCCAAGAGCAAGGCGTGTAATAGTTGGTGAGGTCACAAAGGACCCCAAGGTAACTTCTAAGCAACTGAAGACCTCTCTCACATTAACATTAGCCAATGTTCATGAGTCCACCATCAGGAGAACACTGAACAACAATGGTGTGCATGGCAGGGTTGCAAGGAGAAAGCCACTGCTCTCCAAAAAGAACATTGCTGCTCATCTGCAGTTTGCTAAAGATCATGTGGACAAGCCAGAAGGCTATTGGAAAATGTTTTGTGGACAAATGAGATCAAAATAGAACGTTTTGGTTTAAATGAGAAGTGTTATGTTTGGAGAAAGGGAAGCACTGCATTCCAACATAAGAACCTTATCCCATCTGTGAAACATGGTGGTGGTAGTATCATGGTTTGGGCCTGTTTTGCTGCATCTGGGCCAGGATGATTTGCCATCATTGTTGGAACAAAAAATTCTGAATTATACCAGCAAATTCTAAAGGAAAATATCAGGACATCTGTACATGAACTAAATCTCAAGAGAAGGTGAGTCATGCAGCAAGACAGCAACCCTAAGCATACAAGTCGTTCTACCAAAGAATGGTTAAAGAAGAATAAAGTTAATGTTTTGGAATGGCCAAGTCAAAGTCCTGACCTTAATCCAATTGAAATGTTGTGGAAGGACCTGAAGTGAGCAGTTCATGTGAGGAAACCCACCAACATCCCAGAGTTGAAGCTGTTCTGTACAGAGGAACAGGCTAAAATTCCTCCAAGCCGGTGTGCAGGACTGATTAACAGTTACCACAAATGTTTAGTTGCAGTTATTGCTGCACAAGGGGGTCACACCAGATACTGAACGCAAAGGTTCACATACTTTTGCCACTCACAGATATGTAATATTGGATCATTTTCCTCAATAAATAAATGACCAAGTATAATATTTTTGTCTCATTTGTTTAACTGGGTTCTCTTTATCTACTTTTAGGACTTGTGTGAAAATCTGATGATGTTTTAGGTCATATTTATGCAGAAATATAGAAAATTCTAAAGGGTTCACAAACTTTCAAGCACCACTGTAATTCTCCTATTTTATATTAAACTTTGGTCAAATATCTGTAACATTCTGCATTCTCTGCAATTTTTTTTTTACCTTGCGCAATACCAGAAAAATTCAGTTGAAATCAAGCCATTTGAGGTGAATTGGTCCACCTCTGAAAAAACTTGGCATTTGAATTTCCCGGCAAACATTGATTTTCATGACATCATCTGTGGGACGCCTCCCTCTGAATCCTACGTCAGCACTGGTTTGTTTATGAGAAAATGACCTGGTGGTTTTCTGCAAATTTCTTCAACGTTATCACGTAATTATTAAAATGGTTAACAGATGTATCGTAGGCGGGTGTAGCAACAACAATCTTGATGGGATTAGTACTCATCGTTTTCCAAAAGACCGGACAATGAGAGAGAAATGGGAGCGCTTGGTCTACACAGGCTGTGCACTGAAACCGTGCAAAGCTCTCGCAGCCTGCTGGCGCTTCCGCAGGTGATGTCACAAATCTGGCTCCAGACTCCCTTGGGATTTTTCCAGATGCGTTTTGTTTTTTTTCTGCTGTAGACAGATGGCCTTGAGCAAAATTACCCTTCTGGATGAGTGTGTAAAGGGACATACTTTCATATAAAAAAAAAAAAACATGAAATTGGTCCAGAATATGTACTTTAAGGCTTCCTTCTTGCACAATAAAGCTTTAACTGGCATTTTACAACTGCTTCATTCAGTCCACCCTCACCTTTGGCATCTTGGTATGGTTTGGCTCCCTGAGTGAGTTGAACAAGGGCCCTATAAATAGAATCAAGATGTGTGCAAAGGTCCTTGGACACCCTCAGACCACCCTTTCAGCCATACTATTTGAGAAACAAGCCATCAGGAAAAGTAAATTAATTGCATCTGACCCCACTCACAATTTGAACAACCACTTTGTTCTCTTACCCTCTGAGAGGAGCTTTTGGTCCCTACCCCTAAAAATTTAAAATTGATAAATTTGTGCCAGCAGACTTCCTACTTCTGTCTGGCATCCATACAAAATGCATGAGTGTATTGCAAATGTCAATATAATTGTACAGATCATGCAGTGATTTTATTTTGTATATTCTCTCATCCCAGCCTTATATGCACCCCTGGTGAGGTCACTGGCAGATTCGGATACTTTAGCCAGTTGTTCATGCTGTTCACCATCATTTTTTTTTTTTTTTTTGTGCAGATTGTTGAACCTCAAGCTTGTGGCACCACCGCTTCACTGTATTTTGAGAGCGTGGCGTTTTCTTGCTCAATTTGTCATGCAAATTTGGAAATCAAGCCACAAATCTTTTTTTTTTCCCCACTGCTTTTGCAGGTCATTAATGCAAAAGTACAGTGCCTTGCAAACGTATTCATCCCCCTTGGTGTTTGTCCTGTTTTGTCGCATTACAAGCTGGAATTAAAATGGATTTTTGGGGGGGTTAGCACCATTTGATTTACACAACATGCCTACCACTTAAAAGGTGCACATTGTTTTTTGTTTTGTTTTTTTATTGTGACAAAAACAATAATTAAGATGAAAAAAATCTAGTGTGCAGAAGTATTCACACACCTCCACCCCCCCAAAAGTCAATACTTTATAGAGTCACCTTTTGCTACAATTACAGCTGCAAGTCTCTTGGGGTATGTCTCTATTAGCTTAGCACATCTAGCCATTGGGATTTTTGCCCATTCCTCAAGGTAAAACTGCTCCAATTCCTTCAAGTTAGATGGGTTGTGTTGGTGTACAGCAATCTTCAAGTTATGCCACAGATTCTCATTTGGATTGAGGTCTGGGCTTTGACTCGGCCATTCAAGACATTTAAATGTTTCCCTTTAAACCACTCCAGTGTAGCTTTAGCAGTATGTTTAGGGTCACTGTCCTGCTGGAACGTGAACCTTCGTCTCAGTCTCAAACGTCTGGCTGACTCAAACAGGTTTTCCTCCGGAATTGCCCTGTATTTAGTGCCATCCATCTTTCCTTCAGTCCTGAACAGCTTTCCTGTCCCTGCAGATGAAAAACATCCCCACAGCATGATGCTGCCACCACCATGCTTCATTGTAGGAATGGTGTTCTCAAGGTGTTGGGTTTGTGCCACACGTGGCGTTTCCCATGATGGCCAAAAAGTTAAATTTTTGTCTCATTTGACCAGAGAATCTTCATCCATGTGTTTGGGGAGCCTGCCACATGCTGTTGGGCAAACTCCAAACGTAATTTTTTTAAGCAATGACTTTTTCTGGCCACTCTTCCATAAAGCCCCACTCTGTGGAATGTATGGCTTAAAGTGGTCCTATGGACAGATACTCCCATCTCCGCTGTGGATCTTTGCAGCTCCTTCAGTGTTATCATTGGTGTCTTTGTTGCATCTCTGATTAATGCCCTCCTTGCCCTGTCTGAGAGTTTTGGTGGGCGGCCCTCTCTTTTCAGGTTTGTAGTGGTGACATATTCTTTCTATTTTTCTATAATGGATTTAATGGTGCTCCCTGGGATATTCAAAGTTTGGGATTTTTTTTGTGACCCAACCCTGATCTGTCCTCCTCCACAACTTTGTGTCTGACCTGTTTGGAGTACTTCATGGTTTTCATGTTGCTTGCTTAGTAGTGTTGCAGAGTCAGGGTCCTTCCAGAACAGGTTGATTTATACAGACATCATGTGACACTTTGATTGCACACAGGTGGATCTCATCTCATTTTCTTCCGCTTATCTGGGGCCATGTTGTGGAGGCAGCAGTCTGAGTATGGAAACCCAAACTTCCCCTCTCCCCAGACACCTCGGCCAGTTCCTCGGGAAGAACACCGAGGCGTTCCCAGGCCAGCCGAGAGACATAGTCCCTCCAGCATGTCCTGGGTCTTCCCTGGGGCTTCCTCCGGGGGGGGGACATGCCTGGAACACCTCCCCAGGGAGGCGTCCAGGAGGCATCCGAAAGAGATGTCCGAGCCACCTCAGCTGATTCCTCTTGATGTGGAGGAGCAGCAGCTCTACTCCAGCGAGCTCCTCCCGAGTGACTGTGCTTCTCACCTCTAAGGGAGCGTCCAGCCACCCTGCAAAGGAAACTCATTTCAGCCGCTTGTATCCGCGATCTTGTTCTTTCGGTCATTACCCAAAGCTCATGACCATAGGTGAGAGTCGGAACATAGATTGACCGGTAAATCGAGAGCTTCGCCTTTTGGCTCAGCTCCTTCTTCACCACAACGGACCGGTAAAGTGACCGCATCACTGTGGAGGCTGCACCGATCCGCCTATCAATCTCGCGCTCCATCCTTCCCTCACTTGTGAACAAGATCCCAGGATACTTAAACTCTTCCACTTGAGGCAGGACTTCTCCACCAACCTGAAGGGGGCAAGCCACCCTTTTCCGGTCGAGAACCATGGCCTCGGACTTGGAGGTGCTGATTCTCATTCCAGCCGCTTCACACTTGACTGCAAACCACCCCAGTGCATGCTGAAAGTCCTGGTTTGAAGAAGCCAACAGGACAACATCATCCGCAAAAAGCAGAGATGAAATCCTGTGGTTCACAAACAGGATTCCCTCTGGCCCCTGGCTGCACCTAGAAATTCTGTCCATAAAAATTATGAACAGAACTGGTGAGAAAGGGCAGCCCTGCCGGAGTGCAACATGCACTGGGAACAGGTTTGACTTACTGCCAGCAATGCGAACCAGACTCCTGCTCTGTTCGTACAGGGACCGGACAGCCCTTAGCAAAGAGCCCCGAACCCCATACTCCCGAAGCACCCCCCACAGGATACCATGAGGAACACAGTCGAATGCCTTCTCCAGATCCACAAAGCACATGTGGACTGGTTGGGCAAACTCCCATGAACCCTCAAGCACCTTATGAAGGGTATAGAGCTGGTCCAGTGTTCCACGACCAGGACGAAAACCGCATTGTTCCTCTTGGATCCAAGGTTCGACTACTGGTCGAATTCTCCTCTCCAGTACCCTGGAGTAAACCTTCCCGGGGAGGCTGAGAAGTGTGATTTCCCCTATAATTGGAACACACTCTCCGGTCCCCTTTCTTAAAAAGAGGGACCACCACCCCGGTCTGCCACTCCAGAGGCACTGTCCCCAACCGCCATGCAATGTTGCAGAGGCGTGTCAGCCAAGACAGCCCCACAACATCCAGAGACTTGAGATGGTCAGGGCGGATCTCATCCACCCCCGGTGCCTTGCCACCGAGGAGCTTGCAAACCACCTCAGTGACTTCGGCTTGTGTAATGGACAAGTCCACCTCTGAGTCATCAGCCTCCGCTTCCTCAATGGAAGACGTGACGGTGGGATTGAGGAGATCCTCGAAGTATTCCTTCCACCACCCAACAATATCCCCAGTCGAGGTCAACAGCTCCACACCCGCACTGTAAACAGTGTTGGCAGAGTACTGCTTCCCCCTCCTGAGGCGCCGGACGGTTTGCCAGAATTTCCTCGAGGCCGACCGATAGTCCTCCTCCATGGCCTCACCGAACTCCTCCCAGTTCTGAGTTTTTGCCTCGGTAGCTGCCCGAACTGCGGCATGCCTGGCCTGCCGATACCTGTCAGCTGCCTCAGGAGTCCCGGAGGCCAACATGGCCCAATAGGACTCCTCCTTCAGCTTGACGGCATCCCTTACTTCCAGTGTCCACCACCGGGTTCGGGGATTGCCGCCATGACAGGCACCGGAGACCTTGCAGCCACAGCTCCGAACAGCCGCGTCGACAATGGAGGCAGAGAACATGGTCCACTCAGACTCAATGTCCCCCGCCTCCCTCGGAAGCTGGGAGAAGCTCTCCTGGAAGTGAGAGTTAAAGACCTCCCCGACAGAGTGCTCGGCCAGACGTTCCCAGCAGACCCTCACCATACATTTGGGCCTGCCAGGTCTGTCCGGCTTCCTCCTCCGCCAGTGGATCCAACACACCACCAGGTGGTGATCAGTTGACAGCTCAGCCCCGCTCTTCACCCGAGTGTCCAAGACATAGGGCCGGAGATCAGATGAAACGACAACAAAGTCGATCATCGATCTCCGACCTAAGGTGTCCTGGTGCCACGTGCACTTATGGACACCCCTATGCTTGAACATGGTGTTTGTTATGGACAAACCATGACTAGCACAGAAGTCCAATTACAAACCACCACTCGGGTTCAGATCAGGGAGGCCGTTCCTCCCAATCACACCCCTCCAGGTGTCACTGTCATCTCCCACGTGAGCATTGAAGTCCCCCAGTAGAACAATGGAGTCCCCAGTCTGAGCACCTCTCAGTACCTCTCCCAGGGACTCCAAGAAGGCCGGATACTCTATACTGCTATTTGGCCCGTAGGCACAAAAGACAGCAAGAGCTCTCTCCCCGGCCCGAAGGCGCAGAGAGGCGACCATCTCGTTCATCGGGGTAAACTCCAACACATGGCGGCTGAGCTATAAGCAAGCCCACACCAGCCTGCCGCCGCTCACCATGGGCGACTCCAGAGAAGTGGATAGTCCAGCCCCTCTTGAGGAGCTGGGTTCCGGAGCCCAAGCTGTGCGTGGAGGTGAGCCCGACTATCTCTAGCCGGTACCTCTCAACCTCCCGCACAAGTTCAGGCTCTTTCCCCCCTAGCGAAGTGACATTCCATGTCCCAACAGCAAGCCACTGTGTTCGGGGATCAGGTCGTAGAGGCCCCTGCCTTCAACTGCCGCCCAATCCACACTGCACCGGCCCCCTATGGCTACCTCTGTGGGTGGTGAATCCACAGGAGGTCGGGCCCATGTCACCGCTTCGGGCTGAGCCCGGCCGGGCCCCGTGGACAAAGGCCCAGCCACCAGCCGCTCGCATATGAGCCCCAACCCCGGGCCTGGCTCCAGGGTGGGGCCCCGGCTGTGCCATACCGGGTGATGTCATGGTCCTTGATTTTTTTTATTTTTATTCTGATATATGTTTCAGGTGGATCTTAATCAACTAATTATGTGACTTATGAAGTGAATTGGTTGGACCAGCTCTTATTTAGGGGCTTCCTATGAAAGGGGAATGCCTATGCACAATCCAGATTTCTGTTTGGTTTTTTTTTTCAACTTAATTATGGTTTGTGTCACAATAAAACAATTTTTCACCTTTAAAGTGGTAGGCATGTTGTGTCAATCAAATGGTGCTAACCCCCCAAAAATCCATTTTAATTCCAGCTTGTAATGCAACAAAACAGGACAAACACCAAGGGGGATGAATACTTTTGCGAGACACTGTAAGTGCATTTGCTGTTATGACTCCTCAGCGACCCTGTAGAACAGGGTAAAGCGGCTAGAGATAATGAGATGAGATGAGACTCTTCAGCAATGTTGTTGGTCTCCAATGAAAGCTTGCGCCTCAGTTTTCAGGTGAAACCTCGAGCAGGTGATTAACAGTGTTTCAGGTAATGTGAAACCCATTTCCATCTGTTCATTTACAAGCAAACACGATCATATATCATTGTATTTTTTGTTGTATAGTTTTATTCAGCAGCATTAATGATTGGTTGGTTAGGAAATATGCCATGCTACTTTCAGATATTGGCAAGATAGCTTATCTTGCTAGTTAGTTAGTCTTAAAAATTGTCCTATATGTTATGATTTGATGGATATTCTTCACTTTCATTAGATTTTTAACATAAATGTGATTTAGGTTTGTGGGGCGGCATGGTGGTGCAGTGGTTCGCACTTTAGCCTCACAGCAAGTGTCTGGGTCCTCAATGTTGGTTTACTTTTTGGGGAAAATATCTACATATTGAAATGTTGTATTTTTGTTTGTTTGGTTGGTTGCTTTTTGCCAACCTGAGGTTATTGGACTGTGTATAGAATTTGACTGTAGACTAATACAATTGCTATCTTGGCCCTGATAAATAAAAACATAGAATTGAAGGCAGTGTACTTTCTTTTCCCCATGACTGTATAATGCCAACTCTTTTCAGGGGAAAGTAGCTAAAGCATCTTCAAAAAGTTGCTTTATTATTATTATAATAAATGTATGTAGTGCCTTTCTCACACCAAAGGTCACAATACAGAAGAAAAAGAAACACAGAGTCCTCCGAAAGCTGCTAGGATCTAATTACAGTGTTGTCGTCCCACACAGTGCTGTCGATGAGAGCAACAGGCACACTGTAGTCCAGAGCAAGCGGACACACACATCATCAAAGCCTGAGGAAACCTGATGCTCAAGACTGGGTCTGGAGCACAACCAGCAACCAGTGGACAAAGGGATTAAAACAGAAAGCAAACATCAAACATGCAAACACAGGAAGAAAAGAAAAAGTTTCAGTGATAAGCAGCAGCTAACATGCTCACCGCACAAACTGAACCGGTCCATAGACTAAATTGCATGTTGTTAATCATGATCATTGGAATATCAAATTACAAATTAGGGTACATGAAGGAAGATTGTCACCTAGATTATAATAAAATAGAAGAGTGTTATCAGAATAGAAAATAAATTATAGTTTGTTTTGTTTAATAATAATACTTGTCATCTTTGGTCATAGCACCACAAAGTAAACTTTTACACATTTACAAAATATTAAAATTTGTATCACGAATAAGGGCGGCACGGTGGTGTAGTGGTTAGTGCTGTCGCCTCACAGCAAGAAGGTCCGGGTTCGAGCCCCATGGCTGGCAAGGGCCTTTCTGTGTGGAGTTTGCATGGTGTTGTGTGGGTTTCCTCCAGGTGCTCCAGTTTCCCCCACAGTCCAAAGACATGCAGGTTAGGTTAACTGGTGAGTCTAAATTGACCGTAGGTGTGAATGTGAGTGTGAATGGTTGTCTGTGTCTATGGCCCTGTCCACACGACAACGGATTCAGGTGACTCCGATAAAATTGCTTATCATTTAGGCCTGGCATCCACACGGCACCGGCGTTTTGGGTGCCCAAAACGCAATCTTTTTGAGAACGGGTTCCAGAGTGGAAAGATCTGGCAACGTTGCCGTTGTGAAGTCGTCTGGATGAGTAGAACGGATTTGTTTACGATGACATCACAACCACATGACTGTGAGTGCTTCACGCCGGGTAGAAGTGTAACGAACTTGATGCGAGTTGTCAACAAATCCTATAACTTGGTTCGTGAAATGCGCTTACAAAATATTTTCACTGTGAATATTTATTGTGTAATGGTGCAAAGTGAGAGAGAGAGAGAGAGAGAGAGAGAGAGAGAGACTCTGCCCTTAGGGCAGAGTCAATCCCGCCAGCAAAAATAGGGAAAAAAAGGAGCGATCTCACCTCTTCAGATGTTGCTTTAAGTCCTACAATACATTCCTCAAAAAGGGCGTAGAAGAGCAAATTAATCCATCAACGTGTACCATTCAATTTATTCTGGACCATTAAAGACGCCGCCTTCCGCATAGAATCATACGTCATCCTCGCCACCATATTGCATAGGTCAAAGCGGAGAATAAAGATTCATGTGCTGCGTTTAACTGTACCAACAGGTTTACCGTCCAAACGAGATCACATGGGATTACCTTTCACAGGTGAGAAACAACAAATTAATCCATCAACGTGTAGCATTCAATTTATTCCGGACCATTAAAGACGCCGCCTTCCGCGTAAAATCATGCGTCATCCTCGCCGCCATATTGGATAGGTCAAAGCGGAGAATAAAGATTAGCTGCGTTTAACTGTACCAACAGGTTTGCCGTCCAAATGAGATCACATGGGATTACCTTTCACAGGTGAGACTGGGAAAAATACTTTTCATTGTATTTGGTCATTATAATGTAATTTTACAAACAGATTTTCCTGACTTTGTGGCTAATATGAAGTCTCGCGCATAATAGTTTATGCGCATGCGTCCTTACTTCTTCTATTGTTCTGGTGTCTCTGAAGGGACCGTCTTACAGCGCCCCTAGAGGTGTGGCATGTGTATTGCATCGTTTTCAGCAAGCGTTGCGTTGCCATATGGACCTGATATTTTACTGATCGTTGCCCATTTGGACGCGATATATTTTTAAATAACATCTCGTTGCCGTTGTCGTGTGGATGTAGCCTATGGCCAAGTTTACATTAGACCGTATCTGTCTCGTTTTCTTCGCGGATGCACTGTCCGTTTACATTAAAACACCGGGAAACGGGAATCCGCCAGGGTCCACGTATTCAATCCAGATCGTGTCTGGTCCGGTGCTGTGTAAACATTGAGAATACGCGGATACGCTGTGCTGAGCTCTAGCTGGCGTCGTCATTGGACAACGTCACTGTGACATCCACCTTCCTGATTCGCTGGCGTTGGTCATGTGACGCGACTGCTGAAAAACGGCGCGGACTTCCGCCTTGTATCACCTTTCATTAAAGAGTATAAAAGTATGAAAATACTGCAAATACTGATGCAAATACTGCCCATTGTGTAGTTATGATTGTCTTTAGGCTTGCCATCCTTCCACTTGCAAGTGGTAAGTGACGCGCATGCCCGACATGCACTGAGATCACACACACAGCGGCTCAGTCCCAAATCACTGCTCGTGCGCTATACTCGCGCGCTCTGTGAGCTGCGCAGGGCCGGAGTGCGCACCCTCCAGAGGGCACTCGCTGTTCAGGGCGGAGTGATTTGGAGCGCAGGATGCCTGCGGAGCCGAGCGTATCCGTGTATTGGCGTTGCTATGTGCGCGCGAATCGTGTATTGGCGTTGCTGTGTGCACACTAATCGTTTTAAAAACGTTAATCTGATGATCCGCTGATACGGTCTAATGTAAACCCCACCTATGTGTCAGCCCTGTGATGACCTGGCAACTTGTCCAGGGTGTACCCTGCCTTTTGTGAGATGAGTATCACGAATATAGACGAAAAGAAGTCGTCGTGAAAGGGTGAGTAGCTGTAAAAGAAAACATTACTTGCTTTTGTTCCTTATATGTGAATATCCAAGACAAGAGAGTTTAAAACGAAGAGGTGTGAGAGTGAGGCTACGTTTACATTAGACCGTATCTGTCTCGTTTTCTTCGCGGATGCACTGTCCGTTTACATTAAACCGCCTGGAAACGCCGGGAAACGGGAATCCGCCAGCGTCCACGTATTCAATCCAGATTGTGACAGCTCCGGTGCTGTGTAAACATTCAGAATACGTGGATACGCTGTGCTGAGCTCTAGCTGGCGTCTCATTGGACAACGTCACTGTGACATCCACCTTCCTGATTCGCTGGCGTTGGTCATGTGACGCGACTGCTGAAAAACGGCGCGGACTTCCGCCTTGTATCACCTTTCATTAAAGAGTATAAAAGTATGAAAATACTGCCCATTGTGTAGTTATGATTGTCTTTAGGCTTGCCATCCTTCCACTTGCAAGTAGTAAGTGATTGTCTGGGATCACACACACAGCGGCTCAGTCCCGAATCGTGGCTTGTGCACTTCACTCGCGCGCTGTGTGAGCTGCGCAGGGCCGGAGTGCGCACCCTCCAGAGGGCACTCGCTGTTCAGGGCGGAGTGATTTGGAGTGCAGGATGCCTGCGGAGCCGAGTGTATCCATGTATTGGCGTTGCTATGTGCACGCAAATCGTGTATTGGTGTTGCTGTGTGCACACTAATCGTTTTAAAAACGTTAATCTGATGATCCGCTGATACGGTCTAATGTAAACATGGGCTGAGACAAACAGGAGGCATCAGTGATTGGTTATTTACAAACCGTGATAAACAGTGATTGGTCATTGGGAACAATGGTGATCAGTGATTGGTCATAAGCATAACATAGGCATTACATCAGGGGTTCCCAAACAAGGGTCACAACCCCATGTAGCGTTGCTTGATTTATTAATTGGCTTATGACAGAAACTGACAATCTCTTCCTTTGTTTCTTTCACTTATTTTACAACTTAGAATTATAAAAGATGGACTGTGAAGATTCTCAGTCATCCAGGTCATCGTAAACCGTAGGTGCTAAAGAAGGCAACTGGACTTGCTTGAAATCCTTGAAGGTGTTTCACCTCTCATTTGGAAAGCCTTCTTCAATTCTGTCTGAGTAGTGCGGAGTTCCAGGTATTTATCCTCTAGTGGACCAAAAGCAACCCTAAGCAGAGTCATTGAGATCACATGGGTCATTGACCCTGTCAGATCACCCTAACGACCCTCTAGGCTGCTAACACCGTTCACACCCGGCCTCCAGTGACCCTAACAACCAGGGTCAACGACCCATGTGACCTCAACGACTCTCCTTAGGGTTGCTTTTGGTCCACTAGAGGATAAATACCTGGAACTCCACACTAGTCAGACAGAACTGAAGAAGGCTTTTCAGCTGAGAGATGAAACATCTTCAAGGACTTCAAGCAAATCCAGTTGCCTTCTTTAGCACCTATGATTATAAAAGATGGACTTTGTGTGATAATATTTTGAAATGTTCATATTCAGTCATATTCAGATAAGCCACATTTAGATTAATAGGATATGTCTTACTACTTTTCATGATCCTGAAATATTGCACTAATGTAGTTTATCAATGAAAATAACTGGATAAATTTCTCTGTCCATCTACATCCCAAATAACATACTGTACTTGTGTAGTATTCAAGACATGGCCTGAAGAATGCATTTTGACTTGGTTGGGCCCATCAACCCAAAGGAACACGGAAGTGTGTTATTGCCAATCCTAGTCCCCTACCCCACCCCACCCACCCACCCACAACTGTACACTTGGTTGTGGCTTGCAAGAAACATCACAAACTGTTGATTTCAAACCTGATTTTCAGTTAAAGTGATGATGCCTTCTTTTCGCTAATTTCTTTAGATTGGCTGAATCACATTTAACAAATCACCCCTTATTTTAAAGATAATTAACTGTAGATGTGTAATATTCAATAAAACTATTTATTTTTGTGACACTGGGCTGATTTTGTGGGGTCATACCTCTTTTATTCAGTAAGAGCTGAGTATGTAATCTGTTTCAAATGATGTTCTAATGACACGCACAGTGCAATGTGTATGTGTACGCACATGCATGTGTGAGAGAGACCAAGAAAGTGGAGGGTCAGTTACTATCGTAATGTGAATTCAAATGGTCAATGTAGTGCTCAAAACTATGCTCTAAATATCATAGAATTGTGGGGAATGCACTTAAAAGTTCTGGGGAAGGACTCTCATTTGGATCCCTTCCGATGTCTATACCATGGTTATGCCCTTGATTCACATCACATGACACAATAACATTACACAGACACTCTTATCCAGAGCGATGTGCAACACAAACCAGAAGCTTGTAAAGACTGCTTCCATTTCTCACAGGGCAAGTGATACAGGGGTGGACAAATGATAAATTCATTCGCTAGCTAACTGAACAAGTAAAACCAGTGTGCCACTCCAGTGTTTTGAATGCAGTGAAACCTCTTTGATTCAGCTAAAAATGGTTAATAATGTAATGTAATATTGCATGATGAGAGAGTTAGGTAGTTAAGTGCATTAATATACTGTAGGCTAAGGAAAACAAACTAGTACATGAATCTTGTGCATTAATTCCCAGCGAGAGGACACCTTTGCAGCCACAGAACTTGGTGATATGGCAATACAAAACATACGTATACATATATATACAGATAAACAATTGGATCCATAAGTATTTGGACAGTGATGAAGGTTTGGCCTCTGTACATCACCACAGTGGATTTGAAATGAGCACTCAAGATATGATTTAAGTGTAGACTTTCAGCTTTAATTGCAGGTCTAGCTCGTTTCCTCATTGATTCATGACCAATTAAGAAGATAAAAGGTCTGGAGTTGATTCCAAGTGTTGAATTTGCATTTGGTAGCTGTTCATGGGAACTCTCAATAAGCTGTGAGGTGCCCATATAAGTGAAGGAGGCTATCATTAGGCTAAAAACAAACAAACAAACAAACAAAAAAAACCAGTCCTATCAGAGAGATAGCAGAAACTTTTTAGGAGTGTCCAAATCAATAATTTGGTCCATTCTTTAAAAGAAGGAATGCACTGGAGAAGTAATGTTCTTAAATGGCCCAGTCAACCACCTGACTTCAACCCAATTGAGCATACTGTTGACTTACTAAGAAACTAAAGTGAAGGCAGAAAGACATGCAGCAACTGAAGGCAGCTGCAGTAAAGGACTGGCAAAGCATCTCAAAAGAGGAAACTCTGCATTTGATGATGTCCATGGGTTTTACAATCAGCTATAACATTAAAACCACTGACAGGTGACGTGAATAACATTTTGATTATGTCATTACAGTGGCACCTGTCAAGGGGCGGGATACTGTATATTAGAAAGCAAAAGAACAGTTAGTTCTTGAAGTTGATGTGTTGGAAGCAGGAAAAATGGGCGAGTGTAAGGATCTGAGTGACTTTGACAAGGGCCAAATTGTGATGGTTAGATGACTGGGTCTGAGCATCTCCAAAATGGCACATCTTGTGGGGTGTTCCCGCTATGCAGTGGTTATTACCTACCAAAAATGGTCCAAGGAAGGACAACCAGTGAACCAGTGACAGGGCCATGGGTTTCAAAGGCTCACTGATTCACATGGGGCATGAAGTCTAGCCCATATGGTCAAATCCCACAGAAGAGCTGCTGTAGCACAAACTGCTGAAAAAGTTAATGCTGACACCTTTCTGTTTTAGCTAACATTAACTTTTTCAACAGTTTGTGCTACAGTTAGGTTCCCACACTCCCCATACTTCAGGCTTCCTGTGGGGAGAGCTGAGGTCAACCTACCCCCTCTTCATCTCATACTTCTGAATAAGACACCAGGAGTAGTTACCAGCTACACCTGTGTAGCTCACAAACTATATTGTTATTAACCATTAGGTGACACCAGGCATCCCCCGTTCCTTTTTGAGTCTGGTTCCTCTTAAAGTTTCTTCCTCATATTGTCTGAGGGAGTTTTTCCTTGCCACCATCGCCACAGGCTTGCTCATTAGGGATAAATACATTTATTAGGGATAAAATTAGCTCATGTTTAAAGTCTTTAGTTTTCTGTAAAGCTGCTTTGCAACAATGTCTGTTGTTAAAAGCGCTATACAAATAAACTTGACTTAACTTGACTGCTGCAAATTTCCCTCAGAATCAATATTATTCAATAACATATATTATTCTCAATAATAATAATAATAATATATATGGTCATTGCATGCCAGACCACTTCTTAGCCACATTTAACTATTGACAGGACACCAAGTCATAAGGACCTTCAAGGTTACACCATTTGAAAGTGTTAGTTTATCTGAATAGCACTCTGTCTTTTAGTGCAAATCCATAATAATATTTGGGCAACATTTTAGTGAGCCAGGTTAGACATCTTTGTTTACAAACACTAAAACAATCTCTACGCCTCCACTTCGAATAATTATGTATATTTGCCAGTGTGCAGCAACGCTTCAAACTGGAGTACTATAAAAGAAATTGGAAAGCAGGGTTACTGGGTCATCCACCAAAGACAATGATAAACTGATTCTGTCTTATTTGGTACAAAACAGAGATCAGAGAAGGGCCAAGCCCAGGGAAAATGAAGTTGTGACTGTGGCAGGAGAATTAGTTTTGTCCACAGTCATGTAACTACTAGTAAGATCACTAGTAAAATCAAGAACACAAAGGTAAACAATTTTAAAAAATCATGTCACATTACTAGCTTAAATTATGGTTGCTACTTGTGTTACTGCAAACATTAGTTATTTGTCTCAGTGTAATTTTGAAAGACCTTTTGTGCTTCTTGCTGGTGCAGTTCTTCTGTGTATTCTGATTCATACATGTATGGTTGGATGTCACTATGTAAAAATAACTCAACACAAATGACAATTGAGTCATTTCTATCGCTTGAGTAATCCATTCGTTCCAATGCAAGAATCTGCTTACAAAGCAAAATGATTGCTTATTGAGTCAGCTATGTGGTTTCCCTGAATATACCATTAGTTGGAGAGCACTGCACCACATTTCTCCTGACTCTCTCCATCCCCCACCCAATTATCCACCATAAACATTGTAATTATGGTCTCCAGCCCCAAGATACACTACCGTTCAAAAGTTTGGGGTCACCCAGACAATTTTGTGTTTTCCATGAAAAGTCACACTTTTATTTACCACCATAAGTTGTAAAATGAATAGAAAATATAGTCAAGACATTTTTCTGGCCATTTTGAGCATTTAATCGACCCCACAAATGTGATGCTCCAGAAACTCAACCTGCTCAAAGGAAGGTCAGTTTTATAGCTTCTCTAAAGAGCTAAACTGTTTTCAGCTGTGCTAACATGATTGTACAAGGGTTTTCTAATCATCCATTAGCCTTCTGAGGCAATGAGCAAACACATTGTACCATTAGAACACTGGAGTGATAGTTGCTGGAAATGGGCCTCTATACACCTATGGAGATATTGCACCAAAAACCAGACATTTAGTAGAATTTAGCTAGAATAGTCATTTACCACATTAGCAATGTATAGAGTGTATTTCTGATTAGTTTAAAGTGATCTTCATTGAAAAGAATAGTGCTTTTCTTTCAAAAATAAGGAAATTTCAAAGTGACCCCAAACTTTTGAACCGTAGTGTACATAATCAGGTGGGGGTTTCCCCAGTAATCACATGGAGAAATCTCACTACAGAGCCCACGGCATCATCAGTGTAAGATTTGAGTAGACATGTTTGCAGCAACTCTATCAATAGTTAAATTTTAGCTTTTGGCCAGAATGTCCCTCTAATATTTCTTTAGCTAATTCTTTTAATATGAAAAGGACTGGGCTTCAAAGAAATTTTTGTTGTCAAATTTGTGTGTAGTTGAAATGCAAAAGCTATATATTTAAACTTGACAGTGTAATCTGTATCTGTAGTGTATCTACAACCCCGATTCCAAAAACGTTGGGACAAAGTACAAATTGTAAATAAAAACAGAATGCAATAATTTACAAATCTCAAACTGATATTGTATTCACAATAAAACATAGACAACATATCAAATGCCGAAAGTGAGACATTTTGAAATTTCATGCCAAATATTGGCTCATTTGAAATTTCATGACAGCAACACATCTCAAAAAAGTTGGGACAGGGGCAATAAGAGGCTGGAAAAGTTAAAGGTACAAAAAAGGAACAGCTGGAGGACCAAATTGCAACTCATTAGGTCAGTTGGCAATAGCTCATTAACATGACTGGGTATAAAAAGAGCATCTTGGAGTGGCAGCGGCTCTCAGAAGTAAAGATGGGAAGAGGATCACCAATCCCCTTAATTCTGCGCCGACAAATAGTGGAGCAATATCAGAAAGGAGTTCGACAGTGTAAAATTGCAAAGAGTTTGAATATATAATCATCTACAGTGCATAATATCATCAAAAGATTCAGAGAATCTGGAAGAATCTCTGTGCGTAAGGGTCAAGGCCGGAAAACCATACTGGGTGCCCGTGATCTTCGGGCCCTTAGATGGCACTGCATCACATACAGGCATGCTTCTGTATTGGAAATCACAAAATGGACTGAGGAATATTTACAGAGAACATTATCTGTGAACACAATTCACCGTGCCATCCGCCATTGCCAGCTAAAACTCTATAGTTCAAAGAAGAAGCCGTATCTAAACATGATCCAGAAGCGCAGACATCTTCTCTGGGCCAAGGCTCGTTTAAAATGGACTGTGGCAAAGTGGAAAACTGTTCTGTGGTCAGACGAATCAAAATGTGAAGTTCTTTATGGAAATCAGGGACGCCGTGTCATTCGGACTAAAGAGGAGAAGGACGACCCAAGTTGTTATCAGCGCTCAGTTCAGAAGCCTGCATTTCTGATGGTATGGGGTTGCATTAGTGCGTGTGGCATGGGCAGCTTACACATCTGGAAAGACACCATCAATGCTGAAAGGTATATCCAGGTTCGAGAGCAACATATGCTCCCATCCAGACGACGTCTCTTTCAGGGAAGACCTTGCATTTTCCAACATGACAATGCCAAACCACATACTGCATCAATTACAGCATCATGGCTGCGTAGAAGAAGGGTCCGGGTACTGAACTGGCCAGCCTGCAGTCCAGATCTTTCACCCATAGAAAACATTTGGCACATCATAAAATGGAAGATATGACAAAAAAGACCTAAGACAGTTGAGCAACTAGAATCCTACATTAGACAAGAATGGGTTAACATTCCTATCCCTAAACTTGAGCAACTTGTCTCCTCAGTCCCCAGACGTTTACAGACTGTTGTAAAGAGAAAAGGGGATGCCTCCCAGTGGTAAACATGGCCTTGTCCCAACTTTTTTGAGATGTGTTGTTGTCATGAAATTTAAAATCACCTAATTTTTCTCTTTAAATGATACATTTTCTCAGTTTAAACATTTGATATGTCATCTATGTTCTATTCTGAATAAAATATGGAATTTTGAAACTTCCACATCATTGCATTCCGTATTTATTTACAATTTGTACTTTGTCCCAACTTTTTTGGAATCGGGGTTATATAATGTAATCTGACAATGTGATCTGAGTGCAGCAATTCACTGTGATTTGAAGCTGATCATTTGCAGTTTACAGTAGTTAGTTTTCTTATGTGTAAATTTATGTACACTCAGGAGTAGGATAGTAAAGTTTTTCTGAATTTAACAAGATTTTCATGAATACCTGTGTGTGTGTGTGTGTGTGTGTGTGTGTGTGTGTGTGTGTGTGTGTGTGTGTAAATACTACTACAAATGATTTATAAACAAATCCATTCATATTCAGCTTGACAAATGAGGCCCATTTTCCAGTCACAAGCTAATAAGCCATACTCGGGTGTGGCTGTTATCAGCGAAGGGGCAAGATTAATTTATATTAGTGTATACTAGATAGCTCTCTGACAGAGAAGATTCCAACTTTAGAGGTGCGCATCAAGACTCTAGAGAGGGCTAGTGAGTATTAGAGCAGTGTAGTTTCTATAGAGGAAACTCTAGATGCCCTTGGTGGAGTTAGCAATCCCCCAACTCTGGCATAAGCGCTCTCACAGCAGGGTGAATGGGTGACGACTTGGCAGCATAATCATAAAGCCAAAGCTAATGCTGAAGTTCACCTATGGGAGCACCATTCTTCTCTGCTTCATGTGTCAAACAGGTTTGTTCCCCTCAGTGAAGCACCCACTGAAAGAGCTCTGGTTATGGGAGACTCTATCATACGGCACGTGAAATTAGCATGGCCTTTAGGGGCACCAGCAGCTTTAGTCAGGTGTATACCAGGAGCCAGGGCGCCGGACGTAGCAGGTAATCTTAGGGTCCTAGACAATATTCATTTAGGAGCTAATAATGTATGCCTTCATTTCAGCCTTAGGTTACGAAGAGCAACTTTTGTAAAGGTGTTTGTGGCAGCGGGGGCGTGGTCGAGCACCGGTCTGTGACAGGAGGGCGGAGTCAGGGAAGGTAAGTGGCAGATTCACTTCACCTGAGAGCAATTAACCTGTGTTTGTGTGTCTTCCCAGGGACCGCGCCCTATTTAGAGAGGGAGAGCGAGAGCAGAGAGATCTCTCCCGAACCAGACACCTGATGTGTGTGTGTCTGCATAAAACCTATTGTGTCCCCTGAAAAGTGGAACAATAAAACTGTTTGTTGAACCTGATCTCTGTCCTGCCGTCCTCTGTGCTCCACCCACACCTAGAGAAAGCTACAGTGGTGCTGAAACCCGGGACATGGAGCACCAACCCAGCAGCCCCATGGAATCCTCCCCGTTCACCGACCTGGTCCACGCCCTCGCCACGGCTCAGCAAAGCCAGCACCAGGCGCTCGTCGCACTCCGAAAGGAACAAGAGCGGCGCTTCGATGCCCTGGTGCTGGCCCAGCAAGAAGATCGCAAGGCGTTCCGGCGTCTCCTCGCGTCGGCGGGGCCCACCAGCGCTCCGGCCGCGGGCCCGTCTCCCCTCACCTTAACTAAGATGGGCCCGCAGGATGACCCCGAGGCTTTCTTCACGTTATTCGAGCAGGTCGCTGAAGCCTCGGGGTGGCCGATGGAGCAGCGCGCGGCGCGCCTCCTCCCCCTCCTGACGGGAGAGGCGCAGCTGGCTGCACTACAGCTCCCCGCCGATCGCCGGCTGGCCTACGCCGACCTTCGCCGGGCTGTCCTTCAGCGCGTGGGGCGCACGCCGGAGCAGCAGCGCCAGCGCTTCCGCGCGCTGCGGATGGAGGAAGTCGGCAGCCCGTTCGCGTTCGGCCAGCAGCTCCGGGACGCCTGCTGGCGGTGGCTGAGGGCCGAAGATCGCGACGCCGAGGGAATCGTCGATCAGGTGGTACTGGAACAGTTCATCGCCCGCTTACCAGCAGGAGCCGCGGAGTGGGTCCAGTGCCACCGCCCGGCGTCGCTGGATCAGGCAGTCGAGCTGGCGGAGGATCATCTGGCGGCTGTCTCGGCGGCAGGACAGCGGATGTCGACATCTCTTCTCTCCTCTTCTCTTTCTCTCTCTCTCTCCCCTCCTTCTGTGTCCCGTCCTCGCCCCATTCCCCCACCGCGGAGGCGGGGGCCGGCACCACCCCTGCCGGCCCGCCGCACCCGCGGTGCCCTCCCGTTTCTCCCTTCTGTGTCTGTCTCTCCCCCACCTCAGGTGAGTGAGCCCCAGAGCACCGGTGCAGAGGGGAAGCCCGGGCCGGCTTGCTGGCGCTGCGGGGAACCGGACCACCTTCAACAGCAGTGCACAGCAATGGAAGTGGGCGCGGTGGTTCGGATCCCCGACGCGCCAGAGGCCGCCCTCGATCGGGCCGGAGCGTATCGCATACCGGTGAGTATCCAAGGGGCTACATATCAGGCATTGGTGGATTCTGGTTGTAATCAGACCTCAATTCGCCAAAGCCTGGTTCAAAACGAGGCATTGGGGGGAGCACAAGGGGTGAAGGTTTTGTGTGTGCACGGGGATGTTCACAGCTACCCTTTGGTGTCGGTCCATATTATTTTCAGAGGGGAAAAATTTATAGTGAAGGCGGCGGTTAATCCTCGCCTTACCCACTCGTTAATTTTGGGGACTGATTGGCCGGGATTTCGGGGTTTAATGACGCGCCTAGTAGAGAGTGGGTCCTGCCAGTTGACAGGGGGAGGTCCCGGTGTCGTTTTGGCGGGAGCAGCTGTCGCGGAGCCGTCTACGTCATCTCCGCGTCAGGGTGAGGAGCCACCGGCTCCTCCTCTCTCTATTGGGGAATCCCTCGCG
This sequence comes from Neoarius graeffei, assembly GCF_027579695.1. NCBI lineage: Eukaryota > Metazoa > Chordata > Actinopteri > Siluriformes > Ariidae > Neoarius > Neoarius graeffei. The sequence continues at coordinate 20,974,175 of NC_083580.1, read as the reverse complement.
GATTTTCCATTAGAGCAGTCGCGAGACGAGACTCTGCGGCATGCGTTTGACCAAGTGAGAGTAATCGATGGTCAAACGCTCCCGCCGAACGCCACCCCGTCCTTCCCCTACTTCGCGATTATGAAGGATAGGTTATACCGAGTGACGCAGGACACTCAAACTAAAGAGCGAGTCACGCAGCTTTTGATTCCAAAGAGCCGCCGGGAATTAGTATTCCAGGCGGCTCACTTTAATCCCATGGCCGGACACTTAGGGCAGGATAAAACACTAGCCCGAATAATGGCCCGATTCTATTGGCCGGGGATTCGCGGCGATGTCCGTAGGTGGTGTACGGCATGCCGCGAATGCCAGTTAGTAAATCCAGCGGCCATTCCAAAAGCGCCATTGCGCCCTCTACCGTTAATCGAGACCCCGTTTGAAAGAATTGGGATGGATCTCGTCGGGCCATTAGATCGGTCAGCACGAGGGTACCGCTTTATATTAGTTCTAGTGGACTATGCAACGCGATACCCGGAAGCAGTGCCTCTGCGCAATATCTCAGCACGCAGTATTGCAGAGGCACTCTTCCGCGTCATCTCCCGAGTTGGAATCCCGAAAGAGATTCTGACTGATCAAGGCACTACGTTTATGTCACGAACACTACGCGAACTGTATGGGTTATTGGGGATTAAGCCGATCCGCACCAGTGTATATCACCCACAAACGGACGGTTTAGTAGAACGGTTCAACCGCACCCTCAAAAATATCATTAAAAAATTCGTAAGTGAGGACGCATGTAATTGGGATAAGTGGCTCGAACCCTTGCTGTTCTCAGTGCGAGAGGTCCCTCAAGCCTCCACGGGGTTCTCCCCGTTCGAATTATTATATGGGCGTAAGCCGCGCGGCATCCTAGACGTGCTGCGGGAAAATTGGGAGGAGGGACCTTCACAGAGTAAGAATGAAATTCAGTACGTTATGGACCTGCGCGCAAAACTCCACACGCTCACCCACCTAACTCAGGAGAATTTGCGGCAGGCCCAGGAACGGCAAGCCCGCCTGTACAACAAGGGTACGCGCCTTAGAGAGTTCACACCGGGAGATAAAGTACTCGTACTCTTGCCCACGTCGAGCTCCAAATTAATCGCCAAGTGGCAAGGACCCTTTGAGGTCACACGGCGAGTCGGGGACGTCGACTATGAGGTGAGGCGAACAGACAGGGGTGGGGCGCTACAGATTTACCACCTCAATCTGCTCAAACTCTGGAACGAGGAGGTCCCCGTGGCGTTGGTGTCGGTAGTTCCGGAGAAGGCGGAGCTGGGGCCGGAGGTTCAAAAAGGGAATTTGGCATCACGTACCTCTCCGGTCCCCTGTGGAGACCACCTCTCCCCGACCCAACTCACGGAGGTCGCCCAGTTGCAGGCCGAGTTTTCGGATGTGTTCTCGCCCCTGCCCGGTCGCACTAACCTCATAGAACACCACATAGAGACACCCCCGGGGGTGGTAGTGCGTAGCCGCCCTTATAGACTACCCGAACACAAAAAAAAGGTGGTTCGGGAAGAACTTCAGGCCATGCTCGAAATGGGCATCGTCGAGGAGTCCCACAGCGACTGGAGCAGCCCGGTGGTCTTGGTTCCCAAGGCCGACGGCTCGGTCCGGTTCTGTGTGGACTATAGAAAAGTCAACGCGGTGTCTAAATTCGACGCGTACCCAATGCCTCGTATTGATGAGCTGCTCGATCGACTAGGCACGGCTCGCTTTTACTCGACACTGGATTTAACGAAGGGATATTGGCAGATCCCCTTGACTCCATTATCCCGGGAGAAAACGGCCTTTTCCACACCGTTCGGCTTACACCAGTTCGTCACACTTCCGTTTGGGCTGTTTGGGGCGCCCGCTACGTTTCAGCGGCTGATGGACCGGGTCCTCCGGCCCCACGCCACCTATGCGGCCGCCTACCTGGACGACATTATCGTTTATAGTAACGACTGGCAGCGGCACCTGCAACACCTGAGGGCCGTCCTTAGGTCGCTGAGACGGGCGGGACTCACGGCCAACCCAAAGAAGTGTGCGATTGGGCGGGTGGAAGTACGGTATCTGGGCTTCCACTTGGGCAACGGGCAGGTGCGTCCCCAAATTAATAAGACAGCAGCGATTGCGGCCTGCCCGAGGCCCAAGACCAAAAAGGGGGTGAGACAGTTCCTGGGGCTGGCTGGCTACTATCGTAGGTTTATACCTAATTATTCGGACGTCACCAGCCCGCTGACTGACCTCACTAAAAAGGGGGCGCCAGATCCGGTCCAGTGGACGGAGCAGTGCCAGCGGGCTTTCTCTGAGGTAAAGGCTGCACTGTGTGGGGGGCCACTTTTACACTCCCCTGACTTCTCTCTCCCTTTTGTGTTACAGACGGATGCGTCGGACAGAGGGCTGGGGGCCGTTTTGTCCCAGCAGGTGGAGGGGGAGGATCGCCCGGTCCTATACATCAGCCGGAAGCTGTCAGTGCGTGAGGGGCGCTACAGCACGATTGAGAAGGAGTGCCTGGCGATCAAATGGGCGGTCCTCGCCCTCCGGTACTACCTGCTGGGGCGCTCTTTCACCCTCTGTTCGGACCACGCGCCCCTCCAGTGGCTCCACCGCATGAAAGATGCCAACGCGCGGATCACCCGTTGGTATCTGGCGCTCCAACCCTTTAATTTCAAGGTGGTCCACAGGCCGGGGGCGCAGATGGTCGTGGCGGACTTCCTCTCCCGTCAAGGGGGGGGGGGGGGGGAGTCGGCTGCGGGCCGGACGGCTGCCCGGCCTGAGTCGGGCGGTGGGGGTATGTGGCAGCGGGGGCGTGGTCGAGCACCGGTCTGTGACAGGAGGGCGGAGTCAGGGAAGGTAAGTGGCAGATTCACTTCACCTGAGAGCAATTAACCTGTGTTTGTGTGTCTTCCCAGGGACCGCGCCCTATTTAGAGAGGGAGAGCGAGAGCAGAGAGATCTCTCCCGAACCAGACACCTGATGTGTGTGTGTCTGCATAAAACCTATTGTGTCCACTGAAAAGTGGAACAATAAAACTGTTTGTTGAACCTGATCTCTGTCCTGCCGTCCTCTGTGCTCCACCCACACCTAGAGAAAGCTACAGTGTTTAAATTAGTAAAACAATGTTTGATGCTATACTATCCTCTGGCCCCATCCCAATGCGGCATGGCGATGACAGCTTACAGCAGGTTATGGTCACTGAACTGCTGGTTGTCCAGGTGGTGCTCTGAAAACAATTTGGGCTTTATAGATAATTGGAGTAGTTTTGAGGGCAAGCCTGGCCTGTTAGGGCAGGATGGTATCCATCCCACTCGGGAAGGTGCTGCTCTCATTTCTTGTAGCATAGCTCATAGTCTCAGAACAGGCTTAGTTAATTTGTGACAATCCAGAGTCAAGGCCAGGGAGCAGACTAACAGGCTAAACTGACTGTTTGCTAGCTGCACAGAGTCGTCATTCAGGGTCCACTATATCGAGACTATGCCTGGTCCTTGAGCTACACAAAAAAGGTAGAAATACTCAGAGATTTTGTTCTAGTAATCTAGTTAATATAAAATTAGATCATACTGACTATACAGCCACTGCCAGCACCTTTGATCTAATGGTAGGACTATTAAATATTATCTCTTATGTCTAAAGCACTAATTGTTAATGAACATATTTCTGATCAGGAAGTTAATGTACTGTGTTTAACAGAAACATGGATTAAATCAAATGCATATGTAGCTTTAAATGAAGCTAGTCCTCCTGGATACAGTTATATACACCAGCCTCATCTAACTGGCAGAGGAGGAGGCATTACAGTTATTTACGGTATAATGATTATCCAGGTGTAACACAAAAACCTGGTTAGAAATTCAATGCATTTGAAGTTCTTAATACTAACATATCCTATGTAGCCACAAAAAATAAGTCTACCCAGCTGATTCTGTTGCTTATTTACAGGCCTCTGGAGCCATATTCTGAATTTCTTTCTGAACTTGCAGATTTCATCTCAGACCTGGTTGTTTAATTAGACAAAGCATTAGTTGTTGGAGACTTGAATATTCACTTTGATAACCCAGAGGACCCTCTGAAAACAGCATACAAAAATATAGTCATACTTCCACAGTCTGAAGCTATCTCCAATCATTATCTCATTCTAAATACAGTTAGTGGCAAAAGTATGTAAACCTCTAGGATTAGCAGTTAATTTGAAGGTGAAATTGAAGTCAGATGTTTTCAATCAATGGGATGATAATCAGGTGTGAGTGGGCACCCTGTTTTATTTAAAAAAACAGGGATCTAACATGTTTGTGGAAGTGTATCATGGCACGAACTAAGGAGATTTCTGAGGACCTCAGAAAAAGCATTGTTGATGCTCATCAGGCTGGAAAAGGTTACAAAGCCATCTCTAAAGAGTTTGGACTCCACCAATCCACAGTCAAACAGATTGTGTACAAATAGAGGAAATTCAAGACCATTGTTACTCTCCCCAGGAGTGGCCAACCAACAAAGATCACTCCAAGCAAGAGAGCAAGGCGTGTAATAGTCGACAAGGTCACAAAGGACCCCAGGGTAACTTCTAAGCAACTGAAGGCCTCGCTCACATTGGCTAATGTTAATGTTCATGAGTCCACCATCAGGAGAACACTGAACAACAATGGTGTGCATGGCAGGGTTGCAAGGAGAAAGCCACTGCTCTCCAAAACGAACATTGCTGCTCATCTGCAGTTTGCTAAGGATCACGTGGACAAGCCAGAAGGCTATTGGAAAAATGTTTTGTGGACGGATGAGAACAAAATAGAACTTTTTGGTTTAAATGAGAAGCATTATGCTTGGAGAAAGGAAACCACTGCATTCCAGCATAAGAACCTTATCCCATCTGTGAAACATGGTGGTGGTAGTATCGTGGTTTGGGCCTGTTTTGCTGCATCTGAGCCAGGACGGCTAGCCATCATTGATGGAACAATGAATTCTGAATTATACCAGCGAATTCTAAAGGAAAATGTCAGGACATCTGTCCATGAACTGAATCTCAAGAGAAGGTAGGGCATGCAGCAAGACAACGACCCTAAGCACAAAAGTCGTTCTACCAAAGAATGGTTAAAGAATAAAGTTAATGTTTTGGAATGGCCAAGTCAAAGTCCTGACCTTAATCCAATCGAAATGTTGTGGAAGGACCTGAAGTGAGCAGTTCATGTGAGGCAACCCACCAACATCCCAGAGTTGAAGCTGTTCTGTATGGAGGAATGGGCTAAAATTCCTCCAAGCCGGTGTGCAGGACTGATCAACAGTTACCGGAAATGTTTAGTTTCAGTTATTGCTGCACAAGGGAGTCACACCAGATACTGAAAGCAAAGGTTCACATACTTTTGCCACTCACAGATATGTAATATTGGATCATTTTCCTCAAGAAATAAATGACCAATTTATTATATTTTTGTCTCATTTGTTTAACTGGGTTCTCTTTATCTACTTTTAGGACTTGTATGAAAATCTGATGTTTTAGGTCATATTTATGCAGAAATAAAGAAAATTCTCAAGGGTTCACAAACTTTCAAGCACCATTGTATGTCTGAGCAACAATACATACACCTTGCCATGCTACTCTGTCATACGTATATTCACGTCAACTACTGCACAAAGTTATATTAGTAGTCTCCCAGAGTTATCAACTCTGATTTGATTACCATCACACCCCACAGAACATGATCAGGTAACTGAATGCTTAGAATCAACATTCCGCTATGCTTTAGATAATGTAACTCCACTTAAAAGAAAAATGATTAAAGAAAAAAAACTCACTAGCACCCTGGTATAATGATTATACATGCACCTGAAAACAGACCACTCGAAAATTGGAATGTAAATGGCGTTAAACAACATTGGTAGTATTCCAATTAGCATGGAAGAAGAGTCTCTTGAAGTATAGCCTCTGAGTGCTGCTAGATCAATATATCTCTCCACCCTAATACAGGATAACAAAAATAATCCTAGATTTGTATTTAATGCTATAGCAAAATTAACTAGGAAAAAGACTATCATTGACACATGCACACCTGCAATATGTAGTCGCAATGACTTCATTAATTTTTTTAATGACAAAATTGAAAATATCAGACAGAAAATTCAAACTACTAATTTAAAGCCAAACAATTTAATTAACCCTTTAGTTAACAATATAACTATCAGATTAGCAATTCAAATGTTTACTCCCCTTAGAGAAATTGAACTAACTTCACTAATTTCCACATCAAAACCTTCAACTTGTGTACTAGATCTCTTACTTACATGACTCTTCAAACAGATAATATCAGAAGCAATTGAACCTCTGCTAAAAATAATCAATTCTTCCCTTGGAACTGGCTATGTACCCAGATCCTTTAAACTAGCGGTTATCAAACCCCTGATTAAAAAACCTGACCTTGACCCCTGTCAGTGGTCCAATCATAGGCCAAAATCAAACCTCCCCTTTATCTCCAAGATCCTAGAAAATGCTGTGGCACAGCAGTTATGCTCATATCTACATAGGAATAACATCCATGAAAGGTATCCGTCAGGATTTAGACCGCATCATAGCACAGAGACCGCACTGGTTAAAGTAGTAAATGACCTATTGTTGGCATCTGATCAGGGCTGTGTCTCCCTGCTTGTATTGCTTGACCTTAGTGCAGCTTTTGACACCATTGAGCATACTATTCTCCTGGATAGACTCGAAAATGCTGTGGGAGTTAAGGAAACAACCCTCTCCTGGCTCAGGTCTTATTTAACTGATCATTATCAGTTTGTTGATGTAAATGGCGATTTTTCTTTGCATACTAAGATAAAGTTTGGTGTCCCTCAAGGTTCTGTCTTAGCCCCACTGCTTTTTTTCTTTGGATATGTTACCTCTGGGTAATATTATCCGTAAGCATGGTATTCACTTCCACTGTTATCCTGATGACACACAGTTGAAAAAGCCAGATGAGAGACACCAACTTAATAAAACTCATGAATGTGTAAAGGACATTTGACACTGGATAATTAACTTCCTTCTATCTAACCCTGATAAGACAGAAGTACTTGTACTAGGACCACATGCAGCTAGAAGCAAGTTTTATGATTACACGGTAACTCTGGATGGCCTTTCTGTTTCTTTACATGCAACTGTAAAAGATCTTGGGGTGATCATTGACTCCAGTCTTTCAGTTGAAACTCATATCGATAACATTACAAGAATAGCTTTCTTTCATCTCAGAAACAACGCTAAGATAAGAAATATAATGTCACTGCATGATGCAGAAAAACTAGTTAATAACTAGTTCAAAACAGTAATGAATTTCCTGGTTACACAGTCGTACTTTGTGACACTATAGGACACAGTTATAGAAGCGAGTTATTTATAATCATGCTATCTGTTATCACGCAGATGAGGATGGGTTCCTTTTTGAGTCTGGTCCCTCTCAAGGTTTCTTCTTCATGTCATCTGAAGGAGTTTTTCTTGCCACCATCAACTCAGGCTTGCTCATCAGGGATAAATAAATTTATTAGGGATAAAATTAGTTCATATGTTTAAAGTCTTTATTTTTCTGTAAAGCTTCTTTGTGACAATATCTGTTGTTAAAAGCGCAATACAAATAAACTGACTTGACATTTTTCAGGAGTTGCCACCATCCATATTAAGGAACACCCTGTATAGTTTCATGTTGGTTTCTTAATTCCTATTTTCAAATTACATTCACTTCTGATACAAAGTGAGTGGCATTCGTGCGTCAAGAGGGGCAGAACATCGTCTTCCAGTGAACGCTACTCAGAATACCTCGTCCGGCTCATTGCTTCATTGTTGTAGGCTTACTGAAGTATTTCAAGGGTCTCTGCTGCTGATCATAAATCCTTGCGCATTGTGAAAATCACAAATGCGCATGTGCATGTTGTCACAAAAACACATGTAACACAGGTCCTGATGTTGACTCATGCTCCTGCTGCATAAGCAAGACCTTGCCACGCTCTGCTTGTTCACAACAGGAACAGTCCTGGAACTTTTTATTAGCACCTCGTATTTAAAAGACTTCAAATGAGAATAATGAATTGGTTTTACATATCAGAAAAGTAGTTTGTTTGTTCGTTGTGGTTCCACTTGTGAACCAGTGGAAGGTTAGGGAAGAGTATAGTGCATTTTTGCTGTTATTTCCAGAAATTAATTTGGCATAGTATGCTTTACACAAACAAACAATTTCTTAGACAGGAGTGTTCTGTAAAATAGCAGCATGAAGTGGAGGAGGAGTCTGTAGTGGCAATGAGAAAAAGGCTTACGCATGCATTGATTCAGGAACTCTTGTTCAGTATGAACACATGTTGCTAATTTCCTTCCACACACATCTGTCATAAATCATCCCCTTCTAATTAATCCATGAGGTCATGAAGTAGTATACTAAGCCCAGTACTGAGCTGCACCATAAAAATGACATTTTTGGCCAAATCTCATACTGCTACACAATACAAATATAGTGTCTTGCAAAAGTATTCATCCCCCTTCATGTTTGTCCTGTTTTGTCACATTACAAGCTGGAATTAAAATGGATTTTGGGGGGTAGCAGCATTTGATTTACACAACATGCCTACCACTTTAAAGGTAAAAATGGTTGTTTTATTGTGACACAAACAATATTCAAGAGGAAAAAATCTGAAGAGTGCATAGGTATTCAACCCCCCCCCCCCAAAAAAAAAGGTCAATATTTTGTAGAGCCACCTTTTGCTACAATTACAGCTGCAAGTCTCTTGGGGTATGTCTCTATTAGCTTAGCACATCTAGCCACTGGGATTTTTACCCATTCCTCAAGGCAAAACTGCTCCAACTCCTTCAAGTTAGATGGGTTGCGTTGGTGTACAGCAATCTTCAAGTTATGCTACAGATTCTCAATTGGATTGAGGTCTGGGCTTTGACTTGGCCAATTCAAGACATTTAAATGTTTCCCTTTAAACCACTCCAGTGTAGCTTTAGCAGTATGTTTAGGGTCACTGTCCTACTAGAATGTGAACCTTCATCCCAGTGTTAAACTTCTGGCCGACTCAAACAAGTTTTCCTCCAGAATTGCCCTGTATTTAGTGCCATCCATCTTTCCTTCAGTCCTGACCAGCTTTCCTGTCCCTGCAGGTGAAAAACATCCCCACAGCATGATGCTGCCACCACCATGCTTCACTGTAGGAATGGTGTTCTCAGGGTGTTGGGTTTATGCCACACATGGCATTTCCCATGATGGCCAAAAAGATCAATTTTAGTCTCATTTAACCAGAGAATGTTCTTCCATGTGTTTGGGGAGTCTGCCACATGCTGTTGGGCAAACTCCAAATGTGTTTTCTTCAGCAATGATTTTTTCTGGCCACTCTTCCATAAAGCCCCACTCTGTGGAGTGTATGGCTTAAAGTGGTCCTATGGACAGATACTCCCATCTCCACTGTGGATCTTTGCAGCTCCTTCAGTGTTATCTGTGGTGTCTTTATTGCATCTCTGGTTAATGTCCTCCTTGCCTGGTCTGTGAGTTTTGGTGGGCAGCCTTCTCTTGTCAGGTTTGTAGTGGTGCCATATTCTTTCCATTTTGCTATAATGGATTTAATGGTGCTCCATGGGATATTTTTTATAACCCACCCCTGATCTATACTGCTTCACAACTTTGTCTCTGACATGTTTGGAGGCTCCTTGGTTTTCATGTTGCTTGCTTAGTAGTGTTGCAGAGTCAGGGTCCCTCCAGAACAAGTTGATTTATACAGACATCATGTGACAGATCATGTGACACTTTGATTGCACACAGGTAGATCTTAATCAACTAATTATGTGACTTATGAAGTGAATTGGTTGGACCAGCACTTATTTAGGGGCTTCCTGTGACAGGGGGTGAATACCTATGCACAATCCAGATTTCTGTTTTTTTTTTTCAACTTAATTATTGTTTGTGTCACAATAAAACAACAATTTTTCACCTTTAAAGTGGTAGGCATGTTGTGTCAATCAAATGGTGCTAACCCCCCAAAAATCCATTTTAATTCCAGTTTGTAATGTGACAAAACAGGACAAATACCAAGTGGGATGAATACTTTTGCAAGACACTTTTTCTTTTAAGAATGGTGTACTGTTCTGCTTTAAAAGACAGCTGTCTTTTTTTTTTTTTTACTTTTTAAAATTTTTTTGGTGAACAATAACAGGATATCCTATACACCCCCAATCTCCTATTTCCTGTATCGCCTGTGTTCATGTCTGTATAACTTTTGAGGTTTTGTCACACTGCATCAAAGTTGCATTTGGGGAAAAAAGCTCAGCTTAATGCTCAGTTTAAATATCCATTGTGTCATTAGTTTCCATTTTCCAGATGCCTTCATGATAATATGATAATCCTGTTAATAAGGGGGCAGCATGGTGGTGCAATGACTAGTACTCTCACTTCACAGCAAGAACCTTGTGGCCAACTGAGGCCTTTCTGTGGGGAATTTGCATGTTCTCCCTGTGCCTGCGTGGGTACTCTGGTTTCCTCCCATAGTCCAAAAATATGTGGACTAAGCTAACTGGCTATTCTGAATTGCCCATAGGTGAGAATGAGTGTGTGAATATGAGGTTGTTTGTCTCAATAGATTGGTGACCTGCCCATGGCGTACCCTGTCTCTCACCTGAAGTCAGCTGGGATTGGCTCCAGCTTCATCCGCAATCCTGATGAAGCACAAACTGCTGAAAAAAAAAGAATGCTGGCTAAAACAGAAAGGTGTCATTAACTTTTTCAGCAGTTTGTGCTACAGTAGCTCTTCTGTGGGATTGGACCATATGGGCAAGCCTTCGTGCCCCATGCGAATCAATGAGCCTTCGACACCCATGACCCTGTTGCCAGTTCACCGGTTATCCTTCCTTGGACCACTTTTGGTAGGTACAAACCACTGCATACCAGGAACACCCCACAATATGTGCCATTTTGGAGATGCTCAGACCCAGTCATCTAACAATCACAATTTGACCCTTGTCAAAGTCACTCAGATACTTACAGTATACTTGCCCATTTTTCTTGCTTCCAACACATCAACTTCAAGAACTGACTGTTTTTTTGCTGCCGAATATATCCAACCCCTTGACAGGTGCTACTGTAATGAGATAATCAATGTTATTCACTTCACCTGTCAGTGTTTTTAATGTTCAGTGTATATCTGTATACAGTGGTGCTTGAAAGTTTGTGAACCCTTTAGAATTTTCTATATTTCTTCATAAATATGACCTAAAACATCATCAGATTTTCACACAAGTTCTAAAAGTAGATAAAGAGAACCCAGTTAAACAAATGACACAAAAATATTATATTTGGTCATTTATTTATTTATTGAGGAAAATGATCCAATATTACATATCTGTGAGTGGCCAACGTATGTGAACCCCTAGGATTAGCAGTTCATTTGAAGGTGAAATTAGAGTCAGGTGTTTCCAATCAATGGGATGACAATCAGGTGTGAGTGGGCACCCTGTTTTATTTAAAGAACAGGGATCTATCAAAGTCTGATCTTCACAACATATGTTTGTGGAAGTGTATCATGCCACGAACAAAGGAGATTTCTGAGGACCTCAGAAAAAGCATTGTTGATGCTCATCAGGCTGGAAAAGGTTACAAAGCCATCTCTAAAGAGTTTGGACTCCACCAATCCACAGTCAGACAGATTGTGTACAAATGGAGGAAATTCAAGACCATTGTTACCCTCCCCAGGAGTGGTCGACCAACAAAGATCACTCCAAGAGCAAGGTGTGTAATAGTCAGCGAGATCACAAAGGACCCCAGGGTAACTTCTAAGCAACTGAAGGCCTCTCTCACATTGGCTAATGTTAATGTTCATGAGTCCACCATTAGGAGAACACTGAACAACAATGGTGTGCATGGCAGGATTGCAAGGAGAACGCCATTGCGCTCTAAAAAGAGCATTGCTGCTCGTTTGCAGTTTGCTAAAGATCACATGGACAAGCCAGAAGGCTATTGGAAAAATGTTGTGTACGGATGAGACCAAAATAGAACTTTTTGGTTTAAATGAGAAGCGTTATGTTTGGAGAAAGGAAAACCCTGCATTCCAGCAAAATAACCTTATCCCATCTGTGAAACATGGTGGTGGTGGTAGTATCATGGTTTGGGCCTGTTTTGCTGCATCTGGACCAGGACGGCTTGCCATCATTGATAGAACAATGAATTCTGAATTATACCAGCGAATTCTAAAGGAAAATGTCAGGACATCTGTCCATGAACTGAATCTCATAGAAACATTAAGTTGCAGTTATTGCTGCACAAGGGAGTCACACCAGATACTGAAAGCAAAGGTTCACATAATTTTGCCACTCACAAATATGTAATATTGGATCATTTTCCTCAATAAATAAATGACCAAGTATAATATAATATTTTTGTCTCATTTTTTTAACTGCATTCTCTTTATCTACTTTTAGGACTTGTGTGAAAATGTGATGTTGTTTTAGGTCATATTTATGCAGAAATATAGAAAATTCTAAAGGGTTCACAAACTTTCAAGCACCACTGTATGTTACTTCTCTTTACATTTTTGCTTACCCCTGTCCCCACCTCTCTTTCTGTTACACACACACACAGACAGACATACTACCAGACACCCAAGTTTGAAAAGACAAGGTGTTTCCGCCTGCAGAACTCACTGGATGTTTTTTTTTTTTAAGATTATACCAATCTGAGTAAACTCTACAGACTGTTTTGCATGAAAATCCCAGATGATCAGCAGTTACAGAAATATTCAAACCAGCCTGGCTGGTACCAGCAATCATGCCACGGTCAAAATCACCAAGATTACTTTTTACCCCCATTCTGATGGTTGATGTGAAAATTACCAGAAGATACTGGCCCATATCTGCATGATTTTATGCACTGCACTGTTGCCAAATGATTGGCTGATTTAGATAATTGCATGAATAAGTAAGTGTACTTTGAAGTTCACCATTTGGCTCATGTAAGGTAGATTAATCCATTATTTTCACCACACTTTAATGAAAATCATGAAAATATGGTCCATAAGGTAAAGAAAAGGCATAGATTCGCTTATTTCAGTAACTTCGGTAGGGAAAACAGTGAAGGATGTGGCAAAGATAAATGCTTAAACAAACCACATAACACTGAATTCTTTCCACATTTCTCACTTACCACAAGTGTGGCTAAAGATTTTAATGTTGTCCAACTTGTTCATTGTGTCATCATAGTCAAGCGATAAGTGCTCGAATTGTTGTTCATTATTAGGAATTGGTTGTAGTGGTTATGGATCTTTGGTGTTTCTGGTCATTACTGATATCTACAAATGGAGCCACAGTTAGCATTGTGAAATCAAATAATCTCACAAAGTAAACTGGTTGAGAGATGTTACAGAGGAAGAAATATATATTTATAATATGCTGAAATTCATAAATGCTGGTTTCCAGCCTCACATTGCTTACAAAAAATCTCTGATATTCTTTGAATATTCAACCTACCTTCTGTCTTACTTAGCAGTTTTGTATTGTGGCCAAGTCTAGGTAATGGAAGCTTAGCTTTGGAAGCTGACCAAGTATGAGGGCATATATTCTGCCTTGTCTGTGTAAAAATACAGTAACGTTCCCAACTCCCAGTATATCCAAGAAATGTTTTTTTTTTTAAAGTGCTATAATCATGCCATTGACACATGCCCATTTCTTTACTATGTTACAATTTCTCAGTACATGTGGGATACATACTGTACAAGGAATACCAAAGTGAGCAAATCATGTACTGTACATGTACAGTGAACTACACAGGCATAGATAAGTAAGACCAGAACAATGGGTTGCACTGATAAAGAAAAGTCAGGTCATCAAATTGCACTGGATGTGTCACTAAAGTGGAAGACCTGAAAGACAAGATTAAAAAGAAATATAAAAAGAAATGCAAAGCCATGAGCCTTGTCTGTGTAAAAATACAGTAACGTTCTCAACTCCCAGTATATCCAAGAAATGTTTTTTTTTTAAAGTGCTATAATCATGCCATTGACACATGCCCATTTCTTTACTATGTTACAATTTCTCAGTACATGTGGGATACATACTGTACAAGGAATACCAAAGTGAGCAAATCATGTACTGTACATGTACAGTGAACTACACAGGCATAGATAAGTAAGACCAGAACAATGGGTTGCACTGATAAAGAAAAGTCAGGTCATCAAATTGCACTGGATGTGTCACTAAAGTGGAAGACCTGAAAGACAAGATTAAAAAGAAATATAAAAAGAAATGCAAAGCCATGAGTTTACTTTTTTCCCTGAGCCACTCAGAATGTAGAAAAAGGCGTCTGAATGATGATGGTGTCATCGTTTCCAGCCAAGTACCTCAGAGTGGTCACATTTCCTACTGAAATAACGATCTAATCCTCAGACACATTTTCAGGAGCTCCAACTAACAAGGCAGATTAAGCTGGATATCCCACAGATGACGACTTAAGAATCTTCATCTCACATAACACTTCCTTCCTATTTTTACTTGCTATTGTCCAGTATACATTTTACAATTAGAAAATACGACCACATCACGCCTGTCTTATCCACACTGTAAAGGTGTCTAAACTTTTGATTGGTGCTGTATATACAATATAATTATGTATAGTTTGGATGTCTGTGGTGTATTAAACTCTCAGGGTCCTGGGTCAGTTTGCCCTGGTGATGACTCCCAATGGGAGCCACACAAGGGTTAACAAATTGCAATTAGATTTGCATTTCTTCAAAGAAATACTAGTGATTGCAAAGCAAAAAAAGATGGATATGAGTGGAGTATCAAAATGAAAATTAAATAACTCGTGTTGTTTACGAGACCTACGCAGTGAAGTTGGAACAAAGTTTCTACATTAAGCGGTTCAAGTTGACTTAATCATAGAATTTAGTAATAATAATGCCTATGGATAACAATATAGTGTTTTAGCACAATAATTGCTCTTACCATACATAAGATTTAAAAAAGAAAAGAAAAAACCTGCCATGACATCTCACTGGGTAAAAGAAAGAAAAAGAGTGGTACTGCCTAGTCCTGAATAATGTCCAACTGTGACCAAGTGTTTATATAACCTATGAAGGGATGCCCTGAAAAATGTAATATGAAGCCCAGAAGCCAATGCCAGACATGTCCACACCCATAAAACAATTTATGAACAGAAACGCTGTTCGAAAGGAAAGAGAGAAAGAAAAAGAAAGAAAAAAGAGAGCAAAGAACACAGCATTGAAAAAGAGCTCTGCAAAATCCCACAGATATAGAAAACAGCTCATACATAATCACAAACTTCATATAGTCATATATATATATATACTCTATAGTCGCATCCAAAAGTCTAAGATCTGCCAAAAACTGCTTACATTTTCAAGCAACATCATAATTTAGTCATAAATGATAAACTGTTAGTTATGACTTGTCCATGGTGTACCCTGCCTCTCGCCTATATCGCCAGGCTCCAGCTTTCCTGCGACCGTGTAGGACAGGATAAGCGGCTACAGATGATGGATGGATGGATGGATGTTAGTTATGTGGTTTTAGCTCTCTATTTAGAGCTCAGATAACTCCTAGAGTACATTGTTGGAAGTTGTTGCCATGTCAAAATAACTTCCCTATTCACCATATAAGTGCAGTCACGTTGTAGCCTTGTCCATGTTCTCAGTATTGCCTAGGTATTTCACAGTGTTCTTGCCCATTATATAAATCCAGTGTACATTGAATTCAGAAATAACTGATGCTCATATTCATAAATTGCTCATGAGATCACAAGTTCCTGGTCACACAATAGCACTATTTGACTATACAGTATAAAGTTGGAGAAGGGAAAATATTTACAATCGTACTCTCCATTGTCACCCAGATGAGGATGGGTTCTGTTTTGAATCTGGTTCCTCTCAGTGTTTTTGTCATACTGCCTCAGGGAGAGTTTCCTTGGCACTTTTGCCTTTGCCTAGCTCATGAGGGATAAAATTAAAATTTATATCTGGAATTTCTGTAAAGCTGCTTTGTGACAATGTTGATGGTTAAAAAAAGCTCTACACACTGTATACTATTGTGTACTGAGAGTTCTACTGCCTTAAATGTGGCACCATGGTTCTCGAGGCTTAAAAATTAAACTAACTATATTATACATTATATACAATACCTTGCCTGGCCCAGTAAACAAACAAACAAAAACCCTCACACACTAACAGTTGGTTGCGCCACCTTTGACTTTGATTATGGTGTGCGTTCACCGTGGCATTGTTTCAACAACTTTATGCAACATCACAACATTTATTTCCATCCAGAATTGCATTTATTTTTTGCTGAGATCTTGTCTTGAGGACTGGCGAGTCGAACCATTCTGTAAAGTCTTCTTCAGCACATCCCAAAGACTTCCAATGGGGTTAAGGTCGGGATTCTGTGGTGGCCAATTCATGCGCAAAAATGATTCCTCATGCCTCCTGAACCACACTTTCATAATTTGACCCCTAATTTTATGCTCGTGCTATCAAGGAAGAAAAAAATCCATTGATGGGATAACTTGGCCATTCAGTACATTCAGGTCGTCAGCTGACTTCCTTTTATTGTCTCTTTTTATGGTTGAGCTGCGACCTGATCAACTGAAGCAAACCCAAATCATAACACTGCCTTTAGAGGCTTGTACTGTGGCCACTATGTATGATGGGCGCATCGCTTCATGCGCTTCCCTTCTTACCCTGATACACCCATCACTTAGTGTGTGTGTATAAAGGCTCTTACTATCACTATTAAACATAGCCATGAGTTATTTATATACTGTATGTGTGTGTATATATATATATATATATATATATATATATAAAATGATTTGATTTCACCCAGTGTTTAAGTGATCTCTGATCATGGTCAGTCAAGATTTTTTTCTGACCACATTTCTTACACAAAACTGACAGTTCACCACTATCTTTCATCTCATTATCTCTAGCCGCTTTATCCTGTTCTACAGGGTCGCACGCAAGCTGGAGCCCATCCCAGCTGACTACGGGCGAAAGGCGGGGTACACCCTGGACAAGTCGCCAGGTCATCACAGGGCTGACACATAGACATAGACGACCATTCACATTCGCACCTACGGTCAATTTAGAGTCACCAGTTAACCTAACCTGCATGTCTTTGGACTGTGGGGGAAACCGGAGCACCCGGAGGAAACCCATGCGGACACGGGGAGAACATGCAAACTCCGCACAGAAAGGCCCTCGCTGGCCACGGGGCTCGAACCCGGACCTTCTTGCTGTGAGGTGACAGCACTAACCACTACACCACCGTGCCCCCCACTATCATTCATGTGTTGTACAGTTCTTAACCCAATTACAGTAGTTTCACCAATCTCCTTTTTTTTTTTTTTTTTTGCTTGATGCAAGCCAATACATTGACCCTTCTGAAACACAATAACATCTTTTCCATGACTATGGGATACATCTTCTGACATGGTTGTTTAAGAAATGAGAAGCTACTCACTGCATCAGTTAGAGTTAAAAGAATTGTTGCTTGTGGAAACATATTAATCACTGCAGTAATTGTCCAATCAAAGCTCTTAACTATTTGCTTATAGGCAATTCCATGTAAATGTCAACCTCACCATGCAAAAATAAAGCAACATGTAATACATCAAAACCACTCCCAGAGGTCTCACCTAGGCCTGTATTTTACAGATGTGAATAAGTTGAACCAATTTGTAACCAACCTAATATGTCACTGTCAGTCTTTCTTTCTTATAATGTAAACCCCAAGCTAAAATCAACTTTGATCATGTACAATTCTATATTATTGCCACAAGCCACAGAAATGTATGCTAAAATCCACAAAACAGCAAAACAATAGCCATCCTAAATATTATTTAAGAACTTTGATAGTTTTAGCTGATATTTAGAGAGTTTTTCAAAGGGTTATGGTGGTTAAATTGCTGATTTTCTAAACATATGCCATGTCTATTTCAGACGCGTCACATCCATAACGGAATTTCGTCACATCCATAACGCTGACTTTTCCTTCCGAAACTCTGCATGAAATACAAAATATTTTAAACAAAGATTTTTTAATATTCACCTTGGACCCCTCTATCAAATGGATATCTCCATTTCGACATTAGGTTTACAATTTCACAGAGTTTGATAAAAATGTACAGTCACCCAAGAAAAGTGATACTTTTTCTGTCACATCCATAACGCATCTTTTATTGGCATTTTCTGGCATGCCCTAGATGTACTATGGGAACTGTTCTTGTTCTATCACTTCTCCAGTATGGTACAGCCTTAAAATATGCAACACCTGTTTAAATACTGGGAGACAATAAAACATGCACTGGGTCATTTGTTGCCATTTTGAGTTCAAGTGTCACGTCCATAACGCTGGAATTGCTCTTATTCAAATAGTGACTTTTTTGGCCAGGGAGTGTGTATATATAATAAACTGAATGTATAGAAATTGCCTGAAAACAGTCCAAACATCTGCAATGCTAACCACAGGTTCATAACTCAGATCAAAACAGCTTCATAAAAATGTGAGAATTAAATAAATAAATATTTAACCAAATCTCCACTTTAGAAGTACTAATCAGAAATATTAGCACATTCAAAAGTTGTTTAAATGTTTGTCTAGTCAGTCCAGGAACACCTAGTTTGTTTATTGACAGGAAATTAGTGATTGAGAAAATGTCCAAGCATTTACCATGTTGTAACTATTGCTCTCTCAGTCAAGTTCCTTTCAAGACATTCAATGACCACAGGATCAACCTTCAGATCAAACTTATTGGCAAACCAATGTCCATCGTTGAGGAGCCACCGGAGTTCAGCAGCACCATAAATGCATACACTGTGTACATGTACCCCTGTGCATGCTGGATAAAGCTTCCCTTCCAGGTATTGCCACTTCACCAGGCGTGTCTTGCTCATCAAGTCTGAAATGTCTGGGTCAGACCTTTTGATCGCACCAGGGACTCCAGGGATGCGAATCAAGGTGGCCCAGAAATGTTCGTCAGGTGAGTATGTGTCCTCAGACCAGGCTAGAAAGTCTTTTACCAGAGGACTCCAGTGCACAAAGTTTACAAACTCTCTGGAGAGAACGAAGTAAGCACTGCCCACAAATATCTCAATGTTATGAGGTGGGGGCTGTTTCTTCTGATTTGTTTTGACTGGAGTAGCATGGTACCGTGATTGTGAATCTTTGAGCTCAAACTGGAAAGTGAAGCGCTGCTTCTTGAATGTGCTGGGACGGGTTGTCTCAAGCACGTTCATACCTTTTAGAGCCTTGAGGTCGGATACAATCTCAGCATTGGAACGGAGTGGGAAATCCTGGCCACATAGGTTGATGACGTATCTCCAGCGGATGTGGGAGTTTAGGAGATCAGAGAGGCAGTTGAGGTCAGCACGGAGGCGTGAGATGCCCCCATACTGCACTGTCTCTAACCGTGAAGCCACAAAGACATTGGGAAGGCAGCGTGTTAGACCATGCATAGCTTCTGCGAAAGTCATTGATGATTTCAGGTCATAGTGGATGCAATAGACGTTGTGTGGTGCATAAATGGCACGCAGGAGCCGCTCTACCATGTATGCATCTTTGTGCACCACCAGAGAGAAAGCAAGTGGAAAATCACGTTCCTGGTCAGATATCTTGACTTTACTGTACCCCTTTGATGCCAAGAATTGTACACAGTCCAAATTTGCATTCACCATGCTCATGTCACTTGGAATGGGAGGGACTTTCTTTCTGAGTTCCAAAGTCTTACCCAAACTAACAGGGTCCATGTCATAAATATCCAAACAGTTGATTCCATATTGTTCAGTAAAACGCCACTGAGTATCTGTTGGCCCTCTGGCTTGTCTGGATTTGATGTCATTATCATTAGTAATTTTTACATATCTGATCAGACCACAAAATACCAATATTGACAATAAGAGGAAAAGCCAAGTCCTTCCCTGGTTGAGGGGTCTGGTGCAGCTTTTCATTCTGAAGGATAAAAAAAAAACAAGAATCGTATGTTTATGAGAGAGGCATTAAAATCAGTTTTCTTTCCCATCTCTTTAATAACAGACTAAACAGGATATGTATCTTGACAGATCACAAGTTTTGAATTTAGCTCAACTAAATCGAAGTACATACCACAGACACCAGTTACTCATCATGCTAAATTTTCAAGAGTCCAAAGACTTCAAGAGCGCAAGTGGCTTAAATTAAGCTTACCTCATTCTGTCCCTTTCTCTTCTACAACCCCAATTCCAAAAATGTTAGGACACTGTGTAAAACGTAAATAAGAACAGAATCCGATGATTTGCAAATCACAGAAACCCTATATTTCATTGAAAATAGTACAAAGACAACATAGTAAATGTTGAAACTGAGAAATCCTATTGTTTGTTCAAAAATATATGCTCATGTTGAATTTAGTGCTGGCAACATGTTTCACGAAAGTTGGGACAGGGGTAACAAAAGTCTGGAAAAGTTGTGTAATGTTAAAAAAAACTAATTGGCTTAACTGGCAAGAAGTCAGTAACATGATTGGGTATAAAAAAGAAAGCATCCCAGAGAGGCTGAGTCTCTCAGAAGTAAAGATAGGTAGGGTTCACCACTCTGAGAAAGACAATAGCACAAAGGGCAAATAGTGCAATAATTTAAGAAAAATGTTCCTCAATGTAAAATTGCAAAGAATTTGAGGATCACATCACGTATGGTGGGCGGAACGGTGGTGTAGTGGTTAACACTTGCCTCACAGCAAGAAGGTTCTGGGTTTGAGCCCAGCGGCCAACGGGGGGGGGGCACCTTTCTTAGTGGAGTTTGTATGTTCTCCACATGTCTGTGTGGGTTTCCTCTAGGTGCTCCAGTTTCCCCCACAGTCCAAAGACATGTGGTTAGGTTAACTGGCTACTCTAGGTGTGAATGGTTGAAAACCTCTATAATAATCCAGTAGAAGGCAACGGGAAACCACTACTGTAATGTTCCCTAGAATCTCTGATGGACATCAGAGCCAGACCTGCCATCAGGCAGAATACTAAAGAAGATCATCATCTACAGCACATAATGTTATTAAAAGATTCACAGAATTCGGAGACATCTCTGTACGCAAGGGACAAGGCTGAAGATCTCAGGCGATGTTGCATTAAAAACAGACATGATTCTATAGTGGAAATCACCGTATGGGCTTAGGAACACTTCCAAAAAAACATTGTTTGTGAACGCAGTTTATCACGACATCCACAAATGCAAGTTAAAACCATATATAAGCAATATCCAGAAACGCCGCCGCCTTCTCTGGGCCTGCGCTCTTTTATAATGGACTGAGGTAAACTGGAAAACTGTCCTGTGGTCTAACAAATCGAAATTTTTAATTACTTTTGGAAATCAGGGCTAAAGAGGAGAGGGACCATCCAGTTTATCAGCACACAGTTCAAAAGCCAGCATCTGTGATGGTATATGGGTGCATTATTGCACATGGCATGGGTAGCTTGGACATCTGGGAAGGTACTATTAATGCTGAATGATATATACATGTTTTGGAGCAACATGATGCCATTTAGATAATGTCTTTTTCAGGGAAGGCCTTGCTTATTTGCCAAACTGCATTCTGCAGTATTATAACTGCATGGCTCGAGAGTAAGAATCCGGGTGCTAAACTGGCCTGCCTGCAGTCCAGACCTATCTTCCATTTAAAACATCTGGTGCATTATGAAGCGCAAAATACGACAAAGGAGACCCCAAACTGTTGAGCAATTGAAATTGTATATTCGGCAAAAATGGGACGACGTTTCTCTTTCAAAACTACAGCGATTGGTCTCCTCAGTTCCCAAATGTTTACGAAGTGTTGTTAAAAGTAAAGGTGATACAACACAGAGGTAAACATGCCCCGTCCCAACTTTTTTGAAACATGTTGCTGACATCAAATTCAAAATGACCATATATTTTTCAAAAAACAATAAAATTCCTCAGTTTCAACATTTGATATGTTGCCTTTGTACTATTTTCAATGAAATATAGGGTTTCCATGATTTGCAAATCATTGCATTCTGTTTTTATTTACATTTTACACAGCATCCCAATTTTTTTTTGCAACTGGGGTTGTATAATCCTGAACCCTGGTTAAAATGAATGCTGCATAACCTCAAAAAAAATTTTGATGTCATTATTCTCTCTAAAAGCATTGGAACGGCAATTATTTTGTTTTTGCTGTA
The DNA here is from genome assembly GCF_027579695.1 of Neoarius graeffei. Classification (NCBI taxonomy): domain Eukaryota; kingdom Metazoa; phylum Chordata; class Actinopteri; order Siluriformes; family Ariidae; genus Neoarius; species Neoarius graeffei. The sequence continues at coordinate 20,952,011 of NC_083580.1, read as the reverse complement.
TACTATACTAAAGACTTTGAGATAAAAAACTAGCGTTTGAGATAAAAAGATGAATATGATAATAATAATAATAATAATAATAATAATAATAATAATAATAATTTCTATACTGCCTTTCACAATCCCAAAGTCATTTTACAGTAGGGATGAAAAAAAGACTAAACAGTAAGAGAGGAATAAAAATGTTCATGGAAAAGATAAGTCTTCAATTGAGATTTGAAAGTAGAGAAAGAAGAGCAGTCACAGAGAGACTGAGAAAACAGAGTTTGGGGCAGTGGCACTGAAGGACCTGCCTCCCATGGTGAAAAGTCCATCCATCCATCCATCCATCCATTATCTCTAGCCGCTTGTTCTGTTCTACAGGGTCGCAGGCAAGCTGGAGCCTATCCCAGCTGACTATGGGCGAGAGGCGGGGTACACCCTGGACAAGTCGCCAGGTTATCACAGGGCTGACACATAAAGACAAACAATCATTCACACTCACGGTCAATTTAAAGTCATCAATTAGCCTAACCTGCATGTCTCTGGACTGTGGGGGAAACCGGAGCACCCGGAGGAAACCCACGCGGACACGGGGAGAACATGCAAACTCCACACAGAAAGGCCCTCGTCGGCCACTGGGCTCGAACCCAGGACCTTCTTGCTGTGAGGCGACAGCGCTAACCACTACACCACCGTGCCATCCCGACTTAGACCATGGCACCTTTTATTTGAACCTACCCATTACTGAAATGATTTTAGCAAATATTGGAACATGCAATTAAACCTTATGAATTTATTGGAAAAATAAAGACCCTAAACCTAAAGGAGCTCTTAGCCAACTTCCCCTTTCCCTTCTTCCTGTCACTGGGTTAGTACCCTAAAGAGGTTTTTTTTTTCCTTAATCTTTATGAATGATATTTAACTTGGAAACATGGATGTCTTTTAAATATCTTTAAAAATATTATTAAAGTTTTAAAACGTCACTAGGTATAAAAAGTGTATGCTTGAGGGTGTGACTGCAGCAGTGCGGAAAGTACAGTAAATTGTAGTTTACCTCAGTTGTTCAAATGATGAAACAGCATTCTGTCTTTACTATTTATTTGAAGCATTTGATCAAATCAGACCTGCTACAACATGGTAATGTTACTTTAGGACATTAAATGTTTTCACAGAAAGCCTGCTTTGTAGAATTTCCGTTAGAGGACGTCGAATAAAAATGAATTTACCGTTACTGAGTGAATCGCACCGGCTTCAAGTCCACGCCAGAAAAGTTAGCAAACTTCAGCTTTTTTTCCCCTGAAGCCTAAAACCAGACTGAAATCAACAGTGTGTCCAAAATCCTGAACAACTCAAAGAAGCGGACTGAAGCTGCCTCATGTTTCCCCGAGAGCTCTGTGTGTGTGTGTGTGTGTGTGTGTCTCTTTCTCTTTCTGTCTCTCATCTCACAATCTCATCTGGGTTGTGGTTGAAACTGACACTAAACTCGGAGCTAATAATGAAATAAAGACGTCAAAGACTTTCACTTCATTAGTCAAGTCAAGTTTATTCGTATAGCGCTTTTAACAAATAACATTGTTGCAAAGCAGCTTTACAGAATTTGAACGACTTAAAACATGAGCTAATTTTATCCCTAATCTATCCCCGATGAGCAAGCCTGTGGCCATGGGCGTGGGGGACATGTCCCCTGCACTCCCCGTAGAGTAGAGTGGGGGGAAAAAGCCCCCCTTAAGGAAAATTCAGTTTTTCTCCAAGTTGAAATGAACCATGTGTTTAGTTTTAATCATAGTTTTTGACAACAGTGACATGAAAAAATAATGCCACCTAAAGTTTGCCTAAAGTTAATACTTAATTTTTTTTTTTTTTAACAAAAACAAACATGGCGGCACGGTGGTGTAGTGGTTAGCACTGTCGCCTCACAGCAAGAAGGTCTGGGTTCGAGCCCCGGGGCCGGCGAGGGCCTTTCTGTGTGGAGTTTGCATGTTCTCCCCGTGTCCGCGTGGGTTTCCTCCGGGTGCTCCGGTTTCCCCCACAGTCCAAAGACATGCAGGTTAGGCTAACTGGTGACTCTAAAATTGACCGTAGGTGTGAATGTGAGTGCGAATGGTTGTCTGTGTCTATGTGTCAGCCCTGTGATGACCTGGCAACTTGTCCAGGGTGTACCCCGCCTTTCGCCCGTAGTCAGCTGGGATAGGCTCCAGCTTGCCTGCGACCCTGTAGAAGGATAAAGCGGCTAGAGATAATGTGATGTGATGTGAAAAACAAACATTGTGCCAAGGGGGCCTTTTACCCCCCCCCCCCCCCCCCCCCCCCCCCCCAGTGGGGTAAAAGGCCCCCTGAGGTGGGGCAATAGGCCCCCTCACTCAAAAAAAGCTGTTTGGATAGCAAAAGTGTTTACTTAAGCCTATAATGTGAAAGAAACAAGAAAGCATCCCTGAATTAATGAATAGATGCATTATTTTATTATATTTCGCATTTTAATTTCAATTTTTTAAAATTTCAATTATTTTTAATATTAAGTTCAAATTACTTGCTTTACTCAACCAGGTAAGCGAGATGTTATTAAAAACTACGTATCTGCTATTCAGAAATGTATGAAATACAGTAATTATGATAAAAGGAAACGATGCCCCCTGGGGGCCATTTACCCCGCCATTAAGGGGGCGTTTTACCCCACAGACTACACTTTTACAAAAAAGGGTCTTACTTTCAAAATGTGATTCAACTTTTTATACCTAATGTATTTTTTTTAACGTACTGACTTGTCTACTCATACCCAGAGCCGGCCCGTGGCATAGGCAATATAGGCAAATGCTAAGGGCGCTGCGTCCATCCAGGGGCGCAGAAACGGGGGGAGAAAAATTATGACTTCCACTATTCTGAAAACGAGTCAGCATTATAATGTCTTAGCCTAATTTAATTGTACAGCAAAGCATGTAGTCAGGGTGCGATTTGTCAAAAAAAGTGGGGTGGGGTGGTGGTTGTTAATCATGAAACAATAAGCGCTCAACAGTGGTTCGCCCTGTCTATAGTGTGTCTTCGGGCGCGCAAGTGCTCATCCGCGGCTATTCTCTGTTTTGGCCATGTAATCATAGCCGGCGATTGCTATAGGCAACCTAGGCAATTGCCTAGAGCGCAAAGTGTGCCCAGGGGCGCCAAGGGCGACCAAAACCCCAGCAAAAAGGAGGGATGGAGTTATTGAATGGAGATGTTACCAAGTGCATCAGTGGTGTACAATGTTTTCAACCACTGTGCTGCCGAACTCTAGTACCGCGGAACACTAGTGTGCCGTGAGAGATCACCAAGTGTACCGTGGAAAATTATAGAATGACTGACTGTATATTGTAAATATTGGCAACAGCGTTTTAGTTTCAGTCAACATTTTCTATTGGTGATGTGCCTTGAGATTTTTTCATTGAAAAAAGTGCACCCTGGCTCAAAAAGGTTGAAAAACAAGTGTAGCCTATGCAGTAGTGGTCGGTGATTTCCTTATGCCTACTAAAAATGCACAATGATAGGTTATAAGAGGGGCAGGGGGAGTGGTGTTCATCGGGGAATGAGAATGGCTATCCACGGCAAAAAGTAGCCCAGACTACAAGTGCTTAAATGAAGAAATCCAAACTCTCGGGTGCGCAAGGGCGCAAACGAAGGCTACAGGAAGAAATAAATAGAGCCAAGTATAGAGGCAAGTCTGATCTAATCTCTCATATCAACCATTATAGTGGCAAATTAATATTTTAGACGCCTGAATCAATGTCTGCCTAGCTAATTAGATGCAAACAGCAATAGACTTCAATAACAAAGTACCCATAATAGCACTTTTGTTTGAAAATACAACCCATTGATGTCCTAACAGGGTGCTTAAGTTTGCACAATTTAGAATTGTAGAATTTTTTATTCATTTAATTTGTTAATTTTTCAGAGATGACTTAACTTTTAATAGCAAAAAAGAAACTAAAAATAATTTCTTGTTTATTGTCCATGCACTACACTTTGAACAGGGTGCGGAAGAGTTTTTGCCCATTATATGGAGATATGTATTGAATTTGTGTGGTCATTTTACTTTGTGACACTTTATGTTAATAATAATAACAATAATGAAAAAGATAAAAATGACTTCTTGTTTATTGTCCATGCACCGTACATTGTTTAATAGTAATAGAATAGAGCAGTGGTTCTCAACCTTTTTGGGGTCCTGGACCCCCTGCATATTTCTGATCAACCCTGAGGACCCCTCCCACCCGATCTGGAGGCTAGGGTGCAATTTGATAGAAACAGCAGAAACTGCATTTTAAATTGCATTATGGCATTTATTCACTCTATTCACAACACAACAGCATAGTTTCCAGAAATATGTAACAAAACAGGATATTTATGGCATAAATATCCTATCTGCATAAATTTTATGCAGCATGTTCTGAACATTATGTAACAAAACAGAACTTTTATATAGTAGCTTTCAGAAATATGAATGTAATGAAACAGATTTCATCTTCTGAACATTATATAACAAAACAGAACTTTTATGTAGTAGATTTAAGAAATATGAATGTAATGAAACAGATTTTTTATGCACTCTTCAAGAACAAAAACAAACATAAGTATGAAATCTCAATGAATATAATATATAATTAAGCAATAATATAATAATTATGTAACTAAGTCTTGGTTTTATCTGTAGAGCCAGATGGTGTGTGTTATCAGAGCAAAGCATCCTCACTTCTGTTTTTGTGTCACTTGGGTGTGGTGTAGTGAGGTTTGTAACATTAGCTTAATTTTGAGCGCCAACTGGAACCTTGCAAATTAATGAGTTTTGCCACATCAGCTTCCTGAAAATATTTTTATATATCTTATATTTTATATATTATACAACTCTGTAGTTTAGCTAGATAAAGGTCTCAGTCACATTTGAACAAAATTTTTTTTTTTAAAGATATTTTATTTTCACGGACCCCTTGCAATTACACCACGGACCACTAGGGGTCCGCGGACCCCCGGTTGAGAATCACTGGAATAGAGTGATTAGATTAAAGTGTTATTTAGATGTTATTAGAGGGGTTTTTTTCTTGGGGGGGGCGCCAAAACTCAATCTCGCCTAGGGCAGCCAAAGACCTAGAGCCAGCCCTGCTCATACCACATACACAGCTGTGATATCTGACGAAATAGCAGCTATCTAAATACAGTTTTACTGATATCTGAAAATTATATCACTTACCATAAAATTTGATTTCTCTCCGCTGCGTTGCTGATATGCGATCCACAGTGGATATTTGTATATCCCCGTTGTCAAGCCAGTCCATAGCAACAATAGAAATGTAACTTTGTGCCATCTGGTGGTTATTTTGGGTAAAACAGGCCGGGGGCGTATTACCCCACGGGGGCGTATTACCCCACTCTACTCTATTTGTGCCCTCTGTCCCCCCGCACTTTTTACAGCCACTCAATTCATGTTTAACACGTGGGAACGCATCATGAGCAGCCGGTGTTCTGATAAACTGTCCTACACGTCAATGTGTCCTACAAAGCCCCACTGCGCATGCGCAGAGCACAAAACGTCATTTCTTGGCATTTGAACAGATTTTTGTCCTACATCAGCTGTGCTATAAATGGTGCAGATTAACGGCGTGCATTCAGTCTTTACTACTTAATCCGTAAACCTGTTCAAAACAAATAGTTGGCCATCTTGAAGTGTTCCAATAAAATGAAATCATTCAAAATTAGTTGTGGAAGTTTGTTTTGTGTGTGCTGTTGCCTCGCCAGACAAGGAGAATGGCTGGATGAATAGGAGAAAGGTAAAACTCAGTTATTTAACTCGAGTGGAGGTGGAGAAAATGAGTTTAATTCCAGAAATGGTGGACTGACACTTTCAGTGGAATGTTATGCTTCTCTGGGTTGGATGTGTTAAATGAAAGTAAGCTTTAAAAAAGTTATTGACTGAATGAAAACTGTATTGATGCTCCAGTATGTTGTTATGCCGTTTTATGTCTTGCAATAAAAATAACATAACATTTAATTACATTACACTGTGTCAGTGAGACATTAATTGTTCAAGTTGCTGATACTTACAAACTATAAGTAAGGTGTAGATTCTGCAAGTAAACCTTACAATCAGGAATTAGGTACCCATTACACAGCTGAAAGTAAGAGAAACCCATTTAACACCAGTAAACACAACTTTGCTCCAAGTAACCTTTACTAGCTGGTATGAAGTAAACATTACTAGTTGGTTTTAAGCAACCTCAACATTGAAGTTCCAAGTAAGGATAACAAATATTTTCAGTGGAGATTACTTTTAAACGTAAAGTAAAGATAACTTGAAAGAGAACAAGTTATATTACAACCCCGATTCCAAAAAAGTTGGGACAAAGTACAAATTGTAAATAAAAACAAAATGCAATAATTTACAAATCTCAAAAACTGATATTGTATTCACAATAGAACATAGACAACATATCAAATGTCGAAAGTGAGACATTTTGAAATTTCATGACAGCAACACATTTCAAAAAAGTTGGGACAGGGGCAATAAGAGGCTGGAAAAGTTAAAGGTACAAAAAAGGAACAGCTGGAGGACCAAATTGCAACTCATTAGGTCAGTTGGCAATAGGTCATTAACATGACTGGGTATAAAAAGAACATTTTGGAGTGGCAGCGGCTCTCAGAAGTAAAGATGGGAAGAGGATCACCAATCCCCCTAATTCTGCGCCGACAAATAGTGGAGCAATATCAGAAAGGAGTTCGACAGTGTAAAATTGCAAAGAGTTTGAACATATCATCATCTACAGTGCATAATATCATCAAAAGATTCAGAGAATCTGGAAGAATCTCTGTGCGTAAGGGTCAAGGCCGGAAAACCATACTGGGTGCCCGTGATCTTTGGGCCCTTAGACGGCACTGCATCACATACAGGCATGCTTCTGTATTGGAAATCACAAAATGGGCTCAGGAATATTTCCAGAGAACATTATCTGTGAACACAATTCACCGTGCCATCTGCCGTTGCCAGCTAAAACTCTATAGTTCAAAGAAGAAGCTCTATCTAAACAAGATCCAGAAGCGCAGACGTCTTCTCTGGGCCAAGGCTCATTTAAAATGGACTGTGGCAAAGTGGAAAACTGTTCTGTGGTCAGACAAATCAAAATTTGAAGTTCTTTATGGAAATCAGGGACACCGTGTCATTTGGACTAAAGAGGAGAAGGACGACCCAAGTTGTTATCAGCGCTCAGTTCAGAAACCTGCATCTCTGATGGTGTGGAGTTGCATTAGTGCGTGTGGCATGGGCAGCTTACACATCTGGAAAGACACCATCAATGCTGAAAGGTATATCCAGGTTCTAGAGCAACATATGCTCCCATCCAGATGACGTCTCTTTCAGGGAAGACCTTGCATCTTCCAACATGACAATGCCAAACCACATACTGCATCAATTACAGCATCATGGCTGTGTAGAAGAAGGGTCCGGGTACTGAACTGGCCAGCCTGCAGTCCAGATCTTTCACCCATAGAAAACATTTGGCGCATCGTAAAACGGAAGATACGACAAAAAAGACCTAAGACAGTTGAGCAACTAGAATCCTACATTAGACAAGAATGGGTTAACATTCCTATCCCTAAACTTGAGCAACTTGTCTCCTCAGTCCCCAGACGTTTACAGACTGTTGTAAAGAGAAAAGGGGATGTCTCACAGTAGTAAACATGGCCTTGTCCCAACTTTTTTGAGATGTGTTGTTGTCATGAAATTTAAAATCACCTAATCTTTCTCTTTAAATGATACATTTTCTCAGTTTAAATATTTGATATGTCATCTATGTTCTATTCTGAATAAAATATGGAATTTTGAAACTTCCACATAATTGCATTCCGTTTTTATTTACAATTTGTACTTTGTCCCAACTTTTTTGGAATCAGGGTTGTACTTCATTTATTTGAGGCAATGAGTTTCCACTTTTTTTCCAAGTAAGCTTAACTTATTCTTTTTTACAGTGAGTGTAGTATATTCTGGTGGGGTCGTTTGAATTGTCAAAACTTCCTACATTCATATGTTAATGTAAAGGCATATTCTGATGGTCACTGAGTTGTCAGAAAGTCCTGCATTCATATATTAAAGTAAAAGAATATTCTGACGAGGTCGTTTGAACTGTCTGTGATGGACGAAATGCATTTCATCCGACGAAATGCATTTCATGATGGACGAAATGCGTTCTGTCATTGACGAAATTCATTTCGTGATGCATCATATGCATTCCGTGGACAAAATACATGTTGTGATGTACAGAATGCATTCTGTGGACAAAATATATGTCGTGATTGACACCATGAATTTCGTGATATAGGGAATGCATTCCGTGATTGACAAAATGCATTTCGTGATTTCACAATTCAAATGACCCCACCAGAATATACTACACTCACTGTAAAAAAGAATAAGTTAAGCTTACTTGGAAAAAAGGTGGAAACTCGTTGCCTCAAATAAATGAAGTAATATAACTTGTTCTCTTTCAAGTTATCTTTACATTTAAAAGTAATCTCCACTGAAAATATTTGTTATCCTTACTTGGAACTTGAATGTTGAGGTTGCTTAAAACCAACTAGTAATGTTTACTTCATATCAGCTAGTAAAGGTTACTTGGAGCAAAGTTGTGTTTACTGGTGTTAAATGGGTTTCTCTTACTTTCATCTGTGTAATGTTAGATTAAGTAGTAAAGATTGAATGCACGCCGTTAATCTGCACCGTTTATAGCACAGCTGATGTAGGACAAAAATCTATTCAAATGCCAAGAAATGACGTTTTGTGCTCTGCGCATGCGCAGTAGGGCTTTGTAGGATGCATTGACGTGTAGGAAAGTTTATCAGAAACCCTGCTGTGGTGTGATCAGAGACGCTTTAGAAAATATTGTATGAGTATCTTTGGTGTGATTCAGATCTGGGCAGCGCTTCTGTATGTTCAGCAAACCAACCAAGAGGCTAAAGACTTTAGACAGTTTTTTTTCCAAACAAACCGTGTAAGTTGAGTAATGCTGTTGAATGTAGATAATGTTTAGCTAAAAGATGACAAATACAGTAGATGCCAATTTAGTTAGTTAAGCTAGCTAGCTAACTTAGAGATGGTAGGAACTAGTTACATTTACTTGAGTAACTTTTTGGATAAATTGTACTCTTAAGAGCAAAATACGTTTTACTTTTACTTGAGTAACGTTACTATTTTGGCTACTCTAAGATTACTCACTTCTGGGTAGAAAATAAGAATATAAATGTATTTGTGTTCCTTTGACTGTTATTTTTGTAAAGATTTAATTTATTTTTGTGGTAAAGTTTAAAGTACGGGTGGCACAGTGGTTAACGCTATCACCTCACAGCAAGAAGGTCCGGGTTCGAGCCCCGTGGCCGGCGAGGGCCTTTCTGTGTGGAGTTTGCATGTTCTCCCCGTGTCCGCGTGGGTTTCCTCCGGGTGCTCCGGTTCCCCCCACAGTCCAAAGACATGCAGGTTAGGTTAACTGGTGACTCTAAATTGACCGTAGGTGTGAATGTGAGTGTGAATGGTTGTCTGTGTCTGTGTGTCAGCCCTGTGATGACCTGGCGACTTGTCCAGGGTGTACCCCACCTTTCGCCCGTAGTCAGCTGGGATAGGCTCCAGCTTGCCTGCGACCCTGTAGAACAGGATAAAGCGGCTAGAGATAATGAGATGAGATGAAACCGTGTAAGTTGAGTAATGCTGTTGAATGTAGATAATGTTTAGCTAAAAGATGACAAATAGATGTCAATGTACTTAGTTAAGCTAGCTAGCTAACTTAGAGGCTGTAGTAACTAGTTACATTTACTCCGTTACATTTACTTGAGTAACTTTTTGGATAAATTGTACTCTTAAGAGTTGTTTTGTTGCAAAATACGTTTTACTTTTACTTGAGTAACGTTACTATTTTGGCTACTCTAAGATTACTCACTTCACAGAAAATAAGAATATAAATGTATTTGTGTTCCTTTGACTGTTATTTTTGTAAAGATTTAATTTATTTTTGTGGTAAAGTTTAAAGTACGGGTGGCATGGTGGTGTAGTGGTTAACGCTATCGCCTCACAGCAAGAAGGTCCGGGTTTGAGCCCCGTGGCCGGCAAGGGCCTTTTATGTGTGGAGTTTGCATGTTCTCCCCGTGTCCACGTGGGTTTCCTCCGGGTGCTCCGGTTTCCCCCACAGTCCAAAGACATGCAGGTTAGGTTAACTGGTGACTCAAAATTGACCGTAGGTGTGAATGTGAGTGTGAATGGTTGTCTGTGTCTATGTGTCAGTCCTGTGATGACCTGGCGACTTGTCCAGGGTGTACCCCGCCTTTCGCCCATAGTCAGTCTGAGAACAGGATAAAGCGGCTAGAGATAATGAGATGAGTTTAAAGCACATGAATTTGCTGATTATTATTACTGTATTCCTAATTCTATTTCAAAATGTTGCTTTCCACATATTTTTTAATCTTTATTGCCACAACAGAAAGAGCAGGGTGAGAGAGAAGACAGTGGACCAGAGGCCAACAGGGATGATTAGGCAGGGTCACAGGTGAGAAGAGAATATAACTAGTTATGTCACTACTACTATTCTTAATTCTATTTATAAATTTTACTTTATAGATTTATAGATTTTGACTTTAGATTTTGATAGTATATCATTTTAAAGAACTAAAGTCGGTTCCCTGGTGCTGTGCTGTTTGTGGTTATGTGGTTCTTTAGCTGCTAAGGAGAGGTGCAAATGAATGCGAGAGGATGATAAATCACTCAATAGACCTTTGAACAATTTGTCCCCCTCGCTTCTAAAATGATGGCTACGCCCCTAACTGACACTAAACTCGGAGCTAATAATAAAAGAAAAACCTCAGTAAAGACGTCAAAGACTTTCACTTCATTAGTCAAGTCAAGTTTATTTGTATAGCGCTTTTAACAATAAACATTGTCGCAAAGCAGCTTTACAGAATTTGAACGACTTAAAACATGAGCTAATTTTATCCCTAATCTATCCCCAATGAGCAAGCCTGTGGCGATGGTGGCAAGGAAAAACTCCCTCAGACGACATGCGGAAGAAACCTCGAGAGGAACCAGACTCAAAAGGGAACCCATCCTCATTTGGGCAACAACAGACAACATGACTATAACATTAACAGTTTTAACATGAAGTCTGTTTCGTTGATGTTATAAACTCTTCATTGATGGAAACTTGAGTGAAAAACTGTTCATGACAACCATGACCGTAGCCAGCCATGAGGCCCCCGAGGTCCGGACCTCGGTCATTTTTAAGAGCTGAAAATACATTTGTACGCTAAATATTCAACTGGATAAAAAAATAAAGAATAACATTAAAACGTCTCCATAAAAAGTGCATTGTTAATTATGTTAAACGTTGATTCTGTCTTCTGTGTCTGTTTCATGCGTGCGGCTCTGAGACCAAGAACACAAAAACGAATGAGTGCGCAACTCGGGGGAGGAACGCAGTGCAGGAGACACGTTTTTTTCATGGTAACCATCAGCGCACTTTCATGAAGCACACACACGTACAGTGGGGCAAAAAAGTATTTAGTCAGTCACCAATTGTGCAAGTTCTCCCACTTAAAAAGATGAGAGAGGCCTGTAATTTTCATCATAGGTACACTTCAACTATGAGAGACAGAATGAGGAAAAAAAATCCAGAAAATCACATTGTCTGATTTTTAAAGAATTTATTTGCAAATTATGGTGGAAAATAAGTATTTGGTCAATAACAAAAGTTCATCTCAATACTTTGTTATATACCCTTTGTTGGCAATGACAGAGGTCAAATGTTTTCTGTAAGTCTTCACAAGGTTTTCACACATTGTTGCTGGTATTTTGGCCCATTCCTCCATGCAGATCTCCTCTAGAGCAGTGATGTTTTGGGGCTGTCGCTGGGCAACACGGACTTTCAACTCCCTCCAAATATTTTCTATGGGGTTGAGATCTGGAGACTGGCTAGGCCACTCCAGAACCTTGAAATGCTTCTTACGAAGTCACTCCTTCGTTGCCCGGGTGGTGTGTTTGGGATCATTGTCATGCTGAAAGACCCAGCCACGTTTCATCTTCAATGCCCTTGCTGATGGAAGGAGGTTTTCACTCAAAATCTCATGATACATGGCCCCATTCATTCTTTCCTTTACACCAGGGGTGCCCAAATTGATCCATAAAGGGCCATGTGGCTGCAGGTTTTCATTCCAGCCATGCAGCAGCACACCTGATTTGGCTCATTCAATCAACTGAACTGTCTTCACACAGTCAAATACTTGCAGCCACACCCACCCTTGATTAAAGGGTGGGTGTGTCAGTTGATTGAATAAGCCAAATCAGGGTGCTGCTGCATGGCTGGAATGAAAACCTGCAGCCACATGGCCCTTTATGGATCAATTTGGGCACCCCTGCTTTACACGGATCAGTCGTCCTGGTCCCTTTGCAGAAAAACAGCCCCAAAGCATGCTGTTTCCACCCCCATGCTTCACAGTAGGTATGGTGTTCTTTGGATGCAACTCAGCATTCTTTCTCCTCCAAACACGACAAGTTGAGTTTTTACCAAAAAGTTCTATTTTGGTTTCATCTGACAATATGACATTCTCCCAATCCTCTTCTGGATCATCCAAATGCTCTCTAGCAAACTTCAGATGGGCCTGGACATGTACTGGCTTAAGCAGGGGGACACGTCTGGCACTGCAAGATTTGAGTCCCTGGCGGCGTAGTGTGTTACTGATGGTAGCCTTTGTTACTTTGGTCCCAGCTCTCTGCAGGTCATTCACTAGGTCCCCCCGTGTGGTTCTGGGATTTTTGCTCACCGTTCTTGTGATCATTTTGACCCCACGGGGTGAGATCTTGCGTGGAGCCCCAGATCGAGGGAGATTATCAGTGGTCTTGTATGTCTTCCATTTTTTAATAATTGCTCCCACAGTTGATTTCTTCACACCAAGCTGCTTACCTATTGCAGATTCAGTCTTCCCAGCCTGGTGCAGGTCTACAATTTTGTTTCTGGTGTCCTTTGACAGCTCTTTGGTCTTGGCCATAGTGGAGTTTGGAGTGTGACTGTTTGAGGTTGTGGACAGGTGTCTTTTATATTGATGACGAGTTCAAACAGGTGCCATTAATACAGGTAACGAGTGGAGGACAGAGGAGCCTCTTAAAGAAGTTACAGGTCTGTGAGAGCCAGAAATCTTGCTTGTTTGTAGGTGACCAAATACTTATTTTACCGAGGAATTTACCAATTAATTCATTAAAAATCCTACAATGTGATTTCCTGGATTCTTTCCCCCCATTCTGTCTCTCATAATTGAAGTGTACCTATGATGAAAATTACAGGCCTCTCTCATCTTTTTAAGTGGGAAAACTTGCACAATTGGTGGCTGACTAAATACTTTTTTGCCCCACTGTACACAGGCAAACTGTTCAACAAGTTTAAAGTTACCCCTACTCTTTATTCAAACATGGTGGTGTATACTGATTTTTTTTCCCAGAATTTTTTTTTTTTGTGTAGGTGTAACGGATGCCAGATTGTTAATGTATCTTTAATGTATCATTAATAATTTATCTTTATTAATGTATCGTTAATAGGCTACATGGTTAGGGTATCTTTTGTCCTCATTGCTTGGGCCAGATCAAACCATTAAACAAGCTTAAATTATTCTTACTCTTGCCACATACATAATTTTTTTTTTTCAAAACTGATGATATTCAGTTCAAACAACATTAAAAGTAATTTCAGGAATAGATCTCTTGTGTGACGTATAATTCACCCCTCTCATTTAAATATGTCGAAAATTTTTTGGCGCACGCTTTGTGCGTGCGTCACGGATCTCGGTGGTTTTAAAATGCTGGCTATGGCCCTGATGGCAACCGCAGGCCTAAAGTTAGCAAGTCAACTGTAGTCGTCAGCCATAAAAGCATGACTGTAAGTGTCCAGAGCGTCTTCCAGGTGTGACTTCCAACTGTCCACATGGGGCCGTCCTCTACAGGAGTGATGTGATGAGACTCCAACCAGACACAGGGCACCAGGATGGATCAGGCAGGTCCGAGGAGCAGAAGAGGTCAGCATCTCGATCCCAGGACCGACATATAACTCAGAGGGACAGCTTTTTTTTGGTGGGGGGGGGGGGGGGGGAACACAGGTTGTTAGGTATGCCCAATGTCACCTGAATAAGTAGGAACAGTATGCATATTGCACTGAGTACAAGCAGGGACTCTGGCAACTAACTATGACAGCATAACTAAAAGAGGAGAGCCAGAAGGTAACACAGGCATGAGGGAGCCCCGGGACATAAAGCAGCAGCCACTACACCATCAACAAACTCGAGTGAGCAAGTGAGTGGGGGACTGACAACATTCATACATCCCAGTTTACCAAAACACTATATGTCTGAGGACCCTCCAGATTTACACCTTTACCTCATAAACACCATTAACAAAAGGCTTGACTAAACAGATATGTTTTCAGCCTAGACTTAAATGCTGAGACTGTGTCTGATTCCCGAACATTACTTGGAAGGCTGTTCCATAACTGTGGGGCTTTGTAAGAAAAGGCTCTGCCCCCTGATGTAGCCTTCACTATACGAGGTACCAGCAGATAGCCTGCACCTTTTGATCTAAGTAGGCGTGGCGGGTCATAGAGGACCAGAAGTTCACTCAGGTACTGTGGTGTGAGACCATTCAGTGCTTTAAAGGTCAATAGTAGTATTTTATAATCAATACAAAATTTGATTGGGAGCCAATGCAGTGTGGATAAGACGGGGGTGATGTGGTCATATTTTCTAGTTCTAGTAAGGACTCTTGCTGGTGCATTTTGAACTAACTGGAGCTTGTTTATGCACTTATTGGAACATCCAGACAGTAAGGCATTACAATAATCCAACCTGGAGGTAATAAAAGCATGAACTAGTTTTTCCACATCATGTAGTGACATTAAATTTCTTATCTTAGCAATATTTCTGAGATGAAAGAAAGCTATCTGGGTAATGTTATCAATGTGAGTTTCGAATGAAAGACTGGGGTCAATAATCACTCCGAGGTCTTTTACTGCTGCACGTGAAGAAACAGAAAGGCCATCCAGAGTTACTGTGCAATTAGAAAACTTACTTCTAGCTGCATGTGGTCCTAGTACAAGTACTTCAGTCTTGTCAGAGTTAAGTAGAAGGAAGTTAATAAGCATCCAGTGTCTAATGTCCTTCACACATTCCTCAATTCTATTAAGCTGGTGTCTCTCATCAGGTTTTGCAGAAACATGCAACTGTGTATAACAGTGGAAACTAATACAATGTTTACAAATAATATCACCCAGAGGTAACATGTATAAAGAAAAAAGCAGTGGACCCAAGACAGAACCAGGCCCGTTTCAAGCTATTTGGGGGCCCTAGGCAAAGGGGGATCTGGGGCCCATAATTATCCCCCCCTCGACGAAAGGCCTTATGGCCGCCTACCCACTGAAGACTTAATAAATAAACATCACACATATTGTAATCATTCTTACGATTTTTACTTAATAAATTAACTCTTTACATTATTATAAATAATTATCAAACCCAATTAAACACAAGAATAGACAAAATATACACACACACACATATATATAAAAATCAAATATGAAAATAAGACAAAGTAATATAAAATGTGCAAATAACACAACACTAAATATTTACAGTATATACACAAGTAGAAATAACTTCAAATGGTGATTAAATGATTACAAACATGAATAAGAATCTTAATAAGAACCAGCACACACAGAAAAGTGCAAAAGGTATAGAAAAACATAAAAATTTAAGAATACACAACTAGAATCATGGGCAAAATGTCTAAAACTGCTGCTTGCGGGCCAGTCCTTGCAAGTTTGTAAGCCTGTTGTGCATGACAACATTTACATCACTGTTATAAACACTGTCTACAAGATAACTACCATTAACGTAAGCTAGCTACCAAATTTGCTTGTCGACCCGCTTGGTATTAATGAGTGTGTACATTCTCACTTACCAGTGTCTTGTTTTTTTCTGTCTTCCTCTTCCCTTTTCTTCTTTCTCTTCTGGCTCCCTGAGGGGTAATTTCGCTTCATATTTGATTTTGGGTTTTTTTTGCTGCGGAGCTCTGCAACCACTTGACTGGACGGAGATGGGCATTGAGGGGTTGACAACAGACTGTCATTGCACTTTTCGGCCAAAGCATGTAGGGAGGTGCTGTTGTGCATTAGGGGGCCCCCCTTGGAACTAGGGTATTTCAACAAGTGTCATTAGGCGCTGCGCTGCCGCGTTCAAAAAGTTGTCATTGCTGTTGAATACATAACCAGTCGTTCGGCAGCGGGGGACCTTCGAGGGCTGGGGCCCTAGGCAATTGCCAAGTCTGCCTACCTTGTTGCAACGGGTCTGGACAGAACCTTGTGGAACACCAGACTTTACCTCAGTACATCTAGAAAAATCACCATTTACATCAACATACTGATAGCGATCAGTTAAATAAGAGCTGAGCCAGGAGAGGGCCGTTCCCTTAACTCCCACAATATTTTCTAGTCTATCCAGAAGAATGGAATGATCAGTGGTATCAAATGCTGCACTAAGGTCAAGCAACACAAGCAGCGAGACACAGCCTTGATCAGACGCCAACAGTAGGTCATTTACTACTTTAACCAGAGCTGTCTCTGTGCTATGATGAGGTCTAAATCCTGACTGATACGTTTCATGGATGTTATTCCTATGTAAATATGAGCATAACTGCTGTGCCACAGCTTTTTCAAGGATCTTGGAGATAAAGGGGAGGTTTGATATTGGCCGATAATTGGACAGCTGACAGGGATCAAGGTCAGGTTTTTTAATCAGGGGTTTGATAACTGCTAGTTTAAAGGATTTGGGTACATAGCCAATCCTAAGAGAAGAATTTATTATTTTAGAAGCAGTTCAATTACTTCAGGTATTATCTATTTGAATAGAAGTGTAGGTAAGGGATCTAGTACACAAGTTGAGGCTTTTGATGCCAAGATTAATGACAGTAATTCAGTTTCTCTAAGGGGAGTAAAACATTCTAATTGCTGATCTGATACAGTTATATAGTTAACTACAAGGTCACTTACATTGACCTTAAATTAGTAGTTTGAATTTTTTGTCGGATATCCTCAATTTTGTCATTAAAAAAAATTCATGAAGTCATTGCTACTACATACTACAGGTATGCATGTGTCTATAGTGGACTTATTCCTGGTTAATTTTGCTACAGTATTAAATAGGAATCTAGGATTATTTTTGTTATCTTCTATTAGGGAGGAGAGATATGTTGATCTCGCAGCACTAAGAGCTTTTCTATACTTCAGGAAGCTCTCCTTCCACGATCAACATTAGTGTGGAGATGAAGCTAAACTGAAATTAGCCCTGCTGAAAAGGAAACTGTACACTGTATTTACACTGTAAAACTAAGTACTTAAGTATTATCTTGGATGTTTTTACAATAAATTACAGTATTTATTGTAAAAGTCATTTCAAAGATGTTCAATATTTAATTTAGGTTACCATTGTAGAAACCATGCCAGTGACTAATGACATAACTAATAACTGGATATACATTTTTAATACATTATTATCTAGAGCGGCGACTACAATTATTGACAGTCCATACTGTAGTTATCGATACCTTTTCAGATTTACCAATAATAAAAAAAACAATTTTACAAAGGTGAGTTTCATTTACGACAGTTATTACTGGTTAATTAATCAACCGGAAGACCCCCCCCCCCCCCCCCCCCCCCCGACCTTGTCATCTGATGACAGCTCGTTACCTGAGATGGAATTTTATTTAGCACGACAACAATTTCAGGAAAACCCAGATGTTATCATCGCAGGTAAGCATGGTGGAAAGGTCACGGACATGTTTTTACTGACCAAATTCACCGATATTTCATGATCTCCTTGTCAAAACCTACTTTGTTTCTTACTCTTTCATTTGACAGTTGGCATTTTGTATCTAAACGCGCATTTGAGAAGTCAAGTGAGGTGTTGTTAATAGTGATCACTTTCACCGGTGTCCACCATTATCAACACCCTGTGGAATTAAGTGACATTTACAACTGTTATGGATCGATCTTTGTGCAACATTGTTGAAGTAGATGAAGTACTTAAAAAAATAATAATAACAGTGCTCATCTCATCTCATTATCTCTAGCCGCTTTATCCTGTTCTACAAGGTCGCAGGCAAGCTGGAGCCTATCCCAGCTGACTACGGGTGAAAGGCGGGGTACACCCTGGACAAGTCGCCAGGTCATCACAGGGCTGACACATAGACACAGACAACCATTCACACTCACATTCACACCTACGGTCAATTTAGAGTCACCAGTTAACCTAACCTGCATGTCTTTGGACTGTGGGGGAAACTGGAGCACCCGGAGGAAACCCACACGGACACGGGGAGAACATGCAAACTCCACACAGAAAAGCCCTCGCCGGCCACAGGGCTCGACCCCGGACCTTCTTGCTGTGAGGCGACAGCGCTAACCATATATTGTAGTGTATGGTAGATATAATGAGAATGAGACACTCTAATATCAGTCGACATTTTATATTTTTAGATGTAAAAATATAAAGTTTTGATTCAAGGAATGACATGCGACCTTTGATCTGGATTTTCATGTGGTTACAATGTCAATTACCTGTAGACGTTTATTGGTGAACTACAAAACTAGAAATTAATACAAACAACAACAAATGATTTACAAAATGTGATCTATGAAAATACTGAGAAAGTGGGTAGTAAGTGGAACAAAAAGATTTTCTGACACAGGTTAAACGTTTGTTTGTTTGTTCGTTTGTTTGTTTGTTTACAAACATTAGAATTACTTCCTTATTTACATAAGCACTGACATCAATATATTTATATAAAAGATATTTTGTACTAAATATAAGTCTATGTAAAACAATTTTAAAATAAAAAACGTTTTTTTTTTCACTTTATACCACATACAAGTAATCAGGAATCAACTCAATTTTTTTTCCAGTGGAAGTTTGAGTAACTATTCATGCACAATTTACATATTGAAAGTCTTTTCTACTTTTGCAATGGCCAAAATATCGTTAAGGTGTCGATAATTGTAGCCGCCGCTCTAGTCTATTGATTAACATGAACTGAACAGACTTTAAGAAGATGTTTAAATGTGAAATGACCGTGTAAATTTATTGCACTACAATAACATTATAATTACCTGCCACCACAACAGCTCTGACCTGCTTGAAGTATGGACTTCACAGCATCTCTGAAGCTGTGCTGTGGTATCAGGCACTGAGACTTTAGCAGCAGATCCTTTAAACCCTATAAGTTGTGAGCTGGGGCCTCCATGGATCAGACTTGTTTGTCCAGCACATCCTGCGGATACTTGATCAGATTACGATATGTTCACAATTGTTCAAAGCTGCTGAGAGTGTTGTTTTTAAGAATGTGATGAAGATGGGAGTCCTTTTTGTTTCCAAATTTGAGATTTTAGTGGAGTTTTATTGACTATGAAGTCTGGATTTGACCAGCTTACGGCCATACCACTCTGACGATGTCTGCTCTTGTCTGATTTGTAAATAATCTTAGACCTATATTGCACGCAAAATAATACAATAACGCATTATTTGATATTTTACTTCATGAATTTCCATCCGTCCATCCATAGCCGCTTATTCCATGCAGGGTCGCAGGCAAGCTGGAGCCTATCCCAGCTGACTACGGGCGAAAGGCGGGGTACACCCTGGACAAGTCGCCAGGTCATCACAAGGCTGACATATAGACACAGACAACCATTCACACTCACATTCACACCTACGGTCAATTTAGAGTCACCAGTTAGCCTAACCTGCATGTCTTTGGACTGTGGGGGAAACCGGAGCACCCGGAGGAAACCCACGCAGACACGGGGAGAACATGCAAACTCCATACAGAAAGGCCCTCGTCTGCCACTGGGTTTGAACCCAGGACCTTCTTGCTGTGAGGTGACAGCGCTAACCACTACACCACCGTGCCATTCATGAATTTTTTTTTTTTTCAAAATAAACACATTACAATTTTGATTCTTGCAACACATTTAAAAAAAAGTTAGGACGGTAAAATCTTTACCACTTTATAATGTTGGCATTCCTTCTCACAAAACTTAAAATATATCTTTAGTGTTTATTTTGAAAAAACAATAAAATTCATGAAGTAAAACTTCAAATAATGTGCTGTTGCATTGTTTTGCATGCAATACAAGTCAAAGATTATTTACAAATCATAGTTTTCAGTTTTAATTTCAATATCAACATCCATCTTTTTCTGATTTGGGGTAGTACGTTATAAACACTGTCCAACTCTTTGTGACCCATTGCAGGGAGAATTATGAACACAGCATATTGTGTCAGCACATGCAAATGTATACAGCATTTATACATCACTGTCTGTTTTCCAGTGGTATCTGTTACCAGACAAAACAAGCACAATGAATGTTTATGAGGGTGTGTGCGCTTTTACAGGAAATTCATACCGACAAGTCATCAGTGGGTAACTGGGTGAGTACAAAAGCAAGTGTGTGTGTGTGTGTGTGTATGCCTGTCTGTCTGTCTGATCATGGATCTGGGTAACCAAAATGTTATGAGCACTTGCATATTTCACTTAACAGTGGTATACTCACACACCCAATGATAATGCAGTAAGCATTTACTGTAAATACTGTGATTGTGCCAATCAACTCCAAAAATATATTTCTTTTTCCAGAACTAGAAATAAAGTTCCACTGGATCCTGTTTCTGTTGATTCTTGTTTTTGTCCTTGGATAGCTCAGAAATGACAGCTTATACTTACTTTATTAGTACTTTTTTCTTGATAGTTTTTCTGTCCAAGGCGGCACGGTGGTGTAGTGGTTAGCACTGTCGCCTCACAGCAAGAAGGTCCTGGGTTCGAGCCCAGTGGCTGACGGGGGGGCGCCTTTCTGTGTGGAGTTTGCATGTTCTCCCCGTGTCTGCATGGGTTTCCTCCGGGTGTTCCGGTTTCCCCCACAGTCCAAAGACATGCAGGTTAGGTTAACTGGTGACTCTAAATTGACTGTAGGTGTGAATGTGAGTGTGAATGGTTGTTTGTCTCTATGTGTTACCCCTGTGATGACCTGGCGACTTGTCCAGGGTGTACCCCGCCTCTCGCCCATAGTCAGATGGGATAGGCTCCAGCTTGCCTGCAACCTTGCACAGGATAAGTGGTTACAGATAATGGATGGATGGATGGATTGATTTTTTTGGCAATAAAAGTACATGTACATAAAATACATAAAACAGATATTGCCAAGAATGGTACAGTAAAGCATAAATATTTCCATTGTGGTTCTCAGTATAAAGAAAAAAAAACAGCAAATAGGCATAGCAAGTGACTAACAAAATAGAAATGAACAAATAAGGCTAATAATACATAAAATTGTCTTGATCATTAACTAGAATTTGTGACAAAGAATTATTTAACAGCTTTCTTAAAATAATATTTAGTCCCTAACAATCTGATAAAACCAGGTAAATCATTCCATAACTTAGCGCCAGTATAATAACAACTGTTTTTATGAAACGAACCAACATGACTGATAGTAAAACAGCCAAAACACTATTTCTGGTACAATGAACTGAAGACAATTGGAAATTAGCTTTCATATATTCAAAGATTCAAATTTAGTGCATACATATGCACTACAGAGCTACTTTCATACACATTTATGCTGTTAACTGTTCTATTACTATTGAAAGCTGAAACACAGATATACACACAGGTATACAAGTATACCTTATTTTGCATACGCAACCACATGCTCACACCCCCACCCCACCCCCCCACCCCACATACACACACTTCCTTTACAGGAAAAAAAACAGCCTCTGAGCTGTTTTTCTTCTCTTCTCTTTCTTTTGTTTTGAGCTGTCAGCAGTATGGTCAGCACATTGCAGACAAGACAAAACCATTATTACTTCCTTTAATCTTCCCAGGTCTTTATTTCCATTTCAGTCTTATGTAATATATATTTCATTGTTTCATTCCTGCTTTTGGGGTGACAAACTGCTTATAGCAAGCGAACAATGACAGTAAATGACTAATATCAGGATTAATATTATTTTTGCTCAGGATATCTTGCACTAACAATGTGCTAGCAATTACATTTGCAAAAAGAACACAAAAAATGCTCAACAGGACAGAAAAACTCCATCCATTATTTGTAACCACTTATCCTGTCCAGGGTTGACTGGTACCAAGTATACTGATTAGTTTACTTACAGTATACTTGTAAGTAAACTAATCTAATACTTCTTGGGACTAAATTGGCCCACTTTTAGTTTATAAAAAGTATACTTTAAGTCTCAGAGAAGTAAACTTTGAGTATACAACTAGTATTTTTTTTATTTTGTACTGCAAGTATACCACAAGTAAACTTATATGCTAATAGTTTACTAGTTCTATACTTGTAGTCCACTTTTTAGTTTACAAAAGCATACTTCATAGTATACTGGAAATATACTATTGGTTTACTTGTTTTATACATCTAGTCCACTTTTTAGTTTACTAAAGTATACTTTGTAGTATACTGGAAATATACTATTGGTTTACTCGTTACACACTTCTAGTCCACTTTTTAGTTTATAAAAGTATACTTTATAGCATACTGGAAATATACTATTAGTTACTGGTTATATATATATCTAGTCCACTTTTTAGTTTACTAAAGTATACTTTGTAGTATACTGGAAATATACTATTGGTTTACTCGTTACACACTTCTAGTCCACTTTTTAGTTTATAAAAGTATACTTTATAGCATACTGGAAATATACTATTAGTTACTGGTTATATATATCTAGTCCACTTTTTAGTTTTGAAGTATACTGCAATTACCCTTCTAGGTATACTATTAGTTTTCTAGCCCTAACCCTTACCTCATGCACACTACCAGTAGACAACTTAAGTGTTTTGTACCTTAAGTTACAATGAAGTTATAAAGGTAAGAATTCACAAAATAAAAACAGATACTCAGGATTAAGAACATATTCATTTTCTTTAAAAATTTAAAGCAACATTGTATTAAATGCCAAAGTATAAAAACATTGCAATGACAACTGAAATTGACATCCAAGCTCTAAAGAAAAACAAAATTAATTATCCCACTCAGGAGAAATGAAAAAAAAAAAACATTATATGGAACCACAGACATACCTAAGAGTTAACAATGTTGTCTAACCCAGCAAAGAACAGTGACAGAACTAGTGGCGGAAAAAATATTGCAAATGTCTGAACTATATCACAAAGAAGCCAATATGTATGAAAAAGAAGTATTTTATAGTATTACTATCAAAAGGATAAGCACAACTACAGGGTAAGTACACTTAAACATAAGGCACAAATATTTTAATACTTTAATACACTTTTAAGTATATCTTGATCAGAAGTTTAAGTACAAGTTTAATATACTTGGACTTTTCTATATACTTTTCAGTATAAGCCAAGTATACTTGTGTGTATAACTTTATTAAGTATATCTCTGGTAAGTAAATAAAAAGTAAACTGAAAGCATACTCTCTTATTTTTAGTTTAAAAGAAGTATACTAGAAGCACACTTGAATGAACTTTTTTTGTAAGGGTGACTAAATCATCCACCCATCCACTATCTGTAGCCGCTTATCCTGTGTAAAGTTGCAGGCAAGCTGGAGCCTATCCCAGCTGACTATGGATGAAAGGCGGGGTACACCCTGGACAAGTCGCCAGGTCATCGCAGGGCTGACACATAGACACAGACAACCATTCACACCGACGGTCAATTTAGAGTCACCAATTAGCCTAACCTGCATGTCTTTGGACTGTGGGGGAAACCGGGGCACCCGGAGGAAAGCCACCCAGACACGGGGAGAACATGCAAACTCCATACAGAAAGGCCCTCGTTGGCCGCTGGGCTCGAACCCAGGACCTTCTTGCTGTGAGGCGACAGTGCTAACCACTACACCACCGCGCTGTGGCTAAATCAGATATACAATAACAATGATAATGTCCTTTCCACATTGGGGTAATGGGGTGGCGATTTATTGAGTTCCACAAACACAGTGACCATATTGACCAGTGACCACAGTGAACATACAGTTAGGTCCATATATATTTGGACACTGACACAAATTTTGTTTTTTTACCTGTTTACTGAAACATATTCAAGTTATAGTTATATAATGGACATGGACATAAAGTCCAGACTTTCAGCTTTCATTTGAGGGTATCCACATTAAAATTGGATGAAGGGTTTAGGAGTTTCAGCTCCTTAACATGTGCCACCCTGTTTTTAAAGGGACCAAAAGTAATTGGACAATTGACTCAAAGGCTATTTCATGGGCAGGCGTAGGGAATTCCTTCATTATGTCATTCTCAATTAAGCAGATAAAAGGCCTGGAGTTGATTTGAGGTGTGGTGCTTGCATTTGGAAGATTTTGCTGTGAAGAAAACATGTGGTCAAAGGAGCTCTCCATGCAGGTGAAACAAGCCATCCTTAAGCTGCGAAAACAGAAAAAACTCATCTGAGAAATTGCTACAATATTAGGAGTGGCAAAATCTACAGTTTGGTACATCCTGAGAAAGAAAGAAAGCACTGGTGAACTCATCAATGCAAAAAGACCTGGACACCCACAGAAGACAACAGTGGTGGATGATCGCAGAATAATTTCCATGGTGAAGAGAAACCCTTTCACAACAGCCAACCAAGTGAACAACACTCTCCAGGAGGTAGGCGTATCAATATCCAAATCTACCATAAAGAGAAGACTGCATGAAAGTAAATACAGAGGGTTCACTGCACAGTGCAAGCCACTCATAAGCCTCACGAATAAAAAGGCTAGATTGGACTTTGCTAAAAAAGTATCTAAAAAAGCCAGCACAGTTCTGGAAGAACATTCTTTGGACAGATGAAACCAAGATCAACCTCTACCAGAATGATGGCAAGAAAAAAGTATGGCGAAGGTGTGGTACAGCTCATGATCCAAAGCATACCACATCATCTGTAAAACACAGCGGAGGCAGTGTGATGGCTTGGGCATGCATGGCTGCTAGTGGTACTGGGTCACTAGTGTTTATTGATGATGTGACACAGGACAGAAGCGACCGGATGAATTCTGAGGTATTCAGAGACATACTGTGTACTCAAATCCAGCCAAATTGATTGGTCGGCGTTTCATAATACAGATGGACAATGACCCAAAACATAAAGCCAAAGCAGCCCAGGAGTTTATTAACCTCCTAAGGCCCAAGCTGTTTTTTACATGCATTTTTTATTTCTCTTTGCTATTTGGGCTTATTAGAACCTGATTAGAATAAAAACTAAGCATCATCTTTTGATAAGATGTACTTTTAGAGAAAAAGTATGTCCACATATGTGGATTCTTGTTCCAAATTTCTAAAAAGTGCTGTCCACGCATGTGACCGCTAAGCCCTAGGAGGTTAAAGCAAAGAAGTGGAATATTCTTGAATGGCCAAGTCAGTCACCTGATCTCAACCCAATTGAGCATGCATTTCACTTGTTAAAGACTAAACTTCAGACAGAAAGGCCCACAAACAAACAACAACTGAAAACCGCTGCAGTAAAGGCCTGGCAGAGCATTAAAAAGGAGGAAACACAGCGTCTGGTGATGTCCATGAGCTCAAGACTTCAGGCAGTCATTGCCAACAAAGGGTTTTCAACCAAGTATTAGAAATGAACATTTTATTTACAATTATTTAATTTGGACTCTAAATTGACCGTAGATGTGAATGTGAGTCTGAATGGTTGTCTGTGTCTATGTGTCAGCCCTGTGATGACCTGGCGACTTGTCCAGGGTGTACCCCGCCTTTCGCCCGTAGTCAGCTGGGATAGGCTCCAGCTTGCCTGCGACCCTGTAGAAGGATAAAGCGGCTAGAGATAATGAGATGAGATGAGATTATTTAATTTGTCCAATTACTTTTGAGCCCCTGAAATGAAGGGATTGTGTTTAAAAAATGCTTTAGTTCCTCACATTTTTATGCAATCATTTTGTTCAACCCACTGAATTAAAGCTGAAAGTCTGAACTTCAACTGCATCTGAATTGTTTTGTTCAAAATTCATTATGGTAATGTACAGAACCAAAATTAGAAAAATGTTGCCTCTGTCCAAATATTTATGGACCTAACTGTATTTAGACCTCGGTTGTACCTATGAACTTACACACTAAACAAAAGTGTAACTGAGTTACATGATTTTTTTTGAACAGGCCAAGTTAAATAAGTACACTATATGGTCAAAAGTATGTGGACACCTGACCAGTGAATATCTCATCTCAAAACCATGGGGTTGGTCTCCCTTTTTCTGGTATAATATTCTCCACTGTTCTGAGAAGGCTTTCCACTAGACTTTGGACCATGGTTGTGGGGATATACCCATTCAGCCACAAGAGCATTAGTGAGATTGGGCACTAATATCTAACCAGTAGGCCTAGTGTTCCAATTCATCCTAAAGGTGTTCAGTAGGGTTGAGGTTAGGACTCTGTGAAGGCCAATCGAACTTTTCCACTCCGGCTTTAGCAAATCATGTCTTCATGGACATTACTTTGTGCACAGGGGCATTGTCGTACAGGAACAGGTTTGGCCCCTTAGTTCAAATGAAGGGTAATTGTAATACTACACAGCCCCTCCAGGATTTCGCGATGTTGCGATTTGCAACATCAACGCAAATTCAACCAATCCCCGTGAATTCAGGGCGGTGTTGCAAATTTGACCAATCGTTGGCGTCGACAAACTACCTTCCGCCTTACTTCCGTGTATACGTTCAAGAGAAGCAGCATGTGTGAGTCAGTGTTTATGTAGGCTTAAATTCTGTTACTGAAAGTGTGTTATGTTTACAGTGAAGGACTGTGTGCACTTTACATTATTTTTTACTTAATACAAGAAATTAATGGATGCCAACATTTTTGCCAAAATGTTATTTTATTTTCCATTGTTTAGGCAGCTTCAGCATCATACTGTGAGATTCTGTTCAAATTGTTTTTTTTTTCTCTTCTATGAAGCCTGAGCCATTTATTTTATTAGTTTATGATTATTGTTTAATTTAGTCTTCAGGAGAGACTGCCTGCACACAGTACTAGTATTAATAGTTTTTTTTTCTTACATGAAAGCTGAGGCATTTATATTATATTTTAAGGTAACTTCATGTTGTGCTGTGAGGTTCTATGCACTTTAACTTTTGAACCAACAGGTGCATTTGGATAAGTAAAACCTATTTTTCTGCATTTTTGTAGTCCTGGTAATCTTTTATATTGGTAAAGTTGTTTATAGGACCATTTCTCAGTGTCTTTGTTGTTTAATCAATAGTTTTTCAGTAATATCTTAATATTTAACATATCACTCAATTTTAATCACAAAAAGAGAAAATCGCAACAATTTCTCACAACTTTCACTTCCTCCCGCAATGTAATCGCAACAAAAACCTAAAAAACACCGCAACTTTCATCGCAATTTTTTGGAAACCCCCTGCAACATCAGACATTTTAGCCCGCAACAATCACAAAAAAGGCCCGCAAAATCCTGGGGGGACTGACTACAGCATACAAAGACATCATGTACCGTCCAACTTGATGGCAACAGTTTGGGGGATGGCTCGCAAATGTCTATGATGGTCAGGTGTCCATATACTTTTGGCAACGTAGTGTATGGTTTTAATTTTTTGGGTCAGTTAGCATCCCTAATGTCCTCTGGAGCATTATTACAGAGTTTATGGACAATGTAAGAATATCTACCACAGGCTAAGCTATGACTAGTCCTCTCTTTAGGCCTCAGCTGAAAGAAATGCTCAGAATGGGTTTAAGGAGATCGGCTAAATACACAACTCAAGTTAAGCCTTTTACAAAGATGATAATAATAATAATATATTTGGCAAAGCAGGGGATTTCTTATATATTTCTTCAGAAAGAGACAGAATACCAAAATACAAATTTTATTCAATGATCACATGATGCATTTCACAGAGCTGCTTCATACACAGATGAGAGGAAGCATGATGCTAAAACCAGATAAACATAAACACACATGTTCACGCCCACGGAATAGCAGAGGCATCTGTCCAGACCAGTGGAATGAGCTGAGAAAGAGGCTATGATGCCGTGGTATGATTTGATGAGGTCACTTCCTCTTTTGGAATTCCCTTGCAAGGGCATCAAGCTATAGAGGGAACAGGATTGTCAGGGGAAAAAATTAAAGAACCCTCAAAAGAAGAAAGATTTAAAGAAGGTAACTCAAAGAGACATGAGTAAAAATGCACTTGGAGGTGATTAAATACACCTCAAGGTCATAGCCTGATACCAGTTTATACTACTGAAATGGGGCGGCATGGTGGTGTAGTGGTTAGCGCTGTCGCCTCACAGCAAGAAGGTCCGGGTTCGAGCCCCGTGGCCGGCGAGGGCCTTTTTGTGTGGAGTTTGCATGTTCTCCCCGTGTCTGCGTGGGTTTCCTCCGGGTGCTCCGGTTTCCCCCACAGTCCAAAGACATGCAGGTTAGGTTAACTGGTGACTCTAAATTGACCGTGGGTGTGAATGGGAGTGTGAATGGTTGTCTGTGTCTATGTGTCAGCCCTGTGATGACCTGGCGACTTGTCCAGGGTGTACCCCGCCTTTCACCCGTAGTCAGCTGGGATAGGCTCCAGCTTGCTTGCGACCCTGTAGGAAGGATAAAGTGGCTAGAGATAATGAGATGAAATGAGACTACTGAAATGAGGAGCTTCAATTCTTATTTCCTAGTATACATCTAAATAAAATACTACTGATGAAAGCGGTAAAGATTTAATTGAGTCAATCAATTACATTTAAGTAATTAAGCGATTAACACTGTTTTACAAGCGCACGTGTCACTGTTAGAACAAAATATCTGCCATTTTAACAGTTCAGAAACATGAATACATGTAGCGTAAACAGAATTTTCAGGTTTATTTTAAGTTTGCAAGTAGATCTCTTCTTAATATCTGAATAAAAAGTAATAAGATGTAGATTGAGTTCTCACCAGGATGCTCTTCAGGACATTGGTTCTAAGAGGCTTAAGATAGCTGCATTCTCCTGCTTCACACAGTTTAATCTCCCCAGAGATCTGTCCAAGCAGTGAGACACAGCAGGAAGGATGATTTCATAACCACTGACAGGAAATGGGAATACTTTCACTGATTTTTCATTTTATGTTGCTGCATTTTATTTATTATATACTCGTATCTAGTATGGTACAGGACACCAGAACCTTAACGTGAGATATGAGTTACACACACATTTACTGGCCACTTCATTAGGTACACCCTAGATACACCTGCTGTTTGATGCAGTTCTCTAATCAGCCGGTCCCTTGACAGCAGCACAATGCATAAAATCATGCAGATACAAATCAAGAGCTTCAGTTAATGTTCACTTCAAACATCAGAATGGGGAAAATTGTCATCTCTGTGACTTTCACTGTGACATGGGTGTCAGTGCCAGATGGACTGGTTTGAGTATTTTAGAAACTGCTGCTCTCCTGGGGTTTTCACACACAACAGTCTCTAGAGTTTACACAGAGTGGTGCGGGGGAAAAAACATTGAGTGAGCAACAGTTCTGTGAGTGGAAATAAATGCTTTGTTGAAAAGAGAGGTCAGAGGAAAATGGCCAGATTGGTTCGAGCTGCCAGGAAGGATATAGCAACTCACAGCAACTCTTTACAACCCTGGTGAGCAGAAAAGCATCTCAGCATGCAACAGCAGAACACCACATTGGGTTCCAGTCCTGCCAGCCAAGAACAGGAGTCTTAGAGTCAAGAACAAGTTTCTATTAAAGTGGCTGGTGTGTGTGTGTGTGTGTCCCAAATACTTGTTCACATTTCAGTTCTTGTAACAGCTGTTTTATGTAAAATTATGTATGTTTGTGAGAGAAAGAGAGACAGAGACCTCTGACGAGCTGTAAGAGTCGATTTCTCGCTTTCCTCCGGGGTACCAGCCATGAGACCAGTGCTGAGAGACAGACAACTGCGCTTGCAAACACAGCAGCAAGGCAGCAACCAGCAACAGCCTGCACACGCTGACCATCACTCTACACACACAAGTCAAGTCAATTTTATTTGAACATGTGAATTTATAAATGTATCACTAATTAGCAAGCCTGAGGCGATGGTGGCAAGGAAACACTTTAAAATGACATGAGGAAGAAACTGTGAGAGGAACCAGATTCAAAAGGGAACACATCCTCTTTTGGGTGCTAATAGATAGCATTATTATAAATAACATGCTTCTTTAACTGTGTTCTATATAGTCACAAAGTACGACTGTGTAACCAGGAAATTCATTATAGTTTTAACATGAAGTTATCAACTTTTCCCTGATGGAGACTTGAGTGCAAAACTGTTCATGACAACGGCAATCCTAAAGTTATCATGGCAACTGTAGTTCTCAGCTATCATAGCAAATGATTTGTCAGCCATCAAAACTGTGTATCTTTAGTTTGTCCATACGGATGCATACTCACAGATTTTATAATCAATCAATAAAATATCAAAGGCAATTAATAAAGTATTATTGATAAAGTAAGAAAGTCAGGAAGTAATCTGCTGACACACACACAATTGAAAATAATTTCATTTAGCACTTTTTTAAAAAATACTAAAATGTAGTATCAACAGATTAAAATATAAAGTGGAAACAGGCAAAATACACCAAAATACAAGTAGAAAATAATGAGGTGGAGAAGAATCGAACAAGCTTTTATAATACTCTACATCACAATTCAAGAAAATGATGAAATATATTACCTTTTTACCTTGTTTGATGTGTTTTGTTCAGATGTGAATCTTCTGTGAAGTGCAAGTCTGAAAAGCTCTTGTCTTGGAGTTTCAGTGCTTGAGACCATCTTCATACTCCTCTCTATTTATACCCCAATACACACACACACATATACCTACACACACAGTCTGGTCTGAAGGGTTCCGTTGGGACACATAACATCG
Source organism: Neoarius graeffei (assembly GCF_027579695.1). Taxonomy (NCBI): domain Eukaryota; kingdom Metazoa; phylum Chordata; class Actinopteri; order Siluriformes; family Ariidae; genus Neoarius; species Neoarius graeffei. The sequence goes on along the minus strand of NC_083580.1, from coordinate 20,921,069 downwards.
GCTCAATTCCAATTATCATCTTCAAACACCGCTGACCCCCTGAGGGATGCCACCCGAATACATATATACACTCAAACACACACACACACAAACAATGAATGATATGCAACAACATGGATTTCCATAGGCATGAGTCATTTTGCAGATATAGGCCTACGATTTCAAATGGGGGCTACACCCCCAATTCCAAAAAAGTTGGGATGCTGTGTAAACTGTAAATAAAAACAGAAAGTTATAATTTGCAAATCATGGAAACCCTATATTTCATTGAAAATAGTACAAAGACAACATATCAAATGTTGAAACGGAGAAATTTTATTGTCTTTTGAAAAATATATGCTCATTTTGAATTTGATGTCAGCAACACGTTTCAAAAAAGTTGGGACAGGGGCATGTTTACCACTATGTTGCATCACCTCCTTTTAACAACACTATTTGAGAACTGAGGAGACCAATTGCTGTAGTTTTGAAAGAGAACTCTTGTCCCATTCTTGCCTGATATACAATTTCAGTTGTTCAACATTTCAGGGTCTCCTTTGTTGTATTTTGTGCTTCATAATGCGCCAAATGTTTCAAATGGGAGGCAGGTCTGGACTGCAGGCAGGCCAGTTTTTTTATTTTTATTTTTTATTGTGTACAATTGTGAACAATAGCAAGATAGAATACAATTCCACTTGGCCAATCATCTGGTTCACTGTAGCTCATCTGGTAGCGGGAGGAGTGGTCAGAAGATGCCTGTGGACCCTGCATTTAAAGGCCTGGGGGCCAGTGTCTATGGGTCCAACTACATGTTCTGGAAGGCTATTCCATACCCGGACAGCAGTGTGGAGGAAGGTTCTGTCCAGGGTGCGAGTATTAGAGGCTGGGAGGTCCAGGGCATGATCTGGCATAGCTGTGCATAGGTGGGTGGTTCGCCGTCTAGGGTATGGCAGGGGGAGCATATTCCGGAGATCCGTAGTTTAGCACCTGGACTCTTTTACTACGGAGCCATGCAGTTTTAATATGTGCAGAAAGCGGTTTGGCATTGTCTTGCTGAAAGAAGGAAGGCCTTCCCTGAAAAAGATTTTGTCTGGATGGCAGCATATTGCTCTGAAACGTGTAGATATCATTCAGCATGAATGATGCCTTCCCAGATGTACAAGCTACCCATATGTCATGTACACTAATGCACCCTCATACCATCACAGATGCTTGCTTTTGAACTGTGCACTGATAACAAGCCGGATGGTCTCTTGCCTCTTTAGCCTGGAGGATGCAGTGTCCATGATTTCTAATATATAGATTTAGGCACGGGGCGGCATGGTGGTGTAGTGGTTAGCGCTGTCGCCTCACAGCAAGAAGGTCCTGGGTTCGAGCCCCGGGGCCGGCGAGGGCCTTTCTGTGTGGAGTTTGCATGTTCTCCCCGTGTCCGCGTGGGTTTCCTCCGGGTGCTCCGGTTTCCCCCACAGTCCAAAGACATGCAGGTTAGGTTAACTGGTGACTCTAAATTGACCGTAGGTGTGAATGTGAGTGTGAATGGTTGTCTGTGTCTATGTGTCAGCCCTGTGATGACCTGGCGACTTGTCCAGGGTGTACCCCGCCTTTCGCCCATAGTCAGCTGGGATAGGCTCCAGCTTGCCTGCGACCCTATAGAAGGATAAAGCGGCTAGAGATAATGAGATGAGATTTAGGCACGGGTGGCACGGTGGTGTAGTGGTTAGCGCTGTCGCCTCACAGCAAGAAGGTCCGGGTTCAAGCCCCGTGGCCGGCAAGGGCCTTTCTGTGCGGAGTTTGCATGTTCTCCCCGTGTCCGCGTGGGTTTCCTCCGGGTGCTCCGGTTTCCCCCACAGTCCAAAGACATGCAGGTCCAGGGTGTACCCTGCCTTTCGCCCATAGTCAGCTGGGATAGGCTCCAGCTTGCCTGCGACCCTGTAGAACAGGATAAAGCAGCTAGAGATAATGAGATGAGATTTAGGCACTGCCTAAAAGTGGAGCTCCCATCTGTTTCTGGGTTGTAGAATTTTCTTATATCATAGCCAGTCTTTTTTGTTTTATTTCTTTACTGGCTAGCACTGGCCACTAGGTGGTGTGTATGACTGGTAATTACTAACACTGGCCACTAGGCGGTGTGTAGGACTGGTAATTACTAACACTGACCACTAAGTGGTGTGTATGAGTGGCGGTACACAGACAAACCACAAAAAATCGACTCGATGGGTTTACCATTTTTTCTTAGGTATGGAGCTCCGCTAAAAAGAATTTCTACTTTTGTCAGACAGGGCGGCACAGTGGTGTAGTGGTTAGCACTGTCGCCTCACAGCAAGAAGGTCCAGGTTCGAGCCCCGTGGCTGATGAGGGCCTTTCTGTGTGGAGTTTGCATGTTGTCTGCGTGGGTTTCCTCCGGGTGCTCCGGTTTCCCCCACAGTCCAAAGACATGCAGGTTAGGTTAACTGGTGACTCTAAATTGACCGTAGGTGTGAGTGTGAATGGTTGTTTGTCTCTATGTGTCAGCCCTGTGATGACCTGGTGACTTGCCCAGGGTGTACCCCGCCTCTCACCCGTAGTCAGCTGGGATAGGCTCCAGATTGCCTGCGACCCTGTAGAAGGATAAAGCGGCTAGAGATGATGAGATGAGATTTGTCAGACCTCGGGACAATTTTCCACTTCGCCTCAGTCCATTGTAAAAGAGTTTGGGCCTAGAGAAGGTGGTGGTGTTGTTTATAACTTGCATTTGTGGATGCAGTAATGAACTGTTTTCACAGATGATGGTTTTCTGAAGTGTTCTTGAGCCCATACAGTGATTTCCACTACAGACACGTGTCTGCTTTTAATGCAGTGTCACCTGAGGGCCTGAAGATCACAGGCATCCAGTGTCAGTTTTCAGCCTTGTCTCTTGCATACAGAGATTTCTCCAGATTCTCTGAATCTTTTAATGATATTATGTACCACAGATTCATTTAAATGAATGAACACCATTTGGACAGCAAACACCATAGACTGTGACACAAAACTCAGATTCTACAACAACATAGTTATCCCCACAGCTATCTACACCAGTGAGACCTGGAAGCGTACAGCTCGTGCAAGCAAAAAGCTGGATGTCTTTTCACCAAAGAAGCCTGAGGAAGATCCTAAAAGTGAGATGGCAGGACCATGTTACAAATGAGGAAATATTGTGGAGGGCCAGATCACAACCTTTGAGTGAAATTGTCGCCGAAAGAAGATTACGTCTCACAGGCCACATCTTACGCCTGCCAGACCACCGCCATGCAAAAACAGCCATAACATGGACACGGCCAGTCAGCAAGAGAAGGAGGGGAAGGCCAAAGATCACATGGAGGAGTACTTTCCAGGAGGACCTAAAGAGAATGAACATCCCTGGGAGAAGGCTGATGAAGCTGCGGCTGACAAATCTAAGTGGCAGAAACTTGCTGCCCAATGTGCCAATAGGCACAGGAGGACCTAAGTCTAAGTAAATGTACCACAGATGATGCAATTCCCACATTCTTTGCAATTTTACATTCAGGAACGTTATTCTTAAACTGTTGCACTGTTTGCCCAAAGGCAAGACAAATAAAGACAAGACGAATGATTTTTTTATTGAAAGTAATTTTTAAAAAATTAAAAAGAAATGCATTTTGAACATGATAAACTATTATAATATGCATATAAAGGGATTTTTGTCTCAACCATAATTATTACAATCACCACAGAGAAGGCTATGATTTGTATCAGCTTTTTAAACAGTTTTAAAAGAACAGATTAAAAACATATGTCCTGGCTACTGTGTAGAAGTAGTTTCTCTCTTCAGGAATCATCAGTATGTCAAACAGTGTGTATTATTAATGTTTCATTAGTGTGGCTGCCCTCTTCTGGCCACCCATAAGTCACCTCATTTCCTCTCTGCTGTCCAAGCTGAACTCAGCAGAATGACCTTTGAACTTTGGCAAGTGCTAGGTCACCCTGACAAGACCCAAATCTGAAAATAACTGTGCATGCTGTTAAAGGGCTAATTAATTTGGCTGGGTGAGACACTGATTGAGTTCCTGTCCTTCAAACGGTGTTTAAACACATTGCACTAATCCGCACAAAGTGCCAGTTTGACACACGCACACAAAGCCACGAGGTCACACTGATTCACACTTTAAAATGCCTCAAAATCATTTAAAAATAGACGCATAGTATTACACATGGCAAAATGTACAATCTAGATTAAAAACAATCTGCACATTCAAACCGATCTCTCATAAAATATGCATTAATTTGAATGTGTGAGAGCAATTTCATGGAAATAAAGTCATACAAAAGGCTAAAACCTGACTACTGGCCAAATCTAACCCATTCACACCAGCTGGGGCAGACAATATTCATACTAATAATACTACTAAAGCTATCAGTAAAACGCCAGCACCTGCTCTAACCTGAAATTAATATCTACTCCATTACGATTCAGTCTAATCTCTCCAGCTTCCACAGTGTAGCTAATACAGACAAGAAATTTGACATGTTTAGCCACTTCTAATGGATGCCACTATATAATGCAAACTAATTGCTATATAATGCAAACTAAGTCATAGGATAAAACAGACATTATTGGCCTTACCAAAGCTGTTTTAGTTATATTTAAGGAAGAAAACACAACAGGACATGCTGATATAAGTAATTAGTATAAATATGGAGGTGATTATAGAAAATCACGCATGCTGATTGGTCGAGAGATTCGGATTATTTCCCGATAATCACCTCAAGCAACACACCGTAAGTGAGGAAGAATTACAAATTATGAAAGAAAATGCTGTTCCTAAAAGCACTAAAGATGCTACGAAGTTTGGGTCTAAAACTATTCAAGGGTAAGGTGGAATTGTGATCTATTTTATTGATTTCAAAACAAAGTATTTTATGTGAGTCGTGTAGATAAGTGACACAAGTCTGCGTGCACCTTTATTACATTGGCATGCTCCTTTTGAAGTTTGAAATAAATGATTTTTAAATAAATAATCACCTGTGTGTTGAAACTAAAACAATTATCCGCCTCGACTTCGTCTTGATTATTATTCACCGATATTCACTTCCCCCTCCTTGAACTGCCACCTTATTGTGGTGGAGGGGTTTGTGTGCTTGAATGATCCTAGGAGCTATGTTGTCGGGGGCATTATGCCCCTGTCAGGGTTTCCCAAGGCAGGCAGGTCCTAGGTGACAGGCCAGACTAAGAGCAGTTCACCAAAACCCCTATGGAGAAAAATCCGAGGACCGTGACGTCGCCCGGGATGACGCAGCCGGGGCCCCACCCTGGAGCCAGGCCCGGGGTTGGGGCTCGTATGCGAGCGCTTGGTGGCCGGGTCTTTGCCCATGGGGCCCGGCCGGGCTCAGCCCGAAGAGGTGACGTGGGCCCGACCTCCTGTGGGTTCACCACCCACAGAGGTAGCAGTAGGGGACTGGTGCAATGTGGATTGGGTGGCAGTCGAAGGCAGGGGCCTCGACGACCTGATCCCCGGACACAGCGTCTGGCTGTTGGGACATGGAATGTCACTTCGCTGGGGGGGAAAGAGCCTGAGCTTGTGCGGGAGGTTGAGAGGTACCGGCTAGAGATAGTCGGGCTCACCTCCACGCACAGCTTGGGCTCTGGAACCCAGCTCCTCGAGAGGGGCTGGACTCTCCACTTCTCTGGAGTCGCCCATGGTGAGTGGCGGCGGGCTGGTGTGGGCTTGCTTATAGCTCCCCAGCTCAGCCGCCATGTGTTGGAGTTTACCCCAGTGAACGAGAGGGTCGCCTCTCTGCGCCTTCGGATTGGGGAGAGGGCTCTTGCTGTTGTTTGTGCCTACGGCCCAAATAGCAGTATAGAGTATCCGGCCTTCTTGGAATCCCTGGGAGAGGTACTGAGGAGTGCTCAGACTGGGGACTCCATTGTGTTACTGGGGGACTTCAATGCTCACGTGGGAGATGACAGTGACACCTGGAGGGGCGTGGTTGGGAGGAACGGCCTCCCCGATCTGAACCCGAGTGGTGTTTTGTTATTGGACTTCTGTGCTAGTCACGGTTTGTCCATAACGAACACCATGTTCGAGCATAGGGGTGTCCATAAGTGCACGTGGCACCAGGACACCTTAGGTCGGAGGTCAATGATAGACTTTGTAGTCGTTTCATCTGATCTCCGGCCCTATGTCTTGGACACTCGGGTGAAGAGAGGGGCTGAGCTGTCAACTGATCACCACCTGGTGGTGAGTTGGAGCCGCTGGCGGAGGAGGAAGCTGGACAGACCTGGCAGGCCCAAACGTATGGTGAGGGTCTGCTGGGAACGTCTGGCCGAGCACTCTGTTGGGGAGGTCTTTAACTCCCACCTCCGGGAGAGCTTTTCCCAGCTTCCGAGGGAGGCGGGGGACATTGAGTCTGAGTGGACCATGTTCTCTACCTCCATTGTGGACGCAGCTGTTCGGAGCTGTGGCCGCAAGGTCTCCGGTGCCTGTCGTGGCGGCAATCCCCGAACCCGGTGGTGGACACCAGAAGTAAGGGATGCCATCAAGCTGAAGAAGGAGTCCTATCAGGCCATGTTAACCTCCAGGACTCCCGAGGCAGCTGACGGGTATCGGCAGGCCAGGCGTGCTGCAGCTCGGGCAGTTGCGGAGGCAAAAACTCGGAACTGGGAGGAGTTCGGGGAGGCCATGGAGAAGGACTATCGGTCGGCCTCGAAGAAATTCTGGCAAACCGTCCGGCGCCTCAGGAGGGGGAAGCAGTACTCTGCCAACACTGTTTACAGTGCGGGTGGGGAGCTGTTGACCTCGACTGGGGACATTGTCGGGCGGTGGAAGGAATACTTTGAGGATCTCCTCAATCCCACCGTCATGTCCTCCATTGAGGAAGCGGAGGCTGATGACTCAGAGGTGGACTTGTCCATTACCCAAGCCGAAGTCACTGAGGTGGTTTGCAAGCTCCTCGGTGGCAAGGCACCGGGGGTGGATGAGATCCGCCCTGAGTATCTCAAGTCTCTGGATGTTGTGGGGCTGTCTTGGTTGACACGCCTCTGCAACATCGCGTGGCGGTCAGGGACAGTGCCTCTGGAGTGGCAGACTGGGGTGGTGGTCCCTCTTTTTAAGAAAGGGGACCGGAGAGTGTGCCCCAATTATAGGGGAATCACACTTCTCAGCCGCCCAGGGAAGGTTTACTCCAGGGTACTGGAGAGGAGAATTCGACCAGTAGTCGAACCTCGGATCCAGGAGGAACAATGCGGTTTTCGTCCTGGTCGCGGAACACTGGACCAGCTCTATACCCTTCATAGGGTGCTCGAGGGTTCATGGGAGTTTGCCCAACCAGTCCACATGTGCTTTGTGGATCTGGAGAAGGCATTCGACCGTGTCCCCCATAGTATTCTGTGGGGGGTGCTTCGGGAGTATGGGGTTCGGGGCTCTTTGCTAAGGGCTGTCCGGTCCCTGTACGAACGGAGCAGGAGTCTGGTTCGCATTGCCGGCAGTAAGTCAGACCTGTTCCCAGTGCATGTTGGACTCTGGCAGGGCTGCCCTTTGTCACCGGTTCTGTTCATAATTTTTATGGACAGAATTTCTAGGCGCAGCCAGGGGCCAGAAGGAATCCTGTTTGGGAACCACAGGATTTCATCTCTGCTTTTTGCGGATGATGTTGTTCTGATGGCTTCTTCAAACCAGGACCTTCAGCATGCACTGGGGCGGTTTGCAGTCGAGTGTGAAGCGGCTGGGATGAGAATCAGCACCTCCAATTCCGAGGCCATGGTTCTCGACCGGAAAAGGGTGGCTTGCCCTCTCCAGGTTGGTGGAGAAGTTCTGCCTCAAGTGGAGGAGTTTAAGTATCTCGGGATCTTGTTCACGAGTGAGGGAAGGATGGAGCGTGAGATCGACAGGCGGATCGGTGCAGCCTCCGCAGTGATGCGGTCGCTTTACCGGTCCGTTGTGGTGAAGAAGGAGCTGAGCCAAAAGGCGAAGCTCTCAATTTACCGGTCGATCTACGTTCCGACTCTCACCTATGGTCATGAGCTTTGGGTAATGACCGAAAGGACAAGATTGCGGATACAAGCGGCCGAAATGAGTTTCCTTCGCAGGGTGGCTGGGCGCTCCCTTAGAGATAGGGTGAGAAGCACAGTCACTCGGGAGGAGCTCGGAGTAGAGCCGCTGCTGCTCCACATCGAGAGGAATCAACTGAGGTGGCTCGGGCATCTTTTTCGGATGCCTCCTGGACGCCTCCCTGGGGAGGTGTTCCAGGCATGTCCCCCCGGGAGGAGGCCCCGGGGAAGACCCAGGACACGCTGGAGGGACTATGTCTCTCGGCTGGCCTGGGAACGCCTCGGTGTTCTTCCCGAGGAGCTGGCCGAGGTGTCTGGGGAAAGGGAAGTTTGGGCTTCCCTGCTTAGACTGCTGCCTCCGCGACCCAGTCCCGGATAAAGCAGAAGAAGACGAGACGAGACGATATTCACTTCGCCTTCAGCGAGTAATTGTTAAATATTCTACAATGAGGTGCTGTGATGTGGCCTGATATAAAGTTACAATAACTTCCCAAAGATTTATTCCTCTTAAACCACAGCACTTTGCTATAGTCACATTTAATTTACTTGAACATCCATGAGACAAGTTAGTTCCTGTTATCACTTATACTATAGCAGCTATAAACTCTTGTTTCATCACCAGCCTCTCTTTTTCTCTCATTTGGATGGGATAATAAGACTTGTCTTGTTATAGAAAAACCAGAAAACACAAAAGACCTCTGTCCTGAACACTTTCCCATAGTAGAAAGTGCTACCACCCAAGACTCCTTCCATAAGTGTGAGACAATAAAATGCAATTTTATTTGGTTAAATAAGATATTTTCATTCATTCATTTTTTAATGCCACTTATCCATTACAGGTCGCAGATGAGACGAGCTGGAAACAATCCCAGCTGATTGGCTGAGAGGTAGGGATCAGCCTGCCCAGAGGAAAGGAAATTTTAAAATGAGATCTCTTCTCTTTCTCAATCATTTCTCCTAGACAATAATGAGATCATAGTGATATTAAAATGAGATTATTGCTTTTGTCTCCTGCTTCTCAGGTTTGTCTCTGGAGCAAAAGAGTTAAGTTATCTCATTGTAGACTACCTTTAATCTACAAATGAGTTCTCAACAATGTTTTAAATAATGCTCAGTGTTTACCAATTTATACATCTCATACTTTACTCAGGCTGATCCACCAGAGACCTCTTTCTGTAAACTCACACAATTCTCATTTCAGATCTATTTGGTGAGTCTCAGATTAGGCTCCATCAGTTCTGTAAAAAAGGTCTCTACACAATCTTGAACCGCTCTCATTCTAGTCATCTCAGCTTAGGGTTGTTTTACAATCAGGGTACAAAGTTTGTGTCACAGGGGTCCAAAATTCAAATTGATTCAAACTGGTTCTTGTACCAGTTTTTAAGTGAAGTGATTCTTAGAGAGGAAATTTTTTTTGACAATTCAGAATCCACTACTTCCATAGTGCTTTTAAATATAAGGCTGTAAGCTTTGTGTTAGTTGTCTCTAATATTTATGTCCCAATATCTTGACCAAATTTTAGGATGAAAATAATCATTTTAGATATGTTATTTTATATTGAAAAATTAGCTGTCTCGGAGAGGAAATTTTTTTGACACAATTACTTACTAATTTGATCAAAATAGTCTGAAAACTTACTGGCATTCAACATTAAAACTTAACTATGTTTCCAATGATTATGGAACCAAATATTTGTTTTATGGTATAAAGAATGATTTAAGTGCATCCCTTTTGGAGCTACCTGTGGTCAAAAAAGCACTTTTTCTAAATGACATGAGTAATTTTGCTAAATATGACATACATCCACCAAAAATAACGTTATCACCAATTTTTTTTGCATGGTAAATAGAGCTATCACAGGGCTACAATAAACAACCTAGTTTATTTAGTCAAGACTTTTGATATTGAAGATAATAAGTGTTAAATGTGATTTTTAGCTTGTGTACCCTGATTGTAAAACAACCCTTTAGTCCTTTTTTGATTTACAAAAGAGATCTCAACAAAGGCTTAAACAATACATTTGTGCATCTCATATTTTACTCAGGGTTATGCATCAGAGAGCTCTCTAAGTGAACTCATTTAATGCTCATTTAGTTCTCTCTGGTAAAGATGCGCAGATGATGACATTATGATGTTAGATCACTTGCGGCGTGACCCACACATCACCCACCTAACGGTCGGACGCGGCAAACTCGCGTGAAGAAGAATTTACCTCCAGTCAAGATTTGGCGCCCAGTGAAACGGCGTGGGCATGAAGGATTGTTCAGAACTTGCCACCACGAAAACTCAGAGAAGGTACATTAACATTTTGGTAATTTGCTAAAGTTCTTTCATATTTTTAGACTCAATGTCAAATCCGTCGTGTATAGGTGACATTGAACAACCTGACGAAGCAGCACATAACGTTAGCTAGCTGGTTTAATGTTAGCCACTTGTACATCACTGGCTGTGCTACGGAAGGCTGTATACTGAGGAGGAAGCAATTTGCATTACAGCCGTGAATGAGGATTCAAAATGGCACCTCGGCTCAGTTTTCCCTTCCTCCTCGGTATACAAGTGCACTTCCATGGCAGGAAAAACACTACATTTTGCCGCCTATGTAGTCCCCTATTTATACAAAACTGAGTCATTCAGGATTCAGCCATGTTTTTGCTCGGTGTTTTTGCTCGACCAAAGTTATACAGTAGGTGAGGCTAGGATGGCTGCTTTTAATGGAAGTAGCCTAGCCCAGGGCTTTTCAAAGTGTGGGGCGCACCTTCCCTAGGGGGTGCCAGAGTTCTTCAGGGGGGCGCAACGTGAGGAAAAATAAACCAGAATAAGTTACTATTGCGGACATTTAGCGAACTTCAGCTAGCCTTTGCCAGAGACAAAATGGATCAATTTTTAGTACCTAAAGCTACAGTGAGTCAGGAGACAGAGTCTGGGCCAAGCAAAAAAAGAAGGAAGTATGACCATGATTATTTAAAGTTTGGATTTTCATGGACTGGATCTGAAGATGCTCCACTGCCACAGTGTGTTGTCTGCCAAGAGGTGCTAGCTAACAATGCTATGAGATGTTTAAAATGTGTAAAACAAGATGTTTTAAAAAAAAAGCACAGATGTTTAAAATGTGTAAAAAAAAAAAGAGTTTTTAAAAAGCACAGATGTTTAAAATGTGTAAAAAAGAGGTTTTAAAAAGCGCAGATGTTTAAAATGTGTAAAAAAAGAGGTTTTAAAAAGCGCAGATGTTTAAAATGTGTAAAAAAAGAGGTTTTAAAAAGCGCAGATGTTTAAAATGTGTAAAAAAAGAGGTTTTAAAAAGCGCAGATGTTTAAAATGTGCAAAAAAGAGGTTTTAAAAAAACGCAGATGTTTAAAGTGTGTAAAAAAAGAGGTTTTAAAAAGCGCAGATGTTTAAAATGTGTAAAAAAGAGGTTTTAAAAAGCGCAGATGTTTAAAATGTGTAAAAAAAGAGGTTTTAAAAAGCGCAGATGTTTAAAATGTGTAAAAAAGAGGTTTTAAAAAAAGCACAGATGTTTAAAATGTGTTAAAAAGAGGTTTTAAAAAAAGCACAGATGTTTAAAATGTGTAAAAAAGATGTTTTAAAAAGCACAGATGTTTAAAATGTGTAAAAAAGAGGTTTTAAAAAGCACGGATGTTTAAAATGTGTAAAAAAGATGTTTTAAAAAGCGCAGATGTTTTAAAATGTGTAAAAAAGAGGTTTCAAAAAGCACAGATGTTTAAAATGTGTAAAAGAGAGGTTTTAAAAAAGCTCATATGTTTAAAATAAAAAAAATAAAAATGTGTACAACAACCATTTTTTTAAATACGAATGGAACATTAAGTATAGCAACAATAAAAATTGTAAGGGGGGGACGCTGTTGTTTATTTGCTCTCTGAGGGGGGGCTGACTCTCCCACACATTGAAAACCCCTGGTCTAGCCTATGACGTTAAACCAGACCTGGGCATTTTACGGCCCGCAGGCCGCATCCGGCCCTTTGGTTCATTCTGACCGGCCCGCGTAAGGTTAATTAAAAGTTACAAAATAAACGTATTTTCTAATTTTACTTCATGCATGGACTGAATGTGCATTGCTTTTATTTTGAAGTTGTGTTCAACAAAAACGCAATGCGCGTGACATGAACATGACATGAAATCCCACGAAACCTAATCCCGCGATAACTACTTCCGTAATTTGTCCAGACCAACCACAAACTTGTACGTCATCCTTCAAACGGTCCATCCAATCACACAGTGTGACATCACCAGCAGGCACCGGAGCCCGAGCCGATCTGTAGATCTGATACCTACACAGAATCGACACGGCATCATTATAATATGATGTATCTTGCTTGATATTTGGAGTAGAAAGACAATATTGTGATGTCTTTATTGTGTTTTGGGGTGAATGTGACTGAAAAAAAAATGGTACAAACGGTCACATTTTGTTAACCATTGTTTTGGGAAATCTGATTGAATAAATGACATTTTTTGTAAGGCAACCTTGTTTTTTCCATACTCTTACCAGTCTTAGCAGCTTGTAAAAGCAATGTTATTTACTTCTTTATATAAAGAAATACAATTAATATTATGCAGAATTTAGTTCAGCCTTTTGGTCTGGCCCTCCACAAAATTTTCTGTTTCTCATGTGGCCCCATGGAAAAAATAATTCCCCACCCCTGCGTTAAAACATACTTTCACATTATTTCTTGATAAGGTGTTTTCACGTTATTACATGAAAATATCATGAAATAACGTGATAATTTCATGTTATAACATGATGATTTTGTATCATGAAATTACGTGATGTGTTATTACATGATAAATATATTGTAAAAACGTGATAAGATATTGTTATAACAAAGTTTTCACGTAATTACTTGATATTAAGCCTTTTTTTTTTGAGTGTGGCAGCAATACGCTTCCGTAGTGCAGCTTGTCTAAAGCTAGACAATTTAACGTTGCTAGCTTATATTAGTCTCTATCAAAGCCCTAGATACAGCTTTGGTCTGTATGTTTTGAATGCCATTGGTGTTAAGCCATGCTGTAGCCAAAATGCACAGAATTTCAAAATGACTTTGGTATTATGTCAGTCAAGATGACGAAGCTAATGTTATTGCCACTGGTTTACAGCTCAATGCCACCGAAAAGAAGCCGGCAGCCTCCTAAAAAATTGGAAGACTACCATAGACTATCAGACCAAATTGCTGAACAAACAGCGGTGGACCAAAATAGTAAGTATATTATTTCCCACAATATGTTCTCACTTTTGTTTAACCGTTAACTTGCAGCATATTGTAACAGGAGTGAAAGGGCACTCTTTCAACCCAGGTAAACTAGGAAGTAGCTAGCCTTGATGCAGTCAAGGGATCGAGAAATAGGCAAGTCGGCATCTGCAGTCATGAATAACTTACCAGTTAACATTTCTTTGTAATTAATTGAATTTGTAGCACAAAAAGTCGGGCAGAATGGTTAGCTGCTGCACACGCCTTGTGAATGGCCTAGCTAGCTCGATAATAACATCAGCAATCTAAATGTAAATGAACTAATATGACCATACTTCTACCTTTATCAGTAATTTGAGGGCTAGACATTAGCAAATCGGTTGTCTGGCATTTATTCACTGTGGAATTACCATCTGTTATCGCGTTTATCATCTGCAGTTTTTGTCAACAAGGGTGGCCATATGCCCAGCTTTATATATAATGCCCTGTCCAGCGTAGCCCCGAGCCAGACATGTATTCCTTTTTGGAATTGCGCTGGAAAGGCATCACAATTTCATACCACACATCATGTGCACTGGAGGGTTTGCCTGAATTTGAACAGTCAGACTTCAGTAGCAAACTTGGAAAATTGAGAATGCAAAGATCTACAGTGAGAAACCAGCTGATGTGCCTAGTTTAATCTTGCACAGTCTCAGCCCTTGATGGCATATGAACTGTTATATGTTTGGGAGGGATAACTTTACTAATAGGTGTACACTGTTTTACTCTATTTGAATTTTACATTTACATTACAAAGTCTTGGACCATGAAAAAGTCAGTGGAATACTTAGTAAGTAAATTCTCGTCTCGTCTTCTTCCGCTTATCCGGGGCCGGGTCATGGAGGCAGCAGTCTGAGCATGGAAGCCCAAACTTCCCTTTCCCCAGACACCTCGGCCAGCTCCTCGGGAAGAACACCGAGGCGTTCCCAGGCCAGCCGAGAGACATAGTCCCTCCAGCGTGTCCTGGGTCTTCCCCGGGGCCTCCTCCCGGGGGGACATGCCTGGAACACCTCCCCAGGGAGGCGTCCAGGAGGCATCCGAAAGAGATGCCCGAGCCACCTCAGCTGATTCCTCTCGATGTGGAGGAGCAGCGGCTCTACTCCGAGTTCCTCCCGAGTGACTGTGCTTCTCACTGTATCTCTAAGGGAGTGCCCAGCCACCCTGCAAAGGAAACTCATTTCGGCCGCTTGTATCCGCAATCTTGTTCTTTCGGTCATTACCCAAAGCTCATGACCATAGGTGAGAGTCGGAACGTAGATCGACCGGTAAATCGAGAGCTTCACCTTTTGGCTCAGCTCCTTCTTCACCACAACGGACCGGTAAAGCGACCACATCACTGCGGAGGCTGCACCGATCCCCCTGTTGACTTCACGCTCTATCCTTCCCTCACTCGTGAACAAGATCCCGAGATACTTAAACTCCTCCACTTGAGGCAGGACTTCTCCACCAACCTGGAGAGGGCAAGCCACCCTTTTCCAGTCGAGAACCATGGCCTCGGACTTGGAGGTGCTGATTCTCATCCCAGCCGCTTCACACTCGGCTGCAAACCGCCCCAGTGCATGCTGAAGGTCCTGGTTTGAAGAAGCCAACGGGACAACATCATCCGCAAAAAGCAGAGATGAAATCCTGTGGTTCCCAAACAGGATTCCTTCCGGCCCCTGGCTGCACCTAGAAATTCTGTCCATAAAAATTATGAACAGAACTGGTGACAAAGGGCAGCCCTGCCAGAGTCCAACATGCACTGGGAACATGTCTGACCTACTGCCGGCAATGCGAACCAGACTCCTGCTCCGTTTGTACAGGGACCGGACAGCCCTTAGCAAAGAGCCCCGTACCCCATACTCCCGAAGCACCCCCCACAGAATACCATGAGGGACACGGTCAAATGCTTCTCCAGATCCACAAAGCACATGTGGACTGGTTGGGCAAACTCCCATGAACCCTCGAGCACCCTATGAAGGGTATAGAGCTGGTCCAGTGTTCCGCGACCAGGACAAAAAACGCATTGTTCCTCCTGGATCTGAGGTTTTACTATTGGCCGAATTCTCCTCTCCAGTACCCTGGAGTAAACCTTCCCTGGGAGGCTGAGAAGTGTGATTACCCTATAATTGGAGCACACTCTCTGGTCCCCTTTCTTAAAAAGAGGGACCACCACCCCAGTCTGCCACTCCAGAGGCACTGTCCCCGACCACCACGCGATGTTGCAGAGGCGTGTCAGCCAAGACAGCCCCACAACATCCAGAGACTTGAGATAGTCAGGGCAGATCTCATCCACCCCTGGTGCCTTGCCACCGAGGAGCTTGCAAACCACCTCAGTGACTTCGGCTTGGGTAATGGACGAGTCCACCTCTGAGTCATCAGCCTCCGCTTCCTCAATGGAGGACGTGACGGTGGGATTGAGGAGATCCTCAAAGTATTCCTTCCACCGCCCGACAATGTCCCCAGTCGAGGTCAACAGCTCCCCACCCGCACTGTAAACAGTGTTGGCAGAGTACTGCTTTCCCCTCCTGAGACGCCGGACGGTTTGCCAGAATTTCTTTGAGGCCGACCGATAGTCCTTCTCCATGGCCTCCCTGAACTCCTCCCAGTTCTGAGTTTTTGCCTCCACAACTGCCCGAGCTGCGGCACGCCTGGCCTGCCGATACCTGTCAGCTGCCTCAGGAGTCCCGGAGGTCAACATGGCCTGATAGGACTCCTTCTTCAGCTTGACGGCATCCCTTACTTCTGGTGTCCACCACCGGGTTCGGGGATTGCCGCCACAACATGCACCGGAGACCTTGCGGCCACAGCTCCAAACAGCTGCGTCTACAATGGAGGTAGAGAACATGGTCCACTCAGACTCAATGTTCCCTGCCTCCTTTGGAAGCTGGGAGAAGCTCTCCCGGAGGTGAGAGTTATAGACCTCCCCAACAGAGTGCTCGGCCAGACGTTCCCAGCAGACCCTCACCATACGTTTGGGCCTGCCAGGTCTGTCCGGCTTCCTCCTCCGCCAGTGGATCCAACTCACTACCAGGTGGTGATCAGTTGACAGTTCAGCCCCTCTCTTCACCCGAGTGTCCAAGACATAGGGCCGGAGATAAGACGAAATGACAACAAAGTCGATCATCAACCTCCGACCTAAGGTGTTCTGGTGCCACGTGCACTTATGGACACCCCTATGCTTGAACATGGTGTTCGTTATGGACAAACCATGACTAGCACAGAAGTCCAATCACAAAACACCACTCGGGTTCAGATCGGGGAGGCCGTTCCTCCCAACCACGCCTCTCCAGGTGTCACTGTCATTGCCCACATGAGCATTGGAGTCCCCCAGTAGAACAATGAAGTCCCCAGTTTGAGCACCTCTCAGTACCTCTCCTAGGGACTCCAAGAAGGCCGGATACTCTATACTGCTATTCGGACCGTAGGCACAAACAACAGCAAGAGCCCTCTCTCCAATCCGAAGGCGCAGAGAGGTGACCCTCTCATTCACTGGGGTAAACTCCAACACATGGCGGCTGAGCTGGGGAGCTATAAGCAAGCCTACACCAGCCCGCCGCCGCTCACCATGGGCAACTCCAGAGAAGTGGAGAGTCCAGCCCCTCTCGAGGAGCTGGGTTCCAGAGCCCAAGCTGTGCGTGGAGGTGAGCCCGACTATCTCGAGCCGGTACCTCTCAACCTCCCACACAAGCTCAGGCTCTTTCCCCCCCAGCGAAGTGACATTCCATGTCCCAACAGCTAGCCGCTGTGTTCGGGGATCAGGTCATCGAGGCCCCTGCGTTCGACTGCCTCCCAATCCACACTGCACCGGCCCCCTACGGCTACCTCTGTGGGTGGTGAACCCACAGGAGGTCGGGCCCACATCACGGATTCGGGCTGAGCCCGGCCGGGCCCCGTGGGCAAAGGCCCGGCCACCAAGTGCTCGCATATGAGCCCCAACCCCGGGCCTGGCTCCAGGGTGGGGCCCCAGCTGCGCCATACCGGGCGACGTCACGGTCTTTGATCAATTATTCTCCATAAGGGTTTTGGTGAACTGCTCTTGGTCTGGCCTGTCACCTAGGACCTGTCTGCCTTGGGAGACCCTAACAGGGGCGTAATGCCCCCGACAACATAGCTCCTAGGATCATTCAAGCACACAAACCCCTCCACCACAATAAGGTGGCAGTTCTAGGAGGGGTAGTAAATAAATTGTTCTATTAATTTCTATAATATTCTTTCATCATGTATTTAAGCAATTAGCCACAAGGGGCGGTGATTTATACTGTATTTACAATGGCTAAGGGGTAGCCTAGAAATCTAGACGTACCCTAGCAGTAGCAAATGGATTTGCTATGCAGGTACATCAAGAAACAAACCATAGGGCCTCAGTAGCTGTTCTCCCAAGTTTGGTCGGACCAATCATATCGTTCTATCTTTCTAGAGAGTCGCCTGGACGTACTCTAGTGGTAGCATATCAGGCTACTATTGCATGCAGAGGCAGTTTGAAAGACAACCGCTGATTCCACACCTTGAATTGAGCCTGGTCTATCGGTTGTAGCCAGACCATACATTTTGATGTTATCGTCTGGTTTGTCAAGCTAGCTAAGGGGTATAGTTTGGTACGATGTGCAGCGGAGTGCAGTTAGACCCCCTTAGCCACTGTAAATACAGTATAGCCCATGGCCTCAGGTGGCTTATTGGTTTTCTGTAACTGTTACAACATATGTTGATGGTTTTATTCAATAAAGACACATCAAGTTAAAATTAAAGTGATTTATTTAAAAATAACCATTCCTTACACCAATAATGTAGATTGTCACACAGTAGTAAGTGGAACATTGGCCACAGCTTGTAACGACTTAATTTTTTACAATTCCTTGCGTAGGGATGTGTACGCAAGAATGTGTAACCTTGTGTAAGGTTAGCCAGGAATTACAACAGAAAGGAACACATTTCAGCCAATCAAAATCAATGACCGGAACTGTCAGTTTCAGAGCTATTATTACTACACTGATAGATTGATTTTGCCTTTTATCTGCAGCCTACATTATGCACTGCGGAACGCTCAGCGGATGGACAGCTGTGGAATCTTCAAAAGTCAAGAAGGCTTTTGTTAATAAATGTCAAACGAGGGCCGGAGGTTCCAAAAAATCCATGAAGCTGGGGTAATTTTCTCTTTTATTTTGAATTATTTCCAATTGTGGTAGGCTTTATTGGTGGGCTCTTTTAAGGGTAGGCCTCTATTGCACTAAAATTATTCAACGTTTATACAGTTAATGTCAAAATGTGTTAGCCTGGCACCGCACAAACCCACATCAAGATGTTGGGTCTGGGGACGCACCATTGGCGGGAAGGGCGGGATAAACGGTTGTCTTTCAAATCCCTCTACACGCAGTAGGATAGCGCTACAACCAATCAGAGCAACGAAGAAGGTGACTTAGAGCGATGTCACTGCTGTAATGTAGCCTCACCCCAGACCCCATAAACTAACATCCAAGTAGTTTGTTGTAGCTTTGATTGTAGCGTAGGCTATTTCCAACATCATTCAGTTCAGATTATTTGTTGAATAGCCTATCTACTTTATCGCTAAAACATACTAACCATTTGTACGCGAGATGAACCTCATCCCACAATTCGCAACATCATCTTTGTTTTCAAGTAGCAGAGAATTCTTCTACTGTTTATTTCTAACACGAAACCATCGCATCTCTGTCATTATGCCCGCCTTCCGATTCAGCTCTTCACGATGTGATTGGCCCAGCCAGTTTTGGGGTTTCAGCTCGCAGCCCCAATGAAGAGTTGCTAGACTGTCCCTGGCTGCAAATTACATTTGCTGCCGCTGGGGGCGTCTAGATTTCTAGGCTAAAAATGTTACAAATCACTTAAAGGACAAATCCAGTGTAAACTGATCCATCACTGTGTGCTGTCCATAGGAAAAAGAACAAGAAAATGTGGCACAGCCAAGTCTGAGTTATGGACAGCGAAGTATAGCTCAGAGACATATAGAAGTATTTCTGTATGGCTCTGGAATAGCTCTGTTATAGCTGACCTAATGGGGCAAAGAAACCGAAGGCTCTTTGCCCTATTGGGTCAGCTTTATTTCCCTGTCCATAACTCAGTCTAGGTTATGCCAAATTTTATTGTTCTTTTTCCTTTGGACAGTGCCTGGTGAGCTCAAACAACAGGGCTATGGATCAGTTTACACTAGATTTGCCCTTCAATGGGACTGTGTGACATGGTCCAGCAATACTCATAACTTAAGCCTCACAGATCACAGGAGAAATGTTCCTGTTGAAACCACTAACAGAACTAAACAAAGTGAAGCTGCATTTAGTTGTTATGCGTTCTGACTCTGGAGCCAGCTCCCAGATGACATTAAAAAAATGCCCAAATTACTTTTTTGAAATCAGGACTCAGAACTAAATTATTTTCAGATGCCTAATTTTTTTTACACTGAATAGGCTTAGTCCAACCAAAACAAGGTTTTGCCTAGTGTTAAGCTGGACAGGGGTTAATCCTAGCCTGACAATACAGTTTACTCACTAGATGAGGTGAGGGAATTTAACAAACTTGTTTAAGCTTGACAAGTGTATCAATAAGTTTTTTTTTTTTCGTTTCCGTTTCTGGTTGAGAGTACGTCGTGCGCGTTCTGGCTGCCGCTTCTCACCAGAGCTTTTTAAATTTATTTTATTTTTATTTTCTTTCTTTTTCTATTTTCTATTTATTTATTTTCTGTGTGTTTGTGTAGTTTGAGGTTTGTTTGAGTGTTTTGTCCGCCGGTTGTGGTGTAGCTCCAGACCCAGTTTTGGGCGTCGGTTCCCTCCAGGCCTTGGTTCGCTGTGGGTGATGCCTGTGCTCCCAGCTATGGACTGCAGTGAGCCTGTTGCTCATTTTACATCATGGTTGTCCAGCGCTCTGTCCTTTAGTGCTTGGCGTGATGTTCCGAGCGATGTTGCTCGGTGGTGTCGCGGCGGCTGTGCAGGCGGTTTGGGACACACCAGCGCTCTGCGTGGCGGAGCTTCTGTGCTCGCTTTGTGGATCCATGGCATAGTGTTCGAGCGATGTTGCTGGCGGCGTCACGGCGGCGGTGCTGGAGATGTGGGACTTGTTTTCGTGCACCTTTTGGTGGGACTGTGGCTGCTACACCACGGAAATTACATCCTGACCCCTACTTGGTGGACTTTTTACTTTTTATTAATTTATTTTTTCCCTTGTCTATAATTGTAAAGCGTCCTTGGGCCTCTTGAAAGGCGCTATATAAATTTAACTTATTATTATTATTATTATTATTAATAAAATCTGTTTTGCAATGGGGCAACATTTAGCAAACGTGAGTGGTAGCTATCACGTCCCCCATTCTTCACTTGCACAACTTCAGTACTTCCAGAAATTAGACACGCTTCTCTATTTCCTCTCTTACACTATTGGATGAAGCTGACTGTCAGACAAATGTCTTACTTTGCATTTTTGAGTGGCTCATAAACTAACAATGTTCTCTTTTTTCTGCTTTTCTCTCCCTCCTCCCTGTGGCTGATTCCACCACCAGGATAGAAGACGCAGATTGACCAGCCCACGCTTGCATCTACCACTGTGTACAGTATGGCGCAAGTTCAGTTTGTTTATGTTATTAGTTTATTTGTCCATGTTGTTTGATTTATAGATAGGCTTTAATTGTCATTGTAAAAAGAACATATCAAGGCATTAACATGGCATTGAGTCCCATTGCTTGAAGTCCATTTTAAAGTGCAAGTGTGCAAGCTCCCATTGCTTAAAGTCCATGTTTTAAGTGAAACTGGTTTGCTTTGTTTTATAAAATAAAAGTTTGAAACGAAATGCTATGGAGTGCCCTATTTTTCTGATCCTCAACCTGATGTCTCAAGTGTAACTCCTCCTTCTCAACAGTTTCTCATTGCAATGTCTCCTCATTTGCTGTATTATTTCTCCTAAGGAGAAACAAGTTGTAAATGAGACTACTGTACACTCAAACATACAAGAGACCTCCCCTATTTCTCCTGCTTCTCAAACTAATATCTCTCTTGTGACTCCTACTTGTCTCATTGCTATGTCTCATCTTTTGCTTCTTTTATTTCTCCTAAGGCAAAATTAGGAGAAAGAACTGTGACAAAAGGAATACTTAAATGATCCTTAAAAGAGAATCACCATTTTGTCTCCTGAGCAACAGAAGGGATACAAGATAGATACGGTAGACAGATAGATGTACTTTATTGATCCCAAGCTGGAAAATTGTGTTACAGCAGCAAGTTATCGGACATGTGAAAAAACACCGTACAACCAAGTAAAATGAAAAGTCTATTGCAGTTCTAACACACACAGCGACAGAGAGCGATTCCATTCATACCCACATTCATGCATATGGGCAACTTGGAGTAACCAGTTGACCTAATCAGCATGTTTTTGGACTGTTGGAGGAAACTCCACACAGAAAGGCCCCAGTCGACCAGTAGGCGTGAACCCAGAACCTAATCATTATTATAATCATAATCATTAACAGGAAGTTAAGGGGCCTCGGCAAGATAAGAGATATTTTGGAAGTCTCAGCACCTCTGAATGAATAATCTAAGTGAATGTATGTAAATTTTGACCCTGTACCGATTTCAAAAAACCCAAAATAAATTAAAACTTCTGCACCAAATTAATGGGGTTTTTTTTCTATGAAAGAAATATGTTGTACAATCATTTTGCCACAGAAAATGAACAGTTCAGAGAAATCATTGAAAGCCCAAATATTGCCATGACGTTCATATCCAAGACGACATTCACGTCACTGTATGTAAACTTCTGACTACAACTGGACATTACTTAATCAATGGTGAAATTATTTTAGGTCACGTGAACCATCCTTGGCCAATCCCTGCACAGGAATTTTTTGATGAGGGATCTCATCTCATCTCATTATCTCTAGCCGCTTTATCCTGTTCTACAGGGTCGCAGGCAAGCTGGAGCCTATCCCAGCTGACTATGGGCGAAAGGCGGGGTACACCCTGGACAAGTCGCCAGGTCATCACAGGGCTGACACATAGACACAGACAACCATTCACACTCACACCTACGGTCAATTTAGAGTCACCAGTTAACCTAACCTGCATGTCTTTGGACTGTGGGGGAAACCGAAGCACCCGGGGAGAACATGCAAACTCCACACAGAAAGGCCCTCGCCGGCCACGGGGCTCGAACCCGGACCTTCTTGCTGTGAGGCGACAGCGCTAACCACTACACCACCGTGCCGCCCCTTGATGAGGGATATAATAATCAAATATACCATGAACTGAGAGGCTCCGGTTGATATTATGGATTTTCTGAGGTAACTGGCATAGTACTATTTTGTGAGGGGTGCAGCCCTGAAGAAAATAGTACTACCCCAGTCACCGAAGAGAATCCATAATTCCCAGAGCCTCTCAGTGCATGGTATATTTGATTTATATCCCTCATCAAAAAATTCCAAACTAAAAGTGTTAACTACAAAGAATTAGAAATAAATCTGGGGGAAAAAAATCAAATCAATAGGCATGATCATGATGCGGAGATCTATATACATAGAAATGCTCATGGAGCCACAGCTGTGACTCGAGTCGGCCATGTAGCTTGAAATTGTGACATTAGTTCATGGTATATCCAGGATATACCATGACTGACTCGTGCCTTATCCATTTTTTTTTGACATCATGAGATACTTAATGAATGGTGGAACTATTTTATATCACGTGAGCCATCCTTGGCTAATCCCTGCACGAGATTTTTTTTGATGAGGAATATAATACATTTTATTATAGCAATATAGTAAAAGATTTATATTGCAATCAAACATTAAAACATTCCAGTTACTTACCGTACGCTTTCACAAATGGCCATGGTATCCATGCACCATCATGCAAAAACATTATGTTGGGGTAATGTTGCTCAAGAATGAACACTAATTCTTCTCTCTGTAAAAGTACTCCTATTTCTCAATAATAATAATAATAATAATAATAATAATTCAGATATTGTGGTTTATATTAAACCTGTCACACAGGCTAATACCTAAAATGCGTGGAAGGAAAATACCTAAAATGCGTGTTATAATAAGGAATATTATAACAGGTTGAAATTTCCACAGCTGCACCCCTATTTGAGAATCATAGTCTTAAAAGGATGAAAGATACTGATTTAAGGCTTAATTTAAATGTTTAATAATATTTTGGCAAATTTCTTAAGAAATGTGTAGAACTACGATTTTTTTTCTCTCACTACAGGGACGTCTTGGTAATTGTGCATACATTATATTACAGATAGAAGAGATTAAAAAAGTTGGGATATTGCTTTAATTATTTATAATTCTCCATACACTGTTGCCACATGACTGCACTTGAAGAAGAAGCAGCCTTTAAATTTGGTCACACGTACACTCAAGCACAGACTTAAGCACACAGTGAAATTCCTCCTCTACGTTTAACCCATCTGAAGCAGTGAACACACACAGAGCAGTTGACTTGACAATCTTGCAATCATGAGAACATGCTGGCATTCCCAGTTTACTCCTAACAACAAAATACTTGAACTTTACACAGCATCTCATCTCATCTCATTATCTCTAGCCGCTTTATCCTGTTCTACAGGGTCGCAGGCAAGCTGGAGCCTATCCCAGCTGACTACAGGCGAAAGGCGGAGTACACCCTGGACAAGTCGCCAGGTCATCACAGGGCTGACACATAGACACAGACAACCATTCACACTCACATTCACACCTACAGTCAATTTAGAGTCACCAGTTAACCTAACCTGCATGTCTTTGGACTGTGGGGGAAACCGGAGCACCCGGAGGAAACCCACGCGGACACGGGGAGAACATGCAAACTCCACACAGAAAGGCCCTCGCCTGCCACGGGACTTGAACCCGGACGTTCTTGCTGCGAGGCGACAGCGCTAACCACTACACCACCGTGCTGCCCAACGTTAGCATTATTTACTCATTATGGAATAATGTGTATTTTAAAATAGTTAAGGATTTGCTTCATTAAAAAACAGTGCTGTTCCCTCATTATGGTGGCAGCAGATGCAGATTCCTGACATCTTAATCAGGTATGGATTAGTGTCCTGGAACATAGGGACAAGCTGGATCTTACAAAAAATTAGACCAAACCAATAATCTTTTTTTTTCCCTTCTAAAAGCCTGAGATTATGAAAAAAAACAAAAAACAAATACGGTCAAAGTGGAATCTGTGTTTTATAAAATAAAAAGTTTTAGTGGAGTACAAATTAATTACAGAGATAAAGAAAATGACTACTGATCAACTTTATTTAAATTATAAACTTAGAAACATACACAATTACACAAACTCAGTCCACTCAGACTCAAACCAGTGATAAAATCTCAAGCATTTTTATTATTAGGTTGGAACAGTTCTTTGCTTAGAAAGGCCATTTAGCATTATATAACTATAGATAACTTTTTAATATCTCATCTCATCTCATTATCTCTAGCCGCTTTATCCTTCTACAGGGTCGCAGGCAAGCTGGAGCCTATCCCAGCTGACTACGGGCGAAAGGCGGGGTACACCCTGGACAAGTCGCCAGGTCATCACAGGGCTGACACATAGACACAGACAACCATTCACACTCACATTCACACCTACGGTCAATTTAGAGTCACCAGTTAACCTAACCTGCATGTCTTTGGACTGTGGGGGAAACCGGAGCACCCGGAGGAAACCCACGCGGACACGGGGAGAACATGCAAACTCCACACAGAAAGGCCCTCGCCGGCCCCGGGGCTCGAACCCAGGACCTTCTTGCTGTGAGGCGACAGCGCTAACCACTACACCACCGTGCCGCCCCTTTTTAATATTATTTATATATATATATAATTATATACACATTCAAAATTTTGAATAACACTATAAAAAAACAGATGCAAATTAAAAATAAGATTTTAAGACAATAATAATGATAATACCAAACTTTAAAACAAAGGGAAAAAAATTCTAATACTTTCAAAAAAAAAAATGGTCCAAGTACAGTTTATCATACAAATGTATAAGAATAAAAAAAATAAGCAAGGCAGCAGAAAGGAATGAACTATAAATAACGTTATGTACAGATGGGAACATTCAGGATTATGAAAGCAAAAGGATGACGTACACAAGGTGGGGGAGGAAGAAAAAGTCTCAAGTTAAAATGGGGGTCAAATTTACAATGTGACCCAGTCAATGAGACGGAACTAGAAAAGGGTGGAGGGGTGAAGACACTTGGAATGGATGAATGGACGAAGAGCATCACGTGTGAAAAGCAAGGACACGAAAAGACAGTGCAAGAGGGATCTCTCATTCTCGCTTTATCCTGTGTTTGTTTCTCTTCTTGCAGGTTTTATCCTCTTCCACAGACTGACGCAACATTCCGAACCGAAGATCAACAGGATGTTGTTTTCCAAAAGTATTGGAATATTCCACGGTGGGTTCTCAGGGACACTGGGAAACCCCCAGATAGAACTAACTAGAATTTGAAAGTCAGTATTGTTTGATGGTGTGTGAATAGTTCAACAGCCAACTGTTAAGAAATCATTTCTGATTTTATGTGGGGCCTCGGACAAGAGCAGAAGAAAAAAAAAAAAAAAGTCCAAGAAACCAATTTTCAGAGATTCAACACACATCAGCTTAAAAGAAGAATTCCTGAAAAAGCATCAAGTCCAAAATTTCACCACTGAGAAGTTAGAAAAACCATGAAGAGCTGAGTCCAGAGCTCATTCAGCATATAGCAAACACGCACATATTGCAGTGAAGTTACTACATAGGCACTTGCTCAGTGATCCGCACCTCCGAGAAGGCGGGACTAAAGGGGCGGAGCTTGCCAACAGTGGGTAGAAGGTTTGGGTGGGGTTACTTTGCTCAGTGTGTGTATTGGCACAGTGTTTCTCATTAAGAAAGAAAGGGAGAAAAAAAGAAATCCTCCAGCGTTTTTCAAGCTGCCTCACCTGTAGTGAGTGAGTGAGATTTGTAGAGTTAACTCCAGGTTGTATAGGCACAACTGCCCTTACATTATATTTTTAAATACTATACGAATGAACAGGTTTTCTGTTCATACCTCAGGTGAGTGGAATATCTTGCTATCACACATGCACTACAGATGGATAAATTAACCTGAAAATTTTTAAAGCAAAAACAGAACCCGCCAGACTTCCTTTACATAAGGAAATTTGACTATTTTTATTTTTTAATTAAGAAAAAAAATTAATCCAGATTGACGTATCAGAGACGAGTGATATCTCAGGGCTCATTTCCTCAATCAGCAGTGTGCAGGCTCTGACTCGGACGCCCATGGAGTTTAGGTACAGCGCTAATTTCAAACATTCACTCAAAATCGGACTGAAGCTAGCTGACAATTCACTTAAAAACACTGGAAAGTCACGGTGGAAGTGTTCTGTGGACATCTAATAAATTATGTGTATGGCTGGCCATGGCGTTTGGGGTACTGGTTTATTTGTGGTTTCTCAACAGTGACCTTTGACCCCTTAGAAAGAGGAAAGTAAAACGAAGCAAACCCCATTTTGCTATAACTAGGCAAATGTTGCACAGTTTAGTTTGCCTTGATCAAGTGTTTTCACTTTCCTCTTGAACCTCAAAAGCCATGTAAATGAGACAGAGAGATAGATTCTTGGTAGTTTTCCATTTGACTGGCTCAGTGGAGTGTTAAAGGACTGCTTCACTAAAAAAAAAAAAAAGTGCTAATAATGAAATAAAGTACGAATAGCCAGACAGAAGAATACAATAGGACAATGACCCGTCCCATTCAGTCTTTGCTAGCTCCACAAATAGGACCATGCTAATCAGAAACAACTAGCTTTCTTTTCTTATCAGTCATTTTCAGGGAGTATTTATTCACCCTCATTATTAGAAATGATCATGTGGTATACATTTGGCAACGTATTAAGCTTGTAAACACCCCGAGAGTGACTGAACAACCTTTCAGGACTAATCCCGCCTTTCTTAAGCTTTGCTGCGAGAAGTATGATGGGGGAAATATTCTACATACATTCTGTGATCACACTTTCAAGAACCAATTTTGACACAGCTTTTGTCTGAAAGCAGTGTCCTGTCTCTTGTCAATGATGACAGCAATGATTTTGTGCCATTTTGTTTTATAAGAAAAGAAGCACCTGTTGAAACATTTTTGAGAACCATACGAGCCACTCTCTCAGAGCCCAAACATATTTATAAGAACAACTAAAACGCAATTGTGCTAAAAGAACGTGGCGCCCAGACACTGTAACAGTGTCCAAAACAGTTTCAATGTTTTTCTTAAATCACGCAGTTTGTTGGTTCTGAAACGGTCCTCCGTGAGGAACTGGGATCTACCTCGTCCAATACACTGCTGCTTTTTTTTTTTTTGAAGGAGGAGGAGTAAAAATCACCCTGGTTTCTCCAGCATAGAACAGATCAATGCACCGTATATGTGAAGAAAATGCAAAAGGCTGTGTTTTTGTGTTATGTAAGTGAGCCACAAATATGGCTGCAAGCAAAAGTGAAACAGGTTTGAGTGGTCAGGTCTTTATCACTCAGCTGCACAAAGAGAAAAAGGGGAGAGGGGGAATGATTTCACCCCATGGTCCAGCTGTTTAACTCAAAACCAATTCAGAGTCGTATAAGTATGTTTATATTCATAGACCTGTAAACTACGTTAGGAAAAAAAAAAAGGTCACTCTAAAACTTGCATCTAAAAACAAAAACGATCGGGGAAGTGTATTTACACTGGAAAAAATAAAGACGAACATATTAACAAGACAATACACAAAATTACAAAATACTCAAGAAGGCATCTTTTTTTTGTCCTCTTCTGACAAAAATGCCACCCCGCTTGTCCTCCTCGGTCCTTGTTCCCTTTTCTGTGACTGCAGCCAGTCCAGTGCTGAGCTTGGTGTGTAACTGTATGTGTGTGAGAGAGAGGCTGAGGATGGAGGACGTCGCCCGCTCAGTAGGGTCCCTACTTAAAGTTGGCATAGTCGGAAAAGGCATCGATGTATTCCTGGACCACTTTGTAGCAAAATTCATACTGCTCCTGCATTGAGACAGACAGTGAGAAAAAATCAGCCAGCCATCGCCAGACAGTCTGCTTCATACAAGCATGTGTACATCTCATTTCATCTCATCATCTCTAGCCGCTTTATCCTGTTCTACAGGGTTGCAGGCAAGCTGGAGCCTATCCCAGCTGACTACGGGCGAAAGGCAGGGTACACCCTGGACAAGTCGCCAGGTCATCACAGGGCTGACACATAGACACAGACAACCATTCACACTCACATTCACACCTACGGTCAATTTAGAGTCACTAGTTAACCTAATCTGCATGTCTTTGGACTGTGGGGGAAACCGGAGCACCCGGAGGAAACCCACGCGGACACGGGGAGAACATGCAAACTCCACACAGAAAGGCCCTCGTCGGCCACGGGGCTCGAACCCGGACCTTCTTGCTGTGAGGCGACAACGCTAACCACTACACCACCGTGCCGCCGCGTGTGTACATGTACACAACAAATAAACAAGATGACGATGTCTGGGATTTAAAAAAATTTTTTTTTAATAGACTTCGAGTTGCCTGTTGGATGAGTAGATTGAACAAGCAGAAAACGATAAAATTTTGTATTTAATTTGGTTCATACCCATGTTGAAACATAACATGCTTTACGGTGCTGTGCAGTCTTCATCACATCTCAGCTGAAAGTTTGGGCAGTGACGCTGACTTTTGGTCAAGGCCGTGAATGATATGGCTACATTAGAAACTTTATTCAAATTGCATCAAAATCAAACCTGTTCATTTCCTTTAGGCTATTGCTGGGTTTCAGTCACATGACTTTTCTTAGCAGTTTTACTGGAAGCTGGTGGTCTAAACAGCTGTCATAGTGCAAACAACTAGCGATAATCAGAGTACGCTCGTAATCTAGAAGCCACTGCTCGCTTTAGATATATTCAGAAGATTGCTGTGTGCAATGGAATCGACCCCTACAGTCTGGGAAAGAAGGATTTGTCATACGATCTCGAAAACTACCCTTCAGTCGAGTTACCCGACATCTCGAACTATCTGGTGTTGCAGACGTCCTTCTCCACCGCAAAACAGATGAAAGCGTGGAAGAGTATGGAGGCTTACAACTTTTTTGTATGTGGCTGGGTAAAGGACCTCGGTGTCAAGTCGCTACCGAATGAATCCTGGATTGTTTTTGCCTGTGTAAGTATGATTTTTTTTTTTTACATAAAGCTTTTCATTCGCGTCTTTACAACGAAGCGCTGCAAGTTGAAGTGTAAACAAACAGTTCACTTGATTCTCACTTGGTTGGCGCTTATCTCTCAGCTAAATCATTCACAAAGATCATCAGAAACCCCTTTAAAGACCTGGATCTTAGTTAAACAAGACGGAGAAGTGATCATGGCGCATTGTAACTGTACGGCTGGGGAAGAATTTTGTCGTGACCTTCATGCATATGGACTTTGTGAGGAGTAAACAAAGAAACAGTCGGGGACTTTAGCGCTTCGGGACTAAAAAAAGTACCATAAAATAACACATAGCAAGAAAAGTACTTTGAAAACGCTAGCGACACAGCTGAGAGGGAAATACAAACCTTTCGCCAAGTGATTACTGCAAACTCGAGCATGCTTCGACTCTGCTCCCTTCGATTTCAGTGAGGGGTTCAAAAGCCGCCTTTCTCAACGTCTTTTTGTGAAATCCTGTGTTCATTCACCCTTTTTTATTAGTTCGCGGGGAACCCTGAAGAAACTGATCAGTTTCACAATTTGATTGATTCGAACAACCTAAAACAACGCAAGCGTAAGGCGTTTTTCATACAAGCAATGCACCTTCTCCATACAAACGCTTTGTCGACTGAGCTTTGGTAGACCACCAGCTAAAGTTTTGAATAACTAATGAGGTGGATGTGACGTCACACGAAACCTAGCAATTAACTAGCAAACTAGCTCAGCATGTGTTTTGTCGTGTCAGATACCACTCTTTAACCTTGTCAGTTATGTTTCGGGGAAACCAAAACATGGAAATGGGCGCCTTTACTTGCCCATGAATTTACAATTTGTCCATACGGATGTCTACTCTCAGTAATTAACAAAAGAAGTTAAATGAATCAAAACGGAAACCCAAAAACATCTACCATATTTGGGTAACTGGAATCCGCTCTATTTTATAATTACAAAGACCAGCCTCCTGTAATAATAAATTATTTCCTACATTTGTTAAATGGGAAATCATTTTTATGGGAAAGATGGGCGGTATGATGGTGCAGTGGTTAGCATGGTCACCTCACAGCAAGAAGGTTCCAGGTTCAAACCTCATAGCCAACGGGGGCTTTTCTGTGTGGTGTTTGCATGGGTTTCTTCAGGGTGCTCTAGTTTCCTCTCACAGTTCAAAAACATTAGGTAAAAATGCCCAGCCACTGATAGATTGGGGAGGGTTGTGTCAGGAAGGCCATCCAGTGCAAAACCTATGCCAAATCAAATATGCAGAACAGATCCGCTGTGGTGACCCTTAACGGGAGCAGCCGAAAGATGATTATTATTCTTATGGGAAAGAAATCATCTTTTAGACAGAACTTTAAAAGAGATCATTGTTACCTGAACAGAACATAAGGGTTCAAATGGATAAGATGGATAAGAAAAAGAGAAGCAGACAGTGGCCCTGCGAGTCTCTGTGTGTGCGCGCGCGCGTGTGTGTGCACTCACCAGTGTCTGCACCATGTGTGGTCTCTGCAGTCGCAGGCTCTTCACTGTCTGAAAGACGTCTAGGATACCCTCTGCCTTCACACGCTCCAGAACCGTGCTCAAAGCGCAAAATGTGCCCGTACGACCTGCGCCGGCGCTGAGAAAAACAGATGCGCACACATTTTTATGTTATACAACCCCGATTTCAAAAAAGTTGGGACAAAGTACAAATTGTAAATAAAAACGGAATGCAATGATGTGGAAGTTTCAAAATTCCATATTTTATTCAGAATAGAACATAGATGACATATCAAATGTTTAAACTGAGAAAATGTATCATTTAAAGAGAAAAATTAGGTGATTTTAAATGACAACACATCTCAAAAAAGTTGGGACAAGGCCATGTTTACCACTGTGAGACATCCCCTTTTCTCTTTACAACAGTCTGTAAACGTCTGGGGACTGAGGAGACAAGTTGCTCAAGTTTAGGGATAGGAATGTTAACCCATTCTTGTCTAATGTAGGATTCTAGTTGCTCAACTGTCTTAGGTCTTTTTTGTCGTATCTTCCATTTTATGATGCGCCAAATGTTTTCTATGGGTGAAAGATCTGGACTGCAGGCTGGCCAGTTCAGTACCCGGACCCTTCTTCTACGCAGCCATGATTCTGTAATTGATGCAGTATGCGGTTTGGCATTGTCATGTTGGAAAATGCAAGGTCTTCCCTGAAAGAGACGTCGTCTGGATGGGAGCATATGTTGCTCTAGAACCTGGATATACCTTTCAGCATTGGTGGTGTCTTTCCAGATGTGTAAGCTGCCCATGACACACGCACTAATACAACCCCATACCATCAGAGGTACAGGCTTCTGAACTGAGTGCTGATAACAACTTGGGTCGTCCTTCTCCTCTTTAGTCCGAATGACACGGCGTCCCTGATTTCCATAAAGAACTTCACATTTTGATTCGTCTGACCACAGAACAGTTTTCCACTTTGCCACAGTCCATTTTAAATGAGCCTTGGCCCAGAGAAGACGTCTGCGCTTCTGGATCATGTTTAGATACGGCTTCTTCTTTGAACTATAGAGTTTTAGCTGGCAACGGTGGATGGCACGGTGAATTGTGTTCACAGATAATGTTCTCTGGAAATATTCCTGAGCCCATTTTGTGATTTTCAATACAGAAGCATGCCTGTATGTGATGCAGTGCCGTCTAAGGGCCCGAAGATCACGGGCACCCAGTATGGTTTTCCGGCCTTGACCCTTACGCACAGAGATTCTTCCAGATTCTCTGAATCTTTTGATGATATTATGCACTGTAGATGATGATATGTTCAAACTCTTTGCAATTTTACACTGTCGAACTCCTTTCTGATATTGCTCCACTATTTGTCGGCGCAGAATTAGGGGGATTGGTGATCCTCTTCCCATTTTTACTTCTGAGAGCCACTGCCACTCCAAGATGCTCTTTTTATACCCAGTCATGTTAATGACCTATTGCCAATTGACCTAATGAGTTGCAATTTGGTCCTTCAGCTGTTCCTTTTTTGTACCTTCAACTTTTCCAGCCTCTTATTGCCCCTGTCCCAACTTTTTTGAGATGTGTTGCTGTCATGAAATTTCAAATGAGCCAATATTTGGCATGAAATTTCAAAATGTCTCACTTTCGACATTTGATATGTTGTCTATGTTCTATTGTGAATACAATATCAGTTTTTGAGATTTGTAAATTATTGCATTCCGTTTTTATTTACAATTTGTACTTTGTCCCAACTTTTTTGGAATCGGGGTTGTACATAAATACACTTTGTTTAGACTTAGTCATGTACATGGACTTATTCAGTTTATGAGCCTCACCTACCATATACTACCTACACTCACTGCCCTTTTTTTTTTATTCCTACCACACAGAAGTGTAATTACTGATTACTGAATAGGGAAAGGAAAATATCAAATGACCACCACTGACCAGATATGTGGTTACTGGAACACCATCAGCACAGCCATTACACTGAGAACGTAGTGTGTGTGGACCTGGTACAAGTGTATCAGACACATGACTGAGAAATGGGCCTCAACCATAACGTCTAGCAACAGCAAACACATCCTGTGGTTAAAACCTTGACGCTGATGCATGATAAAAGGTTGAGTAACACAAACTGAGCTGAAAAATCTCTCAGTCTCTTAAACAAGTGTATCAGACACATGACTGAGAAATGGGCCTCAACCACAATGTCTAGCAACAGCAAAACCATCCTGTGGTCAAAACCTTGACGCTGATGCTGACGTTGAGCAACACAAACTGAGCTGAAAAATCTCTCAGTCTCTTAAACAAGTGTATCAGACACATGACTGAGAAATGGGCCTCAACCACAATGTCTAGCAACAGCACAAACATCCTGTCATCAAAAAGCTGACGCTGATGCATGATAAAGGTTGAAAAATCTCTGTCTCTTAACCGTGCATCTTTAGTTAGTGTTCCACTGACGAGTGGGGTCAATGTTTTCCCAAAGTGGTGCAGTCACAACTGTTTCTTCTCTTTGGTGTACATAATCAGTTAGTGTAGCTCAATGGTAACAGCGTTCCTATGGTAGCAGTGTGTGTGGTTCAGGCTCCACCTTCGTTTGTGGATTAGTGGAGTAGAGAGGGCATGGTTCACCTGCAGTGCACTGTGATCGGATGGTTTCCAGACTGCTGCTGCTGCTTCTGCACGGCAGCGATGATGTTGATCATGCCTTTACCGTCGGCAGGGATCCCCACCTCAGGCCAGCCGTGAAAATGGAACTGACGCACAGCACGAGATTTATTCTCCTGTGCACAGACAGAGAGAGAGAGCGAGCAAGAGACACAAACACACGTTAACATACTTTCCACAGGACATTGTGGTGCTAATCTGAATCCAAGAAACAGCCTGATCAAGTACAGTACGTGTGTGTTTACTACCACAATATTGTTGAGCATGCCAATATTAAAGTAAATATGCATAATTAAAATGTAAGATTATTTTAACAGATAATCATCCGTCAATACCAGTGAGCAAAATCGAACATCAGATCGGAACAAGACAAAGAACAGTAAAAACCCGCGTAAAAGAACCTGGACTTTAAGAACCTGTTCGGCTAAGGATGGTCCATTTAGACCCCTTTATGCCTCGGTCACAACCAGCCGTACGTGCTCCTACGGCCGGTCTACGTGCAAAAAACGCAAGAAACGCACGGAGGGCGCGCGTATGACGTGCTGATTTTCAAGCCGTAGACTGGCCGCAGACCAGCCACAGAGGTTCTTTGTCATGTCAAACAAACTCTACAGGCGCTTACGTTTTTTTTCAGGTTGCAAGACAAACTTACGGCCAACGTGCGTCTTTCTCCACGAACAAAAAAAACGCAGCGATTTGGGAAACGCCAAAAATCGCACGGCCAAAAAATCGTACGTCCGGTTGTGACCTAGGCTTTACCTAAGAACATGTCTTAGGCAAAAAATTTTAAAGCAGGTTCTTATTTTCAAATAGAGTCAAAACTAAAACATTTTAAAAATCAAAAGAAAATAAGCTCTACAGGGTGATGAAAATGAGCTAGAACTCTGGCACACATTCATATGTATACACAACATATATTCATCTGCAAAGATCCATGTAGAGCAGGGCAACACATACAGTAGCTATGTTTGGGAAAAATACCAGATCGTTGACAATCAAAGTTGTGCAGAACCATGCACATGGATTTACGGTTTGGCTTTCACTGTAGGATGCTCCATTGTAGCATCAAGCCTCAACGCCAGGCATTGCCCGAATGCCTGATTTGCCCCACCAAAACGCTCGGGCAGAAATATTTTAGTGAGTTAGGCCTGTTCAGGCACATCTATGGTCGGCTTCTTTAAGCACAAAAATGATTTTCGAGCGAGTACATTACAATAAACAAGATGTATTACCCAGCATCCTCGCCTCTCCTGTGATCACTGTTTTGGGTTTTTCTTCCGGATTTGTAACGGCAATTCTGATTGGCTGGCTTCAGGCGCGCGTGCGCATTTGTGCTTTTCATCGCTACGAGTGGTCGCTGGTGCCCCCTACGTTTTCCCGGGTTGACGTCAGGACATCCAAATACAGTGGTGCTTGAAAGTTTGTGAATCCTTTAGAATTTTCTATATTTCTGCATAAATATGACCTAAAACATCATCAGATTTTCACACAAGTCCTAAAAGTAGATAAAGAGAACCCAGTTAAACAAATGAGACAAAAATATTATACTTGGTCATTTATTTATTGAGGAAAATGATCCAATATTACATATCTGTGAGTGGCAAAAGTATGTGAACCTCTAGGATTAGCAGTTAATTTGAAGGTGAAATTAGAGTCAGGTGTTTTCAATCAGTGGGATGACAATCAGGTGTGAGTGGGCACCCTGTTTTATTTAAAGAACAGGGATCTATCAAAGTCTGATCTTCACAACACATGTTTGTGGAAGTGTATCATGGCATGAACAAAGGAGATTTCTGAGGACCTCAGAAAAAGCGTTGTTGATGCTCATCAGGCTGGAAAAGGTTACAAAACCATCTCTAAAGAGTTTGGACTCCACCAATCCACAGTCAGACAGATTGTGTACAAACGGAGGAAATTCAAGACCATTGTTACCCTCCCCAGGAGTGGTTGACCAACAAAGATCACTCCAAGAGCAAGGCATGTAATAGTCGGCGAGGTCACAAAGGACCCCAGGGTAACTTCTAAGCAACTGAAGGCTTCTCTCACATTGGCTAATGTTAATGTTCATGAGTCCACCATCAGGAGAACACTGAACAACAATGGTGTGCATGGCAGGGTTGCAAGGAGAATGCCACTGCTCTCCAAAAAGAACATTGCTACTCATCTGCAGTTTGCTAAAGATCATGTGGACAAGCTAGAAGGCTATTGGAAAAATGTTTTTGGATGGATGAGACGAAAATAGAACTTTCTGGTTTAAATGAGAAGCGTTATGTTTGGAGAAAGGAAAACACTGCATTCCAGCATAAGAACCTTATCCCATCTGTGAAACATGGTGGTGGTAGTTTCATGGTTTGGGCCTGTTTTGCTGCATCTGGGCCAGGACAGCTTGCCTTCATGGATGGAACAATGAATTCTGAATTATACCAGAGAATTCTAAAGGAAAATGTCAGGACATCTGTCCTTGAACTGAATCTCAAGAGAAGGTGGGTCATGCAGCAAGACAACGACCCTAAGCACACAAGTCGTTCTACCAAAGAATGGTTAAAGAAGAATAAAGTTAATGTTTTGAAATGGCCAAGTCAAAGTCCTGACTTTAATCCAATCAAAATGTTGTGGAAGGACCTGAAGCAAGCAGTTCATGTGAGGAAACCCACCAACATCCCAGAGTTGAAGCTGTTCTGTACGGAAGAATGGGCTAAAATTCCTCCAAGCCGGTGTGCAGGACTGATCAACAGTTACCGGAAACGTTTAGCTGCAGTTATTGCTGCACAAGGGAAGCACACTAGATACCGAAAGCAAAGGTTCACATACTTTTGCCACTCACAGATATGTAATATTGGATCATTTTCCTCAATAAATGACCAAGTATAATATTTTTGTCTCATTTGTTTACCTAGGTTCTCTTTATCTACTTTTAGGACTTGTGTGAAAATCTGATGTTTTAGGTCATATTTATACAGAAATATAGAAAATTCTAAAGGGTTCACAAACTTTCAAGCACCACTGTATATATGTAAAAAAGCTAGAGGTAAGTACGTTCAGTGAATGGAAAGACATGCTTTTGTGTCTCAAATAGTAAACCACACCCTCTACAGTAAGTACCGTATATATAATTTGCAAAGTGAATTATCCCATAGATAAATATATCTTACCCCATTTATCATTGGCCCATCAAAGACAGTACTGCAGTACAGACTCCTGTTTTATAATGTTTTTAGTTTTATAATTCAGCTTTGCGATCAGGTGGATCGGTGCAGCCTCCACAGTGATGCGGTCGCTTTACCGGTCCGTTGTGGTGAAGGAGCTGAGCCAAAAGGCAAAGCTCTCGATTTACCGGTTGATCTACGTTCCGACTCTCACCTATGGTCATGAGCTTTGGGTAATGACCGAAAGAACAAGATCACGGATACAAGCGGCTGAAATGAGTTTCCTTCGCAGGGTGGCTGGGCGCTCCCTTAGAGATAGGGTGAGAAGCACAGTCACTCAGGAGCAGCTCGGAGTAGAGCCGCTGCTCCTCCACATCGAGAGGAATCAGCTGAGGTGGCTCGGGCATCTCTTCCGGATGCCTCCCGGACGCCTCCCTGGGGAGCTGTTCCAGGCATGTCCCCCCGGGAGGAGGCCCTGGGGAAGACCCAGGACACGCTGGAGGGACTATGTCTCTCGGCTGGCCTGGGAACGCCTCGGTGTTCTTCCCGAGGAGCTGGCCGAGGTGTCTGGGGAAAGGGAAGTTTGGGCTTCCATGCTCAGACTGCTGCCTCCGCGACCCGGCCCCGGATAAGCGGAAGAAGACGAGACGAGATCTTTGCAATATTGCTAGTCATCATTAGAGGCAAAACTGTGTTTTGTGTTCTAAAAAGATGTATTACGTACTAGTACTGTACGCAAGCCTTACATATACGATATTGATTTATCACCTGATTTATCGTATCAGGTGGGATTTGTAATTGCTGAGAAAAGTGTGACGAAAATTTTGTAAATCCATGCTATAGGTTTCGTAAATACATTCAGTCAGTAAACAGGAAGTCGATGTGTGACAGACCTGAAAACGGTATAGAACCCCAAGCTGAAATTTGGTACCAAGTGGCTATGATTTGTGGTTGCTGAGAAAAAGGGGGTTTCCGAAGGACGGACAGATGTACACCGGTATACCCCCCCCTTCGGAGTGGGGGTATAATTATGCTTCTGTCCAAACAGCATGGGTACTTCTGCTGGGGAAAAGAGCAGCAGTTCAGAAAGGTCACCGCCTGTAGTGTTCAAACCGTCACCACAGTCTGGAGTTTTATTCCCATCTTTAATCAAGAGTGTGGTCTTTCAATTTGAGAGCAGTATTTATTCGTTTCAGGTTCAGATTTTGCAATGTTCTCTCCCTCACTCTCAAATAGACCCTGCTCACACTCAGACTGCTTTGTGTGCTCGTGAATCATTTGTTCACAGATTTCTTTGCTTGCTCATATTTTAGTGATAACTCGATCAAAATTCACCAAACAATAGAATGCAAGGTATGACACTGTCTCCGCGGGTGCATCTGCTTTACTGTAGCTGTTTAACCGGAAGACAATGTGCTATGGGGCTACTACATGGAGCTATTACAGTAGAAAAAATATTGACACTGATACGTGCATTAATGCCAAAAGTCCAACAAGTACATACAGTGGTGCTTGAAAGTTTGTGAACCCTTTAGAATTTTCTATATTTCTGCATAAATATGACCTAAAACATCATCAGATTTTCACACAAGTTCTAAAAGTAGATAAAGAGAACCCAGTTAAACAAATGAGACAAAAATATTATACTCGGTCATTTATTTATTGAGGAAAATGATCCAATATTACATATCTGTGAGTGGCAAAAGTATGTGAACCTTTGCTTTCAGTATCTGGTGTGACCCCCTTGTGCAGCAATAACTGCAACTAAACGTTTGCGGTAACTGTTGATCAGTCCTGCACACTGGCTTGGAGGAATTTTAGCCCATTCCTCCGTACAGTACAGCTTCAACTCTGGGATGTTGGTGGGTTTCCTCACATGAACTGCTCACTTCAGGTCCTTCCACAACATTTCGATTGGATTAAGGTCAGGACTTTGACTTGGCCATTCCAAAACATTAACTTTATTCTTCTTTAACCATTCTTTGGTAGAACAACGTGTGTGCTTAGGGTCGT
This sequence comes from Neoarius graeffei, assembly GCF_027579695.1. NCBI lineage: Eukaryota > Metazoa > Chordata > Actinopteri > Siluriformes > Ariidae > Neoarius > Neoarius graeffei. The sequence continues at coordinate 20,882,321 of NC_083580.1, read as the reverse complement.
TGTCTTGCTGCATGACCCACCTTCTCTTGAGGTTCAGTTCATGGACAGATGTCCTGACGTTTTCCTTTAGAATTCGCTGGTATAGTTCAGAATTCATTGTTCCATCAGTGATGGCAAGCTGTCCTGGTCCACAACGCAGCAAAAACAGGCCCAAACCATGATACTACCACCACCATGTTTCACAGATGGTGAAACATCATAATCATAAACATCAGTCTTATGCTGGACTGCAGTGTTTTCCTTTCTCCAAACATAACGCTTTTCCTCTAAACCACGAAGTTCTATTTTGGTCTCATCCGTCCACAAAACATTTTTCCAATAGCCTTCTGGCTTGTCCACGTGATCTTTAGCGAACTGCAGATGAGCAGCAATGTTCTTTTTGGAGAGCAGTGTCTTTCTCCTTGCAACCCTGCCATGCACACCACTGTTGTTCAGTGTTCTCCTGATGGTGGACTCATGAACATTAGCCAATGTGAGCAAGGCCTTCAGTTGCTTAGAAGTTACCCTGGGGTCCTTTGTGACCTCGCTGACTATTACACACCTTGCTCTTGGAGTGATCTTTATTGGTGGACCACTCCTGGGGAGGGTAACAATGGTCTTGAATTTCCTCCATTTGTACACAATCTGTCTGACTGTGGATTGGTGGAGTCCAAACTCTTTAGAGATGGTTTTGTAACCTTTTCCAGCCTGATGAGCATCAACAACGCTTTTTCTGAGGTCCTCAGAAATCTCCTTTGTTCGTGCCATGATACACTTCCACAAACGTGTTGTGAAGATCAGACTTTGATAGATCCCTGTTCTTTAAATAAAACAGGGTGCCCACTCACACCTGATTGTCATTCCATTGATTGAAAACACCTGATTCTAATTTCACCTTCAAATTAACTGCTAATCCTAGAGGTTCACATACTTTTGCCACTCACAGATATTGGATCATTTTCCTCAATAAATAAATAAGCAAGTATAATATTTTTGTCTCATTTGTTTAACTGGGTTCTCTTTATCTACTTTTAGGACTTGTGTGAAAATCTGATGTTTTCGGTCATATTTATGCAGAAATATAGAAAATTCTAAAAGGATTCACAAACTTTCAAGCACCACTGTATACTGGTAATAAAGCCCTGGATGGCAGGAGTGGATGAACCCTGTTAAACAGTAACCCACCCATAAGTAAAGCATCCAACAAGGCTGTGACGACTTCATAGGTCAATGTCAGACCTTGCATTCTACTGGTTGGTGAATTCTGAGAAGGTTGCTTCACTAAACTCCGAGACCGCGCGCACAAATTTGTGAGCAGAAGATTCAGGAATGTACAAAAGCAGTCTCAGGGGCTATTTAATAGAGAGGGCAGGTTTTTTTGAGCTGAAGCAGAGCAAATTTACACACAAAGCAGGGGCTATTCGAGAGAGAAAGGAGAAACCGTTGCAAAATCTGAACGGAAAGTGAATAAATACTGCTGTCAAACTGAAAGACCATGTTCTTGATTAAAGACAAAGAAGACTCCATACCCCAGCAACTGGCTGGCAGAAATGTGGAAATTAATGTTTTTTTTTGGGGGGGGGGGGGGGGGGGGGGGGGGAAGGGGAGGGATGCCCTTCTCTCCTCCTTTCCTGTGTGGTTAACAGGGTACCAAGATGTAAGCACCTCTTTATTTTTTTTTTTACATTTCCCCCCCCAGTAGGCAGTTGTTTGATGACAGGGTAAAATAAAATAATATTTTATTTTCTAAACATATTCTATATATTTTTAACTGATGGACAAAAGCAGAATATAAAAATCTCCCTCTTAAGGGGTGTTCACACAGCAACTTTTACTCCGGTATAGCACCGGGGCTGCCCCGGTAGAGCGTTCACACGGTACAAAGTTATAGCGGTGTAGCCCCTGAAAGCTGCTTAAACCGGTGCAAATCTAACCCTGCTCGGGAGGTGGTTTAAGAAATTTACTCCGGAGTAAATGCTAGTTTGCGGGGCAGCACCGATAGAAAATGGGACGTCTGAATGCTACAGGGGTAGACTCGCTACGTGTGAGGAGAGTTGATTACATACGGGCATTGCATAATTTGCATCCTGGTATTTTGCGCTTCCAAAATGGCGAATATCAACAACCACAGAACTGCGTGTCTTCCAGTGTTGCCAGATTGGGCGGTTTTAAGTGCATTTTGGTGGATTTGAACATATTTTGGGCTGGAAAACGTCAGCAGTATCTGGCAACACTGGTGTCTTCATCCACGTTGTTTTCCCGGCGCTTGGTGATGCCATGACAACCGGGAAAAGGAAGTACATTTTCACGCATGAGCTTATTTCATTTCCGCATTATTACTATCGTATAGCACGGTCGCAAAAACTGCCGTGTGAACGCAAGTGGGGCTGCACCGGTGCTAACACGCTTCTCTCTAGTAAGCAGGTTTGTGATGTGTGAATGCTCCACAAAATTTACACCGGTATAAGATATATCGCAGCAAAATACATCGGTGCAGCATCGATGCAAATATGTGCCATGTGAACACCCCTTTAGTTTCTTTGCATTAGATTAATATATAGATTTAGGCACTACCTGAAAAAAACTGCCATGTGAACGCAAGTGGGGCTGCACCGGTGCTAACACGCTTCTCTCTAGTAAGCAGGTTTGTGATGTGTGAACGCTCCACAAAATTTACACCGGTGTAAGATATATCGCAACAAAATACATCGGTGGAGCATCGATGCAAATATGTGCCATGTGAACACCCCTTTAGTTTCTTTGCATTAGATTAATATATAGATTTAGGCACTACCTGAAAGCAGAGCTCCCATCTGTTTCTGGGTTGTAGAATTTTCTTATATCATAGCCAGCCTCTCGTTTTATTTCTTTACCATTACAGTTTCCTTATGTTGTACAAAATGTCGGGTGACAACAGCGACAAGTTACTCACTACTATACTGTCCCGACTACTACTCTACTTCACTAGTTGTTGGGTTTCCTGTGGTGGCAGGCACACATAGGACCGAAACCATCAGAAAACAACTTGATGGGTTTCTTTATGCATGCTATAAAGTTGGACTGTTGGAGCATCTTTTGTCTTTCAAGTCAGTGTAAATCATCCGTCACACCCTGAACACTATAAGCAGTTGCATATTCAGAGCAGTCATTTAACCAACTGTAGATAAATAACTCTGAAAGCTCTTCAGGCAAAAGACATCAATTACAATAGATCATCCAACCAAAAGTTTGGCCTCTTATTAGCTCCAGGGGATGATGTCAGGTTTCAGTAAGGAATAAATGAACAGCGAGATTAACAATTTATATTTAAATTAAATATTTAACATGAAATAAAGCTTATCCATCCCTTAGCAGCTTTTCTACTGTACTTGATGCAAACACTACTACTTATAACGGGCTGTGACATTCAGCTGAGTGGAAGAGAGATATTGTAGTGGCAATCTGAGTGATAACACAAACACACGCTTGACTGGCCAAAATATCGCAATATGATTTCCATGATGCACAATAACTTTCACAATACATCATGCACACAGTGATAGTGTTGCTGATGCTGCAAAAGACAGGATGCAAGGGATAAACAGTAGTGACAGGAGCTCTGTGGGTTGTGTGTGTGGACACTCACTCTGGTGTTGGTGACGAACAGATCTCGGACAGTGTAACTCTCACATTCGTCCTCTCTCTTCAGCTCAATGGACATATCGCCACACACCATCACGCCATCAGTGGGCCAATACTGAGCACACTTCTCCTGCAGAGGAAGACAGAGACAGATTATGCAAATGGAACACTGCACTGTATGATGATTGCTTGGGTCCTCTAGTACCCAGCTGTTCCCCTCACAACTGTCCCTCTCTCTCATTCACTCCTATCTTCTATTTTACAGCCCACTTCTTCATACCTACATCTCTTTCCCTGTCTCCCTGCTTCCTATTTTTAAGGCTGACCATACACATAGCTTCTATCTGTGTCTGTCTTCACTTTCTTCACATATCCCCCATTTCTACTCATCCTCCCCTCCCTCTACCTGTCCTCTCTCCTCCAGTTCAGTGAGCATCACAATAGAGCAGCTCCTCCATTCCCAGATCATCCTCCAGAAGTCCTCGATGGTGTGCTGCAATGGTCCCTGACTTGCCATGTACGAGTCCTTTTGCCTATAGCCCTGCACACACACACACACACACGCACACACAGAGACACAAATATTATAGTTAGAAAAGAATTTGTAATATAGAAGAAACTGGAGAAGAAAAAAAAGAATGCATTTTTTTTTTTGCACTAAAACAGAACAGCAGTTAAATTCGGCGAAGTTTATTGAGTCCTTGGACAGAGGCGACTATTCTCTAAACCGCACGGTAGCAGATATATTCGCAGATAAAAGCAGAGTAAATTTAGCTCTTTTAGAACTGCCCGGAAGTAGCAGACGGGAGCCGCGTGACATCACTGGTGTGTGTCGGCCACGAACAACAAGAATGAGCAAAGTGAGCAGGAATTTAGTGAGGGAGAAACTTCAAGTTTTAGTAGTTTTGCGTCAGTTCAAGTTGATGACTACAGTGGTGCTTGAAAGTTTGTGAACCCTTTAGAATTTTCTATATTTCTGCATAAATATGACCTAAAACATCATCAGATTTTCAACACAAGTCCTAAAAGTAGATAAAGAGAACCCAGTTAAACAAATGAGACAAAAATATTATACTTGCTCATTTATTTATTGAGGAAAATGATCCAATATTACATATCTGTGAGTGGCAAAAGTATGTGAACCTCTAGGATTAGCAGTTAATTTGAAGGTGAAATTAGAGTCAGGTGTTTTCAATCAATGGGATGACAATCAGGTGTGAGTGGGGACCCTGTTTTATTTAAAGAACAGGGATCTATCAAAGTCTGATCTTCACAATACATGTTTGTGGAAGTGTATCATGGCACGAACAAAGGAGATTTCTGAGGACCTCAGAAAAAGCCTTGTTGATGCTCATCAGGCTGGAAAAGGTTACAAAACCGTCTCTAAAGAGTTTGGACTCCACCAATCCACAGTCAGACAGATTGCGTACAAATGGAGGAAATTCAAGACCATCGTTACCCTCCCCAGGAGTGGTTGACCAACAATGATCACTCCAAGAGCAAGGCGTGTAATAGTTGGCGAAGTCACAAAGGACCCCAGAGTAACTTCTAAGCAACTGAAGGCCTCTCTCACATTGGCTAATGTTAATGTTCATGAGTCCACCATCAGGAGAACACTGAACAACAATGGTGTGCCTGGCAGGGTTGCAAGGAGAAAGCCACTGCTCTCCAAAAAGAACATTGCTGCTCGTCTGCAGTTTGCTAAAGATCATGTGGACAAGCCAGAAGGCTATTGGAAAAATATTTTGTGGCTGGATGAGACCAAAATAGAACTTTTTGGTTTAAATGAGAAGCGTTATGTTTGGAGAAAGGAAAACACTGCATTCCAGCATAAGAACCTTATCCCATCTGTGAAACATGGTGGTAGTAGTATCATGGTTTGGGCCTGTTTTGCTGCATTTGGACCAGGACAGCTTGCCATCATTGATGGAACAATGAATTCTGAATTATACCAGCGAATTCTAAAGGAAAATGTCAGGAAATCCGTCCATGAACTGAATCTCAAGAGAAGGTGGGTCATGTAGCAAGACAACGACCCTAAGCACACAAGTGGTTCTACTAAAGAATGGTTAAAGAAGAATAAAGTGAATGTTTTGGAATGGCCAAGTCAAAGTCCTGACCTTAATCCAATCGAAATGTTGTGGAAGGACCTGAAGCGAGCAGTTCATGTGAGGAAACCCTCCAACATCCCAGAGTTGAAGCTGTTCTGTATGGGCTAAAATTCCTCCAATCCAGTGTGCAGGACTGATCAACAGTTACCAGAAACGTTTAGTTGCAGTTATTGCTGCACAAGGGGGTCACACCAGATACTGAAAGCAAAGGTTCACATACTTTTGCCACTCACAGATATGTAATATCGGATCATTTTCCTCAATAAATAAATGACCAAGTATAATACTTTTGTCCCATTTGTTTAACTGGGTTCTCTTTATCTACTTTTAGTACTTGTGTGAAAATCTGATGATGTTTTAGGTCATATTTATGCAGAAATATAGAAAATTCTAAAGGGTTCACAAACTTTCAAGCACCACTGTATGTACTGACCAAGGAAGAAGAAGTGGCCAGCGATAGGGAAGAAGAGAGACATATCGAACCGTACTGATTCGAGCCAGAATTGTCCAAGGACAGCGGGGACAGTGACAATGATGAACGTGAGGACGATCATGAAGACCGACTTGCAAATATGGAATGGTAAGCTTTTCAAAACGTTCTTAGAATTAGAATAGACATTTTAAGAAAAGACTAAGATGATATGCTAGCCTAGTACAGCTATAGCTGACAGTCTTCAGTTCAATTTTTCCGTGGCCGTGCATAGTCCATCGCCAGCAGTAGACCGCCCAGTAAATGCACAGTGGTGGTGGTGGGAAGTTGAAGATGCATTCCTCAAGTTAGTAGTATTATAGTATGTTGGAAATAAAATGCTTTGCAGTTCATTGTAACAAAGTCTTGACTAATTAGTGATTACCTTTATCTTTCGGCAAAAGGAACAGGGCCACTCCCTCCACGGCATTTGTGTTGCTGCACCCGGCAGCGATACATCGCTTTTCGGGCTCTTTCCCTTTTTTCCTCTCTCCCCCTTCTCCATACCAGTCGTAGATTGTAGTTTAACGATTTGTCTCTCTTTCTACGTCATGTTCTGTTGCAAGTTTCAGTCAAAATTAAAGTAATCTAGCAGAGAGTCGGACAAAAAACACTCTGTGGAAGTGAGTGGAAAAACCGCCGGTAAAACCACCCACACTCCTGGCGCCATGCGAAAGCCAGCTAATAATGGCGACGTTGGTACCGGGATTCCCTTGGCGGGAAATTTAAATTCGACAAATGCTGAATGCTCCCGACATTTACAACGTGGGTTTCAATTATAAAAGTTTTCATTGTCGGGACTTGTACTATTATTATCATCATCCAAGGAGGAAGGGGGTACATTTCTCTAGGCCTTTCATAAACTTTACACAATTATTAATAAATAAAATCAACCACTATCCTTTGATTAATGAATTAATTGCTTATAAATACTTTATTACTGCAAGTGTTGCCCTAATGGAATGACAACATAACAGTTTCATGTTTTTGACTAGCTTCATATTACTAGATTTATACAGCAAATCTATATAAGCCCAGGTCACAACCGGACGTACGATTTTTTGGCTGTGCGATTTTTGGCGTTTCCCAAATCGCTGCGTTTTTTTTTTGTTCATGGAGAAAGACGCGCGTTGGCCGTAAGTTTGTCTTGCAACCTGAAAAAACGTAAGCGCCCGTAGAGTTTGTTTGACATGACCAAGAACCTCTGCGGCCGGTCTGTGGCCAGTCTACGGCTCGAAAATCAGCACGTCACACGCGCGCCCTCCGTGCGTTTCTTGCACGTAGACCGGCCGTAGGAGCACGTACGGCCGGTTGTGACCGAGGCTATAGTTGGGGCGGCACGGTGATGTACTGGTTAGCGCTGTCGCCTCACAGCAAGAAGGTTCTGGGTTCGAGCCCAGTGGCCGACAGGGGGCCTTTCTGTGTGGAGTTTGCATGTTTTCCCTGTGTCCGCGTGGGTTTCCTTTGGGTGCTCCGGTTTCCCCCACAGTCCAAAGACATGCAGGTTAAGTTAACTGGTGGCTCTAAATTGACCGTAGGTGTGAATGCGAGTGTGAATGGTTGTTTGTCTCTATGTGTCAGCCCTGCGATGATCTGGCGACTTATGCAGGGTGTACCCTGCCTCTCGCCCATAGTCAGCTGGGATAGGCTCCAGCTTGCCTGCAACCCTGCACAGGATAAGCGGTTATGGAGCATGGAAGGATGGATCTATATAGCTGTCAAAGGTTTATTCTTCCTTTTCCTGGCAATAGCATCAGAATGGCCTGCAAACCTAATTGAGTGAATGTCAAACTTGAGTTTGGTAAAACTGATAAACAAATACAAAAAGGTCTTCAGGGTGAGACTGGAGCCCAGCTGTCAAGTACTCAATCAGTAATAGCTGGGTGGGTGGGGTTGGGACAAAACAAACAGACCAAAACACACTTACACAGCAAAAACAGAAGACAGCCCTCAGACAAATCAATCCTTTTCTCTTACAAGTGCCTTTGTAATCTTATTCTGCCACTGTCTAGATAGATGGTGAAATTGTTTTAGCACTGAAAGCTGCACTTGGTGTGTGAGGGAGGAAGACACTCACATCGATGAAGGAGGCATTGACGTAGTCTGTATTCTCCTCACCGCGCTTTACAGGAATGATCACTCGATTAAACTCATCTGAAAGAGCGGAAGAAAGTAAGAAAATGAGAGAGGCCAAGTCCAACTTTATGTAGAGTTTGTCAATCAAGAGTGTTCATAAGCTGCATGGACTGATACACACATACACGGCTTACTTACATGGAATGATCTGCAGCACACGGTTCTTCTTCATGTTGGCTGGAAGGTTCCCTGTTCTCATTTTATCATTCTGGATCTTTATAGAGGTGAGCTTCTACAGAGAGAGACAAAGGTTCAGAATAAATAAATCAATAAACAGTGAGGAAAAGACGTGTGCGCGCGCATCTTCACCATTTTACTTTTTTATTCAAGAATATTCTTCGTGACATTAAAGGGCACATCTTGGGTAAATTCAGGAGCAAGATCAATGTAATTCTCTTGTTTTATATTAAACTTTGGTCAAATATCTGTCACATTTTGCGCAATACCAGAAAAATTCAGTTGAAATCAAGCCATTTGAGGCGAATTGGTCCGCCTCTGAAAAAACTTGGCATTTGGATTTCCCGGCAAACATTGATTTTCGTGACATCATACGTTTCGTGACGCCTCCCTCTGAATCCTATGTCAGCGCTGGTTTGTTTATGAGAAAACGACCTGGTGGTTTTCTGCAAATTTCTTCGTTATCGCGTAATTATTAAAATGGTTAACAGATGTATCGTAGGAGGGTGTAGCAACACCAATCTTGATGGGATTAGTACTCATCGTTTTCCAAAAGACCGGACAATGAGCGAGAAATGGGAGCGCTTGGTCTACACAGGCTGTGCACTGAAACCGTGCAAAGCTCTCGCAGCCTGCTGGCGCTTCCGCAGGTAACGTCACGGATCTGGCTCCAGACTCCCTTGGGATTTTTCCAGACGCGTTTTATTTTATTTTTTTCTGCTGTAGACAGATGGCCTTGTGCAAAATTACCCTTCTGAATAAGTGTGTAAAGGGACATACTTTCATATAAAAACAAACAAACAAAAGAAAAAAAAAACCCACGAAATTGGCCCAGGATATGCACTTTAAGGTACTGCAGTAACAAGCGTGTGCTATGATGAAAAATAAAGTTAAAATAAAAAGATATTATTCTATCCACATTCACTGGATATGAGCAACCACGTGCGCTGATTAGCTACTCTACTACTAGGCCATATACCGTGAGTAGAGAAAAACAAAATAGCGGAGCATGTTGCTGAACCAACCAGTAACAGCTACGCACCTCATGTACGACTCGATTTCCTGGAATAACTTAGTCATGATATTACTGATAGGCATGTAAGGTTATAGAGAGCTTATTCTCTACCTTTTGAGTGACGTGGAAGGAAACTGTTTGATTATTTGAATATTTAATTTGTTGTGATGACGTTCATGAAGTTTCACTTGCAAATCGTTCCCTGCTCTCTGCCACTCTCTCTCCTGCTTGACCTGAACTCATGGAGCATAAATGTGTCCGTGAAATATCATAAGCAGCAGCTGCTCACAGAAGGAACCAAAGTTCTGGCCCTCGTTGGGCCACACCCACCTTAAACTCCGCCTCCAGACCACCACAACCGGCTCCAGGTAAAGGAGCGTAGAGTTTGGCCAGGTGAGACTCTAGAGAGGTGACCTCCAGCTCTGTGTCTCCATACAGGTAGTGTTCCAAAAGAGCCTGGAAAATAAATACGTACTGCATCTGCGGACGAGAGACAGAAAGAAAGTGAAACATGGTTAGAGCTTTCAGATCGCCCTGTTTGAAAGCTCGGTCCTAAAATAACAGCACTTCTGAAACCGTAACAACCAAACTACAATTAAGAGTGTTGGGGACATGGTGCCCTTTAAAAGTCAAAATACTCAAAAGATCCTAAGCACCACGTTCCAATACCTAAAGCATTTTAACATGCATCATCTATAACCTCTACTATTATTAGTATTGGAATTATCTTTATTAGTTTAAATATCATAAATACTTGCTTTAACATCAGAAAAAAAAATCTTATAAACCAAATTTGCCTTTTTAAACTTTTGTAGATGGGTGGCTACACATAGGTGACCCTTGGGTGCCGCAAATCAGGTCAAAGGATAATCACCAAAATAATAACTTTATTCATTACATGTACACTTGTGGGGCGGCATGGTGGTGTAGTGGTTAGCGCTGTCGCCTCACAGCAAGAAGGTCCTGGGTTCGAGCCCCGTGGCCGGTGAGGGCCTTTCTGTGCAGAGTTTGCATGTTCTCCCCGTGTCCGCGTGGGTTTCCTCCGGGTGCTCCGGTTTCCCCCACAGTCCAAAGACATGCAGGTTAGGTTAACTGGTGACTCTAAATTGACCGTAGGTGTGAATGTGAGTGTGAATGGTTGTCTGTGTCTATGTGTCAGCCCTGTGATGACCTGGTGACTTGTCCAGGGTGTACCCCGCCTTTCGCCCGTAGTCAGCTGGGATAGGCTCCAGCTTGCCTGCGACCCTGTAGAAGGATAAAGCGGCTAGAGACAATGAGATGTACACTTGTGAAATTCCTCTCTGCATTTAACCCATCTGAATCAGTGAACACACACATCCAGAGCACCCGGGGAGCAGTTAACCTAACCACGTTAACCTAACTGCATGTCTTTGGACTGTGGGAGGAAACCCACGCAGACACGGGGAGAATATGCAAACTCCACACAGAAAGGCCCTCGCTGGCCGCTGGGTTCGAACCCGGAACCTTCTTGCTGTGAGGCGACCGTGCTCACCACTACACCACCGTGCCGCCCATCATTTTCCATAAATCATGGATGCAAACGGCGCGCCTTTTGGCGGATGCCGCCTTTTTCACAGCTGTCTGGGGGACTTGTGTGAATCGCGCAGATCCGATAAATTTTGGGGGGGGCGTTGGAGTGTCTAATTAGAATTTCATCAAAGTAAATTCTGTATTAAAATTACTAAATAAGCAAATGCCGTTACAGTCCATGAAACATAGGAAGTATAAGTATGAGAAGAAAACAGTAAATCAGAAAGCTGCGCACGTAAAGCCAATTGGCTGCGCGCCATTATCTGCTGCTGGTTGCACTTCACTGCACGCGCAAGGATTTCCATCAGTCCAACGTAAGTTACGTAATTGGCTTTATGTGCGCAGCTTTCTGATTTACTGTTTTCTTCTCATACTTATACTTCCTATGGTTAATGGACTGTAACGGCATTTGCTTATTTAGTAATTTTAATACAGAATTTACTTTGATGAAATTATAATCAGACACTCCAACGCCCCCCCCCCCCCCCCCCCCAAAAAAAGAAAAAAAAAAACTCATCAGATCTGCGCGATTCACACAAGTCCCCCAGACAGCCGTGAAAAAGGCGGCATCCGCCAAAAATTGCGCCGCTTGCATCCATGATAAATATATGCTTCAAATATTATTCTAGACACGAACATGCATTTTTTTCTAATTTGGCGGTGACAAAGAGTCAGGAACAGAGATGCAAGAGAGACGGGAGGGAGAGATGAAAGCATGACATGCCCTAGTCCTTTTATTACACAAAATGCAGCAGAAACAGCTCTCTGTTTACCCTGCTCAGGACAATACAGCACTTACAGTAATACAGTCAAATTTCGTACATTTTCAATGTATTCACAATGTGACTGATACATATATGTCATTCATATTGATGGTTCATGCAAGTTGTGCATCACGCATTTATGCAGGAATTGTACAGAAGAGTGCAGGTTTGAAGCTGGAACACCATTATTCAAAACCAGAAATTTAGAAGACTGAAAGCTAGTCAGACAGTGAGACAGGTGGATTGAGCTCAGAGTATGAAACTGAGGTAACATTAGAGTCAAGGTGGCTCAGGGGATGAGCCATAGGACATTCAATTAAAGCCAATTTGCTATAAGTAAGAACTACATACCGTAGCATCCACCGCAGGCTTGTAGTGCTCAAGTCCGACTCGTGCCCTAATTTTAAAAGGCTCATGACTCGACTTGGGACTTGAGCAATGATGACTTGGACTCGGACTCGTAAATTGGAGACGAGGACTCGGATTTTCTCTTTATTTTTTGTAACATGCCACAATAATTTGGCATAAAATACAACCCCAATTCCAAAAAAGTTGGGACAAAGTACAAATTGTAAATAAAAACGGAATGCAATGATGTGGAAGTTTCAAAATTCCATATTTTATTCAGAATAGAACATAGATGACATATCAAATGTTTAAACTGAGAAAATGTATCATTTAAAGAGAAAAATTAGGTGATTTTAAATTTCATGACAACAACACATCTCAAAAAAGTTGGGACAAGGCCATGTTTACCACTGTGAGACATCCCCTTTTCTCTTTACAACAGTCTGTAAACGTCTGGGGACTGAGGAGACAAGTTGCTCAAGTTTAGGGATAGGAATGTTAACCCATTCTTGTCTAATGTAAGATTCTAGTTGCTCAACTGTCTTAGGTCTTTTTTGTCGTATCTTCCGTTTTATGATGCGCCAAATGTTTTCTATGGGTGAAACATCTGGACTGCAGGCTGGCCAGTTCAGTACCCGGACCCTTCTTCTACGCAGCCATGATGCTGTAATTGATGCAGTATGTGGTTTGGCATTGTCATGTTGGAAAATGCAAGGTCTTCCCTGAAAGAGACATCGTCTGGATGGGAGCATATGTTGCTCTAGAACCTGGATATACCTTTCAGCATTGATGGTGTCTTTCCAGATGTGTAAGCTGCCCATGCCACATGCACTAATGCAACCCCATACCATCAGAGGTGCAGGCTTCTGAACTGAGCGCTGATAACAACTTGGATCGTCCTTCTCCTCTTTAGTCCGAATGACACGGCGTCCCTGATTTCCATAAAGAACTTCACATTTTGATTCGTCTGACCACAGAACAGTTTTCCACTTTGCCGCAGTCCATTTTAAATGAGCCTTGGCCCAGAGAAGACGTCTGCGCTTCTGGATCGTGTTTAGATACGGCTTCTTCTTTGAACTATAGAGTTTTAGCTGGCAACGGCGGATGGCACGGTGAATTGTGTTCACAGATAATGTTCTCTAGAAATATTCCTGAGCCCATTTTGTGATTTCCAATACAGAAGCATGCCTGTATGTGATGCAGTGCCGTCTAAGGGCCCGAAGATCACGGGCACCCAGTATGGTTTTCTGGCCTTGACCCTTACGCACAGAGATTCTTCCAGATTCTCTGAATCTTTTGATGATATTATGCACTATAGATGATGATATGTTCAAACTCTGCAATTTTACACTGTCGAACTCCTTTCTGATATTGCTCCACTATTTGTCGGCGCAGAATTAGGGGGATTGGTGATCCTCTTCCCATCTTTACTTCTGAGAGCCGCTGCCACTCCAAGATGCTCTTTTTATACCCAGTCATGTTAATGACCGATTGCCAATTGACCTAATGAGTTGCAATTTGGTCCTCCAGCTGTTCCTTTTTTGTACCTTTAACTTTTCCAGCCTCTTATTGCCCCTGTCCCAACTTTTTTGAGATGTGTTGCTGTCATGAAATTTCAAATGAGCCAATATTTGGCATGAAATTTCAAAATGTCTCACTTTCGATATTTGATATGTTGTCTATGTTCTATTGTGAATACAATATCAGTTCTTGAGATTTGTAAATTATTGCATTCCGTTTTTATTTACAATTTGTACTTTGTCCCAACTTTTTTGGAATCAGGGTTGTATTTATAAACTACATTAATTTTGTACTAATTTCATGCAAGAATATCACACCTGCGCACCTTGGTGTGTGCATCAGATTAACTCTCGGGTGTGCTCCGGACAGCGCACACGCCAAGCGGACTCTCGTGTGCATGCCGTAAACGACTCACACCTGCACAGGATTAAGGCGCAATCAGCGTGCCGATATAAAAACTGAACACACACTCACTTTGCAAAGTATTGAGTTGCGTTGCTGACATTGCCGAGCCTTACTTCCTTGTTTGGGTTCCTGATCTCTGATTTCCTGTTTCTTGCCTTTGATTCTGCCGAGTCTACGATAGCCTGTTTGTGCCTTGCTCGACCTATTGCCTGTTTCACTGTTTTGTCTGCCGTTCTGGATTGTTTACCTGTCTTCACTCATATTAATAAACGCACCTTCTGCACTTACATCCATCTCCCAACCATCTCTGACAGAATACTTCGCACTCCCTGACAAAGAGAAGCACATTCACCTGTTTATACGTCATGTTCAGGAACAAACTAATGTTAATGGCGCTGAAACACACACCGTCAAATGGTGCGGTTGGAGTCTTGTTCTCGGACTCGAAATTTTATTTTATTTTAAATGACTTGGACTTGACTCGGACTCAAGGTTTAGTGACTCGACTACAACTGTGAGCCACCGTATTCAAACTGCACTCCTGATCTCCAAAGTATACATCAGATATGTAGGAAACTTGTGTACGAGTGAGTACAAGATACACACGTGAAGTTCACCTGCTCTGGGTTAATGAAACGCGACGGGCTTCAGTGTGCACAAACTTGACAATTAAAAGTGTGTGGGAGTTGAACATTGTTGGAGTGTGTGAACTGAACTAACATCAGTCTGCACCATCTGGCACCGCTGGGCTCGGATTCTTGTGACAAAGCCGAACACATCCACCTTCCTCTCGGCAGCCATCATGTCCAACATCGCATCGATTACGATGAAGGTGCCCGTCCTCCCGACACCCGCACTAAGACAGGCAGACAGAATGAAAGAGAAAATCATGAAATACAAAATAAGTTTCAACCGAGTAATGTAATCATAATATAACTTATAGTAAATTCAATTATGAACGATGGAAAAAAAAAATTACCTATTAACACACTAATCAGTATTACAAGTTATTTAACAGAGAACAAGACAATTTAAATGGTACGTCAAGGCAACAACAAATCTAGACTTTTAAACGTGTTAGTATTTAACCTTCAGGCAATTCTGGGGTCCATGTTTTCGTGTAAGAATTTTGAATGAATTCAATCCACTTTAAAAACTACCGTTTCTTATGCACGATAATCTCTGAAGAAGTCGGCTAAAATCTGTTTACGTGTAGGTTACAAGTAAACAAAACTAAAGTAAAGCGCATGCGAGTTGCATGTCGTAACCGTTTGCTGTTGGTAAGCTCTTGAACATCTTCAAATGTCCTTATTACACAGACAGCAAGGAAAAAAAAATGTTAAAATGTAAAAAAAAAAACGTTTAAAACGTACAGCTGTGTTTCTGTACATTCCATTCAAACAGATTCCAGTTGTAAAGGTAATCGGATAGAAAAGATACACAGGGTGTTTCAAAAAAATTTGATATCATTTCACAATCTAACAATTTTGCCAATTCTCGTTCAAATTTTAACAGCATGTGTGGAAACAGGTCAATTTTATGTTTAAATGTTTGTTGTTTGTATCTTTTTTTGGTATAGAAATGCCATTTGCTGGAAAAGAAAAGGTATTAGAGTACGCTCGAACAAAACGGCAGCGTGCGTTTATGAGAGAATTCTCTAAAAATGCACCAACTGCAATGCAGATTTGGACACGGCACAAAAAGTTCAAAGAGGAAGGCTGTGTGTGCGGGGCAAAAGGATCTGGACGACCACCAACATCGGAAGAGACGGTCGAGCGAGCGGGTTCGCGAATATTGAGAATTTGTGAAATCATTCATGGAATCCACATACCTTTGACTTTCTCATTCAAATTTTGAGGAATAAATCTTATATCGCTCAACTAGCCTGGCAAGCCAGACTAAATGTGAATATTTAGTCTGGTCTCGGTCGTAGACATTTCCGAAGGGTGTGGGTAGGAACAACCCGTTGTCTTTCAAACTGTCTCTGTGCGTATAGGTCAACGCTCTGACCAATCAGCGCAACAGTGACTGTGACGTAGTCAGAGCGACAGAAAGCAGTGGGGGAGGGTAAACAGCTGGTAGATCAGACTTTTGCCATAGCCGGTCGGCACAACAGCGAAAACGTCCTTCTTGAAAAGGAATGAGCGGAGAGCCTCTTCCTGCTCATGTTTCAACGAAAACTCCAAGTCTAATTCTTCTAAAACTGATTCCAAAGCGGAGTCAAACAAGCGCTGTTCTCTAGCCGTAGCCATCTTTCCTGTTGTGCTTTCTCCAGCGTCGCGCAGCCTTGTCGTCACTCTTGCAAAAGCCCGCCCAAAGAATCCAAATAAAAACCTTGCGTTGTGATTGGCGGGCACGATTTGATGCCCGGGGCGTGTTGTTGATATGGTCTGAGGCTAGACCCACTCGTAGGCAAAAATATTTTTGGCCGCTCGGTGGGTGGGTCTAGTTTACTAGGCTATCGCTCAACATTAAGCCTGTTTGGTTTCATCTGCCTAGACTACATAGTGTCTGGGATATTTGCATCTCAAATAGTATCAAATTTTTTTGAAACACAATGTACATGGCTGATATGTGTTTATTTCATGACTCATTAAGGATAAACAACCTTAATGGATCAGATTGAACCGTCTCCATAGGCATGTGCTGTGAGGGGAAATATGGGCTACGATAAAGAAGAAACAGTACCTGCAGTGCACCACTATGGGCCCAGCATACTGTGGGTTGCACGCTTTAACCTTTTTAAGGAACTTAAGCATGCCGATGGGAGTAAAGGGCACACCAAAGTCTGGCCAGCTGGTGAAATGGAACTGAGTCACCAGCCTCTGGGGCTTCTTCCCTGATACATCCCCCACCTACAGGCACAGTAACGAGAGAGGAGAAAGGTTTCACATTAACAGCACATATGCTGAATCAGCACACACACACTTACTTCTAACTCTCAGCACTATAAAGCCACTTTCAGAACTCCATTTAACATCTTCGGTTTAAGTCAGTTAAAAATATTTTCACTGTTCTGAAACATTTTCATTATTGGGTTTGTTTGCTTTACGAGAACCATAACTAGACTTCCACACAAGAAGAGAGGAAACACGCTAATTATTTGGTGAAATTTACTGAAGATGTACCCTGGTCCACAGTGCTAAGACAGTAGTTTTAGTTGTCTTCCCATCGTCAACGCAATTCGGAGACTTTGATACAAATCACTATGGATGTCTTTTTAATAAGCTACCTGGAACAGACGGTCCCCTTCGAAAGTATTGGAATGGCCAGGCCAGTTCTTTCATTTTTGCTATACACTGAAGACATTTGGGTTTAAAATCAGACCAGAACGCCAAGGACGTAGCAGTTCATCTGGCCTGCCATCAAAACCGCCATGACTACCAAAACATCAAACGTGACAACGTGAGAGAGGAGCAACCTCCATGACAAATTGTTTACCACAGGAAAATCAACAAAGGACTAAATTTTCTTCCCCAAGCGAAGATCGACCCCAAATATCGATCAGAACTGAACTCGCATGATAAATGAGAAAGGAGATACAATTCTAGGTCAGAAGAAAACTCATTAAGGTGACCTAATTAGCAGTTCGTTAGCAAAAATTTGACAATACAGTGACCAAGTGTTGTACAGAAGGACTAGTTCTCGCAAACGAAACAATCAAAACTGAAATCCAGTGAGAACTGAGGGAGGAGATGAGATCTAACTGAAAATAAAGTTGTAAGCAAGTTCTTTACAACAGGAAAGTCAAAACAAACAAACGACCAAGTTTTGTTCCTCATGGGAAGATCTACCCAAAACATCGATTAGAACTGGAATCAGATGAGAAATGAGAGACAGGAAATAACATTCTAGTGAGAGGCCCAGAAAATTCGTTCATTTGGCCCAGTTACTAACTCCATCCATTACCCGTAGCTGCTTATCCTGTTCTACAGGGTCGCAGGCAAGCTGGAGCCTATCCCGGCTGACTATGGGCGAAAGGCGGGGTACACCCTGGACAAGTCGCCAGGTCATCACAGGGCTGACACATAGAGACAAACAACCATTCACACCTACGGTCAATTTAGAGTCACCAGTTAACCTAACCTGCATGTCTTTGGATTGTGGGGGAAACGGGAGCACCTGGAGGAAACCCATGCGGACACAGGGAGAAAATGCAAACACCACACAGAAAGGCCCTCGCCGGCAGCTGGGCTCGAACCCAGGACCTTCTTGCTGTGAGGCGACAGTGCTAACCACTACACCACCGTGCCGCCCCAATTACTAACTCGTTAGCAAAAGAATTTGACAAAACAACGACCAAGTTTTGCGTAGAGTGAGGAGTTCTTTCAAACAAAACAATCGGAACGGAAATCCATGGATAATTGACGGAGGGGATATGATTTCACTGAATTGTGGACGACAGACACCATGCCATGGCAATAGCTTATCGGCTTTAGGGCCAGAAGAGCTAAAGATGATAGAATGTCAGCTTTCATTTCCTGATATTTACATCCAGATGGGTTTAAAAAACAAAACAAAACCCCTTAGAACATAGCACGACAACAATTAGCCAATACAACAATCTGGAATGGCCTGAAAAAGAAAGAATCCACTGGTGTACTAACAGCCAGACAAAGAACAGGTTGGCCAAAGAAATCAACAGCAGTTGATGACCCAAACATTGCAAGAGCCGTGAAGAAAACCCCCAAAACAAGAGTCAGTGACATCAACAACACCGTCCACAGCGCAGGGGTGACGCGATCACAATCCACCGTTCGAAGACGACTTTGGCCCAATCCCAATTCTAATTTCTACCCCTACCCCTCCCCCTTCCCCTCCGCCTTCCCCTTGAAACTGAGCTACAAGGGATAGGGCTTGAAATTCAACCCTTACATATTGGGATAGCCCTTCAACGATCGCATACGTCATCGCGTACCTCCGTCAGCGTTTACGTTAGCAAAACGCGACCAAATGCGTCATTGGCTGCGACCAGCCGCTACAGTCAGAGCCAGAGGCAGAACCAGAAATCTCTGCTGGCAGGGTGTGATTTGTTAACTAACACCACTGAATGGGATATCTTTGGCGCTTCGTGCACCACATCCGACAGAATGAGGTGTCAGAACACTCATGTAAACAATAAAAGCGAGAATAACAGAACAAAACGTACGCAGTAAAGCAACCGAAAACAATACTCACTCCCAAAGCTTTTTAGCAGCAGCTTGGATTTCAGAAATCGCTGCTCATTCTCAGCTCGAAAGCGAATCAAGCGGCGTGTTTCCTCTGGATAACTTAAAACACGTAAATAATGGAGAAAATACATTTATGACAATCTTTCGCCGCGGGAACCGCCATCTTTCTGAAATCCGCATGAAATCTCGCTGAAATCCGCATGGCATTGTGGGAAATCACTCAAACCCCTTCGTTCGGAGTCAGCTCCAGGAAAATCTCCGTTTGGAGGGGTACGGAAGCCCTCCCCCTTCCCCTACCCCTCCGCGTTAACTGGGATTGGGATACCCCTACCCCTTCACGTGAACGCGCAAAATGGAGGGGAAGGGCCAAGGGGTTGGTCCAAGGGGTGAAATGGGATTCGGCCTTTGAGAGCAGAGATATAGAGGCCATACCACAAGATGCAAACCACTCATCAGCAGTAAGAACAGGAGACTTGAATTTGCAAAGAAATACAGAGATGAGCCACAAAAGTTCTGGAATCAAGATGAACCTCTACCAAAGTGATGGGAAGGCCTTAAGGATGGACTGGGAGGAAGTTCATCATGCAGGAAGACAATGACTCAAAACACGCTACCAACACAACAAAGGACTTCATCGGTGGAAAAAGTGGAAGACTGGCCAAGTTGAGCAGAACCCAACTGAGTCACACTTCAACTACTCATTAAAACAAACATCTGAAAGAAGCTGCAGTACAAACCTGGAAAATCACCCCCCCCCCAAAAAAAAAAAAAAAAAAACAACAAAAAACAGTTTGGTGTCAGGGGGTCGCTGGATTGATGCAGTTATTGCAAGCAAAGAATACACAAACAAACATTTCTTGTTATGTACTTAGAACTGGCCTTGCCTTGGCTTTCCAATACTTCTGGCAGGGATTGTAAATGGTAAAAGAGGCTATCCTGAGTTAAGTAATAACCTGGATTAACTGGTTTCATAATTTTTAATCCAGGAAGTAGAAAGACAGGACTTGAGGCAACACCCTATTTCACAGCAGCAACTAAATGGTCTGGATGACACACTTCTACGAAACGATAAGGGAAGATTTTTGTCTTTTGTTCTCTGCAAATCATTTTTATAGTCTGTTTGAACCAGTGACGACCAAGACAGACGTTCATGTACGATACCTGCTGAATGCAGAACTTGCGTATGGTGTAGTCCACCAGCACAGTCATGTCCTCTACAGAAACACGGATGTTCCCATACGTCCAGCAGCCCTGATCCGGCCAGTACTGAGCACACTTGCACTGTAACACACCACCCACATTTTCATCACCGTTCTTTTCACTATTACAATAATAATAATAATAATAATAATAATAATAATAATCGTCGTCTTTCTTTCTCCCTACTGGACTCTTATCTACAATAAACACTGCCTTACAAGGACGCGTTATCCTAATGGGCTTCATGGGCAGCTGCCCAGGGCCTCGGCCACTAGGGCGCCTCGGAGGTAGCGAGATCGGAAAATATGAAACGATATTTTCAGAAGTTTTGATCATATTGATAACATTTTTGATGCATTTCGCCACCCGTAAGGAAGCCCACCTTGTCCCGTCGCATAAATCACCCGTCATTGTCAATACGATCACTGTCCACCATGTCTTCACTCGCTACGCCAGCCTGAGCTCAATGATTTAATTAATGACTTCGCTTTCCAGAAAAGTAGGAAAGTGCCCTTGTAAGTTGACCCATGGCTGTCAAACTGAATGCGCAAAGCTGTGTGCCACTGCTGTTTGGGACATTACGTGTGTGAAAGGATGAAATGTTTCACATAGCCTAACATTTTGAGATTTATTTCTGAGAAGCAAGATATTTTTCTTTGTTATCGCTCTTTGTTTTCACAAGTTAAAAGTCGCCTGGATTCCAAAATGAAAACAAACGGTTATATACCAAATGAATGTTCTTGTTCTGAATACTAAAGAAACTGTTGTAGGCCTAGGTTATGTTCTTGACATGTTGTTCATTGACTCACTCATTCAAAGGCTTCTTGAGGCTAAACTTTAGTTAACCAGACTTGTTAACCGTGATGTCTGATGGATTTTTTCACCATGCAGTTGCCTATTTCACCATTGCTTTTTCTCGATTAAATAGGTGTTGATGGATATAAAGTTTTATCGTTCAATAGTATTTCTAATTGTGCCACTGTCATTATTTAAGTTTCTGTGTCTAGTTAGACAGGCACGTCTGAGGGGGTGAATTTGCTGAGCGCAGTTGACAACAGGCGAGGGCGGGGCCTCGGGGGGGGGGTGTCTGCCCAGGGCCTCGGCAAGGATTAACGCGGCCCTGCTACCTTAATACAGGCTCTCTTTATTTACTTTAACGATCATCTGTTTAATTTGCTTTGATAAAGTGCTGTATGCTAGCACAATATATTCCTCTGGCATTTGCATTTCTATCAAGGTGCATGAAGAATGATGTTGCTTTAATAAGTAAATGGATTTGAATACTTATCTTTACACTTTCATCATGGAAGAGGAAAGGATTATGGACACACGCTTACATCTCGACTCGCTGGTCCTTTATGTGCATTTTTTTTTCAGTATGTAAATACCAAAACTGGTCAGACTAACTAAGAGATACGGTTTCTCTTAGGGGAAAAAAAAAAAGATTAGAATGAACTCTGTTTTAAAATGTTGTCTTCTGACTACGAAAACCACCTGTAGACATGCACATAATTTAAATCCCTATAAACCTTCCTTGCCATTTTCATTTTTTCCTGACTTATGACCATGGCAAAATTCAGATTTTTACAAAGTTTAAAAAAAAAAAAAAAAGTGTCTGAATTTTATATATATATATATATATATATATATATATATATATATATATATATATATATATATATTTTTTTTTTTTTAAATTTACTACACCACTGTACCTCCTTCCTCTCCTTTAGGTTGGTCACCATGACAATGGTGGCAGTGTTCTGTTCCCAGATCATTCTCCAGAAATCATTCACAGTCTCCTCTTTTGGCCCTGACACACACACACACACACACGTTATTTCATTTTCACACTACACCCAAGAGCTCCGAGTGACTTTTGCTTCACTGTTAGAAATAAAGCTAATGATGGTCCTGAGCCTTTCAATGTCTCTTTCCCTCACATATCTTTCTTCATTAATTTTTATTTACCTTGGGCAGCTATAAATTTGTTCTTCTCCTGATAGCCCTGTTCAGAGAGAGAGAGAGAGAGAGAGAGAGAGAGAGAGAGAGAGAGAAATACATTAGCTTTCTCTTATTAGAGTGCAAATATGTGTGAGTGAAATGTGGTGTTCCAACTCACATTAATGTAAGAGGCATTGATGAAATCTGAGTCTGGGACGCCCTCTAGAGGGGAGAGATGTACCCTGGAGTGATCATCTGAGAGAGAGAGAAAAAGAGAGAGCACATAAACACATGGGATGTTCAAAAGAGCATTATTATTATCATCATCATCATCATCAATAATAAAAATGGAAGTAATACCAACTATACCATTTTCTACGGTTTTGCAAAGCTCTACTTTATGGACATGTTGCAGCATTTTTTTTCCCAACCCAGCCTTTTTCTGCCACATCAGTGAAATATGTGCAAGTATTTCAGACTACAATTAACTTGTTTTCCTGCACTGAAACAAGATCAACTGTGAGCTACTGCTCACTTGCGTATCTCCCCACTCTCACTTATATCAGAATGCAAGCATTCGAAGGAATAGGACACTTATTATGAATGTTGACGTCAACAAATAATTAACCCTGAAACAAGTAAGTAAAGAGCAGTGTTCTCCCCAGGGATTTCAAATAGCATCCTGGTAAACTGTCATTTTGAAATAGCATTTTGCTTCTTGAAATGGCGTCAAAATCCACCCTATATGTTTCGTAAATACATTCAGTCGGTAAACAGGAATTTGATGTGCGACAGACCTGAAAATGGTAAAGACAGTATAGAACCCCAAGCTGAAGCTCGGTACCAAATATCAAACAGGTGGGATTTGTAGTTGTTGAGAAAAGTGTTACGAAATTTTTTTAAATCCATGCTATAGGTTTCGTAAATGCGTTCAGTCAGTAAACAGGAAGTTGATGTGCGACAGACCTGAAACTGGTATACAACCCCAAACTGAAGTTTGTTACCAAGTGGCTATGATTTGTGCTTGCTGAGAAAAAGGGTGTTGTTTCAGATGGACGGACGGAGGTACACTACCGTTCAAAAGTTTGGGGTCACTTTGAAATTTCTTTATTTTTGAAAGAAAAGCACTGTTCTTTTCCATGAAGATCACTTTAAACTAATCAGAAATACATTGCTCTATACATTGCTAATGTGGTAAATGACTATTCTAGCTGCAAATGTCTGGTTTTTGGTGCAATAGGTGTATAGAGGCCCATTTCCAGCAACTCTCACTCCAGTGTTCTAATGGTACAATGTGTTTGCTCATTGCCTCAGAAGGCTAATGGATGATTAGAAAACCCTTGTACAATCATGTTAGCACAGCCGAAAACAGTTTAGCTCTTTAGAGAAGCTATAAAACTGACCTTCCTTTGAGCAGATTGAGTTTCTGGAGCATCACATTTGTGGGGTCGATTAAATGCTCAAAATGGCCAGAAAAATGTCTTGACTATATTTTCTATTCATTTTACAACTTATGGTGGTAAATAAAAGTGTGACTTTTCATGGAAAACACAAAATTGTCTGGGTGACCCCAAACTTTTGAACGGTAGTGTAAACCTCCCCCCCCAAAAAAAAAACAAAAAACAAAAACAATTCATAATTCATGAACCAAAGGGTAATGGTTGATTTTATTTATTAATAATTGTGTAAAGTGTATTAAAGGCCTAGAGAAATGTACCCCCTTCCTCCTTGAATGATAATAATAGTACAAGTCCCGACAATGAAAACTTGTAATTGAAACCCACGTTGTAAATGTCAGGAGCATTCAGAATTCGTTGAGCTTAAATTTCCCGCCAAGGGAATCCCGGTACCAGTGTCGCTATTATTAGCTGGCTTTCACGTGGCGTCAGGAGTGTGGGTGGTTTTACCGGCGGTTTTTCCACTTACGTCCACACAGTGTAGCTTTTGTCTGACTCTCTGCTAGATTACTTTCATTTTGATGGAAACTCGGGACAGAACACAACGTAGAAAGAGAGACAAATCGTTAAACTACGATCTACAACTGTTATGGAGAAGAAGGGGGAGAAAAAGGGAAAGAGCCCGGAAAGCAATGTATCGCTGCCGGGTGCAGCAACACAAATGCCGTGGAGGGAGTGGCCCTGTTCCTTTTCCGGAAAGATAAATCACTAATTAGTCAAGACTTTGCTACAATGAACTGCAAAGCATTTTGTTTCCAACATACATAGTGGAGTAATACTACTAACTTGAGGAATGCATCTTCAACTTCCAGTCATCCAACACTCCATCCCTCCCCCGAGCAGGGGTATAATGACAACAGAAATCTTGCTTACTGGAAACCCACTTACAATGGAAGTCTAACGACAACTGTTGGCAGTCAATCTATGTTTATTATGTAACATTTCCATAAAAAGTCCGTAAAAGGGATAAATAAATTCATCAGGGATAAAATTAGTTCATACAGCCCCGCCTAGCAGTATTGGCACCCCTTAATTTTATTCACAACTTTTGTAATATCTCCAGAAATAATTGGAAATGGACACAATTTGCAATACCAAGATCTTTTAATTGAAGGTCCAAAGGAACTGAAAAGTTGTTTTTGTTCAAAATAGGCATTTTAATTTCTAAGACAACAAAAAACAGAAATACAGCAGGTGCAGGAATATTGGCACCCCTCCTTAGTATTTGGTTGCACACCCTTTGGCAGCGATGACGGCCTCCAAACGTTTCCTGTAGCCATCAATGAGCTTCTTGCATTTGTCTTGTGGTATTTTCTTCCACTCTTCCTTTGCTATGCGCTCTAGGTCTTGGATATTTGAAGGATTCCTTCTGCCAATGGCAGATTTCAACTCCCCCCAAAGATTCTCAGTTGGATTGAGGTCAGGACTCATTGCTGGCCATTTCAAAACAGTCCATTTTTTCTTTTCTAACCATTTTTGTGTGCTTTTAGATGTGTGTTTGGGGTCTTTGTCCTGCTGGAGTACCCAAGATCTTCGCCTCAAATCGAGCTCTCTTACACTGGGCAGGAGATTTTGCTTCAAAATCTGTTGATAATCTTCAGATTTCATAATCCCTATGACACAGGTAAGGCCTCCAGTCCCAGATGCAGCAAAGCAGTCCCACAGCATTATTGATCCTCCACCATGCTTGACTGTTGGTAGGGTGTTCTTTTCTTTGAATGCTTCATTGCAGCGCCTGTAAACATACTGCCTGTGAGAATTCCCAAAAAGCTCTACTTTTGTCTCATCTGTCCACAGGACATTTTCCCAGAAGGACTGTGGCTTGTCCAGGTTCTCTTTCGCAAACTCCAGACGCTCCTTTTTGTGTCTTTTTTTTCAATAATGGGGTCTTCCTTGGCCTCCGCCCATGTAGCCCTGCTGTGTTGAGTGTGCGCCTTATGGTGCTTCTTGAAACAGTTACCCCAGACTGTTCCAGGTGGGCCTGCAGGTCCGTAGATGTTAACTGAGGTGATTCTGCCACCAATCGCACCAACCTTCGACGACTTCTATCATTGATTTTTCTCTTACCCCCACGCCCGGGGAGGTTCTTGACAGTTCCATGCTTCAAATATTTCTTAATAACATTACGCACTGTTGACACAGGGATACCGAGCTCTTTGGAGATGGCTTTATATCCTTTGGAGCTCTTGTGTTTGTCAACAACTGCATTTCTTGTTTCTTCAGACAGCTCTTTTGTCTTCACCATTGTGAAAAAGGGACTTAGTGAAACAGTTGGTTTTTCAAAACACAAATCTCATCATTCATTGGCCATTTCATGTCACATGGGCACAGACAGGTCTTCACAGGTGACTTCCATTTGTAATTTACCATAGGTGAGTCAAATTAGGTTTAGTTAGGTTAGGTTTTAGGACTAACAGCAAAGGGTGCCAATACTAGCGATACAGCAAGATTTACCTTTTTCATTTTTTTTCCACTCTAATTGTTTTTTTTTTTTTTGTTGTTGATACTTTGCTCTTTTATATTAACCACGAGCTATCTGTAGAAAAATTCTGCATCACTTTTGTTCAGGAGATGCTTAACTTTAAGTACATAAACTTCAAGGGTGCCAATACTACTAGGCGGCACTGTATGTTTAAAATCTTTATTTTTCTGTAAAGCTGCTTTGCAACAAATGTCTGTTAAAAGAAAGCGCTATGCGAATAAACTGACTTGACTTACAACACCTACCGGTACCTGGATTTTTCAGATAAAAAGTACTGCAAGTTGAGCTTAATCTGTTATTTGTCCTTTTAGGGACAGAAATGCAGCTGATATCTAAAGAACGTGCATGTCATTCTGATTCCTGCTTACTATACTGTTCCAGCATTGACTAAAAATCAAATAACATTTGTTGAAGACTTTAAAGAGTCGTACTGTTAAAGTGTAAATGTTTGGAATTTGGCTTATAATGTCACATTTTAGGGCGGCACGGTGGTGTAATGGTTAGCGCTGTCGCCTCACAGCAAGAAGGTCCGGGTTCGAGCCCCGTGGCCGACGAGGGTCTTTCTGTGCGGAGTTTGCATGTTCTCCCCGTGGCCGCGTGGGTTTCCTCCGGGTGCTCCGGTTTCCCCCACAGTCCAAAGACATGCAGGTTAGGTTAACTGGTGACTCTAAATTGACCGTAGGTGTGAATGAGTGTGTGAATGGTTGTCTGTGTCTATGTGTCAGCCCTGTGATGACCTGGCGACTTGTCCAGGGTGTACCCCGCCTTTCGCCCGTAGTCAGCTGGGATAGGCTCCAGCTTGCCTGCGACCCTGTAGAACAGGATAAAGCGGCTAGAGATAATGAGATGAGATGTCACATTTTAAAGGTTTAGTGATGTAATTTACCACCTGCCTACTGACTTCCATGGTAGTTGTTCTTTCATAGTACAGATATCATCAATTATTGTACATACAGGACACTTTTTCGATGGAACAAAAATACGTGTTCTATTCCCTTCTAGCGGGTTTCATTCATTTGGCTTGATAGCATGCAATATTGTTAGCATATCGCTTATCCTACATGTATTACATCACTCTACCCAGTGGAGAATGAGCGTTGAATATGGTTTACGACATTGCATGGTTGTCAAGACAACATATCACACGTCGGAGACGTAAAACTTCCGCGCTAGTGACAATTTGGAAACAAACATAGCCACCAGGTTTGCTTCATTAAATAAGGAAAATTGAGAGAATTTCGAAAGAGAAAGATGCGTTCAACACCCAAAAGGAATGTGTATGAATAATAATGGCTTTTTCCCATGGTATATCAGATATATTCCATTCAGCTAGCGTGATACTGAACGAGTCGAAGACGAGTTCAATATCATGCTAGCTGAATGGAATACAGTGGTGCTTGGAAGTTTGTGAACCCTTTAGAATCTTCTATATTTCTGCATAAATATGACCTAAAACATCATCAGATTTTCACACAAGTCCTAAAAGTAGATAAAGAGAACCCAGTTAAACAAATGAGACAAAATTATTATACTTGATCATTTATTTCTTGAGGAAAATGATCCAATATTACATATCTGTGAGTGGTAAAAGTATGTGAACCTCTATGATTAGCAGTTAATTTGAAGGTGAAATTAGAGTCAGGTGTTTTGAATCAATGGGATGACAATCAGGTGTGAGTGGGCACCCTGTTTTATTTAAAGAACAGGGATCTATCAAAGTCTGATCTTCACAACACATGTTTGTGGAAGTGTATCATGGCATGAACAAAGGAGATTTCTGAGGACCTCAGAAAAAGTGTTGTTGATGCTCATGAGGCTGGAAAAGGTTACAAAACCATCTCTAAAGAGTTTGGACTCCACCAATCCACAGTCAGACAGATTGTGTACAAATGGAGGAAATTCAAGACCATTGTTACCCTCCCCAGGAGTGGTCCACCAACAAAAATCACTCCAAGAGCAAGGCGTGTAATAGTCGGCAAAGTCACAAAGGACCCCAGGGTAACTTCTAAGCAACTGAAGGCCTCTCTCACTGTTGCGCTCGCTGTCACGGGTGATAATTAGTTCGCGAAACCACGGGTGATGGCGTAATGCAGCACAGCTGCTTAGGTAGGAGGGAGCACTTACCTGGCTGGTGGTTGGTTGCACGCACTGTCAGTATTCCAAATATATGCGGGAACGAGCATGGTGACAAATGAGCACTGATCCAACTTGCATGCCTCGAGAGAGTACGCCACTGGTAAGGTGCTGTTTAAATTCCTTTCGCCGGTTGTTTTAACTACTTGGTCTACGGTTGTTGTTTTGTGTAAACTAGATCGGATGTTTGCTAACTTTGTCATTCTGATCGCTTGGCGAGAATATTGTTTTAACCCGGTGTTTACTGTTTAAGTTTATTGGTTTGCTTGTCAGTGCAAACATTTGAAACTCTGTGCTTCGCTTGTACGAGCCCACTTCCTGATCCGTGGTGAATGCTGGGTGATGTAGTCGCGCTGTAGTAGACTGCTTCTTGAAGTGCATGCTGGGTCACGTAGTTCACTTGGTACTGGGGATGAGTTGCCGTGTTTGTTATTTAGAGCTGCAACTTGCTATTTGCTCTGCAATGTTTTTTTGTGTATGCAATGCAATGGCTGTGAAATGTTGCCTGTATTTTAGCTATGTGGTGATTTTGAGTTGTTGCTTATTTAAATTAGTTGCATATGCATTTCCATTGTTTTGTATTTGTGGGTGTGTAGTTGGTTGTGGTTTTAAAGGGTTAAATATATTTATGTGAATTATTTATGTAAGCTATATAATATTATTATGTATTTATATTTATTCAAACAATTATAGCACAACTTGGTGTTTTATTTCACAGGTTAATAACCTGATGATGCTGATGCTGTTGCAAAGTGGACATATAAATAAGGAAAAATAAACAAACAACACATTGGACATTTGAGTTATACCGACGTTATTTCTCTCCTGGCACCCTTTTCGGCAGGGAAATCTAAAAGAGCTGAACACTCACATTGGCTAATGTTCATGAGTCCACCATCAGGAGAACACTGAACAACAATGGTGTGCATGGCAGGGTTGCAAGGAGAAAGCCACTGCTCTCCAAAAAGAATACTGCTGCTCGTCTGCTAAAGATCCATCCAAAAAACATTTTTCCAATAGCCTTCTGGCTTGTCCACGTGATCTTTAGCTCGTTTCCTAAAGATCACGTGGACAAGCCAGAAGGCTATTGGAAAAATGTTTTGTGGATGGATGAGACCAAAATAGAACTTTTTGTTTTAAATGAGAAGCGTTATGTTTGGAGAAAGGAAACCACTGCATTCCAGCATAAGAACCTTATCCCATCTGTGAAACATGGTGGTGGTAGTATCATGGTTTGGGCCTGTTTTGCTGCATCTGGGCCAGGACAGCTTGCCATCATTGATGGAACAATGAATTCTGAATTATACCAGCGAATTCTAAAGGAAAATGTCAGGACATCTGTCCATGAACTGAATCTCAAGAGAAGGTGGGTCATGCAGCAAGACAACGACTCTAAACACACAAGTCGTTCTACCAAAGAATGGTTAAAGAAGAATAAAGTTAATGTTCTGGAATGGCCAAGTCACAGTCCTGATCTTAATCCAATCGAAATGTTGTGGAAGGACCTGAAGCGAGCAGTTCATGTGAGGAAACCCACCAACATCCCAGAGTTGAAGCTGTTCTGTACGGAGGAATGGGCTAAAATTCCTCCAAGCCGGTGTGCAGGACTGATCAACAGTTACCGGAAACGTTTAGCTGCAGTTATTGCTGCACAAGGGGGTCACACCAGATACTGAAAGCAAAGGTTCACATACTTTTGCCACTCACAGATATGTAATATTAGATCATTTTCCTCAATAAATAAATGACCGAGTATAATATTTTTGTCTCATTTGTTTAACTGGGTTCTCTTTACATACAGACCATACAGACATATTAACTAATATGTTCACTTTTATTAAAAAAAAAATTTAAATAATAAATTCCCCATTCTTTATTAATTCAGGTCCAAAAAAAAAGTGTGGTCTTTTGACTGACTGAAACAGTGATAGTGAAACAGAGTTACCATAGCTATCAAGTCAATACCAGGTGTTTTTAGTGTTTAAGAGAGGAAAAAAAAAACCAAACAAACAATGTGATGTGTCTTTACATTATATATAATGTATTTTAATGATAAGTACACACAGGGAGCCTTTGAATCCTCTTGTATGTGTGTGTGCATGTACATCAGCCAGACTCACAGGGCAAAATGTTGACATAGCGGTTCTTCTCCTTGTTCTCCTCTTTGGAGGCGGCATCACACGAAGCCTGGATGGGGCAAACTGGTAATGCCTGCAGAGATGAAGCAGAGAAAACCAATCAAACGTCATGGATGGACAAGGACCTTGTACCAAGAACCAATCTGCAATCCACAACGTAGCGTGTTTGTTAGAAAACTACAATTAACAACCGATCACACAAGTGAATTGAGAAACGAGCTACAGAAAAGCAACATAAACCAAATAAATTAGATATAATGCCAAAAAAAAAAGGACAGCACTTGTACTTGTTTATGAGACAAAAGGTCAGTCTATGAAATAGACACTTGAATGACATATTGAAGTGGGGTTTCGATATTTAAATGTGCTTCCAGGAAAATCTGAATGGAAATGCTAAAGTTTAAAAACAAACAAACAAAAAAACCCTAATATAATAAAAGGTGGAAAAGAAAATTCAGCATGACTGAAATTAACTAATGAAAATCAAATCACATACTGTAGCAAGGGTGTATTTTGGTCTCTGTGAATGTTTGGTTTTTACACTTATGATCATGTTTTGTTCAGACTGATTCACACTTTAAAAGGTGCTGACTGCAAAGTCATCTAAAATTTTCAAAATTTTTTTATTTATTTTTTTTTATTGTGCACGGCATTTTCCTGTCTCGCAAGAACAATATCATATGGATGAGATGGGATCATTTTGATGCGCTTTGCTCCATTCTGGGACTGTTTTCCTACCTCTTGAGGTAAACCATATGGTCCGACAGAAATAGCCAAATGCGAGGAGCTTGAACTAATTAGCATAACTATAGAACTGCGTCACACCAAGATGGCGACGTGCGGGAAAACATCATGACTCTGCATCGACCTCAGAGAGTTTCGAGTCACAGGGATGTAATTTGTGGTTGACATTCGCAAATAGATCGGTGAAACAAAAGACGTCTATCTCTTTTCCCTGTTGCTGCTTTTGTTTTATTGTTTCTTTCTCTGCAAGATCAAAACATTAGGTGTATAACTCCATACTTGCTGCTATGGAGTCGAGCCCTTTGCATTCTAAGGCTAAGATAGCTAAGCACTAGCCAGAATGACTTGGTTATCTGTCCAGGAAAATGACGTCTAACCTTGCTCTATCTTGCAGTTACACTCACTAGGCAGGCATTCCTTTTCTTTTCCGCTGGTTTTTAGTTGGAGGGAGAGCGGAGTCCGCCATGTTTGCCCACACTGACTTGTTTTGGTTAAAAGTAGGTCAAACATGCCCCACAGTGGTCACATGATCTTGTTGCTCATTTGCTTTGGCGATCTCAGGAATCGTAAGACGCGTAATGCGTTTTATCTCAGCAAAACATTTACACATAAGATCAGAAGTGGACCGTAACGAAGTATGTTTACTTGAGTACTGTACTTAAGTACACTTTGAGTATCTGTACTTTGAGGTTTGTTTTTTTCGCAACTTATGACTAACTTCACTACGAGTGTCCGCCACAATGGTGGATATACAAAGCAACTAGGATGACAGCCGCTGAAAGCGTGTGTGCAAACAATGCTGAATTTTCTCAGTAGTACCACGATTTAAACAATCAAGCGAAGAGATAGGTGTGGTTTTGACCCATATATTAAAAAAAAAAAAGTCAGACTTTTCTGAAGACACTTCTACTGACCATCGAGTACGAATACAGGTCCTTTTGTCCAAAGCCTTTCATTCGCACTATCAGTTATTTTATATTTCAGGTATTTGTTTGAAAAAAGGAGGAATTCTCAATGGAATTTGACCGAAGCAAAACGCATTTTTGTAAAGCAAATGAATGCCATAGTACGGATCATATTAAATCTTTAGGCGCCAAGCAGCGCTCTCGCAGGGGCTTTGTTCGCGAAGTTTACCACCGACCTGAGACCGTGCTCCTTCTAAGTGGTTGGCTTAGAGGGAGGTGTCTGTCAAATTTGACTTCGCTGTGAGCTCCGTTGGCCGAGTTATTAATTTTTAAAGCCGGCTGGATCATGTTAAACCTTTAGGTGCAGAGCAGTCCTCTCACGGGGCTTTCGTTTGCGAACACCGGAATATAAAATAATGGATAGTGCATACGAAAAAGGCTTTGGAGGGAATGTCTTAACTACTGGACTAAATGGTCATTGGACAAAACGTCCTGATCCCCTCGTCTCCTCTCAGCACTAAGCTTCAGAGTTTCCTCGTCCTCTTTCTGAATCACGGACAGAATTAGAAAAAAATCGGTACGTGCCACGGTTACGAGTACTGTTGTGACCACAACCACATACAGCACAAAGATATGGCATAGCTAAAAGAACGCTTAAAAGCAGTGGAAAAACAAAAGAAAGTTGCGCACGCGTGACTATATTTTGTATGGAATGTCGCTTGACCCCGCATTTGTATCTCCACCAACATCCGGGTTTCTGATTATACTTTGACGTCACTTGCAAGTCTGGGATTCCACTGTCTTCCTGATTAACATATACTGTACATTAACATACATTTGTGCACACACTCGAATACATGCGCATGTGAGACCTGTGAGATGGACAGTATTGTACTAGTGAGTCACAATAAATTGCTGGAATTTTTTGTTTTGATGTCAGATGGTGGTCTTGCATGTTTTTATCTCGCTTAAAGCAGTGCTGCTGTTGCGCAGTTATTAAGCTAGAGGTGTGGACCTGGGTTTTAAGCAGGCTGGATTGTCATTTTTATTTTCTGAGCAAGCTGCATTTACAGCTATTCCACTGTCTTCCTGATTAATATACACATACATGTGTGCACCCATGTGTTCTGACCCAGCCACAGCTGGGTCAGAACACTACCATGCTGCTTTATGGGGGTGGGAAGGAATATTAAAAAAAAAAAAAAAAAAAACGCAACAAAAAACCCTGGCTCTTTTTCAGTTCGATTGCGTTCCATTTTGTACCATTCTACCAGGTGTTTATTCTACAGGTTCTACAAGTTAGTCAGTAGCTTCAGGGGCATTCGGTTTTGTAAGCGTTGTGGCCATAATACAACAATGTGTTGACAGAAAATGTAGTTTTAACACTTAATATTTTTTTAAAGCAAGTACTTCAGTACTTTAACTTAAGTAAAAATTTGACTGGACAACTTTCACTTGTATCGGAGTAACATTTGACCAGTGGGATCTGTACTTTGACTTAAGTAATGAAGCTGGGTACTTTGTCCACCTCTGCACAGGATACACAGTGTGTGCAGCAGCGAAACATCTCAAAACTCCAACAGCGATAGAAATGGAACATTTTGCCCAGAATTCAACTTTGCAGTCAGGACCAGAGGTAGACAAAGTACCCAGCTTCATTACTTAAGTCAAAGTACAGATCCCACTAGTCAAATGTTACTCCGATACAAGTGAAAGTTGTACAGTCAAATTTGTATTCAAGTTAAAGTACTGAAGTACTTGCTTTTAAAATACTTCAGTATTAAAAGTACATTTTCTGTCAACACACTGTTGTATTATGGCCACAACACTTACAAAACTGAATGCCCCTGAAACTACCGACTAACTTGTAGAACCTGTAGAATAAACACCTGGTACGCGTAGAATGGTACAAAATGAAATGCAACCAAACTGAAAAAGAGCCATTCATTTTTTTCTCTCTTTTTTTTTAATTCTAACACTCCTCCCCACCCCCACGAAGCAGCATGGTAGTGTTCTGACCCAGCTGTGGCAGTGTGTGCACACACGTGTATATTAAATCAGGAAGACAGTGGAATAGCTGTAAATGCAGCTTGCTCAGAAAATAAAAATGACAATCCAACCTGCTTAAAACCCAGGTCCACACCTCTAGCTTAATAACTGCCCAACAGCAGCACTGCTTTAAGCGAGATAAAAACATGCAAGACCATCACCTGACATCAAAACAAAAAATTCCAGCAACTTATTGTGACTCACTAGTACAATACTGTCCATCTCACAGGTCTCACGTGCGCATGTATTCATGCACATATGAATCTGCCTATGGAATAATGGTGGTTTAACGTTAACTTAGCTAGTCAGTGAAGCTCCACCTGACATGCTAGCAAACGCTTTTCAAACTCAAAAATCATATTGGGTAGCTAACGTTACTAGAAAATAAAAATTTCTACATTTTGTTTATTTGCCGAGATTACGCTACAACATTTCTGAAAGCACTTCAGAGAACTTAATATGTTATTCATGTTAGCGTAACTCCGTTTGTACATGCTAACTAACAGTGTCCAAGTTAACTAGCTATGTGTTATCGTTAGCCGTGAACAAGGCGATGACAACTTGGCGGGCAAATCCATAGAAAGTCATTTGACTAACCAGACTGCATAGCTATTGCAATGTTATCGTTAGCTCTAAAAGCACAGACAACTTCATTGCAAGCTTTCTCTTGGAATAAAACGTTTTTATACCTCAATATGCTTCTGCAGGTCGGACGGCGAGTTTTTGTAGGCTGTGATGTGGTTCGTTTTAGGCAAACAAAGCAAACATTTAAAACGAAACAACTCTTTATTCCTTTCAGAAAACTGAAACATGGGTTCTAGGTATGGCCATGGGTGGTGCATTCCCCAGAAGAAACACCTCCTTCCGTTCTGCCATCAACTGATCGTGTTAAATAACACTGTGGAGAAATCATTGAACTTGATTTTATCCAGTCTACGGACGAGACGTGACCCTAGTGATTACTGATCGGCTGTCTCAGTGTCACTTGCGAATAAACCAATCACGTTTTAGAAAAGAAAAGAAAAGAAAAAAACATCCACTTTCAAAGTCACTTCATAATAAAGAGTAACAAGGACAATATTTGTCTTTCAAATGTAGTGAAGTTAAAGTCATAAGTTGCCAAAAAAATGAATAAAGTACAGTATAGATACTCAAAAAGTGTACTTACAGTGGGGCAAAAAAGTATTTAGTCAGCCACCAATTGTGCAAGTTCTCCCACTTAAAAAGATGAGAGAGGCCTGTAATTTTCATCATAGGTACACTTCAACTATGAGAGACAGAATGGGGGGAAAGAATCCAGGAAATCACATTGTAGGATTTTTAATGAATTAATTGGTAAATTCCTCGGTAAAATAAGTATTTGGTCACCTACAAACAAGCAAGATTTCTGGCTCTCACAGACCTGTAACAACTTCTTTAAGAGGCTCCTCTGTCCTCCACTCGTTACCTGTATTAATGGCACCTGTTTGAACTCGTTATCAGTATAAAAGACACCTGTCCACAACCTCAGTCACACTCCAAACTCCACTATGGTCAAGACCAAAGAGCTGTCAAAGGACACCAGAAACAAAATTGTAGACCTGCACCAGGCTGGGAAGACTGAATCTGCAATAGGTAAGCAGCTTGGTGTGAAGAAATCAACTGTGGGAGCAATTATTAGAAAATGGAAGACATACAAGACCACTGATAATCTCCTTCGATCTGGGGCTCCACACAAGATCTCACCCCGTGGGGTCAAAATGCTCACAAGAACGGTGAGCAAAAATCCCAGAACCACACGGGGGGACCTAGTGAATGACCTGCAGAGAGCTGGGACCAAAGTAACAAAGGCTACCATCAGTAACACACTACGCCGCCAGGGACTCAAATCCTGCAGTGCCAGATGTGTCCCCCTGCTTAAGCCAGTATGTCCAGGCCCGTCTGAAGTTTGCTAGAGAGCATTTGGATGATCCAGAAGAGGATTGGGAGAATGTCATATGGTCAGATGAAACCAAAATAGAACTTTTTGGTAAAAACTCAACTTGTCGTGTTTGGAGGAGAAAGAATGCTGAGTTGCATCCAAAGAACACCATACCTACTGTGAAGCATGGGGGTGGAAACATCATGCTTTGGGGCTATTTTTCTGCAAAGGGACCAGGACGACTGATCCGTGTAAAGGAAAGAATGAACGGGGCCATGTATCGTGAGATTTTGAGTGAAAACCTCCTTCCATCAGCAAGGGCATTGAAGATGAAACGTGGCTGGGTCTTTCAGCATGACAATGATCCCAAACAAACCGCCCAGGCAATGAAGGAGTGGCTTCGTAAGAAGCATTTCAAGGTCCTGGAGTGGCCTAGCCAGTCTCCAGATTTCAACCCCATAGAAAATCTTTGGAGGGAGTTGAAAGTCCGTGTTGCCCAGCGACAGCCCCAAAACATCAGTGCTCTAGAGGAGATCTGCATGGAGGAATGGGCCAAAATACCAGCAACAGTGTGTGAAAACCTTGTGAAGACTTACAGAAAACGTTTGACCTCTGTCATTGCCAACAAAGGGTATATAACAAAGTATTGAGATGAACTTTTGTTATTGACCAAATACTTATTTTCCACCATAATTTGCAAATAAATTCTTTAAAAATCAGACAATGTGATTTTCTGGATTTTTTTTTTCCTCATTCTGTCTCTCATAGTTGAAGTGTACCTATGATGAAAATTACAGGCCTCTCTCATCTTTTTAAGTGGGAGAACTTGCACAATTGGTGACTGACTAAATACTTTTTTGCCCCACTGTAAGTACAGTACTCAAGTAAATGTACTTTGTTACTGTCCACCTCTGGTCAGGACCTTTAAAATGTGCTGACTTTAAAAAAATTAGACGAACAAATTTCCAACCAGTCGCCCATTATACATCCTGCTTTAAACTCAACCAGAACATCCATAAACGCTTCCAGATTCTTGAACATTCCAGATGAATCAAGCAATGCTTAATGATTCATCTAACTCATGAGTCACACGTTATCACAGTGATTCATGTGCGGGTGTGTGCTTGCGCATGTGTTTACATTGAATTCTTCCCGGAAGAGTTTGTTGTCATCAGCCATGCGACGGTTCATTTCCTCCTCCAGCTTGTCTACTGGAAGGGGCGGGTACTTCCTGTTTGTGCTGGGTGAGCGGGCCAATAATGGCACACTCTGAAACTCTGTGAGGTTAATAGGAAGGAAAAGGAAAGGAAGTGCAAGGAACAGGAAAGGAGAGAAAAACGTATTGCAGTTATGCCTTCAGAAAAATAAATCAATCATCAGGAATCAAATGAGTGTCAATCAACTGCACAGCACATTAATTAATTAATCAGTCTACACAAAGAAATGCTGCAGAGCAAAGATGCCTTCAAAAATAATCAAGTTAAACGTTTCTACATTTAAAAAAAAAATACTGTAAAGCACAGTAAATAGTAATAAAGGAAACGGTCAATATTTGGTGTGACAACCCTTTAAAAAAAAAAGTAACCTTGGGTACAATTAGTGTAGTTTTATAAGAAAATGAGCTCCGAATTTCACTGAGCAGCCACAGTTCTTCTGGAGATTTTGATTCTCACACTTCTAATTTTTTGTAGCAAAACCCAGCAGGAGCGGCACGGTGGTGTAGTGGTTAGCGCTGTTGCCTCACAGCAAGAAGGTCCGGGTTCGAGCCCCGTGGCCGACGAGGGCCTTTCTGTGCGGAGTTTGCATGTTCTCCCCGTAGGTTTCCTCCGGGTGCTCCGGTTTCCCCCACAGTCCAAAAACATGCAGGTTAGGTTAACTGGTGACTCTAATGCTGTGTTCACACTTATACCGGTACGAAAGTGGTATAACTGTATCGATACAAAGTATACCGGTACAGTTTAGTGCATCTGTCCACACCAGCGAGAAATGTTTGCAGTTTTCTTTCACGGTAGTTGAAATGCGCGTGCGCGAAATGTTTCCGTGGTTACCGAGTAACTTCCTTCCGAGAATATGGTGGATGAAACAACGTGTGTGTGCTTTTTGTTGTCAATGTACAGTCTGTATTTCTGGTGGTCATTTATTCAGTCGAATGGTATAAAACGCACGAGGCAGTTGAGAAAGAAACAAACGAATCTCTGTTCTTCACTATTTTATTCAGCGAAGACATCGATTGAGGTGTGTGACTTTGCGCATGCGCATTATATTTGTATCGATACAGAGCCGCTTCATCTGTCCACACTACAGCGAAGCGCTACAGTACCGATACGAAACCCATACATTTGTGGGTTTCATACCGATACAGTTATACCGCTACAGTACCGGTATAGTTGCTAGTGTGGAGAGGTGTTGCGGTACGAAAGTAGTTTCGTATAGGTACAAAATCCCTAGTGTGGACAGGGTATAAATTGACCGTAGGTGTGAATGTGAGTGTGAATGGTTGTCTGTGTCTATGTGTCAGCCCTGTGATGACCTGGCGACTTGTCCAGGATGTACCCCGCCTTTCGCCCGTAGTCAGCTGGGATAGGCTCCAGCTTGCCTGCGACCCTGTAGAACAGGATAAAGCGGCTAGAGATAATGAGATGAGATGAGAAAACCCAGCAGCCTTTATTCGGTTTTGGTCTAAAAAGTGTCTCTTGCACTTTCTTTACTGATATTTTTCTGTAACTGTTTTTGTACTGACTCGATAATGTAGAAGTCATACAATAAAAAAAAACCTAGGACAAATAGAACAAAGTCTGGTCTTAAGAATCTGGTGCCCCAGAGTTTCACAGTACTGTATGTATAAATCACTTTGTAAATCCTGCAATCACAGCTAACAAACTGGCCAGTAGTGGGCACCACAGTACAGTGTACAAAAAAAAAATCCCCCCACATTAGTTAATCTCCCACACACTCATACATTCATTCACGCCTAAAGGCATTTAAGCTTCACCAATCCTCCAGCTGGTATTTTTCTGGAAGGTGAGAGGAAACCAAAGAACACAGAAGAAACCGACAAGTACACCAGGAACATTGGAGGCGTCCAAAACTCCACAGAGGCAGTAACCTGAACTCAGGATTAAACTGTGACCCTGGAGCTATGAGGCTGCAATTCTGCCTCCGAATTTGAACACTGTTAATCTTTATAATGCTTTACACATTATTTTTTGAACATTAAACACTGACTATACCATCCAAAATTATCCACTTACTCCACCTTGAACTTCCAATCTGCATAAAATCAAAACCAGCTCAACTGTTCATTCCAGTCAGGCTTTCACCAATAACAGTCCCTTCTGTAACGGCGTCGAGGAGAACTTTTGGTGTGAATATACTCCAAGACATTTTATTTAAATCTTTGCTGAAAGTAACCAGTGTTGTAGTCGAGTCACTAAACCTTGAGTCTCCACTGTTCAAGTCCGAGTCAAAAAAATTTCGAGTCGAGTCCGAGAACAAGACTCCAACCACACCATTTGACGGTGGCTGTTTCAGCGCCATTACACATTAGTTTGTTCCTGAACATGACGTATGAACAGGTGAATGCGCTTCTCTTTGTCAGGGAGTGCGAAGTGTTCTGTCAGAGATGGTTGGGAGACGGATGCAAGTGCAGAAGGTGCGTTTATTAATACAAGTAAACAATCCAGAACGGCAGGCAAAATCGTAAAACAGTGGAACAGGCAATAGGTTGAGCGAGGCACAAACAGGCTATCATCGACTCGGCAGAATCAAAGATTAGAAACAGGAAATCAGGGATCAGGAACCCAAACAAGGAAATAAGGCTCAGTAATGTGTCAGCAATGCAACCCAATACTTCGCAAAGTAAGTGTGTTTTCACAGTTTTTATACAGGCACGCTGACTGCGCCTTAATCCTGTGCAGGTGTGAATCGTTTACGGCGCACGCGAGTCCGCATGGTGCGCTCGCACAAGAGTCTAACTGATGCATGCACCAAGGCGTGCAGGTGTGACACTCTTGCACAAAATTAGTACAAAATTAATGCAGCTATAAATATTTTGTGCCAAATTATTATGGCATGCTACAAAAAAATAAAGAAAAAAAAATCAGAGTCCTCATCTCCAATTTACGAGTCCGAGTCATCAAGTCCAAGTCAAGTCACGATTCCTTAAAATTAGGGCACGGGTCCTGGACTCGAGTACTACAAGCCTGAAAGTAACAATGCATGAAAATAAAAGTACAAATTGGAAGATTATATCCCGGGAACATCAGCCAACTCACAGTCCACTGAATTTACTGGACTCGGGGGAATTATCAATTTGTTTGAGATTTATTCAAAAAAAAAAAAAATAATATCAGCCTGAATCTTCACACGTCGTGGCTCAGGTGGATAAGGCGCCATACCATAAATCCGGGGACCCGGGTTCGATTCCGGCCCGAGGTCATTTCCCGATCCCTCCCCGTCTCTCTCTCCCGCTCATTTCCTATCTCTACACTGTCCTATCCAATAAAGGTGAAAAAAGCCCAAAAAATATATCTTAAAAAAATAACCGGACACCTGACTGTTTTTCCCGCCTAAAGTTTTTAGTGGCAGTTGAGGAATTCCTTGATCTTTCAGAGAGTCTAAACCAGCGTGTGTAAAGCTAACAGTGGAAAATGGATCACGCTCACAAATGAGTTCTATACGATGGAAAAAAAAAAAAACACAGCAATGACAAAATTTATGAATGACTATACTCCACCACCTCAGATATTCTGCCAAAATGTAACACGGCATGGCAATTTGTGTGCGCTACTAAACCGGTACAGTGTTTTTATTCAAAAATCAAGAGCCCATCACAAGGCTTTCCAAACCTTTGGGGGCAAACAAGCTTCAAATGGCCATTATGAATCTCCTGTAGAAAACAGACCATTTGGGAGGTTTAAAGGCTACAGGAGATCTTTTTTAAAAATACAAACGTTAATTGTAAAAGGAAAACCGGTTAGTGTTAGTACTCAGTAGCAGTCTAGGACAGGTCATAAGTACGCAATTTGAAACAAAACACGAGCTTGTTTCATGGAGATAGATGAACAGAAATTTGGCCATTTTATTACGGAATTCTTACACTGGCGTTGCACGTCAGGAAAGTGAAAAGACTAAAATGTAAACTTCATTTAAATGAGGCTTGATTAAAGATAACTCCCAAATGTGACTTCCACAGAACCCATACATGTGGAAATGGTCTCTCTCGCTCTCTCTCTCACACACACACACCTGTGTCATCCGTCCTGCCATTGGTCAGTCTGAAGGAGTTCGAGTGGCTTCCTGCCTGCTTGTACTTCTTAAACCTGTCACAACACAGGGATACAAATAGAGAAAAAAAGAACTAAAAATCAGTATCGTGAATGAGCTTTAACTCAGCATGTGTGCAAGAGGGAGAGGAGAGGAGAAAAGAAAAGAAGGCAGAGGAACCGGAATGATACAGGTAATCACTGCTAATGGCAAGAAGGTTGTGAGAGTTTGAAAGTGAGGACTGCCAGACAAAAACACTGCTGCAGGATCTTTAACCCTTAAATCGCACAGCTCTGTGAAATACATTTGCCTGAAACACACCTGGCAAATGAGTTAATGTAAATGTACTGCATTATATATATATTGTGTGTGTGTGTGTGTGTGTGTGTCTATCACCTGACCTGAGCATGTAAAGAACGATGATAATGAAGAAGATGACCAGCAGAGACGATAAGGCCACCGTCACAGCGATGATCGCTGTGTCTTGATTTGAGGATGGTTGAGTGATGTCCACGGGTCCAACAAGTGCAGTTAAAAAAAAAACAAAAAAACCCACACAAGTCAACTGGATTGTTTACACCACAGGGTATGTATTATGAACATGCAATATTTAAATAATATTGGCTGGCATTCAGTGGTATATTCCATTCAGCTAGCATGATATTCAACAAGTCAAAGAGTTGTTCAATATCATGCTAGCTCAATGGAATGTATCCGATATACCACAAAAAAAAAAAAATCCAGCCAATATCATCATAATCATTATACATACACATTCATTTTAGTTGCTCAATGCGTCTTTCTCTTTCAAAATTCTCTCAAAATCTCCTGTATTTAATGAACCAAACCTCACAGCCATATTTGTTTACAAACTGTCACAGTCGCTCGCTAGCACGGAAGTTGTGTGTCTCCGGCGTGCCTCTTTTCCAGCTTTTCAATGTCCGTTGGTATGTTTTTCTCTTGTAAACATGCCTGAATATCTAATGAAGTTTTGGTAGCCTTTCGGGTGTTCAATGCATCTTTCTCTTTCCCAGCGGACAAAGAAATGCTTCTGCGAACGTACAGCAGAAAACTCTTATATTGAATATTTGACAACCATGCAATATCGCAAACCATATTGGACACTCATTCTCCATTGGGTAGAGTGATGTAGTACACGTAGGATAAGCGATATGTAACAATATTGCATGCTATCAAACCAAATGAATGAAACCCACTAGAAGGGAAAAAGAATACATGTTTTTAGCCCATGGAAAATGTATCCTGTATGTATAATAATATATTATACTTATATACTTTTTTAAATGAAATGCTCAAGTAATGGATTCAATGAGAAATGCCGGTTCAGTGATGGTAACCACAGATTTATGAACGCCCGTTGCCACTTGATGAAGAGAAAAGAATGTGTGTATCAAAAATATTAACTGAGATGCTTTGAGAGACTTTTTAAATCAAATCAAATCACAATCCCACGGATTGCAATCTTATCGAATCACGAGCCATCCCTGGGTCATATCCAAGACATTAACATTTCCGCCCCCCCGACTTTTGGATCATCCTATTATTTGTGCAAATATAGTTCAACTTACCAGTGGGTTTTTCTGCATGAAAATGTATGCATTAAAATATAAAACAAAACAAGAGTGCTCTGAGAGCACAATATCCCCCGCTGGCAACTAGGCCATAACTCTGGTAAAATGCGACTGAATTGAACGAAATTGCAACACGCGTATTACCAACATATAACAAAGAATTCCGTCAAGTTTCGTGAAAGTCCTCCAAAAATTGTGTGAGGAGTTGATTTCAGAATGTGAGTACTAGTGCTGTCAAAAATGTTGCGTTATTAACGCGTTAACTTGACTCAATTTTAACAGCGATAATTTTTTTTATCGTGAGATTAACGCTCTGTGACATGATGTAGGTTTTTCATAAGCTTTTGAAACTGCCAGGAACTTGGAACAGAGACTTTGCTTAGAAAACCGATAGCAGCTAGACTGTAATGCCATGCCCCACACAGCCAGAGTCCTCTGCCCTCCCCCCAAAGAACCAGCGCGGGCAGGGCGCGCTAGTAGAGATGGGATTTATGGCTCTTTGATGGGATCCGCATCTTTGTGATCCGTTCTTTGAAAAGAGCCGTTCAAAAGACTGGCTAATTTGGCTCTTTTTAAATATTTATTCAGTTTTAAGAAGACAGCGTCTAAAGAAGCCAGATCCCTCTGAACTGTAAACTCAATGCTATCCCAGAAATCCTTCCTGTAATATGCAAATTTGGCCACCTCTGATTGGACAGCGCGACGCATCAACAGGCAGAAAGTGTAAAAGTACAAAATGTGTTAAGTGAGCTGAAACAGTAAAGATCAGATTCAATGCAATATTTATCAACGAACAACTTAAACTTAATATAATAGTGTACTTTATATTATAATCAAGCATGTCAAGCCTACCATCACTGTGTAACCTATCTCTCTGATTAGAGTTGCAGACTAACTCAAACAGTAGATCATTTCACTCATGGTTCTCTTGCTAGCCCCGCGCCGGTGCTCGGCTTAGGTTTCACTTTGCAGTGGCTGTGTGAAGACGTGTTATGCTTTGCAATAAAAAAAAAAAAAACATTGGTACAAAGCAAGCCCATTCACTTTTTTATGCTGATAAGAGAATTACAATGTTTTTTTATGTGACAAAAATGTGCGATTAAACGCAAGTTAACTATGACTGTCGCGACATTAATCGCGATTAAATATTTTAATCGCTTGACAGCACTAGTGAGTACCCTTCCTGGGACAGGCAGACAGAAATCGCCATGACATGATCCCCCTTCGGGCCTTTCGGCCAGCGGGGGATAAAAACCCAGAAGCAATATGAAACTTAGTGGAATTTTACCTTCACCACCACCACCTCCACCTCCACCTGTGGGGGGAGGGGGGGGGGGAGAGACTTGTCAGATTTCTCTCTCAATTACAAAGAGTAAATCAGAAACGCTGGTTACAAAAGATTAAATCAAGGTACCTAGGGTGATATGCATGTGCTAT
The DNA here is from genome assembly GCF_027579695.1 of Neoarius graeffei. Taxonomy (NCBI): domain Eukaryota; kingdom Metazoa; phylum Chordata; class Actinopteri; order Siluriformes; family Ariidae; genus Neoarius; species Neoarius graeffei. The sequence goes on along the minus strand of NC_083580.1, from coordinate 20,837,807 downwards.
AAACTCCAATACTGCTTTTAATTCTTAACTGTAAATAAGTCAAAATTAAACCATCACAAAAAGTTTGAGATCCCAAACAGTTAACACACACATATACCTGGAGGATTGCTGATATGTGGCGTGGTGTTGATTTCAGGTGACTTGGTGGTCATACTGGAGTCATCAGGAGAAAGACCCGAAACTGGGGTAGTGTCATTATCAGGACCAGTGGGGAGGGTGGTGATGGAAGGACCCTTAGCTGTGGAAGGCATGGGCAGGGTTATGGGACGAGGAGTGGGAGTGATTTTCTCCTCTGTCCCTCCTCCTCTAATGGTGGTAGGCTCTGGGGGCGGTGCTCTGGTGGTGTGATTGGTGTGGGGAGGCGGAGCTGGAGTAGGGGTAGGAGGGGCCATGGGGCCCACTGAAGCTGGTGTCTCTACTGTTACTTTCGTAGTGGCAACAGTGGCAGGTTGCCTGGGGGGCGGGGTTGTGGCTGCAGGGGCAGTCTCATTAGTATGGTTGAGTCCTGTAGGGGGAGGAGTTGTGGGTTTGGTCGTCACAATCTGATTCGGATCTGACACAGAGAGAGACAGACAGACAGAGTCATCTGCGTTTGCATCTACTGCAATACAGCACATCATTATCAAATTTGCCATTTCAACTAAATAAAACTGATTGCTTTTGTTGAAAGAACCAAACTAAGAGACACACCTTTACAGTTTTTTTTTTACGTAAAGACTAACAGTAACCCAAGTAGCAAATAAGCCATGCAAAACAATAAAACAGACCGATCAAAATGCTTGCTTCAGTGACGAGAGACCCGGGCAGGTCTGAGCCCAGCCTTTTTCTGACTGGGAGATGGAATCTATGGTACATCATGAGCCTGGGTATATAATTATGTTAGAGGCTCTAGAAGGTTATAGAAACGCAGCGGTTAATCTGTGGGGGAAAAGTTTCAGGAACTGGTGCAAAGGCACATAAATAAGAAAAGAAAAGAAAAGAAAAAAAAGCCCGTTCAGAAATATGTTGACACGAGGATTCGAACTGGCGTTGCAAAAGCCGTTCCTTTCCTGGACAGCGTTCTAGACTGCTCAGCCATGGAGGATTACATTGTGAACTGAGGTCATGTAACATGGCGCTGATATAGGAATCGTGACCTGAGGCTGGCACAGCAATTACATTCTTAAAACACGCTCGAACTTGGTTCAACATACATATACAGACAGGTGCCTCTATAAGCTTCAGCCAAAAGCTGAGCCAATAAAATTACACCAAGGCAACAAAATCATTAAATGACAATTACATTATATTCAGTTTCTAATAATTCATGCCTTATAACGTTTTCACTGCCTTATTAAAGACTGTGTTGCTTCCACCCTTACGAGATGAGTGATCTGCACGCTAATGGAGGTTTTGTGGTGGAAATCATGCGGTGCGACAGCGATAATAAATGACACACGCAGTGTTCTAATACCCACCAAACATGTCTCCCCATTACATGACCGCTAAGAGTGAAATCATCTGTGAAATCATACCAGCCAACCGCATCTTTTCAAACAGGGGGGGTGACGACGACACTTGATGGAAAGCCCTATCCACTCATGTCTGTATGTATGAGCTCACAGACGCCCTAGCATCGCTGTAATTGACGGGGGTTGGAGAGAAAAGAATAAATAAATAAAAATAATTCACCCCTCAAATTTTGTAATCTTGGCCAATGATGGCTGTGTGGCATCAATGGGATTCAAACTAGCCATCTCTGGATGATGGGGCGGAACACGCTTCTGTTGCACCACTCCAGAGCCCCTTAAATTATATTTCTAAACCATAGCTCAAAAAAGCCAGTTTTTAAAATCGCATAAGGTCATTTTGTATACATCACAGTACGGTTAAATTTGTTTTTCAGATGCTCCTTCAGCATAAACTACACTGAACATTAGTGTCCCATAACTTTGAATGTTTTCATGCGGTTTCTCCAACCGTCTTCATTTCAGTCCATTTTTAGTTGGATGTAAACCTTAAGTACCATGAGGGAATAAATTTTGGCACCATACTGTGTCAAGAAGGCGATAAAGTAAATCTGTGGAAGTTTAAAAGTAAAAGCTGATAATTTGCATTATTTTACTGCTTTTGAACCCCGTCGCTTTACAGTGTTCTATGTCTTTTATATAACTGTGTACAATATTCTACAAAAGATGTTTTTGTACTTTTTGCTGACCACAAGCTTCAGACTGAGACCTGATTTGCTATTTGCACTTGCGTATGCACACTTTTGCACACCCGTTTCCAATAACAAAACATTTATAGACTGCGACAGAAACGAGCATTTCAGAGCCAGCCTTAAATAAAAAAAACAAATAAAATAAAAATTAATAATAATAATTCACATCACTGCACCTTTAAAACTGAACTTTAAAAGTTATTTAACAGTTACCAGCAGATTAGGGAGTCTGATGACACAAAGAGGGAGAGGTGAGAAAGAGATTTGATAGATAAACAGATTTATTGCAGAAAGATTCATCTCCAACCAACATTTGTACAGGAAATCACAGCTGTGTGACTGCCGTAACGCTAGAATTTAACGTTGTCCATCTACTGACAAAGCTAGACGGCCTTTCGATTTCATAAAATTGGTGAAATTTAGTTCCCTCTGAAATTTGGTCATCGTGATATGTTTATTTCTGTAATATCTCAAAAAGCAAGCCTATTCTGTGGCTAGGAAGTTATTTAATTTCAGGGGATTCTCTCACTCGCTTCGTGCAGTCAAGCAGACAAAGGAAGTCCATGTGCGCATGCGCAGGTTTACCATCATCGTCTTCTTTTGGGTTTTATGGTAGCTGGCATCCAATGTTGCATTACTGCCATCTACAGATTTACCTTTGACCGTGCACAGACAGTTACATCATTCTGTCGCTAAACGAACAGCTGATCACACCGAGGTGCTCGCTGACGGCCGATATTTATAAGTTTGGTCCTGCGTTTCCTTTCCTTCACAACATAATGTCTTTTCTTCTCGCTTTCCGTTACTGTAGTCGGTCTTTCACATTTCATTCACGCGCTCCCATCTTCCATTGTTCTCTCCTGTTTCAAATTTGTATCCTACAATGCCTTGTGTGGACGGCAAAAGCCCACCATGTTATGCATGACATAGTATCTTGAATTAGGTCATGGTGAAGCAGGAAAAAATAGCAGAGAATTTAGGGCCACATGGCCTTAAATTAATAAACTGTTCTATTTTTTTTAAAAAAACTAAAAAAATTGGAAGTCTGTGATTCGAATTCAGTGGATTTCGGTCCTCGAAACAAAAATAACAGTGTCAGGGAAAATTCTTTTATGACCTAACTCGAAAAATCTGAAAGGCGTTAAGCACTGGTGTTACAAGAATGCTCGGGTGCTAATGTAGTGTGAATAATTCAGCCACATTGAAGCAATAAAAGACAAAACTTAACTTATGTTACCCGAATTAATTAAAAGGCTGCACCGAGCTTACCTGAGAGTTTGGGTGTTTCCTGGGCCCAACCAAAGGCCAAGGCACACAACAGGAGCAGGGGACACAAACCCATACTGCCCTGAAAAAGAGAGAGAGACACTGTAACAGGGTGTCTACAGGTTCGTCCAAGTTAAATTTAAGACTTTTTCATACCATGTTCCAAAAAAAAGAAAGACCAAATCTAAAGTCACGCAAAAACGTACTCTTTTGAAAAAAAAAACCACTATATAATTTAATGTAACTTATTGTTCTTGTAAACATTCACCAGAAAACACTATTCTAGTAGAAGTACTTCATTTCTTTTCCTTGACAGGCATTCACACACTCAGAACACAATATAAGGATCGGATAAACTTATAACTATGTGACGATCAGAATGCAGTCACAACGTTTGACTCCAATGTAACAATGTGAAAATGTGAATGAAGTCACACACAGAATCTAATGCAACAGGCTTTTTTAATTATTATTTTCTCTGCTTGGGGAGTCACACTGTAAGCAGAATTGTTCAATTCCATCTTTGGTCAAACAACAATGCAGAAAACAACAGTCAAACAATGTGAATGCACATACACCTGAAACTTCGGCTCACTCACTTGAAAGGTATGCTCACTTGCACTTCTTAAAACACTTGGAACGATACCCACACACAAACAATACTATTCTCTCACATGCACGCAATAGTGACAAGTCATGGAATCCACGGACACATGTCGGCTGAAACGAATCCGAGAAAATCGCAAAAGAAGCATTAATTAATTTATTGAGCCTTAATTAATTAATTTATTTAGCATTAATTAATGCTTCTTTTGCAATTTTCTCGGATTCATTTCGGCCAACATGTGTCCGTGGATTCCATGACTCGACACAGTCTCGCACACACACAATTTTCTCTTACATCTCGCAGATCTATCCTCTTCTCCACGACCGTTAGTGGTGGCAGCGCTGAAGTCGGATATTTGAGGCTGATGCTCGCGGCCTTTAGCAAAAGCAACGTGCTTGGCGCTCTTCATATGAGAGTCCACCACTCTTATCCCCATTGTGCCCAACTTAAAAGTCTTACAGCATGCTACACAGTATGCCTCGTTGGCATCTTTGGGTACAGCTTTCAGCCACCACGAGTATTTTGCATCTTGCAGCCAGTTATCATTACATTTACATTTACCCATTGTGGCTCGGACTACCCTCCATCAACAGATCAGGCACTGAGTGGTTGTCAAGCACGTGTGTGTCTAGCAACCGGTGGATTCGGAGCCTGCGCAGTATAATTGTGAGCATCAAAAATGATTAAACTTTTTCCCCATCCAAAGTGAACCACATTTTAACGATATGACTGAGTAACATCTCCATAAATTTAAGACCACGGGGTTTGAAATTTAAGACTTTTTAATGGCCTTATTTTAGGAAAATTAAATTTAAGACTTTTTAAGGACCCGTGGCCACCCTGTGTAAAGCATCTTCGCTTTAACTCGCACTGTCAGATGTCCAATTTTTCCTAATATGAAGCATTTTTTCCTCCTTGCTACTGATAAGACGCATGCATAACAAACATTTGCTAGATTCTAAATATGAAACATTGCCCACTGTAAATTATATTCCTCATCCAAAAATTCCCGGGCGGCACGGTGGTGTAGTGGTTAGCACTGTCGCCTCACAGCAAGAAGGTCCTGGGTTCGATCCCCGTGGCCGGCGAGGGCCTTTCTGTGTGGAGTTTGCGTGTTCTCCCCGTGTCCGCGTGGGTTTCCTCCGGGTGCTCCGGTTTCCCCCACAGTCCAAAGACATGCAGGTTAGGTTAACTGGTGACTCTAAATTGACCGTAGGTGTGAATGCGAGTGTGAATGGTTGTCTGTGTCTATGTGTCAGCCCTGTGATGACCTGGCGACTTGTCCAGGGTGTACCCCGCCTTTCACCCGTAGTCAGCTGGGATAGGCTCCAGCTTGCCTGCGACCCTGTAGAACAGGATAAAGCGGCTAGAGATAATGAGATGAGATGAGAAAATTCCCATGAAGGGATTGGCCAAGGATGGCTCACATGACATAAAATAGTTCTGCCATTGATGAAGCAATGCATCTCGTGATGTCAAAAATGGAAACTAAATAAATAAATGGATATGGTGTGAGTCAGTCATGGTACATCCTGGATATACCATGAACTGATGTCACAATTTTAAGCTTTATGGCCAACTCGAGTCACAGCTGTGGCTCCATGAGCATTTTTGTGTGTGTAGATCTACATCATATGATACATTTTTTTTTAATATTTATTTCTAATTCTTTGTAGTTAACACTTAGTTTGGAATTTTTTGACAAGGGATATAAATCAAATTATGGATTCACTTCGGTGACTGGCATAGTACCATTTTCTTCAAGACTGCACCCCTCATAAGATAACACTATGCCAGTCACCTCAGAGAATCCATAATTTCAACCGGAGCCTCTCAGTGTACGGCATATTTGATTAGTATAACCATTAATCTTGTTGCAACAGGAAATAGAAAAAGGGGGTATGGTTAGATTCTGACCAGATTCACCAAGGACAAGATACAGTGGTGCTTTAAAGTTTGTGAACCCTTTAGAATGTTCTATATTTCTGCATAAATATGACCTAAAACATCATCAGATTTTCACACAAGTCCTAAAAGTAGATAAAGAAAACCCAGTTAAACAAATGAGACAAAATTATTATACTTGGTCATTTATTTCTTGAGGAAAATGATCCAATATTACATATCTGTGAGTGGCAAAAGTATGTGAACCTCTAGGATTAGCAGTTAATTTGAAGGTGAAATTACAGTCAGGTGTTTTCAATCAGTGGGATGACAATCAGGTGTGAGTGGGCACCCTGTTTTATTTAAAGAACAGGGATCTATCAAAGTCTGAGCTTCACAACACATGTTTGTGGAAGTGTATCATGGCACGAACAAAGGAGATTTCTGAGGACCTCAGAAAAAGCATTGTTGATGCTCATCAGGCTGGAAAAGGTTACAAAACCATCTCTAAAGAGTTTGGACTCCACCAATCCACAGTCAGACAGATTGTGTACAAATGGAGGAAATTCAAGACCATTGTTACCCTCCCCAGGAGTGGTCGACCAACAAAGATCACTCCAAGAGCAAGGCGTGTAATAGTTGGCGATGTCACAAAGGACCCCAGGGTAACTTCTAAGCAACTGAAGGCCTCTCTCACATCGGCTAATGTTCATGAGTCCACCATCAGGAGAACACTGAACAACAATGGTGTGCATGGCAGGGTTGCAAGGAGAAAGCCACTGCTCTCCAAAAAGAACATTGCTGTTCGTCTGCAGTTTGCTAAAGATCACGTGGACAAGCAAGAAGGCTATTGGAAAAATGTTTTGTGGACGGATGAGACCAAAATAGAACTTTTTGGTTTAAATGAGAAGCATTATGTTTGGAGAAAGGAAAACACTGCATTCCAGCAGAAGAACCTTATCCCATCTGTGAAACATGGTGGTAGTAGTATCATGGTTTGGGCCTGTTTTGCTGCATCTGGGCCAGGACGGCTTGCCATCGTTGATGGAACAATGAATTCTGAATTATACCAGCGAATTCTAAAGGAAAATATCAGGACATCTGTCCATGAACTGAATCTCAAGAGAAGGTGGGTCATGCAGCAAGACAACGACCCTAAGCACACAAGTTGTTCTACCAAAGAATGGTTAAAGAAGAATAAAGTTAATGTTTTGGAATGGCCAAGTCAAAGTCCTGACCTTAATCCAATCAAAATGTTGTGGAAGGACCTGAAGCGAGCAGTTCATGTGAGGAAACCCACCAACATCCCAGAGTTGAAGCTGTTCTGTACAGAGAAATGGGCTAAAATTCCTCCAAGCCGGTGTGCAGGACTGATCAACAGTTACCGGAAACATTTAGTTGCAGTTATTGCTGCACAAGGGGGTCACACCAGATACTGAAAGCAAAGGTTCACATACTTTTGCCACTCACAGATCTGTAATATTGGATCATTTTCCTCAATAAATAAATGACTGAGTATAATATTTTTGTCTCATTTGTTTAACTGGGTTCTCTTTATCTACTTGTAGAACGTGTGTGAAAATCTGATGATGTTTTAGGTCATATTTATGCAGAAATATAGAAAATTCTAAAGGGTTCACAAAATTTCAAGGTGCACTGTAGCAGTCTTGCACTTTAGTGGTTCCCAGTGTTAGACCTTCAAACCGCTGCAGATCTCTGTGTGATGGCATGAGGTTTAGAACCCACAGCACTTTGCTATAAGCCTATTATTTAGCAATCAGACAAGGAACACTCTGATGCTGTTGATTTAACCGCTGTGGTAACAGGCTACCATTAGCTAGGCTAAGCTAGCTAGCTGTGCTTGGCCCATATCAAACACAGCTGATGCAGTTACCCGAGACCCTGAGTGTGCTGCATTAGCCAACAGATTCAGTGTGTGTATTCAGTGTATGACGAGTGTGTTAGACAAGCAAAAGAGCTGAAAATGAGCTCAAGATCATGATTTAAATTCAGTGTGTGTTCAGGACGAAGACGAAACCTCAAACATTTTGGCTAGGTACACTGGGTCTTAAATATATATTTTATGGCATTTAAGAAAGAAAAATAACAATTTGAAAGAAAAATAACTTATTTAATTATCCAAATCACTCCAATGCAGTCACGTAGTAGTTTACAATCTCCTCCCATACCCCTTTTCCACCAAATCAGTTCCAGGGCTGGTTCGGGGCCAGTGCTGGTGCTGGTTCACAACTCGTTCAACTTGCGAGCCAGCTGAGAACCAGTTTGCTTTTCCATAGCTCGCAGGGCTAAGCGGAGCCACGTCATTACATCGCTGCATACGTCATTACGTCGCTGTATACGGAAGTTACGGCGCTACATTTGCATAAACCTTGGCGCGAATATCAAAGCAAAAACAACATGGAATAAGCAGCAGCGGCAACAACAACAACAATAATAATAATAAATGACTTCGCGTTTGTACAGCTGCTGCTTCTCGTCGCTTAAAAATGGCGATCTTTCGCGGTCTTGATATTGTTGTTGGTCTTAACAACTCCGCCCCCCGCTGACGTAAGCGGTTCTTTCCTCTGGCCCAGCAGAGAGCTGGTGCTCGCCTGGAACCGGTTTTTCTGGCCCCAGAGCCAGTTCTTTGTCAGTGGAAACAGAAAACCCGGTTCCAAACTAAGCACTGGCCCCGAACCAGCCCTGGAACTGCTTTGGTGGAAAAGGGGGCCCAGTGTAGTGATACACTCTGCATGTTTGGGGCAGTTAGGTGTTTTTCTCGGCTTGTTCTGTTTCAGTACATTTGCTTACTTTCAGAAAGCCAGTCGCCTTTTTTCACCATATCAAAATCATACATAAGAACATGTGACCGAGAACGCAAGGATGCTGTGATTACTGGTTTCCGTTACAGCAAAGTGTATTTTACGGAAAGGAAGGGACATGCTGAGAAGTGTCATTCACAGTGCAAGAAATAAGGCCAGACCAGTGGATATTTACCAGTAATTTTTGCATTTGTCCGTGTGTATTTCAAAAGCATCAAACCGGATGGCCCACGAAAAATTTTAAATATATGGGTCTAATCTTCTTCTAATTTTCTTCCAAATGTTACACTGGGCGAATACATCATGTCGTAACACGGCCTGCGAAACAGGAGCCCGCGCGGGCACTTCTTTAAAATTTCATAATTTGGCCACTGATGGTCCTAACCCTGCCAAAATTTACAGACACCGCCCTCTCACCCGAGACCTTTCGAACCAGTACAGGCACGGCCTGCTACGACCCCACCTCGGCCTGTTATTTTCCCCCGAAAACCCTGTGCGAACGCTGCTCACCAAAATCTTTAATATGAGCCCTGGCTCGAGCCAGCATTTAAAAATTCTTAACTCAGCCACCGATGGTCCCAGCCCTGCTAAACTTTACAGGCACCTCCCTCTCCCCGAAACCTTTCGAACGAGCTCAGGCTCGGCCTGATCTGACATCAGGAGCAATTGCGGAAAGCTTTAGCACGAGCCCTGGCTCCAGCTGCTTGCTCGCATGGGGATTTAAAAATTCATAACTCGGCCATTGAAAGTCCTAGCCCCGGCAAAATATACAGGCACCTCCTTCTCCCCGAGTGGCACACTAAATAGGACAATACACTCAGTATTCGCTGCTGTTTTTATTGCACGATGCAGTTGAACCTGTGTTTTCGGGTTGACGGTATCAGATTGATCCAGTCATTGATTAAGAGTTCAGTTTACATGAAACTTTGCAGTACAGTATTATGTTAAGTGCCAAAGTACCAATCAATGGTTATGTTATTATTACACGCATTTTTCCCCCCATTCATAATAAGAATGACAGTCATATGCTTTAGAGGATGTAGATTTATATTTGAATAGTTTTTATTCTTCTATTTTCTAAGTTCTAGTCCAGCAGATTTTACTCTGAATGCCAAATGAGATTCCCATGTCTAGTTTTGAGTCATTTTGCTACAAAGTTACTTGGAATCTCGTACTCAAAATTTTAACTCTATTATGTAAGAATAATTGTATTGTTAATTACTGAATTTCTTATAGACTTATTATAAACATAGGATAAACAAAACAAAACAAATCAGTGCGTTTACATGCAAATAGAGAAAATCGAATTTCTGCCGTAGCTCGGCTGAACTCAAACCGAACTGGATTTCTCGTAATCGAGCTATGCGACCTAGATTATGCGATTGTAGCCGAGCTACTTAGTGCATGTAAACCCTATCGAGCTACGTAGTCGAGCTACTTACTTCAGCACTGCCCCTTCCAGAAGTGACGAGACCACAAGCGGTTCAACAAGTGCTGAACTGCTTCGTTGTTGTCCATCTTCTCTCTCTCGATGTTGCTGTCCTCGTCGTCGTTCTTCTTGTGAACACGGAACTTATAACTTTGTTTATACTCTTGAATAGCTCTTCTTCATGACGACAACCGGAAGTGTACCAACACGATGGGGCGTGTAGCGCCACCTGTGGCTCGGGTGCACAATGTACCTCACACAATAGCTCGATTTCCTTGTGTGCATGTAGGATTGGATTTCTCTGGCACCCCTGCTGGGACCCTTAGCTCGATTACCGACAGTAGCTCGATTTGGATGTGCATGTAAACGCACTGATTGTTTCATGAGTGTTATTAGAGTACCTATATACGAGTACCAGTAAGTTGTAACCAACTGGAACTTCCTTACCCTCCCATACTTTTTTCTAGACATGGAACTGACCTGTGTGTGCCACTGTTTCCTTAGGTAGAACTTTCAGCATGTTTTTCTTGAATCTTCTGACATTTTCTTGTAAATTAGATTCAATTTGTAGTGTAATTAGCAACTCATGGTGTTGTGTAATTTGGCCTCTGAAGATCACAAAAATGTGCCTGGGTGCAAAGGTAGGCCCCGGACCCCTGGCCGCATTGTTCCAAGCCATTGGGCTGGAATTTGGACAGACAACATTTCAGACTTGTCCGTCCTGTGACAGTCTGCTTAAAATTCCTTATTTCCTACACTGCATCAATTAAACTTGGGCTTGTGCAATATTCCCCCCCCCGCTCGCAAATGACCATTAAAAAAAAAGGCCCGTGCAACACACCTGCACAATATTTTCACGATGCAGAATTCACAGCAGACCTGTAGTCTAACAACTGCCGTTGTACAGTATACGAGCCCACCACGTAATGCTTAAAGCCAAATAAAACCCAAAGAATAAACGCCGCTTGCCAATCACAGCAAGTGCCAATTTGGTCCCTGCACACTTTTTAATTGAAAATAAAACAATTTATCCATTCTAAATCATGATCTTCCTAAGAATAGGCTTCTCTGGACGCAGCCATGTGCACTGAAATCGGATATCGGCTTGTGATGGAGCCGACACACTAGTACACCGTTTACTTTAGTAACAGACAGCCATTAAATAAAGGCTTATTATTCTTTAAAAAATATGCACATAAATTTCTATATAAAAAGTTATATATAAAATGACTGAATGAGTCAAAGACGAGTTCAATATCATGCTAGCTGAATGGAATATACCTGATCGACCATGAAAAAAAGCCAGCCAATCTTATTATTATACAGACACACACTCTTCATATCAGCAGTCTAGAAGGCCAACGCGAGCTTACCTGCGACTCGATGCTGTTAGCGCGGCAGTCCAGTTACCTTCTAGATGGTGTAGTGTTAGCGAAGGTCAATGCTAGTGCATGCCAATGCTATTGCAGTCAAGCTGAATATTATCATTAGCATCTACCCTGTGTAATTTATTTAGTTACTTTTAAAATCAACATCGACGACTACACACAACGGAGCGACCTGGCAGCCAAAATTCTCTCTAAATCTTCTGCTTTTGATGAAGCAAACCTTGCTTAAATGTTTGTTTACAAACCATCACAGTCACTCACTAGTGCAGACGTTTTACATCTCTGACGTGTCTCTTTTCCAGTTTTTCGATGTCCGTTGGTATGTTTTTCTTTTGTAAATATGCATGAAGAATATATAATGAAGTTTTGGTAGCCTTTCGGGTGTTCAGCGCGTCTTTGGTTTCAGTTTATTTATTTAGTGCCTAAACCTAGCACTGGATTAGCCTCGTCGTCTCTCTTTCCCAGCCGACAAAGAAATGACTGTGTGCATGTGAAGCAGAAAAGTTGTGTCAGTGGATCTTTGCATGAGCTCCGATATGCGACGTCGTGTTGTCTTGACAACGTGCAATACCATAACAATATTGCAAGCTCATTCTATATTGGGGAGAGTGACGTAATACATGGAGGATAAGCGATATGATAATATTGCATGCCATCAATAAACCTGCTAGAAGGAAATAGAATACATGTTTTTATTCAATGGAAAAAGTGGCCCGTACGTATAATAAATTTATGATATTACACGGTTGTGCAAAGATATGAAGTTTATCTTCGAATTTAAATGCGAATCAAAAGAATTTTACTTTTGAACTGGTGTGTTATATCATGGTTTTCCCCAAAGCGTTTTAGCGTATCGGGCCCGATATGCTTGCTCTGCCTGCCGATACGCTTAGTCGCTTTAGTTAAAATACGATACGCTTAGATTTATATCGATACGTTAAATTTCCTACCCACAAGTAACTAGATACATAGGAGAGCAAATAACAGATCCATTTCCATATTGATTGATATTTGCGTTAAACAAGCGGTCTTTTTTTTTTCCAATGTTTGTGTTGATTCTGTCAAAGTAATATGCCCGTGTGGTATGATGTAAACAAACGAACGATGTCAAGATCACGTGTTCAAACTGTCCAATAAAAATATCGAAAGAAAACGTCAAGACATCCCGGAATTTTCCGATTCATTATAAGCGATCTCATTGGCTGCCGATGTTGTCCCCCACCAGACGGACAAAGCCGACTGATTTTAAAATCACAAAAATTTGACCTAGTCTATCATCATTATGGTTTCGATCAAAGATTGGTTGACTAAACGTCAACAAACCCACGTGAGTGATGGTGCACAAAACCAAACAACTGTCACGACAACGAAAACGTCGTCAAGTTTGATCACAGCAACTGGCTCAAAAAGCACTCGCTGGACAATTTGATCCACATCAGCATGGATGACCGCGAGATGGACTATTGCCCCTTTTCCACCAAAGCAGTTCCAGGGCTGGTTCGGGGCCAGTGCTTAGTTTGGAACCGGGTTTTCTGTTTCCACTGACAAAGAACTGGCTCTGGGGCCAGAAAAAACGGTTCCAGGCTAGCACCAACTCTCTGCTGGGCCAGAGGAAAGAACCGCTTACGTCAGCGGGAGGGAGTTGTTAAGACCAACAACAATAACAAGACCGCAAAAGATCGCCATTTTTAAGCGACGAGAAGCAGCAGCTGTACAAATGTGAAGTCATCCATTATTATTATTGTTGTTGCTGCTGCTGCTTCTTCCGTGTTATTTTTGCTTCGATATTCGCGCCAAGGTTTATGCAAACGTAGCGACGTAACTGACGTATACAGCGACGTAATGACGTGGCTTCCCTTAACACCGCGAGCTATGGAAAAGCAAACTGGTTCTCAGCTGGCTCACAAGTTGAATGAGTTGTGAACCAGCACCAGCCCCGAACCAGCCCTGGAACTGATTTGGTGGAAAAGGGGTAAATGAGAGGGTTGCCCAACATTGGGCCAAGCAAAAGCCAAGGAGAATTAATCTGCTTTAAAGGAGTAGAAAACTCAATTCATACGTTTAAGTTTACAGAAAGATTATGTACTTCTTAACAAATTGTCTTCATGAATGTGTTGTGTCAAATGTAGCATAATTTCGAATAATAATCATAAGCATCTTTGGCAGTGTGAGGTCACTGGGATCCATTTAACAAAAGAAGGCTCCGGATTATTCTTTTCTTAAAGGCTCACAGTGACATCACACTGCCAAATATGCTTATCGTTATTATTCGAAATTATGCTACATTTGACACAAACACATTCATGAAGACAATTTGTTAATAAGTACATAATCTTTCTGCAAACCTAAATGTATGAATTAAGTTTTCTTTTCCTTTAAATATGTTTTAATCTTAATCTAGTCCATTTAATAAAGTGCCAAAATTTAAAAACTTTATAATATGCAGGTGCCTTACTTTTCTTTTCAGTGTATCTTAGTTATACATATATTACGGTAATTGCATCCGAAACATTCTAAATCATTACAGTTATAGTAATACAGCAACTTATTTTAAGGTGGCAGGTCTTAGGTTCAGATCCCTTTGTGATCAACAGGAGGTCATGATGATCGATTCTCTTCATTGGATTGCATAAGCTGGAGCAAACCACGGTTCATATTTTCATGTACGCTTTTGTTACAACACTACTTGATCAGAGATAATTAAGGGATCCCCGTAAATTTTCAATCCATCACATACCTCAGTAGTCTATAACAAAACAGTTTAACTTGCATGTTGAACTTTAAGGCGAAATTTCAAATATGTATACATTAATACTATTTAGGTCAGAAATCATTGAAACACTGGTAAAATCTACCCTATAATCATGTATCTAAAACCTCTCAGAGACCCTGAAAATGCACCTGAGAGCATCTATTTAAAAAAAAAAAAAAAACCAGACATCCCACCCCCCAGTTTCGCTTCGCGCCTTCAGCGCTTGCTTTTGGGCCGTTGGCGCTCAATTGTCTGTGTATTATCAGGCCAGAATTTAGGGCTTTAATTTTTTTCTGGGGAAAACACACATACACACATAATATTATATATATATATATATATATATATATATATATATATATATATATATATATATACATACATACATACATACACACACAATATATATATATATTATGTATGTGTGTGTATATTTTATATATATATATTATATATATAATATGTGTGTGTGTGTGTGTGTGTGTGTATATATAAAATATTATATCATCATGAGCGCAAATGGTGGTTGTGAATACTTTTGATGGTTCTGAAGAACCTGTGAGACCTACACCAGGTGGTAGAAGACGTTGTTTAAACAAAGATAACCATGACGAGAGCAAACAAAGCTTAAAAAATTCGCTATTCTGGTGGCGGGCTGATTATTGTTATTTAATTAGTGGTTTTGTCATGCTATTTAAGGCGGTATTTTGAATGGACTGCATTTAAAAAATTTAACTAACTGGCCATTTGTTATTTAGTTAGTTGTTTTCTGTGGTGGACGGTCTTAAAATGTAAGATTAACCATAAATGAATGAACGTTAAGTGTTTATATAACTTATTTGATTTTAGGCCATCCTTAAAAAAAAATCCGTTTCCTGTCCACCGGGTGAGCAAAAAAATTTTCAGTAGGGAGGGAGGGATGGATTTTATATATATATGGATGGATAAGAAATAGCAATGCTGTGTTTGCTTTTTCTTTCAGTACTTTTTTTATTACAAAAGCAGACACATTTAATAAAATATGACAGTTTAATCAACTGAAACTTGTACAAAAACTTTAAGTTAGCATTTTAAATGCTGACTGCAACATTTGCAAAACTTTTACAAAGGTACTTAAAATGTCTGACACACAGACTTTTTGTAGTTCTAAAATCGGCCGTTAGGTCTAGTTCGGATGAAATTACACTATTAAAATGATCACTGAATGATTTGTTTTTCTGAATCTTTACTATTTTGTTGTTTGCTAGAATACCATTTTGCGATTTCACACTTAAGCAAATGTTTGAAAACTCCGGATCTCCTTCCTTCATGATGGCTGCCATTTTTTTGTGCCGCACGGCGCATGCGCAGAGCTGATTCAGTTCTATGTTCTGCGCGGAATGCAGGGCTTTCCACAAGCGCCCGCTACACAATTAAGTCCAGCCGGCTACTTTAATGACTATTATTTTTGTAGCCCACAGGCTCTAAATATTAATTTTCGATTTTAATAAAATTAAATGTTTATCTAACGGACTGACAATAATGTCAAACTGAACCGCACTCATTTAAGTTGTGATTCGCGCTGTTTGTACCGATAATAACCACAAATTCCCCGCCGACTTCGTTGATCAAGGGAGAGTAACTCATCCGCGGCCCCGACATGCGGTGTGTGTGCGTGCACTCGGCGGAGGCAGTAGTGTGTCGGGGCCGTCAGAGGGAACAGAAGCAGAGATAACGCTTATTTTGTCTCCGGTAAACCAGTCATCTCTCGTTCAATTACGTGCTGGCATCAAAAGACACCGTTGGTTGTAAATGAAACCAAACTGAGTCGTTGGAGTGTATTTTCATACAGAAATGGAGAAATGTTCGCCGAGTGTTTGTGTAGCCGCCACTGCAGACCGTTGTCGTTGTTAATTCATAGCATGCTCAGCTGCGTGAATGTGTCATGCACCGAAAATAAGAGATTTACAAGCCAGGAACGCCTCATGATGCAATACGCAAGAAAAGAAAGATGATTTACTGCCATTTTACTTTGTATTTGAGTAAGGTGAATAAATAAATGGTCTGTGGAAAATACATTTAATCCTGGGAACTGCGTGCACAGGAGTTTATTTTGTGTTTACTCCCCCCCGGCTGGCTACTTATTTGTCATGGCTGGCTAGTATGAGCCTTGGTTGAAAGCCCTGTGAATGCGTAAATGTCAAGTTCGATTTTAGATTTACGAACCCGAAAAAAAAGTCAAAACCGGTGTTAAAAAAAAAAAATCAACCGCACAAACGGCACTCACCCGGCCGGTGGACCGGAAACAGAACACTTTTTAATAATGGCCTTATTATAAATTGTATGATGAAAGTTCCTGATATTATACATCTACAGCATGTTCTCTTGTTTTAAAAACAGAAAGACAGAAAAAATGAATGGATTTATAGCATTTTGAAAAAGATATATATACACAGCGGTCTCAAAAGTAGCCAGTCACCGGCGGCAAATCGCCGGCTATGGCTTGTTATGCCGCCGGCTATTGTCAGTCGAGTCACAAAATTTAATATTAAATATTTCTGACAGCAAAAAAAGTTGTGAACGTAAATTACATCCACTATGTCATGTATGTCCGTTGTCGCGTCAACTGTGTTTACATCCTCGACACGAGTGCAGCCATTACTGCCGCCTGTGTTGCCAGATTGCGCGTTTTCCCGCCCAATTTGGGCGGTTTTAAGTGCATTTTGGCAGGTTTTGAACATATTTTGGGCTGTAAAACGTCAGCAGTATCTGGCAACATATTTTTTTTACTTAATACAAGAAATTAATGGATGCCAACGTTTTTGCCAAAATGGTATTTTATTTTCCATTGTTTAGGCAGCTTCAGCATCATACTGTGAGATTCTGTTCAAATTGTTTTTTTCTTCTATGAAGCCTGAGCCATTTATTTTATTAGTTTATAATTATTGTTTAATTTAGTCTTCAGCAGAGACTGCCTGCACACAGTACTAGTATTAATAGTGTTTTTTTTTTCTTACATGAAAGCTGAGGCATTTATATTATATTTTAAGGTAACTTCATGTTGTGCTGTGAGGTTCTCTGCACTTTAACTTTTGAACCAACAGGTGCATTTGGATAAGTAAAGCCTATTTTTCTGCATTTTTGTACTCCTGGTAATCTTTTATATTGGTAAAGTTGTTTATAGGACCATTTCTCAGTGTCTTTGTTTTTTTAATCAATAGTTTTTCAGTAATAACTTAATATTTAACATATCACTCAATTTTAAACAACCCCCGCACCTCCCCATTAGTCTCCAAAATTTCTGTGGGAAACACTGGCGTGCGTAACAACGCTAATCAAGCTTAAGCTAGACGACCCGCCTCAAATACCCGTCCCGGGTAAATGTTATCCCAATTTTAGATGGCCTGTTCCAAACCATCCCGCCCCATGAAAAATTCGTACTTGCATATCTCTCTCTCTCTCTCTCTCTCTCTCTCTCTCTCTATCTATCTATCCATCCCTGCACACTTTGCGTGCATTATGTCTGCCGCTGGCAGACATTTTACCATTTTGCACCCTGCTGTAAATTATTTGTACCCTGCTATTCTCCCAAACTTTGAAGCCCCTGTATATATATAATAAACTTTGGATTAATAATCAATAACATTGTTGTTAGATTTGTCAGTTATTGTTGAAAATGTTCAGACTGAACCAACTATCTATTATAACAGGATAAACTAAATATTTGCAAAATTTATGGGTCTGGGTAAATGTCATTTTTCTGAAAACAATCAAAATGGATTTATAGCACTTTGGAAAAGAGCTCTACATATATACTGAATACAATCACGATTGGTTTCTTAATCTGTATTATTAAATTAAATGTGACAACTTGGGTAAGTGGATCTCAGAGAGCAATAAAAGTAGTGAGGACACCAATTGGTTATTTTGCCTACTTACCTGCAAAAAAGTGCTGTGTATCACTCACTCATTCGCACAACGACTGCCTAGAGAGCAGAAAGTGACAGAGAGAGAGAGAGAGAGAGAGAGAGAGAGAGAGAGAAATATGTGAATATCATGAAACTGCAAGCAAATGGACTCTTATTTGCTCAAGGCATGCGATGGTAAAACAGACATTTTCCAGCTAATAAGGAATTGTTGGCATGTGTCAGCTTGTCGAGGAAATGTCTGGGGCGAGGATTTGCTGCACGCAGCTTGCTGTTTCCACCTAATTCAAGGCTCTGGACATTTAGAAACGCACCATGATGGTCAAAATTATTTCCTCTTGACTGATGTATAAAGGGGCTTTTATAGAAAGAGATGATATGATGGAGGGAGATGGAAACTAAATTAAAGAACAAACAATGATGTAGTGAGTCCATGCTGCAGTCGGATCATGACTGCCAGTTTGGCTTACGCCATTTTATTGATATCATCATCACTTGTGCTCAGTGTATTCAGCAAGACAGACGTTCACTGGAACACAAAGGCATTTAAAATTCTGTTGCAGACATCTTTAAAAATAAAAAGTGGTAGCTAATAACTAGTTAACTCGCTCGTCATGTGTTAAATACTTTAACACAGGCCAAGTGAAATTAACTCATGTACAAATTCCCGAGGACAGGCCGACTGTGTAGTTATGGGTTGTTTTACAATCAGGGTACAAAGTTTGTGTCACAGGGGTCCAAAATTCAAATTGATTCAAACTGGGTTTTAAAAAAACTATCAAATCTGCACTTTTGGAAATTAATACACATATGAACATAGGCATGGGTAATAGTTTCAGTGACGTGCGGTCAGGGGCGGCAGGTGAGGCAGGGCCTCGCCGGTCATCATCCAGCCATCATGAGATGTAATGAATGTAAATAATGATAAAGATTTGTCCAATCATCTGTGCTATATATGCCATTTCTGTACAATTCAAATAATTACAATCATTTTTGCGATCAAAATCGCAGTATTTGCCTATTTCCTATTCAATTGCGAATATGCAGTGACATGAGGCAGCACCAAGCCGTGCCTCACGTCAGATTGCGCAATCCCTTGTTAACTGGGTTGAGCGCGTGCCTTTTGCTTACTCTGTGTATGCTACCAACGTAATGCTGTATTAAAATGTTTTTTATACATTGTAGACATGTGTATAATATGTCCTCACTTTCCTTATAATATGTAATGTTTTCTACGCATGTGTATCACTTATTTAGTGTTAACAATTTGACATAAAGCCGCACTGAAAAGACATGAGGTGAGGCAGGCAGTAGCTCTGCCGCAGTGCAGAGGGCGTACGTGAGCTCAGTTATTCTTGTTTGGTGGTTGCTTCTTCTCTACGTCGTCACGTAAAGTTTAATTTGGACTGCTGTTGGCTTGTTCCGATTGACTGCAACAAATTAATGGAGGATGTAATAGCTCAACTGAAAGGTTTCTCAAAGTTGGACTTTCAAGGAAAACGGGATGTGATAAAGAATGGACGGCCGACGCCGGCGCTAAAGGAATTACTTCAAAGGACCTGGGCAGAAGATAACCCGATCGTTTCAAAGTGAGTGGTACAACCGAAAAGATTGGCTGTGTGGCTGTGCTACAAGAAACCGCTTTTTCTGTTATCCCTGTCTCTTGTTCTCTTATTTTTTTGTCTGTGGCATCCGCCGTGGTGCTGTGTGGTTTGTCTGGCATCCGCCGTGGTGCTGCGTGGCCTGTTCTGTGTATGGTACCTGCTGTGTGGTCCGCCGTGGTGTTTTTTGGAGGTAGGCTACTGAACTGCCATTCATTTTTCATTCTTCCTTGGCCAAGTATGTACCTTATGTAAAGAATGCTGCTATGAGATATGAAACTAATCCGTATTTGGCAAATATTTTGGTGCATATTTGAAAATCTGATTTTGAAAAAGTCAGTGCCTCACTAGCCACAAACCTCACCGCAGTCACTGAATAGTTTGTATTATAACAAGATTAAGTGTAGCTTTAAGCAGGGCTGGGAGAAACAAATGACGTGATTCTCGGAGAGGACATTTTTTTTTTTTGACAATTCAGAATCCACTACTTCCATAGTGCTTTTAAATATAAGGCTGTAAGCTTTGTGTTAGTTGTCTCTAATATTTATGTCCCAATATCTTGACCACATTTTAGGATGAAAATCATTTTAGATATGTTATTTTATATTGAAAAATTAGCTGTCTCGGAGAGGACATTTTTTTGACACAATTACATACTAATTTGATCAAAATAGTCTGAAAACTTACTGGCATTCAACATTAAAACTTAAAGTGCCATTCCACCATTGGATGTATTCTTTGGCATAAAATACAATATATTTTATGACAACATGACTAGACAGAGAAATCTTTTAGCTTCAAAATGATAAATCAAACAATTTTTTGACAACGACAAGTATATTAATTTTGCGACCAAAGTCACCTACCCTTTTAATTTCCGCGCAGTAGTGAAACGTGATGTCATCGGCAGGTTCCCCTTCTTGTGTACCATGTCACGTGTGACGTGGCACAGATTATCAGCAATGGCGGATAGAACGCGATTTCCACTTGTCGATTGCTGTGCCGATATTCACCATCGACCGTCTCCTTTGGGCATCACTTGCTATTTTCTTTCGCTTCTTTTCCGAAGCTGACAATCGCGTTCTATCCGCCATTGCTGATAATCTGTGCCACATCACACGTGACGTGGTACACAAGAAGGGGAACCTGCCAATGAAATCACGTTTCACTACCGCACGGAAATTAAAAGGGTAGGTGACTTTGGTCGCAAAATTAATATACTTGTCGTTGTCAAAAAATTATGTTTGATATATCATTTTGAAGCTAAAAGATTTCTCTGTCTAGTCATGTTGTCATAAAATATATTGTATTTTATGCCAAAAAAATACATCCAATGGTGGAATGGCACTTTAACTATGTTTCCAATGAAATGGAACCAAATATGTGTTTTATGGTATAAAGAATGATTTAAGTGCATCCCTTTTGGAGCTACCTGTGGTCAAAAAAGCACTTTTTCTAAAGGACACGAGTAATTTTGCTAAATATGACATATATTGCCATACATTCACCAAAAATAACGTTATCACCAATTTTTTTTTGCATGGTAAATAGAGCTATCACAGGGCTACAATAAACAACCAAGTTTATTTAGTCAAGCCTTTTGATATTGAAGATAATAAGTGTTAAATGTGATTTTTAGCTTGCGTACCCTGATTGTAAAACAACCCTTATACCATTATCCTCTTCAAACAACGTCTGTTGTAACTATAGTGTGTTAATGTTTTCGACAAACATCCAATCAAGCCACTGCCCAAATTTATCACTATGCGATGTTGTTCCCTAACAGAGTCTGAGAAATGCAGCTCATTTTTCTCAACACCTCTGTAAAGTATATATGCTTAGAAGTGTAATGAAAGTACTCAATCAGCCAATCCTTTGACAGCAGCACAATGCATACAGTCATGCAGATACAAGTCAAGAGCTTCACTTCATGTTTACATCAAACACGGGGGGGGGGATAAAGAAATAAAATCATCTCCGTGACTTTGAATGCGGCTGTTGGTGCCAGATGGCTACAGGTTAGAGAAACAGCTTTGGGACCAAGAGGTTGCTGGTTTGATTCCCTGGACCAGCAGGAATGGCTGAAATGCCCTTGAGTAAGGCACCCAACCCCCAACTGCTTCCCAGGCTGCTCTGAGTATGTTGTACGTCGCTCGTGATAAGAGCGTCTGCAGAATGCCACTAACATAATGTAATAATTTGAGTATTTCAGAAACTGATAATCTCCTGGGGTTTTCTCTCTCTCACACACACACACACACACGCGTCTCTAGAGTTTATACAGAACGGTGCGGGGGGAAATAAATTAAGTGACGTGTGCGAGTGAAAATGCTTTGTTGATGAGAAAGGCCAGAGGAGAATGAGAATGGTTCAGGAAGGCTACAGTAAACCAAATAACTATGCTTTACAACAGTGGAGAGCACAAAAGCATTTCAGAAATGCACAAAACCTCAAACCTTGAGGAACAGCAGAATACCACAACAGGATCTTCTCCTGTACGTCAAGAACAGTACCTTTTTCCTCCAAATATTTAAGATGCGGTGGACGCGAGCAGTTTGTTAAGACAGTGAAAGCAGGTGAGCTGTGGACTGAAATGTTGCAGTGTGCTAATATCTCACACACATTTACACTGACATCACCCTCCTGTGAGGGTTAGTAGAACTAGACACACACACACACAGACACCACTCTGATGCACTCGGGCAGCATTTCCCGGCTGATTCAATCTGGGATCAAGAAATCACCGTAGCGACTGGGAAGTTCATATTAAAAGATAGCAGGATTCAAAACATGTCCATGACTGCCGAGAACAATGAGAATGGAGGAAAGCTCTGCGCTTCGGACGCACCCCCTTGAGTCAGAGAGCTAATGTTTAATTTTGTTACATTCTAATATGCAGCTTTTGTTTGGTTATATGCTGCCAAGAGTCTGAATGGATCACAAACACTCATTATGAAGATTCAATTAGGGTGCTTTTATAAATGTTAAATGTAAATCAATTGAAAAGGCACATTCAGCTAATGCTCATTTCTGCTGGACTGAAAATGTTTAACATATGAAATCACCAGTGTGTTGTATGGAATTCGAATTTCGTGCATCATTACACCCCTTATATGTGTATGTTTAGGTCCTGATCACACTACAGCTTGTGATGGATTTGCGGATACTTGGCGATGAAAAAGTATCACCACCGCAGGGGCTTAGCCAGGATTGGGAGTGTTTTTCTGAAAGTAGGGAGTGTAACTTGGGCCAAGTTTACATTAGACCGTATCTGTCTCGATTTCTTCGCGGATGCACTGTCCGTTTACATTAAAACGCCTGGAAACGCCGGGAAATGGGAATCCACCAGGGTCCATGTATTCAATCCAGATCGTGTCTGGTCCGGTGCTGTGTAAACATTGAGAATACGTGGATACGCTGTGCTGAGCTCTAGCTGGCGTCGTCATTGGACAACGTCACTGTGACATCCACCTTCCTGACTCGCTGGCGTTGGTCATGTGACGCGACTGCTGAAAAACGGCGCGGACTTCCGCCTTGTATCACCTTTCATTAAAGAGTATAAAAGTATGAAAATACTGCAAATACTGATGCAAATACTGCCCATTGTGTAGTTATGATTGTCTTTAGGCTTGCCATCCTTCCACTTGCAAGTGGTAAGTGACGCGAATGCCCGATATGCACGAGGATCACACACACAGCGGCTCAGTCCCAAATCACTGCTCGTGCGCTTCACTCGCGCGCTCTGTGAGCTGCGCAGGGCCGGAGTGCGCACCCTCCAGAGGGCACTCGCTGTTCAGGGCGGAGTGATTTGGAGCGCAGGATGCCTGCGGAGCCGAGCGTATCCGTGTATTGGCGTTGCTGTGTGCAGGCGAATCGTGGATTGGAGTTGCTGTGTGCACGCTAATCGTTTTAAAAACGTTAATCTGATGATCCGCTGATACGGTCTAATGTAAACCCCACCTTGGTTGCGACTGGGGAGGGGGGGGCATTAATTTTAAGTGTGAATTATATTTTATTAGGCATTTAACACAAATTTTATTTACTAACTTAATAAAATATATATACACTGCCGTTCAAAAGTTTGGGGTCACTTTGAAATTTCCTTATTTTTGAAAGAAAATCACTGTTCTTTTCAATGAAGATCACTTTAAACTAATCAGAAATCCACTCTATACATTGCTAATGTGGTAAATGACTATTCTAGCTGCCCCATTTCCAGCAACTCTCACTCCAGTGTTCTAATGGTACAATGTGTTTGCTCATTGCCTCAGAAGGCTAATGGATGATTAGAAAACCCTTGTACAATCATGTTAGCACAGCTGAAAACAGTTGAGCTCTTTAGAGAAGCTATAAAACTGACCTTCCTTTGAGCAGATTGAGTTTCTGGAGCATCACATTTGTGGGGTCGATTAAAAGCTCAAAATGGCCAGAAAAATGTCTTGACTATATTTTCTATTCATTTTACAACTTATGGTGGTAAATAAAAGTGTGACTTTTCATGGAAAACACAAAATTGTCTGGGTGACCCCAAACTTTTGAACGGTAGTGTATAACAAAGTTTAAATTTAGTTTCTTATTCATTAACCAGAACTTTACAAAATCAGTGTATCAATAAAATCTTTTATAAATTCCTGTAATAAAAGCAGAAACCTTAAATTATAATTTCTAGTGCACTTAAGACAAACAACAAAATACAAATTGCTGCGATCAAGCCCTATTACACAAAATACATCTTTATACAGCTAAGATAAAATGAGATTCAGCCGACTCTGAAGATTAATATTATGAAATACATACAATTGAAAATAATAGATACCTTTAACAAGTTTTGATTTTACGAAATATACATAATGCAAATGTTACATCACAAAATGTTAGGAATCATTTTGATTCTGTTAAAAAGTGCAATAAACAGAAGTTAAAAATGAGTGAAATTAAGTTACAAATGAAAGGAAATTTTCCTGGAGTTACTTGAAATGTAAATACTGTAAACAATACAAAAATAAAAATAAAAAAAACATTCAATAATCTCATCTCATCTCATTATCTCTAGCCGCTTTATCCTTCTACAGGGTCGCAGGCAAGCTGGAGCCTATCCCAGCTGACTACGGGCGAAAGGCGGGGTACACCCTGGACAAGTCGCCAGGTCATCACAGGGCTGACACATAGACACAGACAACCATTCACATTCACACCTACGGTCAATTTAGAGTCACCAGTTAACCTAACCTGCATGTCTTTGGACTGTGGGGGAAACCGGAGCACCCGGAGGAAACCCACGCGGACACGGGGAGAACATGCAAACTCCGCACAGAAAGGCCCTCGCCGGCCCCGGGGCTCGAACCCAGGACCTTCTTGCTGTGAGGCGACAGCACTAACCACTACACCACCGTGCCACCCACATTCAATAATAATAATGATAATTTATGAAAGTACTATTTAAGATAATGTAACTCTTGGCAAAAGAGAAACCAGTCGAAACCGAAAGAGTGAACGTGATTATCATGCCGTTACCATGGGAACAGTCTTTTATGAATGCGGAAGCAGGCTCTCAGCGCGCCGAGTCCAGTGTGACTGAGGAATGTGGCATGTTTTATGTTTCATCTAATTTAGGTCATTTAAAAACCATAATATTATTTGACAGTGGGTGCATAGGAAAGTTTAAAGTTTGTGAATATGTTTATCATGCTTGTACGATTAAAAACTCGAAGATATTTATCTAAATACATGACCTACTCATTCTAAACCTGCCGAGCTTCGCCAGTGAAGCTCTCAAAACTCGTAGTATTTTGCTTCCATTCAAGCCTCGTTTCGAAATCTGACCAATAAGAAGGCTACATTTTTGGCGGTAAATTTGATTTTCTCGATTTAACTTCCATATGTGGAAAGCAGACGTGCCGGGCACGCCCTGGGAAACCGCTGACCGTCGACAAAAACGTCCACAGAAATGCACAAAATTACTTCATAAAAGAACAAAATTTCAGTTAGCACAGTTTAGTATAAAACTTAAAGGCCGTGTTTGGGGATTTATGGCCGTGTTTTTTGAGAACTGGCCGTGGGAAAAAAAAAACAGTTGCACGGCTCGCTAGCTAAGGCAGCTGGGCCATAGAAGGTTCACGCTGCACGCTGCATGCTGCACACTACACGCTACACGCGTGTAAAGAAAAGTGGACAAACGTAGCATGACTTGCTCTGGGCCATAGAACGGCGTTCACGTTGCACGCTGCACACTTCACGCGTGAAGCGTGAAATGAACATGCACACTTTTTTCTAGGCGTGAAGATGGAAATTCCAGTCAATGCATGCGGTCACCGCCGCGCCAGCCAATCAGAACGGGTCTAGGGAGATAACTCTATGCTTTCAGGGGAAAACTTCAGAAAAAATATAATTGAATGGTATAATTGAAAAATAGTTCTTCATCGGGATTGTCAAGCAGATTATAGAATGTTCGGTGAAATTCACCACGGGTTTCTCTCAGAAGGAAGTGTTCTCGGCTCCAAATTCTGTTCCTTTTTCTCTTCCTCTGTCTCAGTAAAAGCAGAATGAGGCAATCGTCGTCATCCGAAGAGTCCGTATTGTTGGTTACTCGGTCAAAGTAGAACAGACGCAACACGTGAACATCCAAGCATGAAGTTTAATGGCCCAGGGTCCGGTTCTTCACGTGAACGTGTAGCGTGTAGCGTGCAGCATCCAGCGTGCAGCGTGAACCTTCTATGGCCCAGCAGCCTAAGCCTACGCATCATCAATCGTGCAATACAGAGCAATTGTTCTCCCAGCTTCGAGAGTTGTTTTTTGGTGTGTCTCCGCCTCTTGAGTAGCCTTCGCGTGCTTGGGACCCAGTCATTATGGGAAACACCTGATGCTGATTTGAGTGCAATCAGCACACGCATATGTGACGCCTCTCCGAATCCAGGGACGCATGTCGGCCGAAACAAATCCGAGATAATCGCAAAAGAAGCATTTTTTTTTTTCGAAATTTGTGATTTTCGTTTTATTCCATAATGTGCAAGTTGAGATCTTGAAGAATGCAATCAGTATTTCAGATAATAGATTGTTTTGTTGGAAAAGCATACATTTTTTGTTGCAAATTGTCTCGTTTTTGTCAGGACTGTAGCCTGCTGGGGGGTGTGGGTAAATTACCATATGGGCCATTCACATGATGATTCGAGTCTTTTGGGGTTTTTTTTCGCCAATCAGCTGTATGATACGAGCTGAGCTCGTGGCTACTTAACTGCATACAGGTGTGTAATTTCACTATGGAATGAGCAAGCTAAACAGAGCACAGAGGAGCTGAAACACCGCGAAGCAAACAGACACACGGTATTTACATCGGAGATGACCATTTCTAGCAAAAAAAACGCAACCAAAAGGAAGTGTTCTAGGACTACATTATTCCATCAGAGGCACTGATGTGTGCAAGGCGACGTTTCTCTTTCTGATGGGGTAAGTTTATTAATCTAAGGCTGTGTGGTTATTTTTGCATGTAACGGAGAGTGTTGTGGTTTGGTTACATGAAACTAGCGTTGTGTTAGTTGTGTGATCATCGTGCTATCTTTCTTTCTTATGGTGTGAGTATTTTGTTATTTTTGCATGTAACGGAGAGTGTTGTGGTTTGGTTACATGAAACTAGCATTGCGTTAGTTGTGTTATCATCGTGCTATCTTTCTTTCTTACGGTGTGAGTAATTTTTCAACCACAAAACGTTAAAGTATACTTTAGGACTTATTTTTGTACTTCATAATTGTTTTGGGCATACTTTGCATGGAAGGAAAATTGACGTGGTGATTTGTTTACATGAAAGTAGCATCGTGCTAGCTAGTAGGGGGTAGGGCTTTCCTTAATGTCATGCAAATGAGCACCATTATGTGCCCGCCCTACACCCAGAGTAGCTGAGATGGAAAACTTTGAGGGCGATTTTCTCCCTTTCTTGTTTTAAGAGGTATACACTTTCAAAAGGCCACACATTCTTCAAATATTGTCAGATCTCCACATGGAAGGCATCATTGGAAAGTTTAGAAACTGCAGGCCTACTTTCTGAATCTGTCAATAACTCAAAATGCCCCCGGGCGGACATGTGTCCTTGGATTCCGTTATCTGACACATATAAGGACACTTTTCATAGAGACTTTGCAAGTATTCTGTCAGGTATGCAGCGAGGGACAGGTCTAAGTGCTGGAAGAGTGTTTATTAGCAGGTGTAATATTTACGAAAACAAACTAAGGCAAGTAACAAAACCGAAAGCAGAGAGTCATAAACATGGTGAGAAATAAATGTGACGGTGATAATAATTCGCAAAACCTCTGTGTCCTTATATGTGCATGCTGATTGCGCTCAAATCAGCATCAGGTGTTTCCCCATTACGACTGGGTCTCGTGAGTAAGCGTGACCACTTGAGCGAGCGAAGGCGTGACAGTCAAGTGTTCGCCTGCTGTCTGACCACAACTTTTAGCTCACCTGTATATCCCCATGCATCGTCACCAAAATTCCCCAAAGCATCGTGAGCTGTAGTGTGGCTGTAACTTTATTACATCTCCATCCTAAAACACACACCTGGATTTTGTAGGTCTAGCCGAGTAAAGTGCATTAAGCTAGTGTAGAAAGGGTCTTTGTCTTCGTTCTCAACATACTTTGGAATACGGGATGAGAAAATTGTCCAAAGGTCAGACAGTTAAACCATCTGAAGGATAATGTCTTGCTTCCTCTACACATGATTCAGCAACTCACTGCACATGACTGAGTATCATGCAGCGCACACACTTTCATTGTGGTCATGTTTCTTCGAGGGATTGCCCGTTTCAGTTTCCCCAGACAGGATTAGATTGTGGCTTTTCTGACAGCTTGATTGCTTACGTGTGTGCATGAGTAAGACAGAGAGAGAAAAACACACAGCTGGACAACCCTAGATAAAAGCTGCAATCCCTGCCATCGTGCCCCCCAAACTTCCTGAGCTTTGATAATCCCGGTCCTAATCTGTACATTCACCCTAATTTGGCCCATCTGTCTCTTACCCCAGTGTTCTACAGGTGCCAAAAATTAAGCTAAATGTGCTAATTTTTTTTTTATAATTATACCTACGGGACACTTTTTCCATGGAATAAAAACATGTATTCTATTCCCTTCTAGTGGGTTTACTAATGGCATGCAATATTATCATATCACTTACCCTCCGTGTATTACGCCACTCTCTCCAATGGAGAATGAGTATGCAATATTGTTACAATACTGCACGTTGTCAAAACAACACCACATCACACATATGAGCTCATGCGAAGATCCAATGACAAAACGTTTCTGCTGCGCATGCACACAAGCATTTCTTTGTCGGCTGGAAAAGAGAGGATACGAGGCTAATCCAGTGCTTGGTGCAAGCACTAAATAAATAAACTGATAACTGAAACTAAAGACTCACTGAACACCCGAAAGACTACCAAAACTTCATTATATATTCTTCACACATATTTACAAGAGAAAAACAGACCAACGGACATCGAAAAACTGGAAAAGAGACACGTCAGAGATGTAAAACGTCTGTGCTAGTGACTGTGACAGTTTGTACACAAACATGGCCGCGAGGTTTGCTTCATTAAAAGCAGAAGATTTTGAGAGAATTTTGTAAGAGAAAGACGCACTGAAGGCTACCAAAAATTCACTGGATACTCTTCACGCATATTTACAAGAGAAAAACAGACCAACAGACATCAAAAAACTGGAAGAGAGAGCAATAGCGAAAATATTGTCAAAGTTCTACTTGGAGGTGAGGAAAAGTGACGGAGACTTTTACAAGAGGACGTCACTCGTGGACTTCACTCAGCAAAGCCCTTTTGTTGTGAACAACTGCAATGTAACGATTAACTATGACCAAAAGTAACTTTGACCTTGAACTGTCAACCTGGACACAGCTGGTATACAAGTTGGGTTGTTGTTCAGGCTTTTTGGACTTGTACCATTTTTATTGTTAGAACTTTGACTTTGTACAGTACATTGGATTGACAGAACATTCGATCAGAATCAGCATTCAATATTGGCAAGTTACCCCGTTCTTAACTTTTTGTAAAATCTATAATTGCTCTGTTGAATGTGTATATAAAATAATAATAATAATAATAATAATAGCTTTTTTTCATGGTATATCAGATATATTGCATTCAGCTACTTGTCGACTCGTTCAGTATCATGCTAGCTGAATGGAATATATATCTGATATACCATGAAAAAAAGCCAGTCAATATTATTTAAATATGTCTAGATAAAAACAACTTGGATCATAATATCTTTTGTTTGAACCCACCCAGTTTTCAAGTGATCAGTCATCAGACAGGTATGTAATAATCTCACAGCTAGCCTGCACAAAAAAAAAAGGGGGGGGGGGCAGCTAGCTCTGTCTTTACACATACACCGCAACGTGAATAAACGATGTGAGAACATTGTTGATGAATTTAATGCAATATTAAATATTCACATTAAAAGTGATGCAATTATGCAAAAATTTCACAAAAACCACAAAAATAATTGCGCGACAATGGAGTCAGCAGGCAATGAGCTGGTGCTTATTCTTCCCCCCCCCCCCCAAAAAAAAAAAAAAAAATAGGGGGGGGGGGGGGGGGGGGGGGGTTGGCCACATCATCTCCTGAGAAGTCGGTCAGAAGGCTTGGTTTCTCTGCTTGGTTCAGGAGTTGCAGCAGTGTGATGACGTTTCCCCAACCTGCGGCCTTATTAGTTGAATGCATTCCTTTTGCAGATGAAACAACAAATCACCACAGACCAAGTTGAACCGTACATGTCTGGTTCTCTAAAAACAGAAGCAGCTTCTCCTAAAGTGCAATTCAAAGCTTCAGGAGTTTGTCACTCAAGCATCTGCCCTTACTAGCCTACAAAACCGGCACAAGAAAAAAAATTTTAAAACATCTTTACATAACGATACCTCGTTTTGGTTGCATGTCCTGAACATTTAAAAATGACAAAACATTTAATCTACAAGTTTGGAACAGTTATCTGTCATTTTCAGTAGCGTTGATTGTAGGGATGTTAACCGATGACCGTTTGACCGATGGTTGACCGAATCAACGTCAACCAGTTAATTTTTTTTTTGGTTGTCGGTTAAAAAAAAAAAAATCAATCGTTTTGAAGCTGCTGATTTTGGAGCGGAGAACCTGGAATTCTGTGTTGTAAACGCTTGGGGCATGCCATGTGGTGTAAGGACGACAGCTGACAAATCAGAAAACACCCATTCAGTCATGTCCCGCCCTCCCGCCCCAGTTGAAGACAGCTGCCACTCGGCGAAAGAAAAGTGTAGACACAGGCTTTTTAGCTTACAAATTACTATTCTGTTTTTTTTTTAATTATTATTAGAAGGCACATCGAGTTTAGTCCTGCCTTGGCCAGTGCATTCTGAAAGTATGTTTCGATCTGTAGCCAACAATGCATGTTATTGCAGATCATATCTCTCCACACAAACTAAAGGCGCAGATGCCGACTTTTGTAGGGAAGGGGAGAGAATGAAATGATGGCGGTGTCTGGAGGGGGAGTGACAAATGCAGCTTTTATGTCTGTGAGCCAAGTTGGTGATGGCTTCAGAGCAACTTCAATACCATGCAGTAATGGCGTGTTGATATTGGTAACGGCGTTATAATGATTGTAGCTAATTAATTAGATTACCCGGCGTTATAACAGCCTTTATTTTAACGCCGTTATTCCCATCACTGAATGTTATGTACTTCTTCTAGCACTTGACTTTATTTTCAACGCCATCGTGGCCAACTGAAACTGTCTCTAAGCTGGAGCCATTTGTCCTCCGCTCCAATACAAAACAAACCCCTCGACATCAGTGCCGCGTTGGACTAAATGTTTCGCGCTGTAGAAAAGGTAATGTGAGTGGAGGGCAGCGACTGGGACTGAATGTGCGGATGCTCGCGGTTAGATTTAGAATAGATTCTAATAATTCCAATTCTAGAATTTTAAACAGGGATGCAAACGGCGCGCCTTTTGGCAGATGCCGCCTTTTTCACGGCTGAATCGTGCAGATCTGATTTTTTTTAGGGGGAGGGCGTTGGAGTGTCTGAATAATTTCATCACAGTAAATTCTGTATTAAAATGACTAAATAAGCAAATGCTGTTACAGTCCATGAAACATAGGAAGTATGAGTATGAGAAGAAAACAGTAAATCAGAAAGCTGCGCACGTTTTCGCGGAAGCTGCGCAAATGTGCGCAGCTTTCTGATTTACTGTTTTCTTCTCATACTTCCTATGTTTCATGGACTGTAACGGCATTTGCTTATTTAGTAATTTTAATTCAGAATTTACTCTGATGAAATTATTCAGACACTCCAACGCCCCCCCTAAAAAATAAAATCGGATCTGCACGATTCAGCCGTGAAAAAGGCAGCATCCGCCAAAAGGCGCACCGTTTGCATCCCTGTTTAAACTCATAGGTTAACCGACTTTAACTGGCTAATGAGGCTCGGTGGTCGGTCAAGATTTTTTTTAGTTTTCGCCATCCCTAGTTGATTGACATCACACATCAACACATGCCAGAAACATATGGCTTTAAGTATGGCAAGGGTAACACTGCATCTCTCTCTCACTGTGTCTCTCTCTCACACACACACACTCTCAGTCTTCCTATTCTTTGCCTGGAGCCAGAGCTAATCAGGATGAAAATCAGCTAACAGTTACAGGACCGCTGTTTTCCACTGCTGTATTGGACATTGTGGATCAACACAATACACATTACAGCTATTCAGAGTCAATTAAGAACCTGTCTGACTTTAAACAGGTGGTGTTCACACACTAAATACATTAACATTTAATCCAAATACACACATTTTTGCAAAATCAACATTCATCACATTTTCTGTTTAACCAACATCTCACCTATGCAGAAACATTACTTCAGGATGGTCATCACAATTAAACCATCGAGAATTTTACATCTCCAAGCACGACACTCATGGAGATTGAAATATTAACTACGCTAAAGCTTTTTTAATTCTTCTAGTAAATAATTAACTCAATACAAGTATGCAAATGAGACAAAAGTGTCCCTGCAGATCTGAAATGCACCCAAGTATAAGCAGGACTTTCCCCAAAGCGTGGATACGCGATGCTCTGTTGTGCGACGTCAGCGCCGCATCATCACTTGCGCGCACAAATGACAAAAAAAAAAAAAGGGCCATAAATGGAACAATGTAGAGTACTTTCTGCACCTAAATATCTCCTATTCCCCTCTGAAAAGGAGTAATAACTATAGAAATAAGAAGATATTGTAATATATAGGTCTAGACTATCCTGGTACTCAACCCAGAAGTGAAAATAAAGGGTTTCGCTGTGTGCACTGACTGCCATTTGCAACTGTACATAAAGCCACGTTCTAGACGCTGGGCACTAGATGGCGCTGTTGCATGATTTGCCCTCGATTCTGTTCCTGGCATCGTGGAATTGTTAAATGAAGAGGCGTGCTATATTGTTCATTATTATACACACGGGCCATTTTGTCCATGGAATAAAAACATGTATTCTGTTCCCTTCTAGTGGGTTTATTGACGGCATACAATATCATATTGCTTATCCTTCGTGTATTACGCCACTCTACCCAATGGAGAATGAGCGTGCAATCGTTGTCAAGACAACACTACGTCACACATCGGAGCTCATGTGATGATCCAATGACAACTTTTCTGCTGCGCATGCGCACAATCATTTCTTTGTTGGCCAGGAAAAAGAGAAGACAGGGTTAATTCAGTGCTAGGTTTAAGCACTAAATAAATAAACTGAAACCGAAGATGGGGCTGAACACCCAAAAGGCTACCAAAACTACATTAGATATTCTTCACACATATTTACAAGAGAAAAACACACCAACGGACACTGACAAACTGGAAAAGAGACAAGTCGGAGATGTAAAACTTCCATGCTAGTGAGCGACTGACAGTTTGTAAACAAACAAGGCTGCGTCGTCTTCCACTCATTCAGTATCATGTTAGCTGAATGGAATATATCGGATATACCACTCAATGCCAGCCAATATTATGCATTTTTTGTTGTGCAATAAATTTTTTTTTTGCGGTGCAGTTTATATCAAATCCTGCGCTCTGATTGGCTGGCGAGCGGGTCCGTATCCTATGGTACGGACCCCAGTTACGGACCTCTGGCGACTTGCTCATTCACAACAAACACAGTAGAATTTTTGTCAACATTTATTTTTTTTTATAAGATTTATTTATAAGATTATCAAAAATCTTATAAATTTTTGCCAGCATTTCTCAGGAAAATAGCATTAATTTTACAGCATGGATAGCGATAACGACAGTGTTCACAGCGAAAGCAAGTTTTACTACCCTGAGGAAGACGAAATAAAAGAAAACATTTCAGGAGAAAGCTAAAAACCTCCAACTTGCTAACGCCGAGCAAAAACATAGCTGAATCCTGAATGACTCCTATTTGTATAAATAGGGGACTACATAGGCGGCAAAATGTAGTTTTTTTTTTCCTACCATGGAAGTGCACTTGTATACCGAGGAGGAAGCAATTTGCATTACAGCCGTGAATGAGGATTCAAAATGGCGGCTCGGCTCAGTTTTCTTTTTCAGGCGCTCTCGTTTTCTGTTAGAATTTGGTAAAGAAAAAAATAAAAAATATATTATTTACCAGCTTAAGGTTGGTCCGTATCGTGAAAGATCGTGACCTCGGCCTTGAATACTGACTTCGGCCCAGAAGGCCTCGGTCAGTACTTCAGTACTTTCAAGACCTCGGTCAAGGTGTTTCACGATACGGACCTCCCAGCTGGTAAATAACACACACACACACACACACACACACACACACACACACTAGTGTTTTCATTTCAAATCTAATTTTGCCCCTTGCAAACGTGACAAGGTAAAAAAATAAATGTTGAATTGTGCCGAAACCAGCCCTAGATGCAACCAAAATGCACCATTTGAAGTCTCCATTTGAAGACCCCCCACCAGCAGCCGGCCCTTAGGAGCTGGGCTCCACATCAGTAGCACTGCTCTGATATTTTTTTTCTGGGGAAAAGCCCTGCTCAGGGTGAGAGAATATGGGAAGAGGCAGTCAGTGGCAGACCCCATTACAATCACACCACTACAAGAGATATGAGAGGCAGGATATGATTGTATGACTTTGTTATTTCTAATATCTGATATACACCGATCAGCCATAAAATTAAAAAACACTGACAGGTAATGCAAATTACATTGATTATGTTGTTACAGTGGCACCAGTCAAGGGGTAGGATATATTAGGCAACAAGTGAAGAGTCAATTCTTGAAGTTGATGTGTTGGAAGCAGGAAAAATGGGCAAGCGTAAGGATCTGAGTGACTTTGACAAGGGCCAAATTGTGATGGTTAGATGACTGGGTCTGAGCATCTCCAAAATGGCACATCTTGTGGGGTGTTCCCAGTATGCAGTGGTTAGTACCTTTCTGTTTTAGCCAGCATCAACTTTTCCAGCAGTTTGTGCTACAACAGCTCTTCTGTGGGATTAGACTATATGGGCTAGCCTTCATGCTCTATGTGAAATCAACGAGCCTTTGACACCCATGACCCTGTCACCGGTTCACTGGTTGTTCTTCCTTGGGCCACTTTTGGTAGGTACTAACCACTGCATACCGGTAACACTCCGTAAGATGTGCCATTTTGGAGATGCTCAGACCCAGTCATCTAGCCATCACAATTTGGCCCTTGTCAAAGTCACTCAGATCCTTATGCTTGCCCATTTTTCCTGCTTCCAACACATCAACTTCAAGAACTGACTGTTCTCTTGCTGCCTAATATATCCCATCCCTTGAGAGGTGCCAATGGTAACAACATGTAATTTACTTCACCTGTCAGTTTTGTTTAATTTTATGGCTGATCAGTGTGTGTCTCATACTCCTCGTATCCAAAAACGTTTAAATAAACTGTTTTCGGTCTTTCAAAACAAATAAATAAATAATAGAAATCATTCGAGCACAGACTAGTTCCAAACAGTCTAAGGCAATGGAAAAGGATCATATGCCATTGCCAACAAGGAACTGCTTTTGATTTAAAATGCGTTTATTTAGCAGTCCCATTCTTCTGCATGAAAATGTGTTGCGTGACTCCAGTAAATCAGTTTATTAGTAGTTCACTGAGGAACACCATGCACTCAAAAAACACCAACTGGCGACAGTAAATGCCACATTACTGCTTTTTTATGGAATCAATTTTGTGCCAAAATGTTCATACAATACTTTTGAAATATCAAACAAAAACGACAAATCAAAATACAAAAAAACAAAAAAGTAAATTTTTTTAGACTGGCAAACAAATTATTCGTGTAATCGTGCAAAAATATCAGTCTATTACTCTTCAGAAACCTTTTATTTTTGTTCCGCATCTTTCTCGGTTTTGTTTGACGTAATTTATTTTGGTTGCGATTCCAGCTACGCTCAGCCATTCCCTACTCGGATTTTGGCGGACTGTTTGACGAGTGACCGATCCATTGACGATACACAAGGATCGAGTGGACTTCAGTGGCGACTATGATATTGAATTAATTCAACAGTGTAAATTCAATATCATAGTCGCCACTGAAGTCCACTCGATCCTTGTGTATCGTCAATGGATCGGTCACTCGTCAAACAGTCCGCCAAAATCCGAGTAGGGAATGGCTGAGCGTAGTTGTCAGTCAAACACAAGTTACCCAATGGGAATGCATTCCTGGACAGCCCACCCACACGTGAAGTTTGTGTCAAAACTGCAAGCAAAAAGTCAGGGAGCACGAACGAGAAAGCTGGAATCGCAACCAAAATAAATTACGTCAAACAAAACCGAGAAAGACGCGGAACAAAAATAAAAGGTTTCTGAAGAGTAATAGACTGATATTTTGCACGATTACACGAATAATTTGTTTGCCAGTCTAAAAAAAATGACTTTTTTTTTTGTATTTTGATTTGTCGTTTTTGTTTGATATTTCGAAAGTATTGTATGAACATTTTGGCACAAAACTGATTCCATACTTTTTAAGCAAGAACACTGTTCTTGATGACTGTCAGTGGTGTTGATGGTTAATCAGGGTTTGGTGTTACACTGTACATGCAGAAATGTGGACAAATGAGAGTGCATGAATATCACATCCTCTGATGGACTTTATTTGAAAGGTTGGACAAATCAGTAGCCTGGGCATGTAGGATATGCGGATTTTGCCAGGGACATTAGGCTTTTTTTGTTTTGAATACATACTGACAGGTGAACAAGGTTGCTCAACAACCAGAAAAAGAAAGCAATAAAACTGCTTCCTATTCATTTTAACGAAAGTTATCATTTGTTATGTATACCAAGTCCAAAAGACAGATACCTGACTATCAACCCATATGTGCTTGTTGAACATCCCATTCCAGAGTTAGTCCCCTTTTGCTCAGATGTGAGCGAAGGCTACGATTAAATCTCACACCAGTTCTCACCTCACGTATGCAAGATTTGAGTCAGCGCAAACATGCCATACAGCACAGTAAAGTAAACCTGGCTAAGGGCAGAATTGTTATTAGATTACATATTCTGACCAGCACCTAAGCATATACAACCACATACTGCATTCATCATTTAAAAACGTACAGCGGAAGATAAAATGTATTTTGTAAAGGCCTACATCGACTGTGTCATATCCTTAACATACACTAAACAGGTTATTTTCAAACTGTTTGTGATTCAGAGTAACGAGTGGCAATTAAGTCGCTTTCATCACCAGGTTGGTAGTGTATCAGCAAGGGGGATGGAGGACACGTGCTCAGTCTTGCAGCTCGCAGTTGCCTGGCTTCATGTGGCTCCAGGCCAGTTTATCTACCCAAAGGCTGAACAGTAGTGGTGCCCGTCTCTGATTGATCTGAAACATCATTACGTCAGCCATCCATCACTAGCGATGATGACTGCTTCATTAGGATGCGCAAAAATGCAGATGGGCCGCGAGGCCTGCACCAGAGTGACAGAGCCGTCCGCAGCGGCAGCACGAATGGGCCGACCAAGCTGCCATGGAATGCTTGGCCTTGTGAGCTCTCATATACTATTCTCCTCTCCTAGCGAAGCACCCTGCACGGCAAGGTAAGACAAACGATGTCGTGCCCCCATTGTGTTGTCTCTCTGGACCTCCAGACCTGATGCAAAGTGGTGCCTGATGGGTATGGAAGTTGCCCCGCAGTGACAACTGACTTACCGAGTGATGCCTTCCATTGGCCATTTGAGTGGCTCTTCCACATGCCATCTGGTGGTGTGCCATTGACCCTGTTGGGCTCATCTACCACACTGCACCAAAAAGCACCCTACTTCCAGCGCCTTATTGGTGATGTACTATTTAACCCATAGCTGGAACCCAGGTAGGTGTTACCACTCGGGTCAGAGCAGACCTGGGAGCAATGGTAATTCAGGGGTAACTCCACTTTCCCCCAACACTCAAGTCCTCCCAGATGTGAGACTCACCACCAGTTGCAGTTTAAAAAGTCATACCCAGAACTAAACATCATTACAGAACATTATTATATACAGTAGATAGACCATCACAGATGTACAAGTTAAATATTAAAACATCACCTGGAGTTCGATTATCGACAGCAGCACTTGACCACAGCAGTGATCTCTTTCCATACTCAATTTCTCGGACTACTTATGATGCTACTTTTCAGGCTGCCAAATAGAAATAATTCATTCAACTGTCTTTGCATGGCCTGTTGGCCAAATTACGCCTCCCCATGTCGTAAAGTCTAGGGCCAGGGCCTCTAAATTGAGAATATTTTTTTTTGGGGGGGGGGGGGGGGGATTATTTAAATGATGATTTAAAGCCAGGGGCGGCATGGTGGTGTAGTGGTTAGCGCTGTCGCCTCACAGCAAGAAGGTCCAGGTTCGAGCCCCGTGGCAGGCGAGGGCCTTTCTGTGCAGAGTTTGCATGTTCTCCCCGTGTCCGCGTGGGTTTCCTCCGGGTGCTCCGGTTTCCCCCACAGTCCAAAGACATGCAGGTTAGGTTAACTGGTGACTCTAAATTGACCGTAGGTGTTAACGTGAGTGTGAATGGTTGTCTGTGTCTATGTGTCAGCCCTGTGATGACCTGGCGACTTGTCCAGGGTATACCCCGCCTCTCGCCCATAGTCAGCTGGGATAGGCTCCAGCTTGCCTGCGACCCTGTAGAACAGGATAAAGCGGCTACAGATAATGAGATGAGGTTTAAAGCCATCACTTTATCAATGCCCAATCACCCTTACGCTGTGATTGGTGAGGTACAAACGTTTCAGGAATCACACATGAACCCTCATGTACGATGACTTCTGCATTTGGATGTGCGCTGGTTTCGATGTTAGATTAATAAATGAAGGCCGGTGTGTTTCAAGGTGCTCAAACTACAGCACAGGTTACTTGCTCTAACCCCTACTACATGTGATCTGCTGTCTATAAAATTATTGTATTCCAGGCTGATTAATTCTCACACAGATGACGGACGATCATCTCGGTATCAAGAACAGGTATATGGAAACACGGGCAAAACACAGGGAAAGTCCTGCGCATGCAACTGCCCTGCTGTAAGCAACAGTCACCTTGTGGTTAATCGCACTGAGAAAATAAAAACTCTCTATTAGATCTTGGCGATAGAGCTGAACATTTTTACAGGATAAAATGTAATTTCAGCCAATGTTGATAATTACTGATAACTTTTAAATGACCCATGATTAATAATTACCAGGAGAAAAAAGGTTGAATTGAAACATTTTATCAACAGTGTTTCTCCACACGCAGACTTTACTCGCCAAGGAATATTAACAGCCTCCCAAAGTATATTTGGCGACACATTTTAGCAAATATGTAAGAAGAATGAGAAGGTTCTGTTTCTGAGAGTGATAGATAAATAATAATGAACATAACGTACTTTTATGCTGGAATGACTGACCAAATAACCGGCCACATGAACAGAGAGCTTTCACATGCTGTACAATCTTAATCAGTCTGCACCTTACATGCTTTTGTCAACATTACCATGACAACATAGAACACTAGAGTCCAGGTCAGGGCATTCAGTTTTGTATAATTTTTTTCCCTAGCCTGTTTAACTGATTAGTAAGGTCCTGGTCACACAACAGCTCGCGATGGATTTGTGAAGACTTGGCGATGAAAAATTAGTAGCACTGCCACAAATTGAGAGATACACTGCGAATGCTCGCCAAGCTTCACGAGTTGTTTTTTTTTTGCGTCTTCACCTCGTGAGTGGCCAAAAAAGTCACGAAAAATTTCAATGCAATGTTTTTGTCAGCAAACTAAGTGGTGAATACTCACATACCTCTTTTCCACCAAATCAGTTCCAGGGCTGGTTCGGGGCCAGTGTTGGTTCACAACTCGTTCAACTTGCGAGCCAGCTTGCTTTTCCATAGCTCGGGGTGCTAAGCGGAGCTACGTCATTACGTCGCTGTATACGTCAGTTACGTCGCTGCGTTTGCATAAACCTTGGCGTGAATATCGAAGCAACAACACCATGGAGAAGCAGAAGCAACAACAACAATAATGGATGACTTCGCGTTTGTACAGCTGCTGCTTCTCGTCGCTTAAAAATGGCGACCTTTCGCAGTCTTGTATTTCTTAACAACTCCGCCCCCCCGCTGACGTAAGAGGTTCTTTCCTCTGGCCCAGCAAAGAGTTGGTGCTAGCCTGGAACCGGTTTTTCTGGCCCCAGAGCCAGTTCTTTGTCAGTGGAAACAGAAAACCTGGTTCCAAACTAAGCACTGACCCCAAACCAGCCCTGGAACTGCTTTGGTGGAAAAGGGGCAACAGATGGATTTGGGAATACTTCCCGAAGCTTGGGCAACCTTTGTCGAGCCTCTTGAGATGCATTTGCTCCGAATCCATGTCCCCGATGCTCGCAGGAGCCTCAATAAACACAGTGGCTCGGCATAGCCTAACCTTCACTAAGGCTTAAAAAGGTGCATTTACATTTGGAGATCCTTCGGAGCACATTGTGCGCACACTTGGGACCCAGTCATTATGGGAAACATCTGATGCTAATTTGAGTGCAATCAGCACATGCGTATAAGGACGCTGTTTTCATAGACTTTGCAAAGTATTCTGTCAGGTACGTGGCGGGAGAGGGAAGCAAGTCCAGGAAGAGTGTGTTTACTAGCGGGCGTGATATTTTCAAAAACAGAACATGAAGCAAGGTCAGAGTAACAAAACACAAATGAAATAGAGCCATAAACATGGCTAAAAACAAACATGCCAGTGATAATGATCATACTTTGCGATGTCTCTGTGAAAACAGTGTCCTTAAATGCACGTGCTGACTGCGCTCAAATCAGCATCAGGTGTTTCCCATAATGACTGAGTCCCAAGAGTACGCGTGCACTCCGTGAGCAAGCATGGCTGCTCGAGCCATGCCAGATTCAAGTGCACAAAGGCATGACAGTCAAATCTTTGCCTGCTGCGTGACCACAACTTTTAGCTTACCTTTACAGTGGTGCTTGAAAGTTTGTGAACCCTTTAGAATTTTCTATATTTCTGCATAAATATGACCTAAAACATCATCAGATTTTCACACAAGTCCTAAAAGTAGATAAAGAGAACCCAGTTAAACAAATGAGACAAAAATATTATACTTAGTCATTTATTTGAGGAAAATGATCCAATATTACATATTTGTGAGTGGCAA
Organism: Neoarius graeffei; assembly: GCF_027579695.1. Lineage (NCBI taxonomy): Eukaryota > Metazoa > Chordata > Actinopteri > Siluriformes > Ariidae > Neoarius > Neoarius graeffei. Next base: position 20,796,301 of record NC_083580.1, on the reverse strand, counting down.
AAGTATGTGAACCTTTGCTTTCAGTATCTGGTGTGACCCCCTTGTGCAGCAATAACTGCAACTAAACGTTTCCGGTAACTGTTGATCAGTCCTGCACACCGGCTTGGAGGAATTTTAGCCCGTTCCTCCATACAGAACAGCTTCAACTCTGGGATGTTGGTGGGTTTCCTCACATGAACTGCTCGCTTCAGGTCCTTCCACAACATTTTGATTGGATTAAGGTCAGGACTTTGACTTGGTGATTCCAAAACATTAACTTTATTCTTCTTTAACCATTCTTTGGTAGAACGACTTGTGTGCTTAGGGTCGTTGTCTTGTTGCATGACCCACCTTCTCTTGAGATTCAGTTCATGGACAGATGTCCTGACAGTTTCCTTTAGAATTCGCTGGTATAATTCAGAATTCATTGTTCCATCAATGATGGCAAGCCGTCCTGGCCCAGATGCAGCAAAACAGGCCCAAACCATGATACTACCACTACCATGTTTCACAGATGGGATAAGGTTCTTATGCTGGAATGGACCGTTTTCCTTTCTCCAAACATACCGCTTCTCATTTACACCAAAAAGTTCTATTTTGGTCTCATCCGTACACAAAACATTTTTCCAATAGCCTTCTGGCTTTTCCACGTGATCTTTAGCAAACTGCAGATGAGCAGCAATGTTCTTTTTGAAGAGCAGTGGCTTTCTCCTTACAACTCTGCCATGCACACCATTGTTGTTCAGTGTTCTCCTGATGGTGGACTCATGAACATTAACATTACCCGATGTGAGAGAGGCCTTCAGTTGTTTAGAAGTTACCCTGGGGTCCTTTGTGACCTCGCTGACTATTACATGCCTTGCTCTTGGAGTAATCTTTGTTGGTCGACCACTCCTGGGGAGGGTAACAATGGTCTTGAATTTCCTCCATTTGTACACAATTTGTCTGACTGTGGATTGGTGGAGTCCAAACTCTTTAGAGATGGTTTTGTAACCTTTTCCAGCCTGATGAGTATCAACAGCGCTTTTTCTGAGGTCCTCAGAAATCTCCTTTGCTTGTGCCATACTCCCACAAACGTGTTGTGAAGATCAGACTTTGAAAGATCGCTGTTCTTTAATCAGGGTGCCCACTCACACTGAGGGCGGCATGGTGGTGTAGTGGTTAGCATGGTCACCTCACAGCAAGAAGGTTCCGGGTTCGAACCCAGCGGCTGGCGAGGGCCTTTCTGTGTGGAGTTTGCATGTTCTCCCCGTGTCTGCGTGGGTTTCCTCCGGGTGCTCCGGTTTCCCCCACAATCCAAAGACATGCAGTTAGGTTAAGGTGGGGCAGCCTTGGGCTGAGGTGCCCTTGAGCAAGGTACCTGACCCCTGACTGCTCCCCGGGCGCTCTGGTGTGGCTGCCCACTGCTTTGAGTGTGTGCGCGCGCGTGTTCACTGCTACAGATGGGTTAAATGCAGAGGATGAATTTCACTGTGCTTGAAGTGTGCATGTGACGAATAAAGGTTTCTTCTTTCTTCTTCTGTCATCCCATTGATTGAAAACACCTGACTCTAATTTCACCTTCAAATTAACTGCTAATCCTAGAGGTTCACATACTTTTGCCACTCACAGATATGTAATATTGGATCATTTTCCTCAATAAATAAAATGACCGAGTATAATATTTTTGTCTCATTTGTTTAACTGGGTTCTCTTTATCTACTTTTAGAACTTGTGTGAAAATCTGATGATGCTTTAGGTCATATTTATGCAGAAATACAGAAAATTCTAAAGGGTTCACAAACTTTCAAGTACCGCTGTACATCACCATGTATCGCTACCAAGACACCTCATTTTCATCGATAACACATCGCAAAGCATCGAAAGCTGAAGTGTGACCGTAGCTTAAAAGGACATTAATGGTCCATACACATTTGGTCATACTATGTGTGTGTCGGTAACAAATTTATAGGCAATTTTTGTTTTTATGATTAGAAAAGGCAGATACAAGACGTGGTTGTCGCAGATAGATAATGTTACAATACATTATGTGCATTTAGCGTATGCCCTTATCCAGAGCGACATACAACATACCTAGTGCAGCCTGGGGAGCAGTTGGGGGTTAGATGCCTTGCTCAAGGGCACTTCAGCCAGTCCTGCTGGTCCAGGGAATTGAACCGGCAACCTTTTGGTCCCAAAGCTGCTTGCGTCTCTAACCTTTAGGCCATGGCTTCCTCATAACATGCATGATTTCCTAAGCAGCATGGGCGGAGCAGAACACAACGTGATCCAAAAAATCATAAGATGTCGAGAATTTTCTGTGGCAGCAGGTAATCGTGACTATTCCGCTCGTTACCACGTCAAGTATATTTAAGCCCTGTGGGAAACACTGCTCATTCTCTCACGCCACGCGGTTTCTGTTGTCACATGTCGATGGTGCAACTGAATAATACATCTGTTAAACCAGAGATCGAAACGGGCGGTCGCCCACTCGCCAATGCGAACTGGAAAGGGTACGGGCGACTAGTGACATGTACTCGACCAAGTGGGCGACTGGCTTGCCACGCTATATATCAAACTACTCACTGCCTCGATGGTTTCTATCAATGATTCTCGCCCATTTTAAGCAGAACTTGGTCTATTTTACCGTTTTTTACGATAATTTAAATCAATTTTGTGAGACATTTGTCAAGTTGGCATAGACGCGGGCGCCGCCATATTGTTTACGTGCGCAGTATACACCGCTACATTCAGCATGGCTGCGCGAAGTTTCCTTTCTTCCCGTTCATTTTCGTTGCTCCGAAAATTCCACCCAAATCATCCACCAATCCATCTAGGAATCAGAATGAGCCAAATCAACCTAGCACCAGCAAGGATACACGGATCAACCAACCTAAGCCCTAAGGTTTCGAAGATTGTGATGATAACGAGATGACCGAGGAAGAAGTTTATAGACAGTTGAAATTGATCACTCATGTATAATATGGTTGTATTATATGAATAAATATATAAAAATCGGCTTGAAATTTGTAATTATAAATACGGACCAGTGCTACTCCATTCGGACCAGTACCTCTGAGAGGCACTGGTCCAAATGGACCACTGCTCCCAAATTCCCGTTTCGATCCCTGTTAAACGTGAGGCTGCTTTCTTCACTCCATCAACAAGGGATACAATAGTCTGCTTGAGAGCCAGGTAAAGAGACCGCCTGAGGTTTGTTCATGGAAATTAACTTTGTCTGTTCATTATGCTGGCGGTTTTCCTTCTATACATTTAAGTGAAACCATTGAATAATCTCTCAAACAATTTTCTTCCTGCTATTGAATTGCATCAACAGTACTTATCGCCCAGGCCTACTCTCCATAATGCTAGGACACAATACATCTTCACTGCAGAGGTCACTAGGATGTGGATAAAACAGCTCAGAGGAGTTGGTGTCTTAAACGGAGACAATACTTATCTCAAGGAATTTTATATGGTGTCAATGTTATTATTAGGATCAACGTCTACTTAAAGTTAGCTAAAATTACAGCTGTAGCTATCGATTTTTTTAGTAATCGACTATTAGAAAAGACTAAAAGACTGGAATCCTAAAATGAACAAGTAATTGGTTTCCTTTATATTAAAAAAAAAAAATTATTACTTAAACTGCATACAATGTTATTATAATCAAACTGAAAGATGTTTAGTGCATTTAAGTGCCATTTTACATTCTGGGTTTGAAAGAAAAAATTTTCTGAAATGGAAAAAAAATTTGAATTAAAAAATTAAATTGGTTAAAAAAAAAAAGTATACATAAAACCTACAAGGCATTAATAACAAAAGCAACAAACACTGCCTTTAAGTTTAAACTTCTCATCTCATCTCATTATCTCTAGCCGCATTATCCTTCTACAGGGTCGCAGGCAAGCTGGAGCCTATCCCAGCTGACTATGGGCGAAAGGCGGGGTACACCCTGGACAAGTCGCCAGGTCATCACAGGGCTGACACATAGACACAGACAACCATTCACACTCACATTCACACCTACGGTCAATTTAGAGTCACCAGTTAACCTAACCTGCATGTCTTTGGACTGTGGGGGAAACCGGAGCACCCGGAGGAAACCCACGCGGACACGGGGAGAACATGCAAACTCCACACAGAAAGGCCCTCGCCGGCCCCGGGGCTCGAACCCAGGACCTTCTTGCTGTGAGGCGACAGCGCTAACCACTACACCACCGTGCCGCCCTAAGTTTAAACTTAAAAAGCGTAATGTAATACCTTACTGGAATGCTTTAAAATGAATACATGTGTATAGGTAATCGTATGGGGCAGAGTAAAATTAAGGATTAAATTTCACGAGTGATTTTGAAGTTTTGAAATTTCAAAACTTCGAAAGTACGAGTGAAATTGATCCTTAATTTTACGAGGAACCATACATTTATTTGTTTATAATATATAGGGCCAAATTCATACTTCGGAAGCCATTCAAGTTCACAACATTTGTCATTCACGTTTTCTGAACCAATCAGGGTGCAAGACTATCTTGCACGTTTGAATCAGTTTCTAAAGCGTCTTTCATCATGACATGGCAACACGACACGAGGATTTACATCTTTCAGGATTGATCCTGGAGATTTCTCTGGTCTCAGATGCCGATCCAATGCTGCCTGCATTACTTTAAGAGAGTCTGGTTCGTAATTTTCCCCATTTTCTTTCCTCACTTCTGCAGAAAACTGCGATAGCACCTTGCCTAACTCACAGCATCCATATGCCACTAGAGAGGCGTTTATTTGTCCTTCTGCGGCCCATTTCTTAAACACGGAAAGCCAAAAATTCGTACTTTTTTGGGGGGTATTTTCATTTTCGCTTGCAGCTTTCAATTGGTTGATCATTTCTTCATCAAATATAGCAAAACGCAGCATTGCTGAGTCAGCCATTTTGTTGACAAAATGTGCTAATTTTTGTAACCGTAACCAAGCAATGAACTAGCCAATAGCATTTCAGAAATACGGCCCCGTGTAAAGGAAAAAAGCCCTCCTTGATTGACCAATCAGAATTGAGTAATTTGGCCCTATGTATTATAACATTAGTAACAGCCAAAATTAATTAATAAAGCAGGGGGGAAAATAATTACCTTGTTATATTATCAAGGACAAAACTACCAATAAATTGCGGCTTCCAGATCCCGGAAAAAGGCAGCCTTGCCTCAGGGCAAATCCTGCACGACGTCACACATGGAACCCCGGTTATCTGGGCCATTTCCGTTCATCTGACTCTGTACTTGTTTACTCGCTGAAATTGGATATTGTTGGTGGAATCTTACAAAAATAATGATCGGAAAGTGCTGCGTTGTGTTTGGATGTTCAAATCCGTATACAACAGGACATTCAGTTCACGAATTTCCGAGAAATGACACTAATCTAAAGCGACAGTGGGTGAGGTTTGTGCAAACGAAGTGGGCAGATTTCGTGTCGCCTACTAATAATAAATCTGATTCATCAAGTGTTCATCACCACCAGAACGACCACATTGGAATTATTGGAGCAAAAAAGAAACCCGTTTATTTAATAAACAACATTTGACCTGATATTTAGACAGTTTGTCGATTCCCCCATTATCACCCACTTCATATTTTCTTTCAATAATTACACTGAATAAATTTACGTTTTAAAGATTACATTTCTGCATTTATTGAGGTACATGTAAATATTTTCCTTGTATTTTGCAGTGGCCAGCTTAGAATAAAAATCCACAAACCAAGCTGTGTTTCCAATTCTCTCTGGCTGGTGGTGCGCTATCAGTGGTGAGCGGGACTGCCCTGAACTGAGTGAACTGGCATCTGTTTCTCGTCTTGGGGGCTCGAAAAGATACCCATTTACTCCAGGATATCCTTGATAATCATCTGCCCCTTCATTCGACATACTGTATAAGAATCCCAATCACTATCAGAATTCTCTCCAAAGCGTGATTCCATATCGAGACCGGTCTAACCACTGCTGCGCACATGAACGAAATTGATACCTGGATCTTTGTTACACGTGTGACGTCACACACCCCTTCGAGATCTTCCGGATCAGTCTTGACAGAGTCTGTGAAAATCGGCTGACCTTATTGATTTTCCATTAATTTATGGCCTTTCGGATCAGCTATGATTCGAAAACACATGGTCAATCAACATAATGATTGTTGCTTTGTACAAGGAGAAAAGTGGGGTTTAGGGATATTAAATTTGCTACAAGTTCCAACCTAACTACAGCTCAGGCATAACATCAATCTTTGCGGTCTTATTGGAAGATTTTGCGTCATTTGTAGGAGGCATATTGTCATTTAAACAGTACCGTTCAACACCGCCCCCTGATCATTCATGGGCTAGTTTGTTGTTTATATGGGAGAGAAAACAAACGCAATACCCTTATTGTTTTATTAACAGTCACTAAAAACTAGTGCGTTGATCCTACGGTGTTTCTTATATTTATTTACTTTTAATTTATTTCGGTTTTTTGGCTCAGCCTTTGGCTGAAGCCTATAGAGGCACCTGTCTGTATGTGCATGTTTAACAGAGTTCGAGCGTGTTTAAGAATATAATTTATGTGCCAGCCTCAGATAGCCATTCCACAGTCACGGTGTGGCACCACTGTGTACTGACCATGTAAGTGTTACTTTACTTAAAGTGCATATTCTGGACCAATTTCGTGTTTGTTTTTTTTATATGAAAGTATGTCCCTTTACACACTCATCCAGAAGGGTAATTTTGCACAAGGCCATCTGTCTACAGCAGAAAAAAATAAAACAATAACGCGTCTGGAAAAATCCCAAGGGAGTCTGGAGCCAGATTCGTGACGTCACCTGCGGAAGCGCCAGCAGGCTGCGCGAGCTTTGCACGGTTTCAGTGCACAGCCTGTGTAGACCAAGCGCTCCCATTTCTCTCTCATTGTCCGGTCTTTTGGAAAACGATGAGTACTAATCCCATCAAGATTGGTGTTGCTACACCTTCCTACGATACATCTGTTAACCATTTTAATAATTACGCGATAACAAAGAAATTTGCAGAAAACCACCAGGTCGTTTTCTCATAAACAAACCAGCGCTGACGTAGGATTCAGAGGGAGGCGTCCCGCACGCGACGTCACGAAAATCAATGTTTCCCGGGAAATCCAAATGCCAAGTTTTTTCAGAGGCGGACCAATTCGCCTCAAATGTCTTGATTTCAACTGAATTTTTCTGGTATTGCTCAAGGTAAAAAAAAAAATTTGCAGAGAATGCAGAAATGTTACAGATATTTGACCAAAGTTTAATATAAAATAGAAGAATTACATTGATCTTGCTCCTGAATTTACCCGATATGCACTTTAACCTCAGCTTGCGATGTAATCTTCTGTGGCCGAGCGGTCTAGAGCGCTGTCCAGGGAAGGAACAGATTTTACAAAGTCGGCCTGAATCCTGGCGTTGACGTATTTCTGACCGGGATATTTTTTCTCTTTATGTACCGTAGCTTCCATCTCCCAATCAATCAGACAAAGGCTGAGCTCAGACCTGCACAGGTCTCTAGTTTTAACCAACTTAGTGATGACAAATAAATCTACTCGTAACTTTGCACTGGTCACGTTTGGATGTCTTGGTGTCATACTATTTATAATACACTATTCTCAATGCTCCTAATGTATATAAAAAAAAGTTTGACTCTTATAATAAAACCAAGAGCTGTCCTTGTCTACGCCTTGTGATAAAGCAACTGCAGAAACAGGACCACCGCTCATCATGGATCTTGGTTACCACTAGGGCTGCACAATTAATCGAATTTAATCGAAAATCGCGATTTTGGCTGCCACGATTAAATTAAAATCGCGATTTATTTCCATTTAAAATGCGAGCTCTGCTGTATATCTGATCAAGCACTTTTTGACCAATACTCCGCCAAACCATTAGGGGGTGAACTGACGCATGTAAGGTTTCATTACTCCGCCTAAATAAGCAAACAAGCCAAGTGCAGTGTTGCCAGATTGTTCGGTTTTAAGTGCTTTTTGGCGGGTTTTGAACATATTTTGGGCTGGAAAACGTCAGCAGCATCTGGCAACACTGGCCAAGTGCGCAGAGCTTCAGTGCAGCGGTATCTTCTTCAAGGGGTGATAGCGTGAGAGCAGAAAGAGAGTAGCGTGAGAGTAGCAGATTGAGGTGAGAGAGAAAAGCTAACTATGTCGGAACAACAGACTATTTAGCACTGGAGGCAATGCTGTGACCTGCCTTCGCTCATGTTTAAAGCCAGAGCATGTTGATAGGCTGGTCTTTCTAGCTAAAAACTTGTAGGCCTCAGTATAATGCTATGTAATTGTTGCAACTGAGTTTTTCAGTTCCTTCATCCTTTGGTAATTTCTTGGATAAATTTCATTTATTTGTCATTTGGAAATCAGAATTTCTCTTTTAAAATTTCATTCTGCACTGAAAGCTGTTCATATTGTTTGTTTGAATATAGTGAAATAAAATTTAAGTGATTTCCCTAACATCAAGAATAATCGTGATTAATAATCGCGATTACAATTTTGATCAAGATAATCGTGATTATCATTTTTTCCATAATCGTGCAGCCCTAGTCACCACACTGACATTATAACCGAGGCAATGAAAATCTGAAATCTTCAGTGGATTTTACTGAGAGTCGCTTAAGATTTTTGGCCGAGAGAAGTTCTGACCGAGTGTGCATTTATTCCTGAATAGTACCATTTAAAGAATTTACATGCGCACACACTTCATTTCCCAAACATCACTCTGGTCCCCGAGCTACAGTGACGTGAGCGAATTGTGTCAAAGCTGACCAGCGAGAGGTCTCTTCATGCGAGTGTGGTGGTGCATCAGACAGAAAACAACCACAAGTTAGTGTGAATTTTAGTGCAATTTGTCATCGGTCATAAATATGACAAGCAACAGATGCCGTTTGGGAAAAGAGAAGCAAAATGCTGCCCATTTTGTTGGTTTTTTTCCCCCTCTTAATTTCAGATGGCGTTAAATTTGCTTTTGCAGAAATGTTGATCTACCAAACTTTTCCGCTCCATTTTAATGAATTACTCATGTCAATCGATGAATCTCTGGGTCTCACGTCAGTTGTCTGACCGATATGTTTGTCGGAAACGTCAGGTTCTGACCAAGGCTTAAATCGGATATGGGTCTCTCTCAGAAACTGGGTAGTGTGGGGGAACCCCACTAAATATACTCGCAGTCAATAAACTATACGGTTTTGAATGGTGACGTTGGTTTTAATTTGAAATAAAATGATGAAAGAAATAACACATAAAACTAAATCTCTGATGTGAATATTCAGAATTTGGCAAAAATTCTGCAAATTTGTGGAAAAACTGCGGCTTGACCTGGGACATGATAAATGGTTGACTACTTCGCGTTCCCTTAAAAAGGTTGTAGTCCACTGAAAAGTCTACAGTTATCACTAATTGTATTTTAAGTTGTAACTTTATACACCTAAGGACTGGTGCGCTCACAGAATAATCATAACCGTAATAAAACATCATGCAAAATATTTGATCACCGTTGTAACTCCATTTTCCACAAACCCAAAACCAATACAATCGTGTGTTTTGATCTAAACGGAAAGCCTTGGGGTCAAGGTCACTACCTCACCAAAAGTAGTAACTTAAAATCACTACGCCATATAAAAATTTAGTTATAAATCTGTGATTTTGTTTTTTAAAACGAAAGCTGAAAGTTAGGTATAGAATATGTTTCTTACAGAATATGTTACGATGGTAGCTGGTCTTGTCTGAATTTCTGAGCTATAAAATGAGCTGTGGTCTATTTTTTACCGTAGCGTGTTATTTGTGTGCGGGGAAGGACACACATTAACAATTTGCATGTGTAGAATGGAATTTTCCACTCCAGCAGTTAGAAGTTGATCGTGCTTCCATTTGCGGTCTTTGTTACGCAAGTGATCTGTTCGGACGTTATCACTGAAAAGGTGAGTTTTGACAGTTTTATTTTGTTTTAGTCTTGCAGTATAAGGCAATAGAATGTTTCTTTTTCATCTTACTTTCATATTTCGTAGTGTTTGTGTATTTTAGGCCAATATTTTGCAACCATTGTCAATTTAGATCGAACTTTTGATAGAATCTACGACCAGTCATTTTGCCCCGCCCCCGCTCTGTCCAGTGCGGTAGTGATGTCCCGTTGCTCGCGCGCCGCAACAGAGACCCGCGCGACCTTCAGCCGGTACAGTCGCTGTTCTTTTACCACCGCCGTTATTCTCATCTTTCCGGTGTGTTCTTGATTTTTCCATTGTGTCCTATTTCGCCATATCAAATACCCAAAATGTATCATATTATTCATATTTAAGTGAATAATCAATTCAGTCATCATAACTTGGCATTTTTAACCCAAGCAATCAAAAAGAGGAAATTTATTCAATATTTTCACTCATCTGTGAAGGAGCGGCTTTAATTCTTCATGATGTAGTTATTTTATATGGAAATCAAATTTTACAAAAGCATCTGAATTGTAAATCAAAAAAATTTTCCACAGTGGAGGCCAGATAAAGCAAGATACTATCTTTATTCTTAGTAAACATGACAAAAGAAACATTGAGTGTTAGGTAAATGCAAAAAAAAAAAAAAGTAAAATTAGAAAATTTATTTTTTGACCATAAATGTCCCAAATGGGGGCAGCATGGTGGTGTAGTGGTTAGCGTTATCGCCTCACAGCAAGAAGGTCCGGGTTCGAGCCCCATGGCCAGCAAGGGCCTTTCTGTGTGGAGTTTGCATGTTCTCCCCGTGTCCGCGTGGGTTTCCTCCGGGTGCTCTGGTTTCCCCCACAGTCCAAAGACATGCAGGTTAGGTTAACTGGTGACTCTAAATTGACCGTAGGTGTGAATGGGAGTGTGAATGGTTGTCTGTGTCTATGTGTCAGCCCTGTGATGACCTGGGGACTTGTCCAGGGTGTACCCCGCCTTTCGCCCATAGTCAGCTGGGATAGGCTCCAGCTTGCCTGCGACCCTATAGAATAGGGTAAAGCGGCTAGAGATAATGAGATGTCCCAAATGAGAGACCAGTTTCTAAGACGGACCCATAAGTACGTCAGTTTTTAGACTGACAGCTGTAGTTGTTGTAACGTGTTGTGAATTGTTGCTGGCGAAAACATGAAACTTCACAGGGCTCGACATTAACGCTTGTCCGCTTGTCTGGGACAAGTGATACTTTATGTCGGACAAGTTCATCGTCTCAGTTACTTGTCCAATCGGACAAGTGCCAAAATATGCCGATATTCGGGTTACATATCAAATTTATCTGTTTATTCACATGATTTCCGAAGCATCTCACTCGACATATTGTTTTGATGAATCGCCGGATGTTTCTCTTCGGAAAGAGCGATGTGCGCATGCGCAATATTCCGCTTGCGAAACCGGCCAATACCGCTTCGTGCATTTGAGCTGAAAAGTAAACGGTCGTTTACCAGACCCTCCAGGATTTCGCGATGTTGCGATTTGCAACTTCAACGCAAATTCAACCAATCCCTGTGAATTCAGGGCGGCGTTGCAATTATATCCAATCACCGCAACTTTCCCGCAAATTTGACCAATCGTTGGCGTCGTCTTGAGGGGACGTCGACAAACTACCTTCCGCCTTACTTCCGTGTTTCCGTTCAAGAGAAGCAGCATGTGCAAGTCAGTGTTTATATAGGCTTAAATTCTGTTACTGAAAGTGTGTCATGTTTACAGTGAAGGACTGTGTGCACTTTACATTATTTTTTACTCAATACAAGAAATTAATGGATGCCAACATTTTTGCCAAAATGGTATTTTATTTTCCATTGTTTAGGCAGCTTTAGCATCATACTGTGAGATTCTGTTCAAATTGTTTTTTTTTCTTCTATGAAGCCTGAGCCATTTATTTTATTAGTTTATAATTATTGTTTAATTTAGTCTTCAGGAGAGACTGCCTGCACACAGTACTAGTATTAATAGTTTTTTTTTTCTTACATGAAAGCTGAGGCATTTATATATTATATTTTAAGGTAACTTCATGTTGTGCTGTGAGGTTCTCTGCACTTTAACTTTTGAACCAACAGGTGCATTTGGATAAGTAAAGTATTTTTAAAGTACAGTATTTTTCTGCATTTTTGTAGTCCTGGTAATCTTTTATATTGGTAAAGTTGTTTATAGGACCATTTCTCAGTGTCTTTGTTTTTTTAATCAATAGTTTTTCAGTAATAACTTAATATTTAACATATCACTCAATTTTAATCACAAAAAGACAAAAATCGCAACAATTTCTCGCAACTTTCACTTCCTCCCGCAATGTAATCGCAACAAAAACCTAAAAAACACCGCAACTTTCATCACAACCATTAAATACCATACAGAAGCCACAATGAATAATTAGACAACAATTAAATCAGTGGAGGATACCTATATATTCAAAAGTTAATAATTTAAAAATGAAAATATACTGTATAATTTTAATTTTCTGATTTTCAATTTCTCATAAATAAATTAATGATTGATGAAGTCCAATTTTTTTCTGCAGTGAATAGATTTTTGTGTTAAAGTAATTCTGGTGAAATTAGTTTATTACAAATAGTTTTTGTGTTTTTTTTTTCCTCAAATTTTTCTTCGGACAAGTCAACTTCACATTCGGACAAGTAAATTTCCTTTCAACTTGCCCGACAGGACAAGTGGTTTCAAAAGTTAATGTAGAGCCCTGCTTCACCAGGTCCACGATAGGGCAGAAAGAAGTACTGTTGCTGATGTGTAAAACATAAATAAACTAGACAGGGACACTCTAACGAGTGCAAACCCCGCCTTTTCCCTATTAAAATACATTGGGCGAAAATTTCGAAGTTCTGCCATGACCTTGACCTTTGACCTCCAAAATTTAATGGTTTCCTTCCTGGGTGATTGGCAACACGTACAAAATTTGGTCCAAATCGATCCATTGGTTCTTGAGATATCTTGCAGACACACAGACAGACAGACAGACAGACAGACAGATACACACACACACAGACTGACGCAGGTGAAAATAATAACCCCTCCGACTACTGTCGGCGGGGTTAATTAAGTGAATAAATCAGTTAATTAATAAGTTGGCATCTAATTATTTGAGTTTGTCATGCAGAAACACAGCAGTTCTTTCAGCTGGGTTACTTTCCTCAATCCTTAATTTTTTTTTTTTTCTTATGCGGCAGCACCCTATACACAGGATTCAACAGACTCTAAACCCATTAATTCTGTATCAGATAAGTTATGTATCTTATCTGATACATGGGGGGGGGGGGGGGAGTCCTCGATAAACTAATCATTTTCAGAATATAAGCCAATCTAGCTAATCAATGAACAGAAACAAATTTGATTTCTTCCACTTTTTTTTTTCGTGGTGAAGTAGATGGATGGCACCGTTTAGAGTCTAAACGGTGCCATCTACTTCTACTTCCCTCAAATGTCTTTCTATATACTAGTGTGCGCGCGCGCACACACACGTGTGAGAGAGACCATCATAACAACAGCATGAATGAAGCTCAGGCTTTCACAAATTGACTGCAGCATTTTATTTTCTGTGGTTATTTCCTGAAGCAAAACTTAGCAACATCAGAACTACCGCCACATTGATCATGTTCTTAATTAGTCATTACATATATTGTAGTCATAATTAATATACATTCATTACTAGCCTTCATCTCAACTAGCAATCGTATTGATTTACCTTAAATACTAAAGTTAACGTTACCTTGTCCGGTCTGCTCGGTGTCAAAGCCGAGGCGCTTTGATGGTAGGCCAATTCAGTCCGACAGCAGACACGCTGTACAAAGTTTTTCAGGGTTTTTTTTCCAGCTCAAAACAATCCCAAACTCTGGACACTTTCTGTTATCATCTTTGGCCAGTCTCTTCTTTTCACCCCTTACTATTTCCTCTCTCTCGCTCTGTCCATTTTGCAACCTGTGCCATCAAATTACGTCTTCGTGTCACATGTCCACAGCGTAAGCAACTTGTGCAACAGTAAATCATCAGTGCAAAACAGTGAGCTGTGCATAGTTAGAAACACTGCTTCGAGGAAAGGAATTTCCACAGATGATTTAGTTTCTCGAGGAATCATTTCAGCCCAAACTGAAAGCACCCCTTGAGTGCTTTCAGTTTATCCATTAAAACCATGGGCATGTTTTTGCTACCAATGTGAGCAAATCTAACAAAATAAGCACAAATCATCCATTCTAAAACTCATCACATGTACACATTACAATTTCATGATCTCCATTTTGGCATCGGTATTTAAAAGTGCTGACTGCAACGTTGAATTCTGGGCAAAACGTTCCATCTGTTGCTGTTTCGAGATGTTTCGCTTCTGCACACATCGTGTATCCTATGTGTGAATTAGGGCTGTGCGATATGGGAAAAAAAATGAATATCCCGATACATTTTCTCCATTTCACGATATACATCTCGATATATTTAAATCTCCTCTAAAGGACCCCATGAAATCTAACTTTTACTCTTTACTGTTTTCACTACAATCCCTGCAGATTAAATAACATTCTTGATTAACTTTACAGTTGGTTTTCAACAACACATTTTACATTTTCATGTTCGTGATTAATCACAATTGAATTGAAATAAGACTATTTTTATTCAACAAAGATGTCGCACAAACTGCAAAAACAATCTTGAAAATTGCAACAAAGGGGCAACACAATTCAGAGCTCAAACCAATAAAGTGCAAGCTCAACACTGAGAAAGACATTTAGCCTAAATAAGAAAAGTGCTCATTCATTAAATTATTTAAAAAAAATAGAGGTGGATCTCCAAGGTATTAACCTGACTACTGAGAACCACTGGAACATTCACAATAGAGAGAGAGATTGAGGGAGAGAAGGAGAGATCTGCAAAACATAATTTTTCTCTTTGCACACTTTTGAACTGAATGTTTTCTGGCTCTGCCTCTCAGATGTGTATAATTCCGGCTGCTGCCTTTCGTGATGACAGGTTTTTTTGCACGCTTTACAAACTGGCATTTGCTGTTCCACGTCCTCCTCGCGATATCCAAAAAAAATGCCAGTTACTAGTTCTTTTAGGAACCAATTCGTCCGCTTCCATTTTTAATTTGTCTCTGAAATTGACAGAGCTTACACGGTAGCCTATGCAACACCAGCGATTGCACGAACTGAGTCAGCGCTGTTAACCGAAACTAGGAAATCTTCCCGCCGGCAGTGTTGCCAGATACTGCTGACGTTTTCCAGCCCAAAATATGTTCAAAACCCGCCAAAACGCACTTAAACCCACCCAATCTGGCAACACAACCGAAACTAGAAAATCTTCCCGGAAGTTCCTTTCAGCACCGAGATGTCGCCCGGGATTGGTTGGCGAGTGCGTGATGTTATTGTTTTCTTTACCCTTAGGCAGCCTCTCACGTTACTGCCTGAGGGACAGGGAGAAAGCCACCAGGAAATGTTTTAAACAAACGCAACAAACACGAAACGAATGCAAGTCGGAAGATGACCATAAAATACTCGATAGTTACGATATAATAATTTTATCACATATCGCACAGCCCTAGTGTGAATGCTTTACTCAGGCGAAATGCACCCTGCATTTTAGGATTCCAAAAATTGCCAAAGCAAGAAAGAATATCACATGACCACTGTGGGGCACGTTTGACCTACTTCTAATCAAAACAAGTTGGTGAGGGCAAACATGGCGGACTCTGCTTTCCCGACAGTGGAAAAGAAAAGGAAAGCCTGCCTCGTGAGTGCAACTGCAAGGTTATGTTACACGTCATTTTTCTGGACAGATAACCAAGTCATTCTAGCTAGCACTTAGCTATCTTAGCCCGAGAATGCATGGGCTCGACTCCACGGTAGTGAGTATGGAGTTATAGGGGCCTTTCACGTGACGTCATCATAACTGTGGATTTGTTTATCTGGCCAAGCTTTGTGTTTGCCAGTGACCAGCGAAAGTGTATGCGAGTGACTGTAAGCCCAATTTAGAAAACATCTACAGATAAACTTGAAGTAGTTACATCTCAAAGATGACCTGTAGAGCTTTTGGATGTAATAAAAGACATGGAGATGAGCCTGGTTTAAGTTTTCACCACTTCCCAGCAAACCCAGAAATAGGAGAAAAATGGCAAGCTGCAGTTAAACGGGAAGACTGGACGCCAACAAAGCATCCCCGTGTGTGGAGAACATTTCATATCAGCTTAGTATAAAAGCTCTGTGCAGCATTAAAATGTATATCTGGATGTGGGCTTTGAATGCAATATATTTTATTAGACCTAATGCTTGGTGAGATTAGCTGCATGTTAATTATGTACTGATAATGTAGACGAGGCTAAACACCACAAAATATGCTAGATCTAGGCCCTGGCTTGTTTATTACTCTATGAAGTCCACGTTTGAGCTTACTTGTGGCATAATAAGGTAGTTTTCTTTATTGGGAATCTCCCATAACATCCTGGCATGAAACCTGCCTTGAAATATTTGTAGGCATCTGTACTTTTGCAAACCTTTAGCATCTCCGGTGTACTTAGAAATTCAAATACTAAATTGTTCCGGATGTCGTAGTGTCCCAAATCTGGTAGCTGGTTTGCCGACCACTTTTCAAGTGGAATAAATACATTTCTGGGTAAATTAAGAAGCAGCCTTTATTTGTACACATGCACACTCAAGCACAGCAAAATTCCTCCTCTGCATTTAACCCACACGTGCTCAGAGAGAGAGAGAGAGAGAGAGAGAGAGAGAGAGAGAGAGAGAGCGCACACAGTGGGCAGAATAAATACATTTGTGGGCAAATTATATAGATCTATGATGCAGGGCTCAAAATTCATATATTTTTTCACCAGCCAGCTGGACTAGTTACCTTCCAAAGTAACTAGCCAAACAGAAAATCAACTCGCCAAAATTTGTTCATGTATGAATTTGACTTCTGTCAAAAATAACACAAAAAAGAGAGTAGTTACCATTGTTCATGACTAATGTGCATTTATTTTAAGACCCGAGTATTTTGATACTGTTGTTAAATACATAAATGAGAACAACACAGAGCACCATAATATAATCCAAAAAAATGCCAGATGACTGACCCCTTACTAGTTCTTTTAGGAACCAATTCGTCCGCTTCCATTTTTAATTTGTCGCTGAAACTGACAGAGCTTACATGGTAGTCTATGCAACACCAGCGATTGCACGAACCGAGTCAGCGCTGTAAACCGAAACTAGAAAATCTTCCCGCAAGTTCCTTTCAGCACCTAGATGTCGCCCGGGATTGGTTGGCGAGTGCGTGACGTTATTGTTTTTTTTTTCCCCTTAGGCAGCCTCTCAAGTTACTGCTTGAGGGACAGGGAGAAAACCACTGGAAAATGTTTTAAACAAACGCAACAAACACAAAACAAACGCAAGTCGGCAGATGACCATAAAATACTCGATAGTTACAATATAATAATTTTATGTATCTCACACAGAATTTTCGGAGATATATCGAGTATATTCGATATATTGCACAGCCCCATGGATTAAAGCAAAAAAAAATTATTTGACTGAAAATTTATGGGGGGGGTTATGGGTGGATTTCGATGAAATTCTGAGAATGGTTAACTTAGAACTGACAACTTTATCAATGAATTAATGGGTTAATATATTCAATTTATTGTTGAGTGATTCTTCACCATTGTTCGTTTTTGAGATAAAAGCACAGACACGTATTTTCTGTGCACAGACACAATCAGCCATAGATGGACTGACCTCGGTTGAGGTGAGACTTGCTCCTGGTAAAGAAGAGGTGTGCTGAAGACCCCTTACATTGGCCTTGTGGCTGGCTTCCAGTTGATGGCGCGACAGCGCTTTCTTTCCATTGCTTCCGTATATTATTTTTTGTGGCAAACCACACAAATGCAAGCGCCTGGAATGTTTAGTTTTTTGCACCATGAACTAAATGGCTTTCCGTTTTCACCTATTTCGTACAGCCAAGCCCACCTCCGCTTGTTTTTTACACCTTTATCGATGGCAGACACATCAGTGCCTTCTTTCATGTAAAGCGCATCCATGCTGCCGAAACCGAAAGCAGAATGACATGCTCCTCTATGCTCGACGTCAATATAGAAAAAAGTTTGGATCTTCACTTAAATTAAAATTGGGGTTTGACCTTACTTTGTGTTGAATACGACTTCAAAAACAATTCAAGATTTTATTAAGAGAAATATTGTGGCCAACACGAGTGTTAAAGGGATAGTTCGGGATTTTTGACATGAATCTGTATGGCATCCCCGTCAATAGTGTCGTGCAGACACACTGACTTACCCCTGACAGCATCCTGTGAGTCCAGTTCTTGTCCAGTTTTGGTCCAGACTTAAGTAGTCCGGCAAGTTTGTTGGGGTCACGAAAGTAAAACGTTTTTCGTCTCAAAACAGTACGTGTTCAAAAGAGTGATATATTTGCATCACAAAACCGTTGCCAAATAAAAAGTCAGACCTCGAAATCACTTGGCACTATTTTCTCTCCCTTCTTATCACTGCGCGCTGCCGGCTTCATCCAGCTGCGGCTCCAGCTTCAAGGATAAGCTGGAGCCGCATAAGTAGGAGTC
Source organism: Neoarius graeffei (assembly GCF_027579695.1). NCBI lineage: Eukaryota > Metazoa > Chordata > Actinopteri > Siluriformes > Ariidae > Neoarius > Neoarius graeffei. The sequence goes on along the minus strand of NC_083580.1, from coordinate 20,777,796 downwards.
CCGGCGGGTGGTTTGTATTCGATTCGTTTATATCCCGACCTTGTCAGCTGTCAGATTTATGTTCATGGACCCGGTAAGCTGGTAAATAATATTTTTTTTTCTTTACCAAATTCTAACAGAAAACGAGAGCGTCCGAAAGGGAAAACCGAGCCGAGCCGCCTCACGGCTGTAATGCAAATTGCTTTCTTCCTCAGTATACAAGTGCACTTCCATGGCAGGGAAAAAGAAACTACCACTGCTGCCTATGTAGTGCCCTATTTATACAAATAGGAGTCATTCAGGATTCAGCCATGTTTTTGCTCCGTGTCATGGCTGAATCCTGAATGACTCCTATTTGTATAAATAGGAGTCATTCAGGATTCAGCTGTTTTATTCTGAACCTATCCCAGAAATCCTTCCTGTAATATGCAAATTTGGCCGCCTCTGATTGGACAGCGCGACGCATCAACAGGCAGAAAGTGTAAAAGTACAAAATGTGTTAAGTGAGCTGAAACAGTAAAGATCAGATTCAATGCAATATTTATCAACGAACAACTTAAACTTAATATAATGGTGTACTTTATATTATAATCAAGCATGTCAAGCCTACCGTCACTGTGTAACCTATCTCTCTGATTAGAGTTGTAGACTAACTCAAACAGTAGATCATTTCACTCATGGTTCTCTTGCTAGCCCCGCACCGGTGCTCGGCTTAGGTTTCACTTTGCAGTGGCTGTGTCAAGACGTGTTATGCTTTGCAATAAAAAAAAAAAAAAAAAAACATTGGTACAAAGCAAGCCCATTCACTTTTTTATGCTGATAAGAGAATTACAATGGTGTTTTTTATGTGACAAAAATGTGCGATTAAATTGCGATTAATCGCGAGTTAACTATGACTGTCGCGACATTAATCGCGATTAAATATTTTAATCGCTTGACAGCACTAATTTAAATTCAAAAGTTGTGTGACTATTTACACAGAAAATTCTCATTCAGTCTCAGTTTAAGCAGGTGCTCAGCTTGAAGTTTCGGATGGAAATTCGTGAAGTTCATACCTCCTGAGGTTGATGCTTTTCTTGTCTGTTCTGTGGTCAGGACTTTTTTACTTGTCTAAACTCGTACTTTTTTCATTCCTGTCAATAAAAGAAAGTTTAGATCGATATCATAAAGGTCCTAGTTCTGATATTCATGTTAATCGTGCCGTCACCTGCAAATGTTTTATTTTCACAAAATGGCTTCCACCCACATTAGTCATTTGCCAGGCTATAAAATAGCACATGATGCAGCACATCTGGTTTTGAATGTTGAACTAGAAGTAGCTTTATGTTTTTATATTGACAGCAGCAGCAGGAAACATGGAGGTTAGGCAAGAGTGAAAATGCAGAAGCAACTGCACAAGAATTCACAAGTTTTTTTTTTTTTTTTTCCTTCCCCTTTTAAAAAAAGCATTTACACCCTTCTCTAGAGTGACTTATGGAAATGCTTTATAGTCGTCTTCAAAAAATATCCTTGTGCTCGTTCACTAGGTCTAGGATGAAGAGTGTTTGATGTGCCAACATAGTATATTGGATGCTTAGAAGAAGCAGCCTTTATTTGTCACATGCACACTTCAAGCACAGTGAAATTCATCCTCTGCATTTAACCCATCTGAAGCAGTGAACACACCCAGAGCAGTGGGCAGTCACACTAGAGCGCCCGGGGAGCAGTCAGGGGTTAGATACCTTGCTCAAGGGCACTTCAGCCTAAGGCCGCTCCACGTTAACCTAACTGTATGTCTTTGGACTGTGGGGGAAACCGGAGCACCCAGAGGAAACCCATGCAGACACAGGGAGAACATGCAAACTCCACACAGAAAGGCCCTCGCCAGCCGCTGGGTTCGAACCAGGCGACCGTTCTAGCCACTACACCACCGTGCCGCCCCAATGTGGGGCTCTAACCCATGACCCTGAGATTAAGAGTCTCATGCTCTACCGACTGAGCTAGCCGGGCTAATGCTTAATGGTACTGACTGCAAAGTCATCTGGAATTTTTCTATTTATTTATTTATTTATTTATTTATTTTTGGTGCATGGCATTTTCCTATGTCTCGCAAGAACAATATCATGTGGACATTGTGGTCGTTTTGATGTGCTGAGGGTTGCTTTTCTCCATTTTGGGACAGTTTTCCTACCTCTTGAGGTAAACAGTTTGGTCCTACAGAAATGGCTGAATGTGAGGAGCTTTAACTGATTAGCATAATTATGGAACTGCGTCACACCAAGATGGCAACACGCAGAAAACATCATGACAATTAAAAATGTATATTGTTCCAGCAGATCACATTACATCCAAAAGCTCAAACATGCAGGCATCACAGGGCTTGAAATTCGCGGTGGTCCGGTCGCCTGAGGCGACTTAATTTGTCATTTGGCGGGTAATTCCTGTCACTAGCCAGCCCGGCTGGCTAGTTGAAAATAAAAATTATATATGAAGCGAAGATTCAGACTAGGGCTGCATGGATTAAAGTTTTCTGTCGTGTGACGGATTTCCATCAACTGAACTCTCCCAAGGCCAAATGTGAGGTCGATGCTGATCCGAGGAGAATTAAAATGACGGGTGGTTGGGTAGAGATTGGGTTATAACACTGATGTGTTGCAACACCATCAACTATCAGCAGGGTTTATTTAACTTTTTTGTTTTTGAGACATGCTTTGTGTCGTTCATTTCCTATGTTTGATCATGTTTAAACGTTCACTGTCTACGGTGCGGCATTAAAAAAACACGCGCTGTCAAAATTGGCAAAATACATTCCCATGTGCTTGGCGTGCTTGTCTGACCATTTCTGTTTTGTATTAAATTAAATCTTGCCAAAATGACTTAGTTAAAACTTGGACATATAGAAATAGAGCATGTTAAAAAAAAACGAAAAAAATAAACCCCGGAAAGCCCGCTCCTCTGCTTCACCCAGACTTGAAGACCTGAAGGTGCAATGCTTGCAGACTGTCAGAGGTAATTAGACCTAAATTTATAGCTAACAAATCAGCAGACACCCCAACAATTATTATTTTCGTTAGGCCAGTGTATAAGGTATGTTAGAACCGTGTCTTATAGCCTACGTTATATCACAATTTAAGGGATGTTTGAGGAGTTGGAGGCTGCGAGCACAATGATGTTCCGACATGTGCTAAACTTTATTCCCTGAAAATCATAAACCAGCGTTCAATGCCCCAAACAGTCAAAATGTCTAGAAGACTACGGTTAAATAATAATCATAGCCTACTCAGTTAAATTACGTCAAAACATCTGTTTCTGGCCTATGAAATGATGGAGGAAAATGAGAACGAACGCAAAGTAGATAGCAGCCAACTTCACGCGATCTTTTAGGTAACTTAAAGGGAGAGTTCGGGATTTTTGACATGAATCTGTATGGCATCCCCATCAATAGTGTCGTGCAAACACACTGACTTACCCCTGACAGCATCCTGTGAGTCCAGTTCTTGTCCAGTTTTGGTCCAGACGAAAGTAGTCCAGCAAGTTTGTTGGGGTCACAAAAGTAAAACGTTTTTCGTCTCAAAACAGTATGTGTTCAAAAGAGTGATATATTTGCATCACAAAACCGTTTACAGTTCAGAGGGATCTGGCTTCTTTAGACGCTGTCTTCTTAAAACTGAATAAATATTTAAAAAGAGCCAAATTAGCCAGTCTTTTGAACGGCTCTTTTCAAAGAACAGATCACAAAGATGCGGATCCCATCAAAGAGCCATAAATCCCATCTCTACTAGCGCGCCCTGCCCACGCTGGTTCTTTGGTGGGGCAGAGGACTCTGGCTGTGTGGGCGTGGCATTACAGTGTAGCTGCTATCGGTTTTCTAAGCAAAGTCTCTGTTCCAAGTTCCTGGCAGTTTCAAAAGCTTATGAAAAACCTACATCATGTCACAGAGCGTTAATCTCGCGATAAAAAAATTATCGCCGTTAAAATTGAGTCAAGTTAACGCGTTAATAACGCGACATTTTTGACAGCACTAATTTAAATATAAATGGAATACATGCCTGTATACCCCTCGCTAACTGAATACATACAAATAAGCTGTGTTCACATACATGTATATACCGGTACGATAGTGGTATAACTGCATCGATACAAAGTATACCGGTACAGTTTAGTGCATCTGTCCACACTAGCGAGAAATGTTTGCGGTTTTCTTTCACGGTAGTTGAAATGCGCGTGCGCGAAATGTTTCCGTGGTTACCGAGTAACTTCCTTCCGAGAATATGGCGGATGAAACAACGTGTGCGCTTTCTGTTGTCAATGTACAGTCTGTATTTCTGGTGGTCATTTATTCAGTCGAATCGTATAAAACGCGCGAGGCAGTTGAGAAAGAAACAAAGAAAACGAATCTCCGTTCTTCACTATTTTATTCAGCGAAGACATTGATTGAGGTGCGTGACTTTGCGCATGCACATTATATTTGTATCGATACAGAGCCGCTTCATCCGTCCACGCTACAGCGAAGCGCTACAGTACCTATACGAAACCCATACATTTGTGGGTTTCGTACCGATACAGTTATACTGCTACAGTACCGGTATAGTTGCTAGTGTGGACAGGTGTTGCGGTACGAAAGTAGTATCGTACCGGTACAAAATCCCTAGTGTGGACAGAGTAATATTCTATCCACATCCACTGGATATGAGCAATCACGCGCTCTGATTGGCTACTCTACGACTAGGATATCAGCTCATATACCGTGAGTAGAGAAAAACTAAATGGTGACATTATCAAGTATTTAAAAGAAACAGAAATGGCTAAAAGAATATAGTTCCCACCACCCACAATATCTCCTGTTCCACACTCCAGCCCAATCGATGGCGGTAAAAAAAAACAACAAAAAAACAAGAGAGTCATCAGGAGAGGACATGCCTCCCCGGCCCCCACATGAAACCCCACTCAAAATTTTCCTAAGTTGAAGTGGTTGCCATGAAAATACAGAGAGGAGGGGAGAGGGGGGGAAAAAAAAAAAAAAATCACAGAAATCCCAAAACGTCAAAAGGCACAAGTCCTTGAGTCACTTAACATAACTGTCAGGTTTCATGGGAGGATGGATGGATAAATAAATAAAAATTCCTAATAGTTTGAGTTATGCTCCGGAAACTAAAATGTTTACAGACAGACAAACAGAAGGACAGAGCGCTAGCTATATCCCCCCACATTATATGCCAGGGGATTTAAAAAAAAAAAAAGGAATAAAAGTATTTGATGGTCAGAACTTTTTTTTTTCTTCCAAGAATTGTTGCATTTTTCACAAATTGCTACTGTCATTTCACTGGTTTGTTTACATTCTCAGCGGAAATGACCATCAGATGCTTTGCATAAAGTTTTTATTTATCAAATTTGAAAAAAAAATAAATTAATAAAAAATGCTCCATTTCTGAAAAATCCAGTGAAAGTGGAGAGAATAAAACAATTATTCCACTTACTCATCATACATGTCTTGTATACCCCTTTTCCACCAAATCAGTTCCAGGGCTGGTTCGGGGCCGGTGCTGGTTCACAACTCGTTCAACTTGCGAGCCAGCTGAGAACCAGTTTGCTTTTCCATAGCTCACGGTGCTTAGGGAAGCCACGTCATTACGTCGCTGTATACGTCAGTTACGTCGCTACGTTTGCATAAACCTTGGCGCGAATATCGAAGCAAAAACAACGTGGAAGAAGCAGCAGCAACAACAATAATAATAAAAAATGACTTCGCGTTTGTACAGCTGCTGCTTCTCGTCGCTTAAAAATGGCGATCTTTCGCGGTCTTGTTATTGTTGTTGGTCTTAACAACTCCGCCCCCCCCGCTGACGTAAGCGGTTCTTTCCTCTGGCCCAGCAGAGAGTTGGTGCTCGCCTGGAACCGGTTTTTCTGGCCCCAGAGCCAGTTCTTTGTCAGCGGAAACAGAAAACCTGGTTCCAAACTAAGCACTGGCCCCGAACCAGCCCTGGAACTGCTTTGGTGGAAAAGGGGCAATAGTCAACTTGGTGTTATGCGCCTCGTCGGCCATCAGCTCATGTACGACTCGATTTTGTGGAATAACTTAAATATACCAAATCACGTGCTATTCAGCACATAAAGAAAAGGTGATTGAAAATATTTCAATAAACTTACATGAGGTAAATTTAAAAAAAAAATTGTTCATATTGCTGATTAAACCCCCACCATGATTCAATGAATATCCTTACAACTGTTCACAAAAAAAAAAGCTACACACAAAACATCTGAAGTTTTCTTAGAAGAACAGTATCATGAAGCAGTCAAGGAATAATAACTGCTTTTGTAATAGACATTAAAATATAACAAGGCTTAAAATAAAAAAGGATCACTGACATGAAAAAACTGATGGAAATTAAAAGGGTTTTTTTTTTTTTTAAAACAAGAACTGAACATAAAGGAGTCGAGTCCAGCTTGGAAGCAAGACGAGGCCCAATCATGAGCCAGATGCCAAAGATAGGACAACGATAGTTACAGGAAGTCCATGTCTGCAGCGAATGGGCCGAGGTCAAGTTTAAACATGGTGAAACATTTGAACTCCGGAAACGATTCAGAAAAGCTTACATCGTGATCTGAGAACCTGATAGGAAGTAACCTTTTTCACATTATTCATAATTATGGATTGCAAATTACAGCCATAATTACAAACAGCAACGATTACACCATACTTGGGCATTAACTGGCAACAAGACAAATACACCTCAGCACAGCCAAACACATGCTCCGCAGTGGGAGAGCACCTGACATACCATCACAACCAGAACACACACACTTCATATAACGACGCTGCAGGGTTTACCCGTCCCTGCTTTTGTTTGCGCATGTTGCGTCACAATGAACAATTGCCCAACAACCTCTGAAAAATGTCTTGCCCAAAAGAACGTTTGAAACTGGTCAACCCCCAGCCAAACTGATTCACTATAATGCATTGTTAGGGTAGATGTTTTCACAGTATGATATCATCTAAAAAATCATATCATATATACTGTATAATGGCACTGTGTTACTTAATATGTAGTATGGAACTCTCTCTCTCTCTCTCTCTCTCTCTCTCTGCGCGTGTGTTTAGTGCTTCAAATATTTGTAACCGTCTTCGGATTAAAACCTGAACTGGGCGTGGCCCAAACAGTAAACCTATAAAGGCCTCTACATGCTCTTGCGACAAGGCTTTCGCAGATAGCTTTTCGCAGACAGTTGTAATTTATCGTTGAGTGGGGAGTAATAGGCGTGCGCGAGGTTATTCACCGCCACAACGCAAGGGGGCGCGAAGTCGCGAAATCGCTAGGAGTAGTTGGTGGGTGTGGTTAGTGGAGTGTTTATCCTCCGGTTACTTATAATGACTAGAACTGGAGTCGTATAGATGTACGTACTTCCTCACTTCCTCGATCAACCGCTCTTCGTGCTGCTCCATCTTTGCTCGTGTTTTTAAAAATGGCGGTAGTGAAAACAAAACAAACCGGGAAAGTAGGGAAGCGGAAGTGCGTGTACAGCGGATGTAGAGTGGACCAATCAGAGCCCTCTTGTCTGCGACGCTGTCTGCGAGGCTTCTGCGGTGGTCACAATTTTTGGGAGGTGCGCGCAGAGCGTCTGCGAAGGTGGGGGGGCTACGCAGACACCATCTGCGAGGACTGGGTTGTCAGCATAAATTGGCCTTAACAATTCACCCAGTCCACAATTCGATTCACCATATTAGGTTCACGAATCAATTTTCCCATGACAGTTCGGAAAAAACTAAATTTTAAATTGTGATCGCAACATTACAAATGCAACCTTTATTTTCCTTTTATCAACTTAAATATTCCTTTTGGTAAAGAAAAAAGAAAAAAGTTCTGTTTCACTTTCTTAAATCAATCAATCATCGACAATAATTATTTACCCACATTTGTAAAGGTTGGAGTAAAAACCTATTAAACAAAATATCCCTTTTATTAAAAATGAAAAAAAGCTAATAACAGATAGGGCTTTTCTTACAACCCCATTTCCAAAAAGTTGGGATGCTGTGTAAACCGTAAAATAAAAACAGAATGCGATGACTTGCAAATCATGGAAACCCTATATTTCATTGAAAATAGTACAAAGACAACATATCAAATGTTGAAACTGAGAAATTATTTATTTATTTTTAAACATATGCTCATTTTGAATTCGATGCCAGCAACACGTTTTTAAAAGTTTTGGAACAGAGGCATGTTTACCACTGCGTTGCATCACCTCCACTTTTAACAATTCTAAACGTTTAAGAACTGAGGAGACCAGTGACTGTGGATTTGAAAGTGAAATGTTGTTCCATTCTTGCTTGATATATAATTTCAGTTGCTCAACAGTTTGGGGTCTCCTTGGTGATATTTTGTGCACCAAATGTTTTAAATGGGAGACAGGACTGGACTGCAGGCAGGCCAGTTTAGCACCCGGACTCTTACTACAGAGCCATGCAGTTTTAATATGTGCAGAAAGCGGTTTGGCATTGTCTTGCTGAAAGAAGGAAGGCCTTCCCTGAAAAAGATTTTGTCTGGATGGCAGCATATTGCTCTGAAACGTGTAGATATCATTCAGCATTAATGATGCCTTCCCAGATGTACAAGCTACCCATGTCATGTGCACTAATGCACCCTCATACCATCACGGATGCTGGCTTTTGAACTGTGCACTGATGAGCCAGATGGTCCCTCTCCTGTTTAGCCTGGAGGACGTGGTGTCCATGATTTCTAAAAAGAATTTCTACTTTTAATTCGTGAGACCTCGGGACAGTTTTCCACTTCGCCTGAGTCCATCGTAAAAAAGCTCAGGCTCAGAGAAGGTGGCAGGGTTTCTGGATATTGTTTATTTATGGTTTTAACTTGCATTTGTGGATGCAATAATGAACTGTTTTCACAGATGATGGGTTTCTGAGCCCATGTTTACATTAGACCGTATCAGCGAATACGTATCAGATTAACGTTTTTAAAACGATTAGCGTGCACACAGCAACACCAATACACGGATACGCTCGGCTCCGCAGGCATCCTGCGCTCCAAATCACTCCGCCCTGAACAGCGAGTGCCCTCTGGAGGGTGCGCACTCCGGCCTTGCGCAGCTCACAGAGCGCGCGAGTGAAGTGTACAACCAGTGATTCGGGACTGAGCCGCTGTGTGTGTGATCCCAGCGCACATCACTTACCACTTGCAAGTGGAAGGATGGCAAGCCTAAAGACAATCATAACTACACAATGGGCAGTATTTGCATCAGTATTTGCAGTATTTTCATACTTTTATACTCTTTAATGAAAAGGTGATACAAGGCGGAAGTCTGCGCCGTTTTTCAGCAGTCGCATCACATGACCAACGCCAGCGAATCAGGAAGGTGGATGTCACAGTGACGTTGTCCAATGACGACGCCAGCTAGAGCTCAGCACAGCGTATCCGCGTATCTCAATGTTTACACAGCACCGGAGCTGACACGATCTGGATTGAATACGTGGACCCTGGCGGATTCCCGTTTCCCGGCGTTTCCAGGCGGTTTAATGTAAACGGACAGTGCATCCGCGAAGAAAACGAGACAGATACGGTCTAATGTAAACTTGGCCTGAAGTGTTCCTGAGCCCATACACTGATTTCCACTACAGACACGTGTCTGTTTTTAATGCAGTGCCACCTGAAGATCACAGGCATCCAATGTCAGTTTTCAGCCTTGTCTCTTGCATACAGAGATTTCTCCAGATTCTCTGAGTTTTTTAATGATATTATCTACCATAGATGATGTGACTCCAAAATTCTTTGCAATTTTACATTGAGGAATGTTTTCCCTAAATTGTTGTACTGTTTGCCCACGCAGTCTTTCACAGAGTGGTGAACCCCTCCCCATCTTTACTTCTGAGAGACTACGCCTCTCTGGGATGCTCTTTTTATACCCAATCATATTACTGACCTGTTGCCAGTTAACCAAATTATTATTTTTTTTGTATTACACAACTTTTTCAGTCTTTTGTTTACCCCATCCGAACTTTTTTGAAACGTGTTGCTGACATCAAATTTTTCAACAAACAATACAATGTTGTCTTTGTACTAATTTCTATGAAATATCAGCATATTCTGTTTACAGTTCACAACTTTCCACCTTTTGGAAAGAGGGTTGTAAAACTTATGAACATCTGTACTACCTCTATTCACTTTACCTTCTTTTAAAGGATATGGGACATGAAACATAAAAGCACGCTATATCAGTTTCTTTCCATTAAAAATATGAATTAATTGCATCAACAAATACAAAATCATCTATTAAATTCAGCAAAATCGTTATATTCGTGATGATTATATGGCATTTCTGCTCGACTTCCGATATGCATTTTTTGCAACCAGAAGAGCTGCTGTCATGTGATCATACGTCACAAAATCTTTCGGGCACAGCACAAGCGGGTAGATGAATGGAGAAGTGGATGAAAATTGTTTTTATAGTCTTTAAAGTACATTGGACATCATACATTGGACATCATGGTGTATTGTGCTGCTTATGGTTGCAATAATTCCAATGGGAAATGCCCTGGAGTAAGTTTTTTTGCATTCCCCAAGGACCCGAAGCTGAGGAAAGTGTGGGCTCACCTGCGCATGCGCAGTAGGCTTCGCGCATGCGCAGTAGGCTTGGTAGGACAACTTTACAGAACACCTGTTGAAAAAAACTTTGCACCTACTGTTTCCCACAAACTGTGTTCGGACCATTTCACAGTTTCAACATTAATACTCAGGTACTGAGCGATATTAATTCATGAAACATGAAACAGGAAGCATAAGGATGATAAAAAAAAAAAACAGTTCAAATCGGGAAGCCGCGCACACCTGCGCCAGGCTGCACAAATGCGCGCAGCTTCCCGACCCAAACCGCCTCTCTCTCTCATCCTTACACTTCATGCCTCATGCTCCATGAACCAACATCGCTATTTTTTTTTTTTTTTTAATTGGATCTGCGCGATTCAGCCGTGAAAAAGGCGGCATCCGCCAAAAGGCGCGCTGTTTGCATCCCTGCACGGAGGGCAGGAATATTTTTGTTGATACGAGTGATCCGGTGCGATTTCGCGACCCCCCTGTTGAAGACCTCTGCGCTAAGCGACTGAAAGCCGAGGTAAGGATTAGTATTATAATTTTGGGTGTATCAATTATTGATTATCATAATTCTGACTCGTTTTGCCATTTTGAATGTTTTCATCTCGGACTCTGGAAGCATTGTATCTCAATCAATCTCGAAAAATATCAGCAAAAAAAAAAAAACTAGCTTGCAACGGACTTTAGCTAGATCTATGATGAACTTTCAATGTATGATACAAAAATAATACTTCTTTCAACAGATCATTAGCCGTTGAGCAGAATTGTTTTTAACTTACCAGGAAGTGTTATCGAGCCGACCGCTTTCAGTTTCATGAGGGCTGAATGAACTCTCACTCTCAAAATCATCTGACCCGTCAGAGTAAAGACAAGATCCATGTTCATGTGAATTTCCAGCTATCGGTTCGAATTGATCGGGTCTAACTTCACATCTCTGTGAAACATCGGGAATGTCACTGTCGATGGTGTCCATTTCGGTAACCTGTTTACATTAGATTCCCAAGCGCTGGCTCCTTGGAAAGTTTTTGTGACGTCACGGGTCACGTGACCACCTAGCTCATTAACGAATCCTTGTTTTACGCTGATGTATAAAAAAACTTGAATAATGTGATGATTTTCACATTTTTGACGCCCTGCAGTGATTTAGATGGCATTTCTTATGTCCTTTATACATAATTATGCCCAGGTAAAAATCCATGTCCCATGTCCTTTAAAGCTTTGAGCAGTTTGAAAAGGAGAGCACCAATTTCTTGTTAAATCTCATCTCATTATCTCTAGCCGCTTTATCCTGTTCTACAGGGTCGCAGGCAAGCTGGAGCCTATCCCAGCTGACTGCGGGCGAAAGGCGGGGTACACCCTGGACAAGTCGCCAGGTCATCACAGGGCTGACACATAGACACAGACAACCATTCACACTCACATTCACACCTACAGTCAATTTAGAGTCACCAGTTAACCTAACCTGCATGTCTTTGGACTGTGGGGGAAACCGGAGCACCCGGAGGAAACCCACGCAGACACGGGGAGAACATGCAAACTCCACACAGAAAGGCCCTCGCCAGCCACGGGGCTCAAACCCGGACCTTCTTGCTGTGAGGCGACAGCGCTAACCACTACACCACCGTGCCGCCATTCTTGTTAAATCTATTTATACAAATCAATCATACAACAGCTCTTTCCCATTTGAGATCTGTTTTTTTTTTTTGGGGGGGGGGGTTGGTATGTTTTCATAGCATTAGAGCTGTGTTACTTCTGCCTATGATACATTCCCACTACTATATGTTGTTATGCCCTCTCTGCTGTCTAACCACAATTATAGCTAGGATTTATCATTGCATGATAAACTGTTACATGTCTACTAAAGAGGAACTAGAAATCAACCCACAGTTACCCCTTTTCCACCAAATCAGTTCCAGGGCTGGTTCGGGGCCAGTGTTGGTGCTGGTTCACAACTCGTTCAACTTGCGAACCAGCTGAGAACCAGTTTGCTTTTCCATAGCTCGCGGTGCTAAGGGAAGCCACGTCATTACGTCGTTGTATACGTCAGTTACGTCGCTGTATACGTCAGTTACGTCGCTGTATGTGTCAGTTACGTAGCCACATTTGCATAAACCTTGGCGCGAATATCGAAGCAAAAACACGGAAGCAGCAGCAGCAACAACAACAATAATAATGGATGACTTTGCGTAGGGCTGCACGATTATGGAAAAAATGATAATCACGATTATCTTGATCAAAATTGTAATCATGATTATTAATCACGATTATTCTTGATGTTAGGGAAATCACTTAAATTTTATTTCACTATACTCAAACAATATGAACAGCTTTCAGTGCAGAATGAAATTTAAAAGAGAAATTCTGATTTCCAAATGACAAATAAATGAAATTTAACCAAGAAATTACCAAAGGATGAAGGAACTGAAAACTCAGTTGCAACAATTACATAGCATTATACTGAGGCCTACAAGTTTTTAGCTAGAAAGACCAGCCTATCAACATGCTCTGGCTTTAAACATGAGCGAAGGCAGGTCACAACATTGCCTCCAGTGCTAAATACGCTCAATCTGTTACCGACTCTCACGCTATCACCCCTTGAAGAAGATACCGCCAGTGTTGCCAGACACTGCTGACGTTTTCCAGCCCAAAATATGTTCAAATCCGCCAAAATGCACTTAAGACCGCCCAATCTGGCAACACTGGATACCGCTGCACTGAAGCTCTGTGCACTTGGCTTGCTTGCTTATTTAGGCGGAGTAATGAAACCTTACATGCGTCGGTTCGCCCCCTAATGGTTTGGCGGAGTACTGGTCAAAAAGTGCTTGATCAGATATGCAGCAGAGCTCGCATTTTAAATGGAAATAAATCGCGATTTTCATTTAATTTAATCGTGGCAGCCAAAATCGCAATTTTCGATTAAATTCGATTAATTGTGCAGCCCTAACTTCGCGTTTCTACAGCTGCTGCTTCTCGTCGCTTAAAAATGGCGATCTTTTGCGGTCTTGTTATTGTTGTTGGTCTTAACAACTCTGCCCCCCCGCTGACGTAAGCGGTTCTTTCCTCTGGCCCAGCAGAGAGTTGGTGCTAGCCTGGAACCGGTTTTTCTGGCCCCAGAGCCAGTTCTTTGTCAGTGGAAACAGAAAACCCGGTTCCAAACTAAGCACTGGCCCCGAACCAGCCCTGGAACTGCTTTGGTGGAAAAGGGGCAAGTTAGAACTACCAGCAGTCAGTATGTCATCCGTGAAAATTGTCATGGATTACATATTGACTGCTAGTAAATCGGTCACACAACATGGTCTTTGTCCCTTGAGTTTCATATCAGGATCACAGTCCTGATGCACACATTTAGTCTCAGCTAGACGCTCTGTGAACTTTTCTAATGTTTTCTTTAAATAAATAAATGCGCACCTCATTCATATCTATTTTGTATCTGTTTATAACACGTTATACATTCAGATCAAATCCCCTTTGAGAATAGGGGATCAGTCAGTATTTAATCACCATTGGCTGTGAGAAAAGGTGGTGCTCTGAACCAAAAAATAAAAACCACACACACCAGTTGTGGCAGTGTGCAGTAGCTGGAAATTGATAATTGTATCATTTAGTTCTGGTCAGCAATGTCATGTTCATGTCCAAGCACTTGATAGCCATCATGTATAATAAAGTTACAAACATGCCAGGAGTGACCGCAGGCATAGCAACGTAATGCGTTTATAAGAGCAGTGGAGAAATGGAGTCCAGAGGGAGGAGGTTGTGAAATCAAACCGACATTTCTGAGGTGTCACAGATGGCCACAAAAGGTTGGAGAGTCACTGAAGTAAGGAACCTGACCATATATATTTATTTTAAAAAACCCCACAAAATATACATTATTATTCTATCCACATTCACTGGATATGAGCAATCATGCGCTCTGATTGGCTACTCGACTACTAGGCTATCAGCTCATATACCATTAGTAGAGAAAAACAAAATGGCAGTGTGTTGATGACAACCAAGGACAAAATAAAAACTCTACTCAACCCCCCCAAAAGCAACAAAATATGGAATAAAACTTTTTTTTCTAAGAAATTATTATAGCATTTTTCACAAATTGCTACCGTCATTTCGTCAGTTTGTTTACATTCCAAGCAGAAATTTTGTATCAAGTTATTTATCGAATTTGCAAAAAAATAAATAAACACACACTCCATTTCTCAAAATTCAGTGAATGTGGATAGAATAAAACAGTTATTCCACTTAATCTCATCGTACATGGCTTACAGCCAACTCGGCGATATGCGCCTCGTCGGCCACCAACTCAAGCACGACTCGATTTCGTGGAATAACTGTTAAATAGATCGTAATGCTTTGTGAAAAAGCTAACATTGAGTTTATAGCCAATCATACATCACAGCTACCTGTAACCCAATAACAATCCTGATGGAAGTTCTAGGCAAACAAATACGTACTTTATTGGCAACTTTAGTTCACTGATGCTATCTAACAAGATTGTACACGCCAATAGACAAAGGGGTAAAACTTTAGCTTTTTCCGAGTTAGATGGTAAAATGTTTGCCGAGTCCATTAAATGTGCACGCGCACACACAAAATGCCTTTGAGGATAGAACAGGGTGTTTTCTCCAGATGCCAGACTGATGTGTGTATTTCATAACCTCTGGCGATATTCAGGAAAGTATATGAAGAGGTTGGCAAAGTGGGGGAGTCATAGAGATGAACAAAGTAGACAGACGTACAAGGAGATGTGGCGTAAGGTGAAGAGAGAGATGGCAAAGGAAACAGCATATGGCAAGTTGGATGAGAGGTTTACCACTGAGGAAGGAGAAAAAGACTTGTACCGATTGGCTAGACGGTGGGACCAAGCTGGAAAGGATGTGCAGCAGGTTAGGCCAAACAAAATAATATATATGTGTTTCCTGGGTTTTCAAAATAGGGTAGGTAGGTAGGGAAAAAAAAAATTGTTTATCCCAAAAGTTTACGGCAAATTTTCTAGGATAGGTAGGAAAAAGTGAGAAGCTTCCTTTGAAAACTTTTTTTTTTTTTGCAAAATACTCGTTCAAAACTAAACCTAGTCATCAGATATCGTTGATGATATAAGGATGCACTTGTATATAAATTGTTCTAATAATGATGGCATACTTTCATTTTCCAGGTAAAATGGGAATATTTTGGTGGATGATCTATTTGGTGGTGGCCAGAGTGGTGGTGGTGGTCCAGTACCTAGATCGATCCCTTCAGTTCTGAACATTTCCAAAATATATTTTTATATACTAATGGGCACTTTCATACTTAAAACTGATGTCTTGTGTGTTTATCAAAATTAGGTGCATGCCTAACATTTCGGCCTTAATGACATCATATTTGCTTCATGTTTTTTTTCTTATTCTGTCTATGAATGCAATGTTCACTTATGTTGTTCTAATGAATACAGCTGCTCCGTGCCATTTTCTTTTCAAATAAAGAAACTAAATTTCCTATATTTAAAGTTTCCTATTCTGTGTTTGTAAATTGTGTTGCAAAATAAATGCAAATGCTTTCATTTTTCAGCCCTGTTAGTCCATGGTTCATGCTATTTGCTCTAAGGTTTAAATCAGGAGGAAATCAAGGAATGTATCATTTCACTGACACAAACTCCTCCAATTTCAGATTTATTATCAATTCAGATATCTTAAGTTGAGTATAGAATAGCATTGGAAGTGTTGAATACCTGATTTATACCCTGAGCAAACAGTTCCTTGTGATGTATGCATTATTTCAATCACTATCTAGCCATATCCACACTAAATTATTTTCCCCGCATGAGACCTCTGCCCTCTCCCCCAACGAAGCAGCGCGGGCAGGGCGGGCTTGCCCCACGCCTCGGGACGAAGAGCCACTGTGCTCAGCTTTAGTTTCGTTTTTCTATCGGCGGCTCCTGCCCGACTTTGGACGCTCGTAACTCGGGCAGGGGAGGTCCCAGCCTCCCCAATTTACTCCTGACGGGCCTTGTGTCTTTTGGCAAATACCGAGTGGTTTACATGACACGCCCTAGCGGTTCTCGTTTGACTCGCCAGGTGGCTGCCAAGCAGGTAGGGTCGGGCGCGAGAAATAGTTTGTTTATCGTGGTCATAAACAGTTGAAGGGTCGCAGTATTTTTATAGGGTCGGTCGGGTAACCGGAAACACATATATTATTTTGTTTGGCCTTAGGGTGATGAAGGATAAAGATGGAAATGTACTTCCAAGTGAGGAGTGACTGATGGAAGGAAGGAGATGGAAGAGAAAAAAAAAAAGGAGTACTTTGAGGGGCTGATGAATGAAAAAATGAGACAGAGAGAGAGAAAGAAAAAAAAACATGCCTTTGAGGACAGAACAGGGTGTTTTCTCCAGATGCCAGACTGATAGGTGTGTATTTCACAACCTCTGGGGAGGGCAAGCGCAGACATGAAGAGCTGATCAAGCAGAAGCGGAAGACAATCGAGACCAGACCAGAGCAATCAAGAAGCTGAACCCTATCAACTGTTTACTATCAGTAAAACAAAGCCTGTGTTCAGTTTGAGACCAGACAAAGCGTGGGCTCAGGCTTGTGTCCGATTCCACATCAAGCGGGAACAATTCAGAGCTGAATTTAGTGCAAGGGTGGAAAACGTTCCCATTTTTCTACGATGCTCCAATTTTGAGATGCCCTCGACACTTTTGGGAAACGGCACCCTGGAAGGTTAATTGCTCTGTGTGTTCCAGCACAGCTCAGCGAATTTAAAAGCAGAGCACAGCGAAACACACATGAGAAAGAAGTTAAAGAAGCTCATAGACAAGCTTGAGACATGATCCGGCAGGCACAAAGCACATTCAGAAAGACCTACATTTCATAATTTGGACTCGCCTTGTGCATTAAATCACATCCGCGTCACATCTATTAAAGCAGGATACGAACGCTGAACAGCAGCTCTGGGATTTAAAGAATCAATTTTTACAGACTGCTCCAACAGGAAGTAGGCCACATTTTATCCTGAAGGAAAAAGAGCTGAACTCATTGTCAGTATTCAGTTTCCTAATATTCCTTTTAGTCCTAATATTATAACTGTGCAGGGGAAAAAAAAAAAGAGGGGGGAGGGGTGTTTGAAATCTCATATTTCCAACGTTGCTCTTTGTCGTCCACTCCCCCCCGATTAGAACACAAACCTGCAATTACAGTTTACCGCCTCTAATGCAAAAACATTACAAGGTCACACAGGGCCGAGAACATTTGTTAATAAGCATTTGAAGTATTTACCTTACCAAGAAAATATTTTAGAATGCCATGATTAAAGAAACAACAACGTCACTGAACGTTCAGTGTTCTTTTATTTCATCTGTGGGCCCGTTTCAAACTGACCCTCATGGAAATCCTGTGTTTTAAACTCTGTTCAAAACTTTACAGTTTTTCTCAAATGCTAAAACACAAAAGCCAATCTTCTAAACCAAATGACCAGTTGTCTAAACACATTTACTAAATCTAGCCATCATTTGCCAATATCATAAACACATTTCACATGAAGACACAATTCACAAAACACAATCCTCCGTTCTCATAAATCTAAACACATTTTTCCTTGCTAAAACACAAGTTGCAAAAGAACTCTGCTCATATTCTCAAATGAAAGCTCATGTGATGCAAAATGCTTGCCACAGTCAGCAATATCTGAACACAATGAACACACCTGGCGTCATTAATTACACACAACGACTCAAAATTGAAGACACTTGTTGCTAATGCTGTGACCACATGTATAAAAGCAAGTTCAGAGTGCACAGTTTGCTGAAGATTCCAAACAAACACAATGGATGAAGGCAGAGTCAGGGGAAGAGGAATTCGAGTCAGAGGAGGGAGAGGAGCTGACCATGGAGGGAGAAGAGCTGGCCATGGAAGAAGAGGAGCAGGCCAACGAGGAAGTGGAGTTCAAATCAGAGGAGGAAGAGGTGCAGGCCAACGAGGAAGAGGAGGACAAGGTCCAGGAGGGAGAGGACAAGGTCCAGGAGGGAGAGGACAAGGTCCAGGAGGAAGAGCAAGACAACCTCACACCATCATTACGGACGAGATGCGAGCAACAGTCATTGACCATGTCATTGTCCATGGCATGACAATGGCTGAAGCAGGACTAAGAGTCCGTCCAAACCTGGGTAGGTTCACCGTGGCCACCATTATCAGGGCATTCAGACAACACAACAGGTATTGTACTCTATTGCTTTCTTTGTCACAATACAGTTTTACAAGCCTGTGAAAGTAGTCTATTGGTTTCAAATCAATTGTTATTGTAAAACATGTCAATTGACAACACGTTTCTTTCTTTAGAGTTGAAAGAATGCCACATAGAGGTGGGAGGGTTGCCATATTTACAGCGGCACAAGAAACCCTCATTGTGGATATGGTTCGTGAGAACAACCTCATCAGACTCCGGGAGATCAGAGACAAAGTCATTGCCGATAATGTCAACTTTGAGAGCATTGATGATGTCAGCTTGGCCACAATAGACCGAGTTCTCCGGCGCCAAAAGATCCGGATGAAACAGGTCTGTAGGGTTCCCTTTGAGCGCAACTCTGCGCGACACAAAGACCTACGTTACGAGTATGTGCAAGTAAGTATACATCCATCTTCACAGTACAGTTAGTGGACATACCGTGTTGCTCAGTGACCTACATTACTTCTGGACAATACTGTGCTACCTGATTGACTTGTTCTGAACACCTGTGCACTTTCACATTTTCACAGAGGATATTACAGTTGGACGCAATGGCCAGACCTCATGAGTACCTCTTCCTGGATGAGGCTGGCTTCAACCTGCAGAAACGAAGCCAAAGAGGCCGTAACATCATTGGCCAAAGAGCAATCACTGAGGTTCCTGGCCAACGGGGGGGTAATACTACTCTTTGTGCGGCCATGGGTTCGGAGGGGCTTGTCCACCGGCATGCTGTCCTTGGGTCTTACAACACCCCACGTCTCCTCACCTTCCTAGAGGAGCTAAGAGACATCCTCCTGGACCGCCAACACCACCATCCTGGGCCCGCACATCCCATTTATGTAATCATTTGGGACAATGTCCGCTTCCACAGAACAAACCAAATCAGAGAGTGGTTCACCACCAACAGTAACCAGTTTTTAAATGTCTGTCTGCCACCCTACTCCCCTTTCCTGAACCCTATAGAGGAGTTCTTCTCATCGTGGAGATGGAAGGTTTATGACAGACAACCATACACTAGAGAGAACCTCCTAAGGGCAATGGAGCTGGCCTGTGGTGACATCCCAGTGGAGGCCTTCCAAGGATGGATGCGCCATTCCAGGGCGTTTTTCCTGCGGTACCTGGCAAGAGAGAATATAGCCTGCGATGTGGATGAGGTGATGTGGCCCGATGCAGCTCAGCGACATGATGCCGCACAGTGATTGTGGTGTGTGTGTGGTGTGAATAAAGTAAATGAAAAAACTTCACACCCTGAACATGTTTTCAAGAGTACTGTTGTGTGCAATAGATTCTGTTTTTGCATTGAGTTGTGTTACAGTAGTGTACATGCAGTATTTTCTATAGATTTATACTCTTCATATGAAACTCACAAATCTAAATGCCTAATCCTCTACAGAGATCTAAGATCCGTTACTGTAAAGTTTCAAAAAATATGCATTGGCAGTTATGAAACAAAGAACCTTCTCACAAATTGAGCATTGTGTTTTCAATAGTTTTGCTGTAGTGTGTAATGATGTGTATAGTGTTTACATTTTTGAAAGCTTCGAGCTGCTCTTTTGGTGTGAAAGTTTTAGTTTTGAAGTGAGAAGGTGTGGTTGTGTTTATGTAGCTTTAGAAAAGGGTGTTGTGTTTAGACATTGGGGAACATAGAGGAAACGTTTGTGAAATGTGTTTTAGCATTTGAGAAAAACTGTAAAATGCATTTAAAGGAAAACTATCCCAAAAGACAAACTTGTGGACTGGGCCTGCAATGCATCAAAGTGACAAAGTTAAAAAAATAAATAAAATACGGACGCCTCGCATAAGAATAAAATACAAAAACATAGGGCACAGGGCACGACATTAACTTTTTAATCCACTTGTCCAGTCAGACAAGCCGCAAGATTTTTCACTTGTCCTGACCATAACCTTTTTATTACTACGTATTTACTAGTTCAATGAAAGAAAAGTGATAAATTTGATCAAAAAGCAGATATAGTTATGATAATCATTATGCTTTAATGATTTATAATTTCAATAAAACTCAAACTTTAACTGTAACAATAAACAGAAACTATCCAGTGCCCCAATATGGTGTGTGTTGTTATAACCCATTACCTGATCTATAGTTTTAAGAGGCAGACTCACTCAAATTCAAAACTTCTAGAGGAAATAAAGTTAAATCTTGATTAATCCAGTAAAAAGTATTAATTTAAAGAAATAAAAACAGGTTGGACATAATAAGGGGGACAGGATCACGTTGTGAATGAAAAACTGAGTGAGTTCGGCACTGTCGTAAAATTTCCTCCAAAATATTTTATGACGTTTGTGATGGGTAATGTGAACCATACGAAAGAAAAACACAAGCGTCTGAATGAAATGAAGATTCGCCACATATTAATTTTGCTGAAGTATTTGACCACCATTTCTCCGAATTCGTCTAATAATCTATAATGAGATATTACAACGTGGTAAATTTAAAAAAAAAAAAAAAAAAAAAAAAAAAAAAAAAACATACACGCACCTGCTGTACTCGGCTTCCCAGGAATTTTGTAAACAATAACATGGCCGGATCACTGAGGGGATTGAACTAGTTTTGTTGGAACTCATCCTGTCAGGCAGGCAGATGCGGATTTGACTTATCTGGACCAAACATTTGGTTGTCTCGGACAGTCGGACTACCATTAACGTCGAGCCCTGGGACAAAACAGCTACACTAACGCTATCAGGGTAGACCACAGACTGTAGGAAACATGGACAGCGTGGCTCCACTGCCTCCTATTGAAATTGAGCCAAAATGCCTCCACCATGTCGTCAAACTAGGAACCAGAGTCTGAGCAGTAGAGACGAGAGCTAAACTCAGGTACACCTGCTCCTTTGGTATGCCCACCCACTGAGCACATCACAGAACGTGTTCATTGTGGAAAACAATCTTGCATCTATCCAGAGAGCTAAGTAGTTTCAGCTGGAGATATTTCATTAATACGGCTGTGTCGAGGAAGGACGTTTATCACATGAACTGGAAATTCGCAGACACTGATATGACAATAACACAATGTTCTGGCAGAGTAAATAACTCATTTCGGATACTTGGTACAAATTACACTGAGTGCACTGTAAACTCACTTAAAATCCATCCTCGTGTTATTGGTAGTGCGTGCGTTCACTGACAAACATATGACATTTGTGCAAATTTCAATACTTGGCTGGGCTAGATGTCATTTAAGACTGAAAGAGTACTGTTTTGGATATTGAGATGTTTGTTTTGCTGTCTATATGAAAGTAAAGGGTGGAGAGATTCTCCAAGGCCATTTTAGCCATTATCTTGGCATTCAAACACAGAGACAGACACAGAAACGTGCTTGAAAGTTTGCAAAATCTTTAGAATGTTCTACATAAATATGACCTTAAAACAGCATTAGATTTTTACACGAGTCCTAAAAGTCAATAAAGAGAACCAAAACAAATGAGACAAAAAAAAAAAAAACGTTACACTTGGTTATTTAATTACTGAGGAAAATGACCCGATATTACATATCAGCGAGCGATTGTGAAAAGGAAAGGAAAACACTGCATTCCAGAAGAAGAACCTTATCCTGTCTGTGAAACATGAGGGTGGTAGCATCATGGCTTGGCAGGGCTCGACATTAACCCTTGTCCGGGACAAGTGATACTTTATGTCGGACAAGTTCATCGTCTCAGTTACTTGTCCGATTGGACAAGTGCCAAAACACGCCGATATTCGGGTTACATATCAAATTTATCAGTTTATTTCCGAAGCTTCTCACTCGACATATTGTTTTGATGAATCGCCAGATGTTTCTAGTCGGAAAGAGCAATGTGCGCATGCGCAATATTCAGACTCTCCAGGATTTCGCGATGTTGCGATTTGCAACATCAACGCAAATTCAACCAATCCCCGCGAATTCAGGGCGGTGTTGCAATTATATCCAATCACCGCAACTTTCCTGCAAATTTGACCAATCGTCGGCGTCGTCTTGAGGTGACGTCGACAAACTACCTTCCGCCTTACTTCCGTGTAAAGCAGCATGTGCGAGTCAAACGTTTCACACTTACCGACCAAAATAACTGCAAAAGATCGCGAAAAGCAGTACCCCGGCATTCTGCATGAAAGCGGGGGTTTGCAATTATATCCAATCACCGCAACTTTCCCGCAAATTTGACCAATTGTTGGCGTCGACAAACTACCTTCCGCCTTACTTCCGTGTATACGTTCAAGAGAAGCAGCATGTGCGAGTCAGTGTTTATGTAGGCTTAAATTCTGTTACTGAAAGTGTGTTATGTTTACAGTGAAGGACTGTATGCACTTTACATTATTTTTAACCCCGCCGACAGTAGTCGGAGGGGTTATTATTTTCACCTGCGTCAGTCTGTGTGTGTGTGTGTGTATCTGTCTGTCTGTCTGTGTGTCTGCAAGATATCTCAAGAACCAATGGATCGATTTGGACCAAATTTTGTACATGTGTTGCCAATCACCCAGGAAGGAAACCATTAAATTTTGGAGGTCAAAGGTCAAGGTCATGGCAGAACTTCGAAATTTTCGCCCAATGTATTTTAATAGGGAAAAGGCGGGGTTTGCACTCGTTAGAGTGTCCCTGTCTAGTTTTTACTTAATACAAGCAATTAATGGATGCCAACATTTTTGCCAAAATGGTATTTTATTTTCCATTGTTTAGGCAGCTTCAGCATCATACTGTGAGATTCTGTTCAAATTGTTTTTTTTTCTTCTATGAAGCCTGAGCCATTTATTTTATTAGTTTATAATTATTGTTTAATTTAGTCTTCAGGAGAGACTGCCTGCACACAGTACTAGTATTAATAGTTTTTTTTTCTTACATGAAAGCTGAGGCATTTATATTATATTTTAAGGTAACTTCATGTTGTGCTGTGAGGTTCTATGCACTTCAACTTTTGAACCAACAGGAGCATTTGGATAAGTAAAGCCTATTTTTCTGCATTTTTGTAGTCCTGGTAATCTTTTATATTGGTAAAGATGTTTATCGGACCATTTCTCAGTGTCTTTTTTTTAATCAATAGTTTTTCAGTAATAACTTACTCAATTTTAATCACAAAAAGAGAAAATCACAACAATTTCTCGCAACTTTCACTTCCTCCCACAATGTAATCGCAACAAAAAACTAAAAAACACCGAAACTTTCATCGCAATTTTTTGGAAACCCCCCCCCCCGCAACATCAGACATTTTAGCCCGCAACAATCACAAAAAAGGCCCGCGAAATCCTGGGGGGGACTGAATATTCCACTTGCGAAACCGGCCAATACCGCTTCGTGTATTTGAGCTGAAAAGTAAACGGTCATTTATGATTGGTTTTAATCGTGTCATACACATGGATTCGTTGACATTTCTGTTGGCGGGATCATTATTCAACTGTATATTTACGTTGAGTATGTGGCAATTTCCAAATCTTTGAATTGTTGTTGATGGTGTTCATTATAAAAATTTAGACATTTGTGGGGGGGTTTTCTCAAATATTTCTTCGGACAAGTCAACTTCACATTCGGACAAGTAAATTTCCATTCAACTTGCCCAACAGGACAAGTGGTTTCAAAAGTTAATGTACAGTAGAGCCCTGCTTGGGCCTGCTTTGCTGCATCTGGGCCAAGACGGCTTGCCATCACTGATGGAGCAATGATTTCTGAATTACTCCAGCAAATTTGAAAGGAAAATGTCAGGACATCTGTCTGTGAACTTGATCTCAAGAGAAAGTGGGTCATACCAAAAGGGACCGACAGGGAACAGGTTCCTTATTGATTCGCGCCCCAAATTTTGAACCGCTCAGAGCATTTCGACCAAAAGGAATTTGTTCCGGAACCTGAAAAGTTGGTTCCCAGTTGGAACTGAAACATAGCTGGTTTTTCCAGTGTGAACCGTGCCATTAGTGGGTGTGTCATTAGTTTGGCGAGAAAGCAGAGCGCAGCAATAGAGAGCACAATGGAAAAGGATACATTTTCAGTTCATTTTAAAAAAGAAGGGGGGGGAACAACTCTCCTCAACAACAGAAAAAACGCTCGCAGGTAATCCGTGCACACTGCCATTTTGCTACTACTGTTTACTCCCGTTGTGAATTATGCAATGCCCTTCATTCATGACGCATCCTCGATTACAATAGTTCTGCTCAAAATAGGTGAAAATGCGGGCCGGTTCCGTAGCTGGCACATCCTGAACGGAACTGGTTCAAGAACCCGTTCCCTGTTGACTGAAAAGCAGTAACA
Organism: Neoarius graeffei; assembly: GCF_027579695.1. Lineage (NCBI taxonomy): Eukaryota > Metazoa > Chordata > Actinopteri > Siluriformes > Ariidae > Neoarius > Neoarius graeffei. Next base: position 20,752,810 of record NC_083580.1, on the reverse strand, counting down.
AAGACAAATGGCCCTAAGCACACAAGCTGTTCTTCCAAAGAACGGTTAAAGAAGAATCAGGTTCATGTTTTGGAATGGCCAAGTCAAAGTCCTGACCTTAATCCAAAAGGAATGTGTGAGCAGTTCATGTGAGGAAACCCACCATCATCCCAGAGTTCTGTTCAGAGGAATGGGATAAATTTCCTCCAAGCCAATGTGCAGGACTCCTCAACGGTTACAGCAGACACTGAGCTGCAGTTATTGCTGCACAAGCTGGTCACAACAGATACTGAAAGCAAAGGTTCATCTACTTTTGCCACTCACAGATACGTAATACTGGATCATTTTCCTCAATAAAACAATAAATAACGGGGAATTTCCTCAAAAAACATGGGAATGCCATGTCCTAATTGTTAGAGAAGCAGCTTTGGGACCAGAAGGTTGCCAGTTCGACTCCCTGGACCAGCAGGAATGGCTGAAGTGCCCTTGAGCAAGGCACCTAACTGCTCCCCAGGCTGCTCTGGGTATGTTGTACGCCGCTCTGGATAAGAGCATCTGCTAAATGCCTTTAACGTAATGTAATGTACAAACCCGATTCCAAAAAAGTTGGGACAAAGTTCAAATTGTAAATAAAAACAGAATGCAATGATGTGGAAGTTTCAGAATTCCATATTTTATTCAGAATAGAACATAGATGACATATCAAATGTTTAAACTGAGAAAATGTATCATTTAAAGAGAAAAATTAGATGATTTTAAATTTCATGACAACAACACATCTCAAAAAAGTTGGGACAAGGCCATGTTTACCACTGTGAGACATCCCCTTTTCTCTTTACAACAGTCTTGTAAATGTCTGGGGACTGAGGAGATAAGTTGCTCAAGTTTAGGGATAGGAATGTTAACCCATTCTTGTCTAATGTAGGATTCTAGTTGCTCAACTGTCTTAGGTCTTTTTTGTCGTATCTTCCGTTTTATGATGCGCCAAATGTTTTCTATGGGTGAAAGATCTGGACTGCGGGCTGGCCAGTTCAGTACCCGGACCCTTCTTCTACGCAGCCATGATGCTGTAATTGATGCAGTATGTGGTTTGGCATCGTCATGTTGGAAAATGCGAGGTCTTCCCTGAAAGAGACGTCGTCTGGATGGGAGCATGTGTTGCTCTAGAACCTGGATATGCCTTTCAGCATTGATGGTGTCTTTCCAGATGTGTAAGCTGCCCATGCCACACGCACTAATGCAACCCCATACCATCAGAGATGCAGGCTTCTGAACTGAGCGCCGATAACAACTTGGGTCATCCTTCTCCTCTTTAGTCCGAATGACACGGCGTCCCTGATTTCCATAAAGAACTTCACATTTTGATTCGTCTGACCACAGAACAGTTTTCCACTTTGCCACAGTCCATTTTAAATGAGCCTTGGCCCAGAGAAGACGTCTGCGCTTCTGGATCATGTTTAGATACGGCTTCTTCTTTGAACTATAGAGTTTTAGCTGGCAACGGTGGATGGCACGGTGGATTGTGTTCACAGATAATGTTCTCTGGAAATATTCCTGAGCCCATTTTGTGATTTCCAATACAGAAGCATGCCTGTATGTGATGCAGTGCCGTCTAAGGGCCTGAAGATCACGGGCACCCAGTATGGTTTTCCGGCCTTGACCCTTACGCACAGAGATTCTTCCAGATTCTCTGAATCTTTTGACAATATTATGCATTGTAGATATGTTCAAACTCTTTGCAATTTTACACTGTCGAACTCCTTTCTGATATTGCTCCACTATTTGTCGGCGCAGAATTAGGGGGATTGGTGATCCTCTTCCCATCTTTACTTCTGAGAGCCGCTGCCACTCCAAGATGCTCTTTTTATACCCAATCATGTTAATGACCTATTGCCAATTGACCTAAAGGCCTCTGCATGCTCTTGCGACAAGGTTTTCGCAGATAGCTTTTCGCAGACAGTTGTAATTTATCATTGAGCAGGGAGAAATAGGCATGCGCGATGTTATTCACCAGCACAACGCAAGGGGGTGCGAAGTCGGTAGGAGTAGTTGGTGGGTGTGGTTAGTGGAGTGTTTATCCTCCGGTTACTTATAATGACTAGAACTTTTTTTTTTATAATGACTAGAACTGGAGTCGTATAGATGTACGTACTTCCTCAATCAACCGCTCTTCATGTTGCTCCATCTTTGCTCGTGTTTTTAAAAATGCCGGTCGTGAAAACAAAAACCGGGAAAGTAGGGAAACGGAAGTGCGTGTACAGCGGATGTAGAGTGGACCAATCGGAGCCCTCTTGTCTGCGACGCTGTCTGCGAGGCTTCTGCAGTGGTCACAATTTTTGGGAGGTGCGCGCAGAGCATCTGCGAAGGTGGGGGGGCTACGCAGACGCTATCTGCGACACAGTCTGCGAGGACTGGGTTGTCAGCATAAATTGGCCTTTATGAGTTGCAATTTGGTCCTCCAGCTGTTCCTTTTTCGTACCTTTAACTTTTCCAGCCTCTTATTGCCCCTGTCCCAACTTTGAGATGTGTTGCTGTCATGAAATTTCAAATGAGCCAATATTTGGCATGAAATTTCAAAATGTCTCACTTTCGACATTTGATATGTTGTCTATGTTCTATTGTGAATACAATATCAGTTTTTGATATGTAAATTATTGCATTCTGTTTTTATTTACAATTTGTACTTTGTCCCAACTTTTTTGGAATCGGGGTTGTAAGATGACCAAGTAGAATATTTTTGTCTCGTTTGTTTGGAGTTCTCCATCTACTTTTAGGACGTGTGTGAACATCTGTTGTTTTCAGTCAGATTTATGCAGCAATATAGAAAGTTTGAAAGGGGTCACATTATAGATTATGGACTATATTTATGGCAAAATTAGAAAAAATGTGGGACATTTTTTAAACGCACCCTTGTTTCAAATTGCAATAGTATTTTGAAACAAACTTTTGCGACACTGGTCTCAATTTGTAAGGTGGTGTAGTGGTTAGCACTGTCGCCTCACAGCAAGAAGGTTCTGGGTTTGAGCCCAGTAGTCGACGGGGGGGGGGGGGCCTTTCTGTGTAGAGTTTGCATGTTCTCCCCATGTCTGCGTGAGTTTCCCCCCACAGTCCAAAGACATGCAGGTTAGGCTAATTGGTGGCTCTAAATTGACCGTAGGTGTGAGTGTGAATGGTTGTCTCTAATGGCCCTTTTCCACTACCCTTTTTCAGCTCACTTCAGCTCGCTTCAGCTCACTTCAGCCCGACACGGCTCGCGTTTCGACTACCAAAGAACAGCACGACTCGGCTCGCTTCAGCCCTGCTTAGCCCCTAAAACTCGCATCGTTTTGGAGTGGGGCTGAAGCGAGCCAAAGCGAGCCGAGTGAGGCTGGGGGCGTGAGCAGACACTCCCCTGTGCACTGATTGGTGAGGAGGAGTGTCCTCACATGCCCACACACGCCCCGCGAGCACGCTGGGATCTGTAAACACCGTAAACCCGGAAGAAGAAGAATTACGAATTACGAGAATTTCTGAAGCCTTATGCGCCTCGCCTCATCTATACGCTCTTGCTAGTATCTGTTGGCGTTGTCGGTGACAACAAGCCACAGAACCAAGACCAGCAACACTAACGACTCCATGTTTATTGTTTACTATTCGGGTCGTGAGACTACCGCTTAAAAGCTCACTGATGTCACTGTTTGCGCTGCTTAACGACATCACGTGACGTCCACCCACTTTCGCTAACTCCACCCAATGTGTCCACCCACTTCCAGCCAGCACGGTTCAGCGCGGTTGTAGTCGAAATGCAACTCCAACAGCCCCGCTCAGCTCGACTCAGCCCAACTCAGCACGGCACGGCTCAGCCCGACTCAGCCGCGTTTGTAGTGGAAAAGCGGCATATGTGTCAGCCCTGCGATGACCTGGCGACTTGTCCAGGGTGTACCCCGCCTCTCGCCCATAGTCAGCTGGGATAGGCTCCAGCTTGCCTGCGACCCTGTAGAACAGAATAAGCGGCTATGGGTAACGGATAGGTCTCAATTTGTTTGACACATCCACGTTCGTTTATTTTGGTCTAAATAATGAAACTAATCTCAAGCACCATCACTGAAATAGACAATCTTACTGCTGTGACTGGAATCGGAAGCGAACTGTACGTGAATGAAACTGAAGTGATGATGGCTGTGATACTCTACCAGGTCATTCAGACCAAACAATTACTTCAGTCCAATTTTTGAAAAATCCAACACTTGCTTTTGTTTCATTTCATAAAGTAGCTGGATGTGCCCTTCCTTACTCTCACAACAAAAACATGGACTTTTGTGATGAACACACTCAACGATCGTTGTTCTCAGTTGTTCTGTTGTGTATTACACAGTTGTGCACATTTTAACCTGCGTGCAGTACAACGACAGGGAACTTTGTAGAAATGTGGTGGTACAGGATGATGAGTGAATGTGCAAATGTAAATGTGATCCTGTGGAATGTAGAAATGGGTGTGTAGGAGGCATCGTGGCTCAGGTGGATAAGGCACCACACCATAAATCCGGGGACCCGGGTTCGATTCCGACCCGAGGTCATTTTCTGATCCCTTCCCGTCTCTCTCTCTCTCCTGCTCATTTCCTGTCTCTACATTGTCCTATCCAATAAAGGTGAAAAAAAAAGAAATGGGTGTGTAAAAAGGGATCATGTAGAACTTTACCGTGTACTGTTTAAAAGGGAACTGAAGGCAAGTTATCAAAATTCTGTTTCTCATTTTATTAAATATAGGAATGCATTTCTGATAGCTATTTTGTCACTGCTATAGCAAGTTATGAGTGTTTGAAATATGCTATGTAACACATCAGTCCGTATGTCAAAGCAATGGCCGTAAACGAAATTTGTTGAGACCTGTGTGAGACATCACAGGACGGAAGTAAAACGTAATGGAAATCAAAGTGACCAACATCTGCCAATGTTCCCAGCATCCGAAAAACGCTCACTCGTTCACTACTCCCTATATAAGGAATTACTCGGTAGAGGGAAAAACGCTTTCGGACACTAATCCGTCGCGCTGGTATTTACGTCATTACTGTCACACAATTAAAACGTGCCAGATCAGTTGGCTGGTGGGTTTTCAAAATAATAAAAATACATGCATGTGTTTTTGTGATAAAACACATTACACTGAGTGTATTTCCCACATTAAAGGGCTCCTGACAGCAAAACATATGTTAAATTGTTAATTTCAGCCATATTGAGTTGAATAAAATGACATATTTACTTCACACATCGCATGACAGAATAGTAACAAACAACGTTTTGAATGGCCCGCCACGCAGATAAATCAATATCATAGTGAGCCAACCCATGGCCGAGGAAGAAGGCGGATATGACGTCACATGCAGAACCACTGACAGACATTTTCTCAACTTCTCTTTGTTCACCAGTGCGTTGCAAGTGAATACTTTTGCGTCTGAAGGCCTCTGCATGCTCTTGCGACAAGGCTTTCGCAGATAGCTTTTCGCAGACAGTTGTAATTTATCGTTGAGCGGGGAGTAATAGGCGTGCGCGATGTTATTCACCGCCACAACGCAAGGGGGCGCGAAGTCGCGAAATCGCTAGGAGTAGTTGGTGGGTGTGGTTAGTGGAGTGTTTATCCTCTGGTTACTTATAATGACTAGAACTGGAGTCGTATAGATGTACGTACTTCCTCACTTCCTCGATCAACCGCTCTTCGTGCTGCTCCATCTTCGCTCGTGTTTTTAAAAATGGCGGTAGTGAAAACAAACCAAACCGGGAAAGTAGGGAAGCGGAAGTGCGTGTACAGCGGATGTAGAGTGGACCAATCAGAGCCCTCTTGTCTGCGAGGCTTCTGCGGTGGTCACAATTTTTGGGAGCTGCGCGCAGAGCGTCTGCGAAGGTGGGGGGGCTACGCAGACACCATCTGCGATGCCGTCTGCGAGGACTGGGTTGTCAGCATAAATTGGCCTTGAGTCGTTTATTTTGGTGAATATGCCTGCTCGTTGTGTGGCTGGATTTTGCTCAAACACCAGGGAAGCCAGGTATAGTCTGTATACCTTTCCCAAGGATCCCATCAGACGCGAAGAGTGGGCAAAACAAGTGCGCCAGACACGGGACATGTGGACTCCCAATGACAGGTGGGCCTCTGTTTGACAGACATGTGACACTTGTTTGCTTAGTTGTTGATTGATGATTTTTCGGTGTAGATCTCCATCTTGTAATGAGATATTTACTAATATATAATAGCAATAGGTGAATTTGTTCATGATTCAAAGTTCTGCCACAGTTCTGCTGCAATACCATGTTGGCTGGACCTTATAGGCCTAACATGCAATTGAATTTCATCAGTTCATAGAAGTTTTTATTCTCATCAAATAAAAATGTGAGAAAACGGCCCAAATCTAAAAGACCATGAACTTTCAAGAGAGTATATTTTTTTAAAAGGAAATCAGTGCGATAATATTGTCTGCATGCCCCCCCAGAGGACTAGATCTATTATTATTATTATTATTATTATATTACCATTCAGTGTTTTGGCGCTTCCCGATGTCAGCTGGGATCACGACGTCCTCTGCATTGGGCCCGTCGTCGTCTGTGTCCGAGTCGGAAATCTCGCCTTCTGCAGGCAAATCGTTCAGATACGGCTCAAAACGATAAGGCAAAATGCCACCCACTGCTTCGTCTTCATGTAATCAGTCATGTCCAGTGTCAACCTCAAAAAGGGCCTCAGTTTCTGAAGACTGGTCAGAAAATCACTCCGTTTCGTCAGCCATAGCTGCCTTGAAGGCCGAGCAGTCGTTCTGCATGTGATGTCACGGCAAATATGGTGGCCACTGACAGCGGCTTAGCGCTTGGCCAAATTGACGCAACTTCGCACAAAGACAAATCTACTGATTTCGTTCTGTTGGTGGTTAGTTCTATCATGAAAGTGATCAGTAGTGTTTGTAGTTTTATTACAGAAACCTACACTACCATTCAAAAGTTTGGGGTCACTTTGAAATTTCCTTATTTTTGAAAGAAAAGCACTGTTCTTTTCAATGAAGATCACTTTAAACTAATCAGAAATACACTCTATACATTGCTAATGTGGTAAATGACTACCGTATTTTCTGGACTATAGAGCGCACCTGTATATAAGCCGCATCCGCTCTATTTTTTAAAAAAAATTTAAAAAAAGATATACAAGCCGCACCGGGCTATAAGCCGCAGATATCTATGTTGAAAAATTAGATATTTACTGCATGTACAGAACGATTTTGTACTGTAAATGTACATGTATGTACCTGAACAGATTCTTTCCGAACAGTGCCTTTTAACATGGCAGCAACTTTGCTGATTAAAACGGAACAGAACCAAGAGAAAATAACCGGTATTTATTTACCTTCATTTCTCCTGTGTTTGAAACCACAAGTCACTTTAATCATCTTCGCTGGATTTGAAAATAATTACCAGTTAGTAATTTGTCGTGCGTGTTCTATCTGCTAAAGATCTGCTAATTCTTCTTTGCATTGATTTTTCATCTATCTTATTTTTGATTCTACTTCCAGTTAGAGCGCCCCTAGCGGTGGAAGAAAAATCCACAGAATAGCCGCACCTTTGTATAAGCCGCATGGTTCAAAACCTAGGAAAAAAGTAGCGGCTTATAGTCCAGAAAATACGGTATTCTAGCTGCAAATGTCTGGTTTTTGGTGCAATATCTACATAGGTGTATAGATAGTTTTCACATGACGTCACAGAGTCGGGGATTCCCTAGTGGCGGCCATCTTGTGGGTCAAGCTTACCGTACGGGTGACTGAGCACACATTGTAACGCACGAGTACAAAGTCTTCAAAAGAACCCAAGCAGGCTATTTAAAGCTAGCAATGGTGCACACCTGTTGTATTCACGGCTGTCGTAATAGGTCAGATGATGAAGTCAAGCGGAGATTTTATGGAATTCCCACTGTACGGGAGCACGAAGGCAAGCAAACAAACTCAGCATACAAAGGAGAAATCTATGGCTTGCGAGAATCAACCGCAAGGATTATCAGCCTTCCAAGCACAGCAAAGTCTGCTCCGATCATTTTATAAGTGGTAAGTTGTTTAAATAAACAATCAATTGTGTTTAAGTTTGTTTTTGGAAACCAAAACATCATGTGAACAATCTCTGGAGAATGCCTAACTGGAACTGCTGAGTGTACGTTTACATTGTAATGTACACTTAATATCGCTCATTTGTCACGTTTCTATTTGAAACTTGTCACTTCACTCACGCAAGGGTCATTTTTGAAAAACATTTTAGGTCTATTCTGTATGATTTGATTTGTGTTTGGGATGCAAACAGCGCGCCTTTTGGCGGATGCCGCCTGAATCGCGCAGATCCGATTTTTTTTTTTTTTGGGGGGGGGGGGGGGGGGGGGGGGGGGGGGGGGGGGGGGGGGGGGGGGGCGGGGGGGGCGCGTTGGAGTGTCTGATTATAATTTCAAAGTAAATTCTGTATTAAAATTACTAAATAAGCAAATCTGTTACAGTCCATGAAACAGGAAGTATAAGGATGAGAAAAAAACAGTTTAATCGGAAAGCTGCGCACATTTGCGCAGCCCGAGCGGTGTGCAGGACTGCGCAAATGCGCGCAGCTTTCCGATTTAAACTGTTTTTTTCTCATCCTTATACTTCCTGTTTCATGGACTGTAACAGATTTGCTTATTTAGTAATTTTAATACAGAATTTACTTTGAAATTATAATCAGACACTCCAACGCCCCCCCTAAAAAAAAAAAAAAATCAGATCTGCGCGATTCAGGGGGCATCTGCCAAAAGGCGCGCTGTGAATATATAAAGTTGTATATATCAGACAGCCTTTAAAGTTTGATGAAGTCAGTTTCAGGCTTTGGAGCAGGCTTTGGCAGTTTCAGGCTTTGGCAGCCCTGCACAGTCACTTGAAAATGCATCTTTGTCCACTTCGTAGGGGTCAATTCCCCCAATCAAGGCCAGTTTGGCTGCACACTGTTGTCGTGAGATGTCGTCTAATGTATCTATATACTTCTGTTTGCTTGATTTTGTCGACACTGATCTTTATTTTAGAAAACTGACTATATAACTTCATAAATTTGTCCGAAATAACGTAGCCGGTAGTGGCGATGGTCCGTTTTGTTTGCCCCGCAAGATGGCGGCTGGGGGGCGTTCCCCGGAATGCCGTGACGTCAGTGAAAACTATCTATAGAGGCCCATTTCCAGCAACTCTCACTCCAGTGTTCTAATGGTACAATGTGTTTGCTCATTGCCTCAGAAGGCTAATGGATGATTAGAAAACCCTTGTACAATCATGTTAGCACAGCTGAAAACAGTTGAGCTCTTTAGAGAAGCTATAAAACTGACCTTCCTTTGAGCAGATTGAGTTTCTGGAGCATCACATTTGTGGGGTCGATTAAATGCTCAAAATGGCCAGAAAAATGTCTTGACTATATTTTCTATTCATTTTACAACTTATGGTGGTAAATAAAAGTGTGACTTTTCATGGAAAACACAAAATTGTCTGGATGACCCCAAACTTTTGAACGGTAGTGTATTTTAGAGCATAATTTTGCTGTCAGGAGCCCTTTAAGAAATACAAAGTACCTGAATCTTTCAGGGTTTTTTTTTTAAATCAAGGCTGAATACTTTCTTCTTTGCCACTGCCTTTTATCAAATCAAATTTGAAACTGATTTATTTCAGCGCAGACAGCACTACAAAATAGCGTCCCCACTATATAGTGTCGTATATAACGAGTAGGGCACGATTTCGGACACAGGGGTTGTCAAAAGACGCGTGCGCCCTCTTTCGAATGCTGATGTAATCAAGCCGGAAGTTTTGTTTGTTTTGATAGCAAGCAGGAAAGTTGGGGGGGGGGGGGGGGGGGGAGTAGGCAGTAATCGTCATTTAAACTCGTTTTTGTACAATATTTCGTTTGGAAAACAGTTTCCAAAAATGGCGGCACTGACACCTGGCTGACACTTCACGTTTCGAAGTCTCGCACAAGTCTTGTGAAGATCGCGTGGGCAAGCGACGCCTGCCGTGAACCAAATGAACTACATCGGGCCGATAAGCATAATATTTAATTGCAATTAGTTGCCGATACGAGTCACGATATAAGGTTACTAAAACCGTAATTGAATAACGTTAATTAGGAAATAAAGCAAGTTTAAAGGGGAACTGAAGTCATTTTTAACGGTGTGCAATAAGACCGAAATGTGAGCTCAGATTTTGACTGCATATGAGGAGATTGTGTTGAAAAAGATCGGATTGATTATAACCACGTCCAATACGTCTGTGTAGACATGCACGCTATACAGTATAATGATCAGGTAGTGTCATTACACCGAGGAATGTGACAATGTAATAAAGGGATGTTTAACAGAGTAAAAGGAAGTGTGTAATGTAACAGTGACTAAACATGACAGTGCAGAATGTGGCTGAAGACAATGAAAGTAAGCATTTACGATATGTAGAAGCAGGCCCGCCGACAGGGGGGGACAAACAGGCATGTTGTCCCGGGCCCAGGAATGGGGAGGGCCCAGAACTGGGCTCTCATGAAGTTGTGATTAAATTATTTTATTTCATTTCAAAATGTGTTGATTTGGGGGAGAAATGTGCTATATTTGCATTCAATAAATGATTTCTAGATCTTTTGCCTTTATTGTCTTTGAAAAAGGCGTCAAGAACCCCCTACCACCCCTAATGCAAAAATGGTTTGGTCTGACTCTTTGATTAAGGGGAAAAAACCGACATCGTTCGATCATAGCGCTTCGACAATCAGCCTGCGTGCCATTTGCCAACATGCACAAGTCAGGAGCACAGAAAAGAAAAGAGAAAAAGAGAGGAAGAAACCAAGAGACTCAGGGGCTCACTGCATAAATATTTTTAAAAAGATTCAGATGATGCAGCAGGTACTAGCAAAGGCAGTGGGGCAGCTGAGCCAGGTAAGACACAGCCAACTTTTTCCAGCCCCGTAAAGTAACCCCAACCAAGGCACGCGCAGCACGCAATTCATGATACAAACGAGGGGAGAGCAAGTCACACTGAACACCATATCAAACGCACAGGGCATTGAATCATTTCATAACCACAACCGCTTAATAGCATTGTGTTTCATATATCTGATTGAAGCTAAGAATATTCACATTAGCCCACAATCATATCCCGCCGTTTCTCGAGCGGTGTGTTCTTCTCTGCTTTTCACACTGGACAGTACGCACGCACAGTATACTATGTTCGCCCCCAGCCCTGCCCGAAATCCCCCGTCCATCGCTGCTCCTTCAAGAGCACCCCAATCGCGTGATTATAGTAGACTATCCACGAGTTTAGGAAGGCATTGCGGGAGCTGTCGGCGTTCGGTTAAAGGATACGAAGTAACAGTAACCGCTTATTCCGTTACAGTACAGGGGGGAAAGATTCAGTGAAATTGGGGATTACTTCACAGGATCACAATGTGTGTGAGGTTGCTGGTTTTGGGCTTTTTTTTGTTAAAATGTTAAAACTGTAAAAATGTTGAAATGCTAAAATGAAATGGTTGTTGACCGGTTGAATGGTTTTTGAATACCTGTCATTTAAGGGTTGGAGTGAGTAGAGACTGGGATAAGAGAGGTGGGTGTGTGTGTGGGTTGGCCCGGGGGGGGGGGGGGGGGGGGGGGCGCATTCAGAGCATTTTGTCCCGGGCCCAGCCAAAGCTGTCAGCGGCCCTGCGTAGAAGAAAGAAGACTGTCAGTTTAGAACAAAATTGAGTACAACAACGTTCTAAGCAAGTTATGGTCTAATCTGATGTTAGAAAGCAACTGTGACTGAGAGTAGAGACTGTGGAGAATAAATGTGATCATGTAGAATGCAACTAAAGGTAACAAAGTGTAAAATATGATTTGAAAGCAAGAATGACCAATATGGTATTTCGTAATGCAGTGGTGTGGAATGTAAAAGTAACATAGAGAACGTTATTGTCCGTAGTAGATAGAACGTGTGTAGAATGGAAGTGCGAGTTTGTGCGAATGGGAGTGTGTAGCAGAGATGAAAGTGGAGCAAAGAAAAAAAATCCTGAACTTTTGAAAGTCAAACTAAGATTGGGGGGGGGGGGGGACGTCCCCCGAAACAATTTTAGTAACATAACACGCAAAACTCTGCATTCTAGTGCATTCTAGTACTTATTTTCACTAAGTTATAACTTTTAAGCCTTTTTCTTTCATGTACATTAATGATTAACATGTCAACAATATCAAATTTATTTCCCCTAGTTAATGAGTAATTTTCAGGAGTGCATTTAGAAAACGCGGTGATTTTCCTGCTACACAGTTCATTACTTTGAAAGAAAAAAATCAGACAGTTGAAGGTAAACTCAGCAAAATCCCAAAACAGTACTGTTAAAAAGTAAAGGTCTGTTAGAGTTTCTAAAGGTTTCAATGTTGGGGACATCGAGCTTCGTTTATCAATCTTTTAGTAGAGCTGTGCGTTTGTAGCCTAGTAAACTAGACCCACCCGCCTAGCGGCCAAAAATATTTTTGCCTAGCGAGTGGGTCTAGCCTCGCACCATATAAACAAAAACACCCCGGGCATCAAATCGTGCCCGCCAATCACAACGCAAGGTTTTTGTTTGGATTCTTTGGGCGGGCTTTTGCAGGAGTGACGACAAAGCTGCGCGACGTTGGAGAAAGCGCAGCAGGAAAGATGGCTACGGCTAGTGAACAGCGCGCGTTTGACTCCGCTTTGGAATCAGTTTTAGAATTATTAGACTTGGAGTTTTCGCTGAAACATGAGCAGGAAGAGGCTCTCCGCTCATTCCTTTTCAAGAAGGACGTTTTCGCTGTTTTGCCGACCGGCTATGGCAAAAGTCTGATCTACCAGCTGGCTCCGCTCGTAGCCAAAAGGATGGGGCTAGTTTGTGCAGTACGAAGAATTAATAAACAGCTTTGAAACATTACTTTTTGATTGTTTCTTATTTTCCCGTTATTTTAAATTTAAGGGAAATTATTTCACCAAACACCACTAAATAAAAACTCTCAAAAACAGTTTAAGCAAACCCTTGAAAAACACTTGGAAAAAATAAGAGTGTATGTTAAGTATGCGGTACAGACTCCAAACTTGTGGTCATTATCTCCAAGCTTCTTAATATCTAGAACCTGTTTATTAATTAATACGCATTTTGAAAAATTATTTATTTCAAGGTCTCCCCCACTGCTTTCTGTCGCTCTGACTACGTCACAGTCACTGCTGCGCTGATTGGTCAGAGCGTTGGCCTATACGCACAGAGACAGTTTGAAAGACAGCGGTTTGTTCCTCCCACACCCGTCGGAAATGTCTACGGATCGAGGCCAGACTAAATATTCACATTTAGTCTGGCTTGCCAGGCTTGTGCGTTTGCATAAGCTAAAGCGAACTAAACATTTCCAATTCATATTTATGCGAGTTGAAGCCAATTGTTTACATTAGTTCGTATTGTCTGTAAACTTAAAAACATCAATGAATACCAAATTTCTCATGTAAATCGGGGCGTAGCTAGGATTTTTCGGGGGTGTCACACACTAACTAGCAGCCTGAGTACATTATGTAACAAAAAATAAATTCCCATTGCTAGTTTTAGACAGCTTAGAAACCGGCTCTTCCATTATTGCTGTTTCTTCCACGTTTTCTTGATGTTGTGTTCTAGAAACGGCACTAAAACTTCGCTTCAAAGCCACAAAATGCAACTTTGATAGAAAAAAAATATATAATAAATTGCTTACCTCTCTTCACGTCGAAAGGAGGAGGAAAGTTTTGCTTGTTTTGAAATGGCGAATTATTAACACGAGGAAATACTTGTAATTCGCAACTAAAAAGACTGCAGCTACACTGGCAGCTTGAACATGCTTTCTAGTGCGATTGTGTCGTGCTTGCGCAGAACGGTGTCAGTCCTGCGCGCCTTAGCACATGCACCTGAAGGCACGCCTTGGGCGCGCGCGCCTAACGAGATCCGGCACGCGCACCGTTAACAAAGAACACCTGTCTTTAATCAATGAACTATGTTTGGACTTTTTAAGGACCGCGCCCATGCAACGATGATGCGAAGTATTACGCCGCGTCTAGGAATGCGAAAAATCCGAAAAATAAATTTCTCCATTCGGAAAACCGGAGATTTTCAAGAGTTTTGTCAAATATCCGGATTTCCGGGTAAATCCGGAAGACTTTCATCTATAGTGTAGAATCTACAACCCAGATTCCAAGAAAAGCTGGGACGCCGCGTAAAGACAGACAGAATGAAATGATTTGCAAATCCTTTCTGACCTACAGTGCCCTCCACAATTACTGGCACCCCTCGTAAAGATTAATTTAAAAAAAAAAAAAAAAGGTTAGAAAAAAAAAAATCCCAAAACATCTTTTGGTGAAGTAATTTCCTCTCACACTGAAAAAATGAGAAAAATCCAACCTTTTATTGAAAGAAAATTTCTTCAAAGAAAAACAAATCCCTCATCAAAAAATAATACTGTATGTGTCGCTATTATTGGCACCCCTGAACTTAATACTTTGTACCACCTCCCTTTGCCAGTAAAACAGCACTGAGTCTCTTATAACATTTTATAAGGTTGGAGATACAGAGCAGGGCATCCGAGACCGTTCCTCTTTACACAACCTCTCCAGATCATCCAGGGTCCTCAGTCCTTTCTTGTGCTCTCTCCTCTTCAGTTCACCCCACAGGTTTTCACTGGGGTTCGGGTCGGGGACTGAAATGGCCATGGCAGAAGCTTGATTCTGTGCTCAGTGAACCCGTGCTCAGTGAATGTGTGTGTTGATTTGGACATGTGCTTCAGATCACTGTCCTGCTGGAAGAGCCAATGATGACCCAGTTTTAGTTTCCTGGCAGAGACAGACAGATTTTGATTTTAAATGTCCTGGTTTTTCATGGAGTCCATGACACCATGTACCCAAACGAGGTTTCCAGGGTTTTTGGAGGAAAAACAGCCCCAAAACTTCACAGAACTTCCACCATATTTTACAACTGGGATCGGGTTCTGTTCATTATAGCCATCCTTCTTTTTATCCCAAACCCACCTTGAGTGTTTATTGCCAAAAAGCTCTATTTTTGTTTCATCAGACCAGACCAGTTGTAGTAGCGATTCGCAAATTTCAGGTGCTTATGTTTGTGGTTAACTGACAGAAAAGGCTCTTATCTTTCCCCATGTTGATGGATGGCAAAGCGAATTTGGCCTCTGCGTCACCGCATATTTGTACCCCAGTTAATCAGGAAGTCATGGATTATAGCTTGAAAATTCCTACACACCCCAATCAACTTATAAAAATTGTACAATTTAAATGGGAAACATGCTAAAGATGACAATAATAATAATAATAATACACTCAACATTCACTGTTTATTGCATGATGCAGTTGAACCTGTGTTTTCGGGTTGACGGTATCGGATTGATCCAGTCAGTTGATTAAGAGTTCAGTTTACATGAAACTTTGCAGTACAGTATTATGTTAAGTGCCAATCAATGGTTATGTGCATTTTTTTTCCATTCATAATGTGTCCTGGGGCGGCACGGTGGTGTAGTGGTTAGCGCTGTCGCCTCACAACAAGAAGGTCCTGGGTTCGAGCCCCGGGGCCGGCGAGGGCCTTTCTGTGTGGAGTTTGCATGTTCTCCCCGTGTCCGCGTGGGTTTCCTCCGGGTGCTCCGGTTTCCCCCACAGTCCAAAGACATGCAGGTTAGGTTAACTGGTGACTCTAAATTGACCGTAGGTGTGAATGTGAGTGTGAATGGTTGTCTGTGTCTATGTGTCAGCCCTGTGATGACCTGGCGACTTGTCCAGGGTGTACCCCGCCTTTCGCCCGTAGTCAGCTGGGATAGGCTCCAGCTTGCCTGCGACCCTGTAGAAGGATAAAGTGGCTACAGATAATGAGATGAGATAATGTGTCCTGCCCCAAAACAAGAACAAACCAATATAGCGATTCTCCTAGTCCGTACATGTGCAACCTGCTCAATAAGTCTGGGGAATAATTTCCATCAGCAGCAAGCCGCAAATATTTTTCATGTCGTTAACACTTCTCTGTTTTCAGACGATCGAAAAATTAAGTGCAATCGATGTATACATATTTTATTTATGTGGATTTTATGAATGTGTTAATCATTGTGTATAAGGGGTATAGTGTAAGAATCTTGCTACTTTTAATTACGAATGTTACGAGATGTGCAATATCGTTAGTCGTACAAGTTTTTAACTTTTAAGTCTGTAAATTGAAAGCAATTCAGTGGCGACTTCACTGAGAATTTCAATAAAGACATCTTGAATAATAAGAATGACGGTCAGCCATATGCTTTGGAGGATGCTGATTTCTATTTTAATAGAGTTTTTATTTTCTAAGTTCTAGTCCAGCAGATTTTACTCTGAATGCCAAATGAGATTCCCATGTCTAGTTTTGAGTCATTTTGCTACAAAGTTATTTGGAATCTCGTACTCAAAATTTTAACTCTATTATATAAGAATAGTTGTATTGTTAATTACTGAATTTCTTATAGACTTATTATAAACATAGTATTAAAAAAAACCACTCATTGTTGACATGGTTCATGAGTGTTATTATAGTACCTATATATGAGTACCAGTAAGTTGTAACCAACTGGAACATCCTTGCCCCCCATACTTTTTTCTAGACATGGAACTGACGTGTGTGCTACTGTTTTCTGTTTAAGCACGTTTTTCTTGAATCTTTTGACATTTTCTTGCAAATTAGATTCAATTTGTAGTGTAATTTGGCCTCCAAAGAGCACAAAAACGTGCCTGGAAATAGCTGAGAAGCAATCTCTAGGCATCTAAAGCCCTTCAGCTTTCGGGGCCCCAAGTTGGGCCCCGAACCCACGGCCATATTGTTCCAGGCTTTTAGCCCGCCATTCGGACATGCTGAAATTTGGACGGCCAGACAACATTTCAGACTTGTCTGTCCTGTGACAGTCTGCTTAAAATTCCTTATTTCCCACACTGTTAATGCAGCTGAGATCAAACAGTAAACAATAAAAACACAGTAAATAACCCTATTCCACAACTGTAATCCATATTATGCCAAGACCACTCAACTCGGCAAAGAGAAACGACATCCATTGTTACTTTAAGACATGTAGTGTCTTAATTAATAAAAATAAAGAAACATTACATTTGAAGATGATGCAGCCAAACGTATGACTGGTACCGTATAATCATTCTGAATTTAATGCCTGCAACACAACAAAATTGGGACGGGGCAACAAAAGACTGGGAAAGTTGTGGAATACTGAAAAACACCTGGTGGGAACGTTCTACAAGTAAACAGATTTGCTGGTAAATGGAAAGGCTCAGTCGGTCACAAGTAAGGATGGGGTGAGGTTCACCACGTTGTGAAAAACAACATTTCTCAACATACAACGGCAAGGAATTTAGGGATTTCACCATCAAATCATTCAGAGAAATCTCTGCATGTAATACTGAACGTATGCTACCTTCGATCCCTCAGGCAGCACTACAATAAAAACTTACATAATTGTATAAAAGGCTCGGGAACACTTAGAAAACTGCTGTCGCTAAACAGAGTTTGTCGCTGCATCTACCAGGCAAAGTCAAATATCAATAACGTTATGGGCGGCACGGTGGTGTAGTGGTTAGCATGGTCGCCTCACAGCAAGAAGGTTCTGGGATCGAACCCAGCGGCTGGCAAGAGCCTCCCTGTGTCTGCGTGGGTTTCCCCCACAACCCAAAGACGTACAGTTAGGTTGACGTGGGGCGGCCTTGGGCTGAGGTGCCCTTGAGCAAGGTACCAAACTCCTGACTGCTGCCCACTGCTCTGGGTGTGCGCGTGCGTGCGTTCACTGCTTCAGATGGGTTAAATGCAGAGGATGAATTTCACTGTGCTTGAAGTGTGCATGTGACGAATAAAGGTTATTTTCTTTTTCATCCAGAAACAGTGCAGAATTCTCTGGGCCTGAGATCATCCGCGATGGACTGATACAAAGTCTGACGAGTCCACGGTTCGAATTGTTTTTGGAAAATCATGGAAGTTGTGTCCTCTGGGCTAAAGAGGAAAAGGACCACTCAGATTGCTACCAGGACAAAGTTCAAAAGCCAGCATCTGTGATGGTATGGGAGGGTATTAGTGCACATCTGTAAAGGCATCATTAATGCTGAAAAAGTACATCCCTGGCAACAAATTCAGAATGAGTTCATATTTAGGAAAAAAAACAAGGAAGTTTATCATCAGTCTGAATATTAAATATCTTGGTTGTGTGTTGAACTGGGCGGCACGGTGGCGTAGTGGTTAGCGCTGTCGCCTCACAGCAAGAAGGTCCGGGTTCGAGCACCGTGGCCGGCAAGGGCCTTTCTGTGCGGAGTTTGCATGTTCTCCCCGTGTCCGTGTGGGTTTCCTCCGGGTGCTCCGGTTTCCCCCACAGTCCAAAGACATGCAGGTTAGGTTAACTGGTGACTCTAAATTGACCGTAGGTGTGAATGTGAGTGTGAATGGTTGTCTGTGTCTATGTGTCAGCCCTGTGATGACCTGGCGACTTGTCCAGGGTGTACCCCGCCTTTCGCCCGTAGTCAGCTGGGATAGGCTCCTGCGACCCTGTAGAACAGGATAAAGCGGCTACAGATAATGAGATGAGATGTGTTGAACTGAAGTATGGAAGTGTGTGTGTGTGCGCGTGCGCGCTGTGGCCCCGCCCTCCATTAAAAGCGCCGCTGTGTCTCCTCCCTCTCAGCGCGCTTTATTATTCCGCTCACACTCAGCACATCTACAGCTTTATTATTCCCAACTTCAGTTTATCGGGTGAATATATTTAGAAAACCGTGTGTATCTCACCTCACTGCCCTTTTTCACCCGCTGTATCCCGCCACTAGCTGCAGTGAAGCGCGGGGTTTGTGAGCCTGGTCTCCTGCGCTCGGTGTCCCGGCCCCGGACGACTCCTCTCCTCACCCCGAGTGCCGAGGTTGCGCTGTACACGGCCCGCTCGGAACCTGCTTCTAAATTACATGTCCGAACAAGTTCTAAAGTACTCTGTTCTTCTCCCTTCTTCCTCTTCTTTTCCACCAGGATCCGTTTCTGTGCTCGCTGCAACACCAGGTGCCTGTATCCCGCGTTTTCCTGCCTGTATCCGGCCGCTGTTGTGCCGCCTCTCCTAGTCCGCCATGTTGCGCCTGGCGAAGTGGAATGGGAAAGAGCGGATTTTCCCAGTGGCAAACCCCGCCTCCTTCCCAGCAAAGACCACGCCCATGGGTGTCCGTTTTTTTCGGGGCTCACCCCTGCGCTGACATCAAACCACGCCCACATATCGTTCATGGGTGTGTTCCGCCCTCTTGCGGCGACACCGCGGCTTGTATTAAATACACCAGCATCAAAACATATCACGTCCATAAATATGTGGACACTGCCAACGTTATTAAATTTCAGCTGTCTAGTCAAATCAAGTCAACTTTATTGTCAAATATGCTATACATGCTCGACATACAGCACAGATGAAATTTCAGTCCTCTCTGACCCACGGTGCAAACAGGCAATGCAATAAATAAAAATAGAATAATTGAAATAAACAGTATAAACACTCTAGATAAGAACTAGACAGAGACTAAACACTCATATCATATATATATACACACACACACACACAGGCGGCACGGTGGTGTAGTGGTTAGCGCTGTCGCCTCACAGCAAGAAGGTCCAGGTTTGAGCCCTGTGGCCGGCGAGGGCCTTTCTGTGCGGAGTTTGCATGTTCTCCCCGTGTCCGCGTGGGTTTCCTCTGGGTGCTCCGGTTTCCCCCACAGTCCAAAGACATGCAGGTTAGGTTAACTGGCGACTCTAAATTGACCGTAGGTGTGAATGGTTGTCTGTGTCTATGTGTCAGCCCTGTGATGACCTGGCGACTTGTCCAGGGTGTACCCCGCCTTTCGCCCCTAGTCAGCTGGGATAGGCTCCAGCTTGCCTGCGACCCTGTAGAACAGGATAAAGCGGCTAGAGATAATGAGATGAGATACACACAAACAGTATAAATACTCTAGATAAGAACTAGACATAAACACCCATATATATATATATATATATATATATATATATATATATACACTATATTGCCAAAGGTATTTGCTCACCCATCCAAATTATCGGAATCAGGTGTTCCAATCACTTCCATGGCTTCCACAGGTGTATAAAATCAAGCACCTAGGCATGCAGACTGTTTTTACAGTTTGGAGCTAGCCCCTTCCTCTTCCAACATGACTGTGAACCAGTGCACAAAGCAAGGTCCATAAAGACATGGATGACAGAGTCTGGTGTGGATGAACTTGACTGGCCTGCACAGAGTCCTGACCTCAACCCGATAGAACACCTTTGGGATGAATTAGAGCGGAGACTGAGAGCCAGGCCTTCTCGTCCAACATCAGTGTGTGACCACACAAATGCGCTTCTGGAAGAATGGTCAAAAATTCCCATAAACACACTCCTAAACCTTGTGGACAGCCTTCCCAGAAGAGTTGAAGCTGTTCTAGCTGCAAACGGTGGACCGACGTCATATTGAACCCTATGGATTAGGAATGGGATGTCACTTAAGCTCATATGTGAGTCAAGGCAGGTGAGTGAATACTTTTGGATATATATATATATATATATATATATATATATATATATATATATACACACAGAGTATAAACACTCTAGATAAGAACTAGACATAGACTAAACACCCATATATATATATATATATATATATATATATATATACACACATTTATTTATATATATATATAATATAAATTGGAGCAAGGCGGCACGGTGGTGTAGTGGTTAGCGCTGTCGCCTCACAGCAAGAGCCCCGGGGCTGGCGAGGGCCTTTCTGTGTGGGTTCCGCGTGGGTTTCCTCCGGGTGCTCCGGTTTCCCCCACAGTCCAAAGACATGCAGGTTAGGTTAACTGGTGACTCTAAATTGACCGTAGGTGTGAATGTGAGTGTGAATGGTTGTCTGTGTCTATGTGTCAGCCCTGTGATGACCTGGTGACTTGTCCAGGGTGTACCCCGCCTTTCGCCCGTAGTCAGCTGGGACAGGCTCCAGCTTGCCTGCGACCCTGTAGAAGGATAAAGCGGCTCGAGATGATGAGATGAGATAAATTGGAGCAAATAAACAGTCAAGGGCACTTGAGGTATAGTAGGTAAACATGAAATAAGCAGTATAAACAATAAACTAATAGCTGTTAAGGTGAGGGACTACACACCACATAGGGACTACACAGGTTGTTGGATCAATTCCACAGAGGGACTACACAGGTTGTTAAGAAGTAGGAAGAAACCTTTATTTGTCACATGCACACTTCAAGCACAGTTTAGTTTTGTTTAATTTATTCGTCACTATTTACAACTTATGGTACAATAATATATATTAAGTGAGCTAAATATAGTTATATAGAGCCCAAAAAAAAGAATCAGGGTTATTTATGATAACAGTGTGACAGGAGTAGGATACAGGACTTGAGTCCCAATTGACAACCTTCCCTGATTGTAATAACATTAAAACATACAGGAAATACTTCTTAGAACTATTTTACGTTATGTTAAAATCAATATGAAATAGCAAGCGTAGTGAAATGGTCTAAATGTTATAACATTAAATATTTTATCAAAGAATACTGGACTTATTATATAATGAGTAACTTAGGTGTCTGATAGGATAATAATATCTGGTGATAGTATTCAGAAATTAGTTTTTTGAATTTCGCCAAGGACATTAGACTTTTTAAAACTGTTTTGCGTTAAAAAAAACTGAAATGGCAAAAATGGAATGGTCTAAAAGTTATAACATTACTGTAAATATCTTATCAAAAATACTAGACTAATTCATTATATAATGAGTCACTGAGGTGGCTGATGATAATCTCTGGTGATAGTGTTCAGAAATTAGTTTTTTGAATTTCACTAAGGACATTGGCATGGTTTTCAGCTCAGTTGGTAGGCTGTTCCATAGTTCTTGGCAGATATGAAGCCCTATAGTAAGTCTGCTTATGGCGTGCTGTAAGTTGGACAAGGTTGTTCTTGTCAAAGTTACGCATCTTGTACAACCCCGATTCCAAAAAAGTTGGGACAAAGTACAAATTGTAAATAAAAACGGAATGCAATGATGTGGAAGTTTCAAAATTCCATATTTTATTCAGAATAGAACATAGATGACATATCAAATGTTTAAACTGAGAAAATGTATCATTTAAAGAGAGAAATTAGGTGATTTTAAATTTCATGACAACAACACATCTCAAAAAAGTTGGGACAAGGCCATGTTTACCACTGTGAGACATCCCCTTTTCTCTTTACAACAGTCTGTAAACGTCTGGGGACTGAGGAGATAAGTTGCTCAAGTTTAGGGATAGGAATGTTAACCCATTCTTGTCTAATGTAGGATTCTAGTTGCTCAAGTGTCTTAGGTCTTTTTTGTCGTATCTTCCGTTTTATGATACGCCAAATGTTTTTTCTATGGGTGAAAGATCTGGACTGCAGGCTGGCCAGTTCAGTACCCGGACCCTTCTTCTACGCAGCCATGATGCTGTAATTGATGCAGTATGTGGTTTGGCATTGTCATGTTGGAAAATGCAAAGTCTTCCCTGAAAGAGACGTCGTCTGGATGGGAGCATATGTTGCTCTAGAACCTGGATATACCTTTCAGCATTGATGGTGTCTTTCCAGATGTGTAAGCTGCCCATGCCACATGCACTAATGCAACCCCATACCATCAGAGATGCAGGCTTCTGAACTGAGCGCTGATAACAACTTGGGTCGTCCTTCTCCTCTTTAGTCCGAATGACACGGCGTCCCTGATTTCCATAAAGAACTTCAAATTTTGATTCGTCTGACCACAGAACAGTTTTCCACTTTGCCACAGTCCATTTTAAATGAGCCTTGGCCCAGAGAAGACATCTGCGTTTCTGGATCATGTTTACAGTGGTGCTTGAAAGTTTGTGAACCCTTTAGAATTTTCTATATTTCTGCATAAATATGACCTAAAACATCATCAGATTTTCACACAAGTCCTAAAAGTAGATA
This sequence comes from Neoarius graeffei, assembly GCF_027579695.1. Classification (NCBI taxonomy): domain Eukaryota; kingdom Metazoa; phylum Chordata; class Actinopteri; order Siluriformes; family Ariidae; genus Neoarius; species Neoarius graeffei. The sequence goes on along the minus strand of NC_083580.1, from coordinate 20,729,839 downwards.
AACAGAACCCGGTTAAACAAATGAGACAAAAATATTATACTTGGTCATTTATTTATTGAGGAAAATGATCCGATATTACATATCTGTGAGTGGCAAAAGTATGTGAACCTTTGTTTTCAGTATCTGGTGTGACCCCCTTGTGCAGCAATAACTGCAACTAAACGTTTGCGGTAACTGTTGATCAGTCCTGCACACCGGCTTGGAGGAATTTTAGCCCATTCCTCCGTACAGAACAGCTTCAACTCTGGGATGTTGGTGGGTTTCCTCACATGAACTGCTCGCTTCAGGTCCTTCCACAACATTTCCATTGGATTAAGGTCAGGACTTTGACTTGGCCATTCCAAAACATTCACTTTATTCTTCTTTAACCATTCTTTGGTAGAACGACTTGTGTGCTTAGGGTCGTTGTTTTGCTGCATGACCCACCTTCTCTTGAGAGTCAGTTCATGGACAGATGTCCTGACATTTTCCTTTAGAATTCGCTGGTATAATTCAGAATTCATTGTTCCATCAATGATGGCAAGCCGTCCTGGCCCAGATGCAGCAAAACAGGCCCAAACCATGATACTACCACCACCATGTTTCACAGATGGGATAAGGTTCTTATGCTGGAATGCAGTGTTTTCCTTTCTCTAAACATAACGCTTCTCATTTAAACCAAAAAGTTCTATTTTGGTCTCCTCCGTCCACAAAACATTTTTCCAATAGCCTTCTGGCTTGTCCACGTGCTCTTTAGCAAACTGCAGATGAGCAGTAATGTTCTTTTTGGAGAGCAGTGGCTTTCTCCTTGCAACTCTGTCATGCACACCATTGTTGTTCAGTGTTCTCCTGATGGTGGACTCATGAACATGAACATTAGTCAATGTGAGAGAGGCCTTCAGTTGCTTAGAAGTTACCCCGGGGTCCTTTGTGACCTCGCCGACTATTACACGCCTTACTCTTGGAGTGATCTTTGTTGGTCGACCACTCCTGGGGAGGGTAACAATGGTCTTGAATTTCCTCCATTTGTACACAATCTGTCTGACTGTGGATTGGTGGAGTCCAAACTCTTTAGAGATGGTTTTGTAACCTTTTCCAGCCTGATGAGCATCAACAATGCTTTTTCTGAGGTCCTCAGAAATCTCCTTTGTTCGTGCCATGATACACTTCCACAAACATGTGTTGTGAAGATCAGACTTTGATAGATCCCTGTTCTTTAAATAAAACAGGGTGCCCACTCACACCTGATTGTCATCCCATTGATTGAAAACACCTGACTCTAATTTCACCTTCAAATTAACTGCTAATCCTAGAGGTTCACATACTTTTGCCACTCACAGATATGTAATATCGGATCATTTTCCTCAATAAATAAATGACCAAGTATAATATTTTTGTCTCATTTGTTTAACTGGGTTCTGTTTATCTACTTTTAGGACTTATGTGAAAATCTGATGATGTTTTAGGTCATATTTATGCAGAAATATAGAAAATTCTAAAGGGTTCACAAACTTTCAAGCACCACTGTAGATACGGCTTTTTCTTTGAACTATAGAGTTTTAGCTGGCAACGGTGGATGGCACGGTGAATTGTGTTCACAGATAATGTTCTCTGGAAATATTCCTGAGCTCATTTTGTGATTTCCAATACAGAAGCATGCCTGTATGTGATGCAGTGCCGTCTAAGGGCCCGAAGATCACGGGCACCCAGTATGGTTTTCCGGCCTTGACCCTTACGCACAGAGATTCTTCCAGATTCTCTGAATCTTTGGATGATATTATGCATTGTAGATGATATGTTCAAACTCTTTGCAATTTTACACTGTTGAACTCCTTTCTGATATTGCTCCACTATTTGTGGGCGCAGAATTAGGGGGATTGGTGATCCTCTTCCCATCTTTACTTCTGGGAGCCGCTGCCACTCCAAGATGCTCTTTTTATAGCCAGTCATGTTAATGACCTATTGCCAATTGACCTAATGAGTTGCAATTTGGTCCTCCAGCTGTTCCTTTTTTGTACCTTTAACTTTTCCAGCCTCTTATTGCCCCTGTCCCAACTTTTTTGAGATGTGTTGCTGTCATGAAATTTCAAATGAGCCAATATTTGGCATGAAATTTCAAAATGTCTCACTTTCGACATTTGATATGTTGTCTATGTTCTATTGTGAACACTATCAGTTTTTGAGATTTGTAAATTATTGCATTCCGTTTTTATTTACAATTTGTACTTTGTCCCAACTTTTTTGGAATCGGGGTTATAGATTGATGTGACTGGAGGAAGATACTCTTTAAGTGAAATTCATCCTTTGCATTTAACCCATCTGAAGCAGTGAACACACACACGCACACACACCCAGAGCAGTGGGCAGCCACACTAGAGCGCCCGGGGAGCAGTCAGGGGTCAGGTACCTTGCTCAAGGGCACCTCAGCCCAAGGCCGCCCCAAGTCAACCTAACTGCATGTCTTTGGACTGTGGGGGAAACCGGAGCACCCAGAGGAAACCCACACAGAAAGGCCCTCGCTGGCCGCTGGGTTCGAACCCGGAACCTTCTTGCTGTGAGGTGACCATGCTAACCACTACACCACCATGCCACCTTAATTTTTTTTTTTTGGGAACCTGTCAAGCCGTTTGTTTTTTTTGTTTTTACTTACCCAGTTTGGCAGGGGTGCTTGGCTTGGTGCGTGGCTCTGCTCGGTGTGAGAGAGCCCCTTGATACTACCCCAACCAGGCACCAATGGATCAATTCCACAGAGGGACTACACAGGTTGTTGGGTCAATTCCACAGAGGGACTATGTTATGCCTTCCAAGTAATGCTTGGGAATCAGACAGTCTCAGTGTTTAAGTTGAGGCTGAAAACATCTGTTTAGTCAAGCCTTTTGTTAATGGTGTTTATGAGGTAAAGGTGTAGATCTAGAGGGTCCTTAGAGTGTTTTGGTAAACTGTCCATAAATATGTGGACACTGCCAAAGTTATTATATTTCAGCTGTCTACCACAGTAGGGACTACACAGGTTGTTGGATCAATTCCACAGAGGGACTACACAAAAGTTGTTGGATCAATTCCACAGAGGGACTACACAGGTTGTTGGATCAATTCCATAGAGGGACTATGTTATGCCTTCCAAGTAATGCTCGGGAATCAGACACAGTCTCAGTGTTTAAGTCTAGGCTGAAAACATATCTGTTCAGTCGAGCCTTTTGTTAATGGTGTTTATGAGGTAAAAGTGTAGATCTAGAGGGTCCTTAGAGTGGTTTGGTAAACTGGGATGTATGGATGCTGTCAGTCCTCCACTTGCTTGCTCACTCGAGTTTGTTGATGGTGTAGTGGCTGGCTGCTTTATGTCCCGGGGCTCCCTCATGCCTGTGTTACCTTCTGGCTCTCCCCTTCTAGTTATGCTGTCAGTTAGTTTTGCCAGAGTCCCTGCTTGTACTCAGTGCAATATGTAAACTGTTCCTATTTATTCAGGTGACATTGGGCATACCTAACAACCTGTGTTCCCCCCCCCAAAAAAAAAAATCTGTCCCTCTGAGTTACATGTTGGTCCTGGGATCGAGATGCTGACCTCTTCTGCTCCTCGGACCTGCCTGATCCATCCTGGTGCCCTGTGTCTGGTTGGAGTCTCATCACATCGCTCCTGTGGAGGATGGCCCCACGTGGACAGTTGGGGGTCACGCCTGGAGGACGCTCTGGACTCTTGCAGTGGTGCTTTTGTGGCTGGGGACTGCAGTTGACTTGCTGACTTTGGGACTGCGGTTGTCATGAACAGTTTTGCGCTCGGGTTTCCGTCGGTGGGGGGGGTTTATAGCATCAACGAAGCTGACTTTATGTTAGGACTGTTAATGTTATAGTCATGTTGTCTGTTGTTGCCCAAATGAGCATGGGTTCCCTTTTGAGTCTGGTTCCTCTCAAGGTTTCATGTCGTCTGAGGGAGTTTTTCCTTGACACCGTCGCCACAGGTTTGCTCATTGGGGATAGATTAGGAATAAAATTAGCTCATATTTTAAGTCGTTCAAATTCTGTAAAGCTGCTTTGCGACAATGTTATTTGTTAAAAGCGTTATACAAATAAACTTGACTTGACTACACAGGTTGTTGGATCAATTCCACAGAGGGATGAAAAGGTTGCTAGTTCAATCCCCTGGTCCAGCAGGAATGGCTGAAGTGCCCTTGAACAAGGCACCAAACCCCCAACTTGCTGCTCATTGCATGTCACACTCTGGATAAGAGTGTCTGTTAAATACCTGTACTGTAACATAAATGTACATACAGGGTTAGTCAAAATTATGGATTATTTTTCTCCTGAATGTGTGGTGTGCCATGACCGCTGCTGGCATAATTGGGCCCTACTTGCAGTTGCTCGCTGGTTTTTGTGTATTGAACATGATGGTGAACAGGTTGAGACCATCCTGTAAATCATCCTGCACATATGATGTATGTTTTGTGAATAAATAAAAAGCGCTGTAATTCTTACACTGATTTAGATGTAAATATTGTAAACATGTCATATTCATTGTTCAATTTCAACTCCAGTATTCTATGGTACGCTATATTTAAGGCCTTAAGAGTATGTTTGTACTACTTAAACTACTACTACTACTAATAATAAATGTAATAAAAAAAAAAACCGAACAAGTCACTGATGTACATAATGAACAGGGTGTTGGCACTTATAACAACAAAGGGCCTTAATACTGATTAAATGCGTGTTGTGTATTTTCCTCATACAGAATTTAAGATGAATTCAAAGCACAATTCTGAGATGCAGCATTTAAATTTATTTATGTACACTCAAGAATAGCAGTTAGTTAACAAGCAAATAAATATAAAATAGCTTAATTTCCAGTTCAAACTACTTCCTGTGATAAGATTCAGTCTCTGCGATAACAGTAAATAAGGTGCGTCAGCGATTGACCTGATCTGAACTAGATAAGACTTGCTGCTTTTATAAGGACTGAGAAATGAGGATGGAGGAGTGAGTTCATTGAGTGTGTCCATCAGGACGCTGGAGGTGTGATGAGAAGAGCACAGCTAATTGTTTCATACCATTGTGGTGACATCAAGCTGGTAATGTATGTACAGTAGGGCAAAAAAGTATTTAGTCAGCCACCAATTGTGAAAGTTCTCCCACTTAAAAAGATGAGAGAGGCCTGTAATTTTCATCATAGGTACACTTCAACTATGAGAGACAGAATGGGGGGAAAGAATCCAGGAAATCACATTGTAGGATTTTTAATGAATTAATTGGTAAATTCCTCGGTAAAATAAGTATTTGGTCACTTACAAACAAGCAAGATTTCGGGCTCTCACAGACCTGTAACAACTTCTTTAAGAGGCTCCTCTGTCCTCCACTCATTACCTGTATTAATGGCACCTGTTTGAACTCGTTATCAGTATAAAAGACACCTGTCCACAACCTCAAACAGTCACACTCCAAACTCCACTATGGCCAAGACCAAAGAGCTGTCAAAGGACACCAGAGACAAAATTGTAGACCTGCACCAGGCTGGGAAGACTGAATCTGCAGTAGGTAAGCAGCTTGGTGTGAAGAAATCAACTGTGGGAGCAATTATTAGAAAATGGAAGACATACAAGACCACTGATAATCTCCCTCGATCTGGGGCTCCACGCAAGATCTCACCCCGTGGGGTCAAAATGATCACAAGAACGGTGAGCAAAAATCCCAGAACCACACGGGGGGACCTAGTGAATGACCTGCAGAGAGCTGGGACCAAAGTAACAAAGGCTACCATCAGTAACACACTACGCCGCCAGGGACTCAAATCCTGCAGTGCCAGACGTGTCCCCCTGCTTAAGCCAGTACATATCCAAACCCGTCTGAAGTTTGCTAGAGAGCATTTGGATGATCCAGAAGAGGATTGGGAGAATGTCATATGGTCAGATGAAACCAAAATAGAACATTTTGGTAAAAACTCAACTTGTCGTGTTTGGAGGAGAAAGAATGCTGAGTTGCATCCAAAGAACACCATACCTACTGTGAAGCATGGGGGTGGAAACATCATGCTTTGGGGCTGTTTTTCTGCAAAGGGACCAGGATGACTGATCCGTGTAAAGGAAAGAATGAACGGGGCCATGTATCGTGAGATTTTGAGTGAAAACCTCCTTCTATCAGCAAGGGCATTGAAGATGAAACGTGGCTGGGTCTTTCAGCATGACAATGATCCCAAACACACCGCCCGGGCAACAAAGGAGTGGCTTCATAAGAAGCATTTCAAGGTCCTGGAGTGGCCTAGCCAGTCTCCAGATCTCAACCCCATAGAAAATCTTTGGAGGGAGTTGAAAGTCCGTGTTGCCCAGCGACAGCCCCAAAACATCACTGCTCTAGAGGAGATCTGCATGGAGGAATGGGCCAAAATACCAGCAACAGTGTGTGAAAACCTTGTGAAGATTTACAGAAAACGTTTGACCTCTGCCATTGCCAACAAAGGGTATATAACAAAGTCTCATCTCATCTCATCTCATTATCTCTAGCCGCTTTATCCTTCTACAGGGTCGCAGGCAAGCTGGAGCCTATCCCAGCTGACTACGGGCGAAAGGCGGGGTACACCCTGGACAAGTCGCCAGGTCATCACAGGGCTGACACGTAGACACAGACAACCATTCACACTCACATTCACACCTACGGTCAATTTAGAGTCACCAGTTAACCTAACCTGCATGTCTTTGGACTGTGGGGGAAACCGGAGCACCCGGAGGAAACCCACGCGGACACGGGGAGAACATGCAAACTCCACACAGAAAGGCCCTTGCCGGCCCCGGGGCTCGAACCCAGGACCTTCTTGCTGTGAGGCGACAGCGCTAACCACTACACCACCGTGCCGCCCCTATATAACAAAGTATTGAGATTAATTTTTGTTATTGACCAAATACTTATTTTCCACCATAATTTGCAAATAAATTCTTTAAAAATCAGACAGTGTGATTTTTCTGGATTTTTTTTTTCTCATTTTGTCTCTCATAGTTGAAGTGTACCTATGATGAAAATTACAGGCCTCTCTCATCTTTTTAAGTGGGAGAACTTGCACAATTGGTGACTGACTAAATACTTTTTTGCCCCACTGTACCTTTTCCAGCATACTTCAAAGTGTTCATTTTGATTTACTAACATCCAGGTTATGCAGCGTATCGCTAATTTACCTGACCATTTTTCATGTTTTTCACCAACTGTAGCTTGCGCCCTTACTCACTAGACAACAACGGTGCCTCATTCATCATCAAAACTAGCTAACAAGTTCAGGTGGGGTTTAAAGTGGGGATTTCACATTTTCTACTTTAAACATATTCGAGACAGGAATATTTTTGTCCATGAAAAATGCAGAAAGCATACAATTATTAGGCAATCATCTTATCAGGAAATGAGTAGCATCAAAAGCATTTACACAACCACATCGGTAATGACACTGATCTGATGCACACTCATGCAGAAAGGCTGGAAATGACCGCTTGTGTGAACTCGGCACTTGAAGCGTAGCCTCCCAGATCTCCCGTGCGCACCTGTGCCAAAGAAATAGACCATTATTTTAGAAACAAACACAAACATTTGTAGAGGAAGCTTTCCAAGCGATATTTTAATTTCCCATGTCCAGTTTGTCCCATGTTCTCACGTTGTCTTGGGTTTCCTCTGAAAAACACAAGAGTAGGTGGACTGGCTATGCTAAAATACCCCTAGGTGTGTATGCCTGTGTCAACATGCATGTTTTTATAGTACCCGGAGATAGACTCATGTGTTCTTGACTTGTTCCCAGTGCTCTGGATCCTCCACCACCCGCACCAGGACAAAGCAATGGCTAAATGAACAAATGTCCAAAATACACAAGCTGGTCATTTTTCCATCCATCTTCAATAACCACTTTATCCTGTTAAGGGTCTGAGAACATGCGAAACTCCACAGAGACCGTAACCCGAGCTCAGGATCAATATTTTGGACAACTTCCAGCCATTATTTACAGGAAGCATATTGCTATGAAGACAGAATCAGTCATCACCTTCACCTTTTTCCTTTCGTAGCCACAAAACAAGCATTTCTTTAACTCACTAACTGAATTAACACCACCACAATACAATATTTCTTGAATTGATGAGTAGCATGCTATAGATGCACAATGGTGTAACATAGGGAAAAAAATTTAAAATTCAGGTTTTGATTTTATGTACTGAAATAACTATTAGGCACAATTTTTACAATATCTATATAAATCAGTTGTTTTTACCCATTTTAACCTTGAAATCAGCATTTTAATGATTACCCATAATGCATTGTTTATCGCGCTAAAACAAGCAAAAACGTCATAAGACAGTGGAAATAATACCTTTGCTACCGTCACGTGGCGTCTTTCTCGATTGCACGTCCCTAGAAGCGGACCTTCTAGAACATTCCTGGGTGGTCACGGACTGTCACGTTCGGTTGTGAAACTCGCTAGGATGGAGTATTTTCGCGAGTTTAGTGGCAAACTTTTGCGCCGCAATTTCTCTATTCTCGAAATTTGTAACCTGAAACCCTACAGGAAATGTTTCATAATGTTTGGGATTTTGAAAAATGCTTCTAGCAAGTTTATTTCGCTGTATTTTTCCGTGAAACTTGGCATAAATCATCCTTAAGTGATGAGCATGACATTGTTATTTTGGTATGGGTCACGGAGTTAGTTGGAAGTGGGAGAAATGAGAGTTTCTCAACTACAGCAGCACTTCTCACCATAGATGGCTGGCGTGTTTCATAGCGTTTGGGATTTACTAAATCGACTAAATCTCTAGATCTACTGAAGCTACGAGGATATAAATCACCAGGATTCTAATTTACTGGGTGAGAAGTATTATATATTTTTTTGAAAGGTTTATTCGCGCTACAAGTCCATGAAAGTTGGAATTGTTCATGAAGGGGTTAGTTAGATTTTGGTAGCGTGACGCACACAACAAGCAAAAGAAAAAACAAATTTTCTTCCGAATTTCCTTGCTTTATCAAAATTTTTTTTTTGATACATTAAAAGACTGTTTATAATATTTAAGCGATTTTTTTTATTATAGAGAATATTTGATCAAAACTTTCAAAACAGCATTCAAAGTGATTTTTCACGGGTGTAAATGTGTGACGTCCATAATTACGTTAAATTTTAAGAACTAAAATTCTGTTAAAAATTCTAGATTTGTGCTATCATTCTGGGGTTTTGCTGAATAATACTTTAGGGAGTTCTCTTACAATGCTGAAAATTCAATGAGTTTTGGTGAAATTCTAGAAAAGTTATTTACATTTTAACGCGCCTGATAGCGATTGTGCTCACACAGCGTGCTACTCATAATTATATTCGATCTTCAGTTAGCCTACAAGTTTATATCATGCCAGGACATCTTACACTCTTTTACCTCGCCATTTTATTAGTCAGTCAATGTGAATTTATGATGGTACACTAAGAATTTCCAGTTCCTGGGCATTCAGAATTTATGGGGTTAAAGCCCCAAGCACATTCTGTTTCCATTTTTTCCAGCACTAAAATACACATGTGCAGAGCTGTTCTTTAAAACACAATATCCTGCAGCTGTACAAGACCAGACCACATTCAGTACTTCAGCTTATCCGCTTTGATGTGAAAACACAGAATGGTCAAAATGATTCATTTGTCATTACACAATAAAGAAATGCTTGATGAAATGTACTGATAGGTTTTTGCTTGCTAAATTAGTGTTATAATGTAATGGGAAGCCCATGGTTTGCTCTGCATGACTGTTTCTTCATACCTAGTGCAAGGCATGATGGGTTTGAAAATTAGCTGGCCATATGCCTATGAAATGTGAAATTTTGAAGTGTTAGCTTCCCAAACCCATTTCTCTAAGCAACTGATACAAAAAGCCCCAACAGGAGTCAATTGACATGATGTTCTTTATAAAACGGCCACATGACCATGCCATTTTATAGAATAGTCTTTATTTTCACCTGGGTGCCAACACTATTTTTTTACAGGAGTGTTTATGTGAAAAACAAGCAGTTTGATCATAAATACTGATTTTTGTGGTAATATACTCATCTCACCTAGCTTAAAAAAACAAAAACCTAATGAAATGTTGACTATAGCTTCAGAATCCATTCCAATACTGTTGAAAATCATTTTACATAAAAAAAAAAACGTTTCTTTTTGTTGCATATGTGGAGCAATGGAGCCGAGAAATCAATCTTATCTTAAATGAGCTCCACTGAACTGTTAACCTACTTAGGTGACCTGCAATTTGCTCAGACACACAGAAACAAGCTGGCAAAGTTTTATGAAATGTTGAACGCTAGCAGCCATTGGTCAAATGAGTAGTAGAGATACAAACATGACAGTATCTTGTACGTCACTTAGGACGACTGTATAAGATGAGAAAAGAAACAGTGCCCTGATGTGACTCAATCAACATTGAGCAGTCAGGTTAAGACATCTCATTTCACAAGAAATGGTGTAAATGAGAACTTTTACGGTGAAGAAAGTGAACAAACAGAACTAGAGGCCTTTCTCCAGTGTTCTGGATTTGGCTGGGAACATTGGGTTGTTCTGGCACAGATTTTAAAAAGAAAATGAAATGAATGGACAAGAAGCAAATTTAAAAAAGCCCAGCAAAAATAAACATTGCAGCAGAAAAAACAGTCATGTACGCAAAGCCTGCTTTCAAATACTGACAGCAGCAGTGCAAGTAATGGAAACAGTAAGGGCAGAAGGGGTGAAAAGAGGTCTACTGGGAGGGGCTAGGGTCCTTAGTACACAGGCCGGTGACGAAGGTTGGCCACGACGGCACGGACAAAATCACCCGTAGTGCTGTAACCGCCGAGGTCTCGCGTCCGCACCTGAGACACACAAAAGAGATTTGGATCTTAAATACATTCAAAACAATGAAGATGCGCGGAGTGCTTTTGAAGTGAGAGCAGATGCAGATCTCATTCATACAGCACCATTACAGAACTGGGAACATGCAAGAAAAGGAAAAATAGTGCCAAGTTATAGATAAAGTCATTAGGTTAGTAGTTAGTAATGCTCTCATGTCCAGGCCCGGTTATTTCTCATGCTTCATTATTCATATCCACAGCAGACACATTATGACGTATCCAAATCAGCTCAGCCTCCCAAATCACCAAATTTGGAACAATGTACTGCTCTCTGTACGCTGACGGTCATGATGCATTTCTGTTTTGAAATAGTGCGACTCTCAGATTTCCGGCAGCATTGTTTACATTTGAGAGTACAGCGAGACAGGAACTAGTCCTTCAGGTTTCTCCTACGCTACATAACAATTGGTGACTGCTGTCAGGTATTTCGGACAGAACCGTTTCTGAGACGAGTGAAGAAGTATTCTGAGCCCTGCCGCGTTTGTGCTCCACTGGAATACTTTTGAGTTAACCTCAAATAAAATAAAATTAAATTTTAAAAAATCCTCACAATGACCCTTAGAGGGCTGTGTACAAAATTTAACAGCTCTTTAAGCTTCAATAACTTCCCAGTCCAGAGGGATCTCAAATCGATGCTAGTGGGAACAACCAAGTAAACAGGGAAAGTACCACCGCTAGAACTAGAGCTCAGGGGACACAGTTGGAGCAGGTCCCAGCCGTAAAGCTATTAGGAGTACATGTAGATCAGCACCTGACCTGGGACTGTCACATAAGTCACTTAGTGAAGAAGTGTAATGCAAGCATGAGTCAACTAAACAGGATTAGAAACAAATTACCTCCTAGGATAAGAAAGGACCTGGCACAAACCCTGGTACTCTCTCACTTGGATTACTGCTCTCCCGTATGGGGAAACACAACAGCTAAAAACATCAAACACCTCCAAGTAGTGCAAAATAGAGCAGCAAGGTTTGCCCTAGGATGTGATACCAAGACAGACAGTGCAACAATGCTACACATCTTAGGCTGGTTACCGGTGAGCGAGAGAATCCAACACAGAAGCTTTGCCACATTTCGTAGGATACTACACACTGGAGTGCCGAAAACATTGTACAACCAACTCACCTTCCAGTCAAACAACAGTCGGTACCAAACTCGATCAACAACAAATTCCATCAAACTGCCAAAACCTAAAACCAATGCTGAAAGGAAACGCTTCCTCTACCGTATGTCTCATCAATGGAATACAACACACGACAGGACAGTTAATGAATGAACTTGTATTTTTCCTTTATTTCTGCAGTATGATTAGGCCAAATAAAAAAAAAAAGTGTGTTTCCGGTAACCCGACCGATCGAGAATTTCCGCGTCGAAATTGCCGACCGTAAAGTTTTTATTACAAATTTCCCTCGATCTTTTAGTGTAAGCGGCGTTAGTTTGTCATAATTTTGTGTTTCAACGCATTCAAGTTGCGAAAGACACGATAAAAAGTAAAATATGTTTCGCCACTTCTATCCGCCCTCCTGCATAAACATGGAAGCGCACTTGTATGAGCCGAGCCGCCATTTTGAATCCTCATTCAAGGCTGTAATGCAAATTGCTTCCTGTTCAGTATACAAGTGCACTTCCATGGCAGGGAAAAACACTACATTTTACCGCCTATGTAGTCCCCTATTTATACAAATAGGAGTCATTCAGGATTCAGCCATGTTTGTGCTCGGTGTTTTTGCTCGACCCAAGTTCTACAGTAGGCTAGGCTAGGCCGTCTGCTTTTAATGGAAGTAGCCTAGCACGTTATTTTCACGTTATTTCTTGATAAGGTGTTTTCACGTTATTACATGAAAATATCATGAAATATCGCTTCCGTAGATCATAACTCGAACTCTCGCGATATTTTTTTTTATTCGTTTAAAGATTTAAAACACTTATTTTATTATGATGTGTGGTATGAAGGATTCTGTGCCAAAATACTATTTTGTAAGATGTTTACTTGTGTTAATTTTTTCGAACAAAATAAAAAAAAAAATTAAGAAAAAAAAAAACAAAAAAAAAAAACTTTTTCCTACCTACCGACCTTATTTTAGTATTTCATGTTACCGGAAACACACTTTTTTTTTTTTTTTTTTGGGCCTTATGTATTTTAGTGTGATTTGTTCTGTAGTTTCCCTGTCTGTCATGTGATATTGTATTGTATTTTATGTATAGGACTACAGGGAGAATAGCTAACAGAAATGTCAAGCTAATTGTGGATCCAAATAAAGTCAAAGTTGACTGGCAGTAAACATACGTTGTGATCATTGTACCGAAATATTCTTCAATTAGTAAATATACTAGCACCTTTAAATGCTGATTGCATGGCTAACGTGTTAGCAATAGTAACTTTTAAAGTATAAAGTTTAAAAAATGAAAAAAAAAAAAAAAGACTGGCTTACAGCAAGTTGCACGTAATAACTGTAGGTATGTGCAGAAATCTATATCATGTGCTTTATCCAGGTTCAACTAAAGACGCTCCATTAGTAACAACATAACTGCAGTTGTTTGGACTAACAGGAGATCCAGTATTGGCTTGGATATCCATTCTGTTTATGTAATTGCTTATCTTTTCAATTGTGCCTGTATGACTAAGAATATATTTTGAAGCCTTTCTCCAAGATATTTGTTCCTTTCTCTAGCAAAGAACTTTTCTTCACATGGAACTTCCTAAAGAAAGAAAAGGAAGGGGGGGGACCAAACACCTGAACCTCATCTCATCTCATTATTTCTAGCCGCTTTATCCTTCTACAGGGTTGCAGGCAAGCTGGAGCTTAACCCAGCTGACTACGGGCGAAAGGCGGGGTACACTCTGGACAAGTCGTCAGGTCATCGCAGGGCTGACACATAGACACAGACAACCATTCACACTCACATTCACACCTACGGTCAATTTAGAGTCACCAGTTAACCTAACCTGCACGTCTTTGGACTGTGGGGGAAACCGGAGCACCCGGAGGAAACCCACGCGGACACGGGGAGAACATGCAAACTCCACACAGAAAGGCCCTCACCGGCCACGGGGCTCGAACCCGGACCTTCTTGCTGTGAGGCGACAGCGCTAACCACTACACCACCGTGCCGCCCACCTGAACCTTGTGTACATTAATCTTTATAACGAACATGTGATCTTCAATGGCATCCAAAATATATTTTATGATATTTTATATCATAAAATAGCTCTCTCACCGGCGGCACGGTGGTGTAGTGGTTAGCGCTGTCGCCTCACAGCAAGAAGGTCCTGGGTTCGAGCCCCGGGGCCGGTGAGGGCCTTTCTGTGCGGAGTTTGCATGTTCTCCCCGTGTCCGCGTGGGTTTCCTCCGGGTGCTCCGGTTTCCCCCACAGTCCAAAGACATGCAGGTTAGGTTAACTGGTGACTCTAAATTGACCGTAGGTGTGAATGTGAGTGTGAATGGTTGTCTGTGTCTATGTGTCAGCCCTGTGATGACCTGGCGACTTGTCCAGGGTGTACCCCGCCTTTCGCCCGTAGTCAGCTGGGATAGGCTCCAGCTTGCCTGCGACCCTGTAGAACAGGATAAAGCGGCTAGAGATAATGAGATGAGCTCTCTCACCTCCTCGACTCTGCTCAAACAGATCAGCTTCCAAAGCTTTAACTTTCAATCCAATACATCATCAATGCTATTGTGCTCGTCATCTCAAAGATACACCAACTAGCCATGTCTTCTGTCATAACTCAGCACAACTGCATCATATAATCTGCATTGCATTCTGGGGTTTCTACTACTTCGACGTCGAAGACATTAATATGACAATGAGCACCACTGAAACATTATATTTAAGAAAACAAGCTCTCGCTTTTGTTTTCATAAGCAAACAGCAAAATATCAGGGATGAGAGTGGGTGGTCACCAAAAAAGCAGAAAACAAGATGGTGCCCGAAGCCGGGGGTCTGGGAGGGATACCCCCCCAGGAAAATTTTGAAAAATAAGGCCTTACAAACCACTTTTCCTGCAATCTGAGCTGTAGTAGATAAAAAAACTGTTGTCTTTTTTATATATTTACATGAAAATATGTTTCAAATCAACAGGAGTATTGTTTGAATTCAAAATAAAATCACATTCTACATTCAAGGGTATGGTTATAATTTATGATCAACAAAAATGACAAACTAAATTCACATTAAACGCAAGTTTTATTAATTATCAAAATGTTTATATATTAAATAAAATTTCTTAGGGAGAAAAGGTCAGTCACCCTATGTCCTCATTAGTTGCATATGATTTCAAAGTCTTTTGAAATATTTAAGTTTACATGTTCAATGTATTAAATCAAACGAATGCTAAGTTTATGGGATAATGTCTATGTACACTTTATACAATTATTTATAATTCACAGTCACTTCTCATTTTCATTTAATAATTTCGACTTCTTCTTCAGCCTTTTGGCCAAAGACAAAAGCTTGTCAGTCCTCGCTCTGTTTTTTATACCAGCATCGATTTCACGTACCTTCACTTCGTCTCGCTTGTCAATTGTATTCGGCATTTTGAGTAAAAAAGCCGATACGAAAGAGAAACGTATTTTTGAAGCGCAGCAACGATGAACATGTGCAAGTTTCGATAAAATAGAACGATGCGGGTACTTTTGTAAGAACTGTTATGATTGGCTTTTGTTCCCTCCCACACTCTTGTAACAACTGTTATGATTGGCTATCATGCTCTCGCCAGCGATGTTTTGGCCAATTACATTGTAGATAACACGTATTCTACAGCGAGACTTAGCGAGACTAAAGATGGCAAAAATGTAAACATGTAACATCGTCGTACGCTTGAGTATCACGAAGGAACATACCCCAACCCCCCTCAATGAAAAACAACATCTCAACGGATTTGGCATAATATCGATTTTCACTCAGAAAAAGCGGAAATCCGCCAAAAAGCGGAAAACTCTCATCCCTGAAAATATAGTTTGAACTTGAGGTTGTTGAAACTTTTTCTCCTATTAAACACTATTTGAACTGTGATCACCATGTCCACCTGTGACATCAACATGGAACACAATCACATCTGATGCAAATTGCTAAGATACAGCAACATCCAACAAAATAGCACCAGAATCACAGAACACATCACAAATACAGTATTTCAATAGAAATATTTTTCATAATCAAAATGCTGTATTTCCAGCCTGCTTGTAAAAAGGCCACTTCAGTCAGAAACGTTACACCTTTGTAGCCGATAAATTATTTGCCAAGTATAACTTCGGACTTAAAAGACATACAGAATTGTATATAATAGAGTTGATTCATAATTGTCCTAGAGACGGGTGAAAACTTTGCTATAAGTAGGAACGATGCTATGTCAAGTTCTCATTCAAACTGTTGTAGCTTGTAACGTGTGAGCATTTAAAAAATCAACATGTTGTGTTTCCGTTAACTAATATTATGTTGAATATTCTAAAAAGGAGCAACAAAATACTCCTTTGGTAATTTACCTGTTTTTATGCCTGAATTTAAGCAAATATTCCTTATGTCCAGCCAGTGCAGTAATCAGTACTTTCCTGTTCTGACTGACTTTTTTTTTTTGCACTATAAATACAGACTGTGATTTTTATGTCTCATCCCTATAGACTTATGGACACTCTGACCCACCTTTTTGCACTATCCCCCTATGGAGCACTTGCATGTGATGTCACAGCCGATCCAGATTGTGACAGACGCCATCTTGTCGGTCAAACGCCATATTCCGCCTTCTACTTCTGCTTTTACTTCTACCTTTTCTTCTGGAAAACCCTACTATATACAATTCTACTACAACGGCTGCGGCTACAAGCTCTCCCTACCTGTGCACGTTTTTTATGTTTTTTGTGTGTATTTTTGCGTGTTGTTCGTCTGTACCGGACTTCAATATCCACTACAACCGTACGGACTTACTGGACACTGGTTTCCAGCAGAAAATGACGGTTTGTAGCGATTTCCATCGCATGCACAACATTCCGGACGAGAAAAAAAAAAAACATTCCGGACGAGATAGCGAGACCAGCGGGGTCTTCGTGGATTGTTATCGGAAGCAAAGCGAAGGAGGCGGTGCCGGGAGCAAAAGCGAGGCTATAGAGCCGGCCTGTTGACTAAGCTCAGAAAACAGCCACTCAAATCTCCACTGCCAAACCTCTACCTCTCCAACACCAGATCCATGTAAACAAGACGGACAATTTGGAATTACCTTATTCTATAATCGGCTGGTCAGTGCTATACTCAATACTTAAGTGACTTACCCATCCAATGAGGATTCTTGTTTACAAGATGCCACATCTGAGTCACTGACAAATCCTGAATTTCTGTAGAGATAACTGTCCAGAGATTTATAGGCACGCAGTGCTTCACCACTGAACAGCGAGGGAAAGTTAATGAGGTAATTATACACGTCCGGGTATTCCGCTGGCAGTTCAAAATCCGGTCGTGAAAACTCCGTCCGGAAAGCCATAAGGGTCACAAATCTGTAGGTCGTTTATTTTAGACATATATCTAGTTATCTGTTCATTAGAAAAATGAGCCGTGTAGTCCGTCGGTTGAAATTGATCCATTCTGTACACAAGTGCAGCAGTATTCAGCGGTGTTTTTGACCGACAAGATGGCGGTTGTGTACTTTCCGGTCACGTGACTGCAAGATCTCTATTGGTGCACTCACAGTGACTGAATGTGGAATATGCATTCACCATGAATGTCCAGTCCATTGGTGTTGTGTTTTTCTTTGTCCTTGTGTGTGTTGAATGTACAGTATAAGTATGTGTCTTAAGAGCTACGGGATGTCTACATTTCCTTTTGGATCATTAAAGTATCTATCCAACAAAATGCCAGACACTGGAATAATCCTACAGCTATTATTTAATGCTTCAAAAATCTGTTTGCTGCTCTTGTTCTCCACATGTTCGCTTTTCCACCCAAGAACACAAGACGCAAGGCAACAAGACATCATGGATGTGATGATGGAGGTGATACCATCACACGTTCAGCAGAGTACAACCGCTTGATTGACTTGATGCTGTTCTACAACACTAGGCACAAGGATGGAACACACCCTAGATGGACTGCGAGTCCATTGCAGAGCATCTGGCATGTGTGTCCACCTACTGGTATGTTTTTGGAGAGTTGGAGGAAACCAGAGGACCCAGAGGAGACCCACACAGACATGGGAAGAACACATAAAACAGATGGCAACTTGAGCTCCGCATCAAATCCAGGTATCCGATGCACTACTGTGCACCACGTTCTCTTACACACATTCAAATTTTGCTCGAAAACAAGGAAACATCATAAGCAGCTTGAGGAGTCATCAAAACAGAGAAAAGTGCAACCACAAGAAGCCCATGAGTTACTTTAACAAGCTGAAATAGAGGTCAGGATTAATCAGGTAGTTAGAGGTTTCTCTTCTTAGCATAAAAAGTGTAATCATTGTCTTATCACATGCAAACACACCCACACCGTGACACACATTATACCACCTCATACATGTATACATATCTCATGTTCGTCAGTTCTTTTCCAGGCCCAAAAGTCTGAATCCACTTCCAAGAACTGTTTTATTAACATCTGAATTATATTTCCCAAACAGGATTTAAACACAAAAGGCTAATATAATGGAGGCAGATATTAATGGTTCAAAGACAAGAACGAGCAACACTGTGATAGCAGAGTATATGCAAATCCTGTCTTTAAAAGGTAGATGTGCACAGGATGTTTTTAACCCATTCCCACCCAATGCCGAAGGAATTCTGATCAAGAATTTGTTGGATCAGGAGGATTTCATGATTCCAGTCCTAATGTACACCGCTCTGTTGGTACTTACAGTATGTACTAGAGCCCTGCACTCCCGCGGGACTCACTGGACCCGCCGCAAAGCAGTGCGGCGCGGGACAAATTTTGAAAGCTCATTGCGGGCGCGGGCGGTGATAAGCTGCAGTCCCGCTAACTAAAAACGTGTTTAAAATAAAATTTATAAATTATTAATTTATGTCTATCATATATAATTTGTGCTGGATATTTTATTTGGCATTAATAAAAACATTTTAAGATGCCTAAATTTGCAGAGAGAGTCAGATTGCCAGATTGAGTGAGGAATGGCATCTTAAATTTGCCATTGATCACCCTAACGGGCAATCCTTTGATCACTCTAATGACTCGCCGTTCACACCCAGCCTCCAGTGACCCACACTAACATGATGCCTCAATGACACCTTAGATGAGCTGGTCATCAGAATTCCGATTCTGATCCAGGAGAGGATAAATATCTCTCGTACGTTTCCGATTCCTTTCCTCTTCCGTGTTTGAGATCTCCAATCATGGCAGAAGAGCAGAGCTCCTCTACTGAAGCTCACAGTGCTTCAAAAGTAAGTGCTGCTTTAAAAAGAGGTACATTTACCGTTAAAAAGTCAAGAGTCCTGAAATCGGACATTTTAGTTAGAAATGCTTTACAAATGTAAACTGGGTTAGCCAAATGTTTTGTATGGCTGAACAATAAATATACCAAATTTCCACTTGGAATTACGTGCTCGCCTGTCTTTTTTTGTTGTTTATTATTATTATTAGAGACACTGACGAAGGCAACAGCCGAAACGTTTGTCTCCTTCTGCTGCTAAAAACAACTGAAAAGAAATGTAACTAAAAGAATAAGTTCAAGAGTGCGATCCATCTCTCCTTTCACACTAATTATTCATAGGAGACGCACCACGGGAGAGCGCATACTTAAATGATTAGCCTACTTAAATAATTATTATTATTAGGTCTACATGCTGCCATTTCAACATTCCGAATTCAGAAACAAGGTAAATAATAACAAGCGTGAACGTGAGCTGTAGATATTTATGCTCAAATCCACTCAAAGTAGGGGGCGGGGCACCATCACGCTGTGTCAAGACAAGAACTTTCCTGAGAAATAACGCGAACGTCTGCATCATGCGGGATTTGCGGGTGGGAGCAGGACAAAATATGGCAGGCGCGGGCGGGAGCAGGACTGAAAATCATAATTCTTTGCGGGCGCGGACGGGAGCGAGACTGCACAATGCGGGCACGGGTGGGAGCGGGACTGAAAAATCCGACCCGCACAGACCTCTAGTATGTACTGTACATTAGAGTAAAATGTTCTATTCATTTAGTTAAAACAGATCTTGGATGGATTTTTAGACCTTGCGACAACTCTGCGCGCGCGTGCACACAAAAAGAAAAAAAAAATTTTAAAAAGAAATGGAATGCTTCTTACCTTGCCTTGTTTGATAACTTTTTTAACAGCTTCAGACACCATGTTAGAGTGATATTCCAGACTGAAACAGAGTTCATGAACAAAACATTATTTTTATGCATTTTCTCAGCCACAATAACACCACAATATTGATAAGTCCCCCCCCCCCCCCAACTCGTTCAATATCATGCTAGCTGAATGGAATATATCCGATATACCACTCAAAGACAGCCAATATTATTTAAATAATAATCTCGACTTCATCTCAGTTATTAGTCACCGATATTCACTTCGCCTTTGGCAAATAATTCAATTTAAAAAAAAGATCTAACTTGACAAGACCTACAAGTGAACTAATTATTAAATAATTAAAATAAAAATAACACTCACTAAAGTCAAAGGGAATGTGTAAGGTGTGTTTTCATTTGATCTACATTTGCTAGTACAATATTATTACCAGGTTGCAGCCTCATATTGCCAATCTAAAATCATTCACAGATTGAATAGGGTGTAGACCATGAGGAGTAACACACCAGTACATGGAGGTATATGGTATCGGTTATGAGGCAAGTTGGTGATGAACTTACTTGAGATGCCTCAGCATGTTAGCAGCACTGAGAAGCATAGCAGTAGGATTAGCAATGTTCCTCCCAACAGCCTGAGCAAAAGGGTGCCTTGCCCCCTGATGGACAGAGACAATGAAAAAGAAATCATGCTCGAGAACAATACATAGTTTGCACATGACGTCACAGAGTCGGGGATTCCCTAGTGGCGGCCATCTTGTGGGTCAAGCTTACCGTACGGGTCACTGAGCACACATTGTAACGCGCGAGTACAAAGTCTTCAAAAGAACCCAAGCAGGCTATTTAAAGCTAGCAATGGTGCACACCTGTTGTATTCACGGCTGTCGTAATAGGTCAGATGATGACGTCAAGCGGAGCTTTTATGGAAATCCCACTGTACGGGAGCACGAAGGTGAGCAAACAAAGAAACTCAGCATACAAAGGAGAAATCTATGGCTTGCGAGAATCAACCGCAAGGATTATCAGCCTTCCAAACACAGCAAAGTCTGCTCCGATCATTTTATAAGTGGTAAGTTGTTTAAATAAACAATCAATTGTGTTTAAGTTTGTTTTTGGAAACCAAAACATCATGTAAACAATCTCTGGAGAATGCCTAACTGGAACCGCTGAGTGTACGTTTACATTGTAATGTACACTTAATATCGCTCGTTTGTCACGTTTCTATTTGACACTTGTCACTTCACTCACGCAAGGGTCATTTTTGAAAAACATTTTAGGTCTATTCTGTATGATTTGATTTGTGTTTAATCAACCAGGGATGCAAAGAGCGCGCCTTTTGGCGGATGCCGCCTTTTTCACGGCTGAATCGCGCAGATCCGCAGAAAAAAAAAAAACAACAGTTTAAATCGGAAAGCTGCGCACATTTGCGCAGTCCTGCACACCGCTCGGGCTGCGCAAATGTGCGCAGCTTTCCGATTTAAATTGTTTTTTTCTCATCCTTATACTTCCTGTTTCATGGACTGTAATGGATTTGCTTATTTAGTAATTTTAATACAGAATTTACTTTGAAATTATAATCAGACACTCCAACGCCCCCCCTAAAAAAAAAATCGGATCTGCGCGATTCAGCCGTGAAAAAGGCGGCATCCGCCAAAAGGCGCACTGTTTGCATCCCTGTTATTCAACAGTCTATTTAATGCTAGAATATATAAAGTTGTATATATCAGACAGCCTTTAAAGTTTGATGAAGTCAGTTTCAGGCTTTGGAGCAGGCTTTGGCAGTTTCAGGCTTTGGCAGCCCTGCATAGTCACTTGAAAATGCATCTTTGTCCACTTCGTAGGGGTCAATTCCCCCAATCAAGGCCAGTTTGGCTGCATACCGTTGTGGTGAGATGTCGTCTATTGTATCTATATACTTCTGTTTGCTTGATTTTGCTGACATTGATCTTTATTTTAGAAAACTGACTATATAACTTCATAAATTCGTCCGAGATAACGTAGCCGGTAATGGCGATGGTCTGTTTTGTTTGACCCACAAGACGGAGGCTGGGGGGCGTTCCCCGGAATGCCGTGACGTCAGTGAAAACTATCTATACTCCTATCTGAAAATGAAACAAATTTCATCAATTTTATAAGCCACTAAAGCTTTGACCCACACAAGATAAACACAACATTTGATTTTCAGGCTCATTTCTGTTCTCCCCCCCCCCCAGTGTATGATCTAAAACACTGACCGTCTCAAACACAGCATATTCAGCACTGTAGCTCTCTCCGGGTACCACGCCAGCTCCACCCACTAAACCTGCAGCCAGGTTATCAATGATGTTACCATAGAGGTTTGGCATTACCAGGACATCAAACTGGTATGGGTTCTGGACCAGCTAAACAACAAAGCAAAGCACAGAGCTTACAGAATGGCCTTATATTTTAGTACAAAGATTGAACTTTGCATGAAATTTCCAGTGAAAATAAATTACAAATTACAGTTGAAGGTTTATAAATTATGGTGTAACTAATTGTGAGCTTGATTAAGTTCCAGTACCTGCATGCAGCAGTTATCAATGATGATGTTTTCGTATTTGATCTTGGGATACAGCTCAGCCACCTCAGCGCAGCTCTGCAGGAAGAGCCCATCACCCAACTTCCTGTTTGGACCGGGGGGGGGGGGGACAAAAAAAAAAGTTCTTACTCTCTCATGTAAAGAGATGCACACCCATTTGTCTTACTGTTCTTGTCAGGAGTTTCCACTGATGTTAATTATGGTATTAAGTAGCTGCCTTAAATGTCACCATGTCCACACCTTAACCCAGACCTGGGCATTATACGGCCCGCGGGCCACATCCGGCCCTTCGGTTCATTCTGACCGGCCCGCGTAAGGTTAATTAGAAATTACAAAATAAACGTATTTTCTAATTTTACCTCGTGCATGGACTGAATGTGCATTGCTTTTATTTTGAAGTTGTGTTCAACAAAAACGTAATGCGTGCGACATGAACATGACATGAAATCCCACGAAACCTAATCCCGCGATAACTACTTCCGTAATTTGTCCAGACCAACCACAAACTTGTACGTCATCCTTCAAATGGTCCAGCCAATCACATTGTGTGACGTCACCAGCAGGCGCCGGAGCCCGAGCTGATCTGTAGATCTGATACCTACACCGAATCGACTGATGATCATCTGTCAGCTGTGCTTCGCATCTCCACCTCAGACATTCAACCTGACTCTGATGCACTCGTTAAAGACCAACAGAGACGAGATTTCTCTCACTGAACAAATAAACTGATTAGACTACAAATGTGGGCATCATTATTATAATATGATGTATCTTGCTTGATATTTGGAGTAGAAAGACAATATTGTGATGTCTTTATTGTGTTTTGGGGTGAATGTGACTGAAAAAAAAAAAGGTACAAACGTTCACATTTTGTTAACCATTGTTTTGGGAAATTTGATTGAATAAATGACATTTTTTGTAAGGCAACCTCGTTTTTTTCCATACTCTTACCAGTCTTAGCAGCTTGTAAAAACAATGTTATTTACTGTTTTATATAAAGAAATACAATTAATATAATGCAGAATTTAGTTCAGCCTTTTGGTCTGGCCCTCCACAAAATTTTCTGTTTCTCATGTGGCCCCATGGAAAAAATAATTGCCCACCCCTGCCTTAACCTAATCTTAACCTCAAATGACCAAAAGGAAGCTTTTGGGCTCAGTTAGGCTTGTTCATTAAGGCCTCTCAATGAACCTTTTAAGGACCTGATTAAAACTGCTAACATTTGTAACGACAAATGAATTCCACCCTGTTAAACTGCCTATGTTTAAAAACGCAACATGTGATGTAGTATGAATGGCTCATTAAAAGACTAGTCCTAGATGTAAAAATAGATCCTATATTATGGCTCACATGATGTTGGCCTTGTGCACTGCTGTAACTTTGTTCCGGCCCTTTTTGGTGGCGTAGTCAAAGGCAAACTTGGCAATGCGGCGTGACTTCTCTCTTGTGATGATCTTCAGACACTCAACCACTCCAGTCACACTCTGTAGCACACAAAACAATTCCTTGTTATAATGTTTTTTTTATATTTGATTGGATAGAAAATAGGAAGGAAAATAAGTAAGCCATTAGTTTTATCACACAAACACTCCAAACTTGTAGTAATCACTCAGTTTTCCCTGATCTGACTACACTGTTTACCTCAGCCAAGCCACACAGCTTTCAATCTTCACAATGGTTTATAAAGGGGAAAACAATTTCCAAATATTAAGTTATGACCGTACACACGTACAGTACAACATGCAAACAGGAGGCAGCACCGCAATAAAGAGAAATATGTCTACCATCCACTTAAAGGTCTCATTACATTCATTATTAGCTCATGACTATTAAAAACAAACTGAAAAGGGTCAAGAGTGGATCTGATTTTGCCTAGTGAATAACGAGGGTCAAGTCAAGAACCAAAAGTAATGGGTTGAACTGAACACTTCAGCACATGTTCCAGACATCTCCTCTCAGGGTCGCAAATTCGATAAACATACTGAATTTTGTCCAATGTAATTTACAGACAAAAGAAAATTTTACACTCTGTCCTGTTCAGGTGTTAAACAATAGGCAAGGCAAGGCAAGTTTATTTATATAGCACATTCCATACACAATGGCAGTTCAATGTGCTTTACAGAAGTAAAAACAAAAACAGTAAACAATAGAGAAATAAAATTACATAAAATAATTTTATTTTTATTCTAAAACAATTAATTAAAAGAATTAAAAGAAAATAATAAGAATTAAACAATAGTAGAAATAAAATAAAATGAAGTAGTAGTTCAAATAGGAGGAGAAAAAGAAAAAAAACAGCAGAATAAAATAGAATAAAGTTAAAGTAAATTTAAAACATGCAGAGAAAGTAAAGATTATAAAAAATGTAAAGAAGACAATATTAATTACTTAACAGAAAGCATCTGAAAACAGCTTGGTCTTTAACCTAGATTTGAAGCTGCCAACAGCAGGAGCATTTTTAATGTCCTCTGTCAGTTGGTTCCATAGCTGCACTGCATAGTAGCTAAAAGCTGCTTCACCATACTTTGTTTTAACAACTGGTTTTAATAGTAAATTTTTCTGTTTCGATCTGGTAGATCTGATTGGGTTAGGCCGCTGCAACATATCAGAGAGGTAATTACAATAGCTAACCTATTTGACAGATCTCTTCAATGAATCAGACCATGCGCGTGTGTGTGTGTGAGAGAGTGAGAGACCTCATGCTCCAGTGAGCTGTATTCGCCCTCAGTTTGTTCGCGGATGATCACCAGGTCCAGGTTGTTGTGGCGCGTGCTGTAACCCGGCAGGCTGTTCACATGAACCACGTTAGCAAACAGGTCCAGCTTCCTCCTGTCATTAAAAACACAAAAAGACACACTCAGGAACCCTAAAAAACCCCCACACAATTCCCCTCATACAAATCCTTGTTCCACATGGGTGGCATTTGACTACTGGTTAGCTGCTGCTTAAACTGTTTCAATACATTAGTGCTGATCAGCACATAATCACTTTCTAATTAGCATTACAGCTAAAATTGCAAGATGTTACATTTTACACCATCTTGTCCTTTTGTTAAAATTTTCATGCAATGCTAATAAATACACTTGATATTAAATATATAATTTGAAAATGCATTGATAGATTTTACTTCACATTACTTCCCAAACATACTCCAAAGCACCAATCAAAAGATTACTAATACAAGATGGGGTGGGGGAGGGGCTTCTGGGGGTGTCACTTAATATCAGAAAGAGTTTAACACCTAAGCAATGGTCAGTTTTTTGTTTTTAGTGTTTTTTTTTGGGGGGGAGGGTAATTTATCACACTACAGGTCATCCAATTTTTATTATAAACTGAAAATAACAAAATATTTCTTAAAAGCTGGATTTCTATTCCGGTCGGCACGGTGGCGTAGTGGTTAGCACTGTCGCCTCACAGCAAGAAGGTCCGGGTTCGAGCCCAGTAGCCAACAGTGGCCTTTCTGTGTGGAGTTTGCATGTTCTCCCCGTGTCCGCGTGGGTTTCCTCCGGGTGCTCCGGTTTCCCCCACAGTCCAAAGACATGCAGGTTAGGCTAATTGGTGGCTCTAAATTGACCGTAGGTGTGAGTGTGAATGGTTGTCTGTGTCTATGTGTCAGCCCTGTGATGACCTGTCGACTTGTCCAGGGTGTACCCTGCCTTTCGCCCGTAGTCAGCTGGGATAGGCTCCAGCTTGCCTGCGACCCTGTACAGGATAAGTGGCTAGAAATAATGGATGGATGGATTTCTATTCCAGAGATCATGTTCAAGTGAAATTAAAGCATTACATAAAAAGGATGGGTTTTTTTTTAATCTGAAACAAAATGGCTGGTCTTGTTTCTTTTCTCTCTTATGGCCCTTTTCCACTACCCTTTTTCAGCTCACTTCAGCTCGCTTCAGCTCACTTCAGCCCGACACGGCTCGCGTTTCGACTACCAAAAACCAGCACGACTCAGCTCGTTTCAGCCCTGCTTAGCCCCTAAAACTCGCACCGTTTTGGAGTGGGGCTGAAGCGAGCCAAACCGTGCCGACTGAGGTTGGGGGCGTGAGCAGACACTCCCCTGTGCACTGATTGGTGAGGAGGCGTGTCCTTACATGCCCACACACGCCCCGCGAGCGCGCTGGGATCTGTAAACACCGCAAACCCGGAAGAAGAATAATTACGAATTACGAGAATTTCTGAAGCCTTATGCGCCTCCTCGCCTCATCTATACGCTCTTGCCAGTATCTGTTGGCCACAGCACCAAGACCAGCAACACTAACGACTCCATGTCCTCCATGTTTATTGTTTACTATTCGGGTCGTGAGACTACCGCTTAAAAGATCACTGAATCAGTGACATACAGAGCATCGTGGACGAGTTCGCGGAGCGCAAGGCTCGCCGTATGCCCTTCAAATAATGCGCGCAGTAGGCTATTGATGTTTTATTATGAGCCATGTACAGTATGTCGCCTAATGTTTTTTTGTTTCTGAGTTACATGTTCGTTTGAAGGACTTAATGTACAAAATAACATAGTTGCACCCCGTAGTGTTGAAATTGGTAAACACAGTGCATTCAGTGAGGTTTGCACCGCGCTCCTTTTATTTCTGACTCTTCCTGTCACCACTCTGAGCGCTCATTCGTATGCCCTTCAAATAATGTGCGCAGTATAGGCTATTGATGTTTTATTATGAGCCATGTACAGTATCCTAATGTTTTTTGTTTCTGAGTTACATGTTCGTTTGAAGGACTTGATGTACTAAATAACATAGTTGCACCCGGTAGTGTTGAAATTGGTAAACACCGCAGTTGCGGACATTTTGTAGCCTAAAATGATGTTATGATAAGCTTTAATAAAGGGCCCGGTCATTTGCCCCGCCCCCGGCCCGGCTCTGACTTGTTCCGCCACTGTCACTGATGTCACTGTTTGCGCTGCTTAACGACATCACGTGACGTCCACCCACTTTCACTAACTCCACCCAATGTGTCCACCCACTTCCAGCCAGCACGGTTCAGCGCGGTTGTAGTCGAAATGCAACTCCAACAGCCCCGCTCAGCTCGACTCGGCACGGCACGGCTCAGCCGCGTTTGTAGTGGAAAAGCGGCATTATTTACACTCTACAATAAGAAAAAAAAAAAGATTACCTTCATTTTTTAAAATCCCTTAGGTCTTCTTGGGAAATTGGCTTAAATGTGTACCCAAAATTAACTGAAAGCTGTTCTTGAACCATTTGGAGAACAAGCATGGTTTTGGTCTTTTCTAAAAGGTGACACTGAAGGTTTTTCAACAATAGTCACAAATCATTGTACAGTAAAGGCTACTGGCATTGATTAATAGAAGGCTACACACATTGACGCAAGATGTTTTTCTTTCCGTCTGATTTCCCCCCAAAACAGATGCCTGCAGATGACTATGACCGGGACTTTTTAGCTTTAAAATACAATGGGACCACATCATGAAGCATTACCTACGCCAAGATCAAATTTTATAACAGAACAAATATTTTGCATGTTTTACTAAGGGTTTGTCTAGATGTTTTCCAAAAGGGGCCATTTGAAGACTTCAAAGGACCCTTGGTAACCATGGTACATACCTAGGATTTAAATTAATAAATAAAAAAGGCTTGAATTTTGGTCTCTAATGAAAGGTAACACAGATACCCCTTTTTGGCCAACAGGGAATGGGTTCCATTCTGAGTCGCACACCAAATTTTGAACTGTTCAGAGCATTTCGACCAAAAATAAATTGGTTCGGAACCTGAAAAGTTGGTTTCCAGCTGAAACCAAAATATAGCTGGTTTTCCCAGCGCAAAGCATGATTACATCAGTGGGCACGCAATTATTTTAGAGAGGAAGTGGACCACAGCAATGCAGAACACAACGGAAAAGGACACATCTTCAGGGAAGGGGGGGGGGGGGGGGGGGGGGGGGGACCAAATGCAAATATCTGCAATAATAGGAAAATAAGCGTGCAGGTAATCAATGCACACTGCCACCTTGCTACTACTGTTTACATCCATGGTGCATTGTGCAACACCCTCTGTTCATGGCACATCCTTGATTACAATGATTCCTTCAAAACTGGTGAAAGTGTGGGCTGGTTTGCTAGCTGGCACCAAGGTTCAAAGAGTCGTGAACAGAACCGGTTCAAGAACCTGTTCCCACTTGGTCGAAAAGGGGTACTAGAGGGACCCTGTCTCATATCTACTGTATAAGGAGTATAAAACACATTTATAGTGCTTTCCCCTCCCTTCTTGAAACTAAACTTTGTGCATATAAAAAGGTCAAATAATTAGCTTTACACAAGTATATATTACTTATTCAAATATAATAATGTATATTATAGTTTATATCTGTAT
This sequence comes from Neoarius graeffei, assembly GCF_027579695.1. Lineage (NCBI taxonomy): Eukaryota > Metazoa > Chordata > Actinopteri > Siluriformes > Ariidae > Neoarius > Neoarius graeffei. Next base: position 20,700,859 of record NC_083580.1, on the reverse strand, counting down.
TATATACAATTTATAGAATATCTAAAATATAGGAGTCACGTGGTACACCTGCCCAGGATGGCTGCCTAAACCAGAGCGGAGCTCGGAATTCCTCAAACCCTCGTTAATATTCATGTAACGTCGATAATTTTACAATATATTGATTTAGGTAGCTTTACTGCAGTGTGAGGAGTCAAAAAAGTCACTATTTTACACGGAATCAGCCTACTGCTTCTAGAGGGAAACCTACACAAACTTCGCCGGCTACAACTTTATTGAAGATGGCGGAGCCACCTGCTGAATCTAAAAATCTATCGAAGGACAATGTTGCTGGTGAACTGACTGCCATAAGATCTATTCTTGAGCAGTTAGCTAACGATATGACTGTAGTGAAAGGTGGTATTGAGAGTCTTAATGAAATGGTGACAACTCTTGGCGGTAGGATGGACGAAGCAGAAACGAGAATTTCCCACCTGGAGGATGAGGAGAACAAAGCGAGCTCAACTAGGAGAGAGTTGGAGAAACAGAACCACCGCCTGCAAGAAAAACTGACGACTCTAGAGGGCTTTTTCCGACGTCAAAACGTTAGAATCTCTGGTGTCAAAGAGGGGACAGAGGGCTCTGACCTAGAGGGTTGTGTGAAAACCCTGCTGTCTGAGGCGTTGCAAATTGAAGGGGAAGATGCTTGGTTTGAAATCGATAGAATTCATCGCGTGGGCCCTAAATCCGACGAGGAGGATCCGAGACCTAGACACATCATCGTCCGCTTTTTAAGGGATAAAGCCAAGACGCGCGTTATGGCGGCAGCTAGAAAGAAGATGATTGTCTGGAGAGGCATGAGAGTGCGCCTGTTTCAGGACTATGCGCCAGAGGTCCTAGAGAAACGCAAGAAGTTTGACGGGGTGCGCACCTTGCTGCAACAGCGCAAGATTCTCTATGCGCTGCGCTTTCCTGCCATCATGTCTTTCTCTGTGAACAACGAACAACATGAGTTCTCCAGTCCCGCAGAGGCAAAACGATTCATCAGCGGACTCTCGCCAATCGAAGTGGAGGATGACCGAGATCTGGTGCCTTCAGAAACTGAGGATACTGGTTAACACAGCTTAATCTAATTACTTATAATAATGACAGGTAATAGTTGATTCACATATCTTCCCTGTTGCTGGCTTATTAGCCTAATGGGATAACTTTACTTATTCTTTATGGGGAAAATGTATAGCCTATGCACTTGGAAACGTTACAGGGAAATTATTTTCAGGGTTTTTATTATTAGAGCCGCTAACTGACTACGTTTGAATATCTCTACGGCGTTTTTGTTTTGATACAGATAGCCTATATAGAGAGGGGGTGGGGAGGAACGAGTGAGGAGGGTGGCCAAATGGGACCAATGAGTGCTACGGACCTGCTGAATATTTGTTATGTTGGGTTTAGTTCTACCCAACGGTTTTTGTCTTTGTTTTTTTATTGATGTGCCTACTATTTTGCATTGTTGAATCTATATTGACCTCTGGGTTATATCAAGAATGGTGTGCTGCGATATTATGGGTTAAACAGAATGTAATTATTTGGGCTTGTGCTATAATATGGGTTATATGGCTTTATGACAGTGTGTAAAATAGTTTCATGGAATATAGCGGGTTGTCATAATATACAACCCCGATTCCAAAAAAGTTGGGACAAAGTACAAATTGTAAATAAAAACAGAATGCAATAATTTACAAATCTCAAAAACTGATATTGTATTCACAATAGAACATAGACAACATATCAAATGTCAAAAGTGAGACATTTTGAAATTTCATGCCAAATATTGGCTCATTTGAAATTTCATGACAGCAACACATCTCAAAAAAGTTGGGACAGGGGCAATAAGATGCTGGAAAAGTTAAAGGTACAAAAAAGGAACAGCTGGAGGACCAAACTGCAACTCATTAGGTCAATTGGTAATAGGTCATTAACATGACTGGGTATAAAAAGAGCATCTTGGAGTGGCAGCGGCTCTCAGAAGTAAAGATGGGATGAGGATCACCAATTCCCCTAATTCTGCGCTGACAAATAGTGGAGCAATATCAGAAAGGAGTTTGACAGTGTAAAATTGCAAAGAGCTTGAACATATCATCATCTACAGTGTATAATATCATCAAAAGAATCAGAGAATCTGGAAGAATCTCTGTGCGTAAGGGTCAAGGCCGGAAAACCATACTGGGTGCCCGTGATCTTCGGGCCCTTAGACGGCACTGCATCACATACAGGCATGCTTCTGTACTGGAAATCACAAAATGGGCTCAGGAATATTTCCAGAGAACATTATCTGTGAACACAATTCACCGTGCCATCCGCCGTTGCCAGCTAAAACTCTATAGTTCAAAGAAGAAGCCGTATCTAAACATGATCCAGAAGCGCAGACGTCTTCTCTGGGCCAAGGCTCATTTAAAATGGACTGTGGCAAAGTGGAAAACTGTTCTGTGGTCAGACAAATCAAAATGTGAAGTTCTTTATGAAAATGAGGGATGCCGTGTCATTCGGACTAAAGAGGAGAAGGATGACCCAAGTTGTTATCAGCGCTCAGTTCAGAAGCCTGCATCTCTGATGGTATGGGGTTGCATTAGTGCGTGTGGCATGGGCAGCTTACACATCTGGAAAGACACCATCAATGCTGAAAGGTATATCCAGGTTCTAGAGCAACATATGCTCCCATCCAGACGACGTCTCTTTCAGGGAAGACCTTGCATTTTCCAACATGACAATGCCAAACCACATACTGCATCAATTACAGCATCATGGCTGCGTAGAAGAAGGGTCCGGGTACTGAACTGGCCAGCCTGCAGTCCAGATCTTTCACCCATAGAAAACATTTGGCGCATCATAAAACGGAAGATACGACAAAAAAGACCTAAGACGGTTGAGCAACTAGAATCCTACATTAGACAAGAATGGGTTAACATTCCTATCCCTAAACTTGAGCAACTTGTCTCCTCAGTCCCCAGATGTTTACAGACTGTTGTAAAGAGAAAAGGGGATGTCTCACAGTGGTAAACATGGCCTTGTCCCAACTTTTTTGAGATGTGTTGTTGTCATGAAATTTAAAGTCACCTAATTTCTCTCTTTAAATGATACATTTTCTCAGTTTAAACATTTGATATGTCATCTATGTTCTATTCTGAATAAAATATGGAATTTTGAAACTTCCACATCATTACATTCCGTTTTTATTTACAATTTGTACTTTGTCCCAACTTTTTTGGAATCGGGGTTGTAGTTAAAAGGAAGAAAATCCCGACTTATTTAAAGCAGAAAAAGACAGACATTGCTCTTATTCAGGAAACTCATCTTGATGAGGAGGAATCTTTAAAACTTAAAAGAGACTGGGTGGGCCAGGTGTATTTTAGTACATTCTCTAGTAGGAAAAGAGGCGTGGTTATACTGGTTAAAAGAAACTTTGACTTCCAGGTTTTCAAACATTATGCTGATAAAGATGGTAGATGGGTGATTTTGGATGCTGCGCTAGAGGGTCAGAAGATGACTGTGGTGAATATTTATGCCCCCAACTCTCCTCAACCTGACTTTTTCCATGAAATTTGCAATTTAATACGTAATGTTGGGAATACGAATATTATTATCGGAGGGGATTTCAACCAGGTCAGGGATGTGTTTCTAGACAAGCCTTCAAAACCCAAACAAATACACGATTCCGTGTGTGCGGCTTTGGATGTGGTGTCAGACGAGCTAGCCTTAGTGGATATACGGAGAGTGCTCCATCCACAAGAACGTGACTACACATGTTTCTCCCATCCACATTCTACATATTCTAGGATAGATTACTTCCTTATATCTCGCTCCTTGGTGGGTCAAACTATTGGGTCATCTATTGGTAACATTGTTGTAACTGATCACACCCCAATTGAGCTCCTCCTGTCTAGTAGGGAAAAAGTTCCACCCTCATTTAGGTGGCGTCTTAAAGGTCCCATGGCATGAAATTTTCACTTTCTGAGGTTTTTTAACGTTAAAATGAGTTCCTCTGACCTTCTTAAGTCACCCCAGTGGCTAGAAATGTCATAATGTGTAAACCAAACTATGCCCACCCTTCGTCAACATTTGAGAATGGCGCATCAAAATGGCGCGTTGATAGGCTCTTCCCGTTACTACGTCAGCAAGGGAAATGATCCCCACGCCCCCCCTCTGGATTCCCACCCACTGTATGGATTGCCCGCCCAGCTCAAAAGTTGCCACCATAGATACGTCACTTCAATTTTGTAGTGAGGAGACCATAGAGGACACAATAACATGGCACCACCTAAGCGAGCGAAACACGGAAATTGCGCTGTACATGGATGTGACAACACAGAAAGGAGTCTGTTTTTACTGCCGACGGGAGAGCCCCTGAAGACGCAGTGGCTTAATTTTATTTACTCCAATAATACGCCGTCGAGTCTACCTAAGACGGTGTATGTTTGTCGGAAGCATTTTCCTGATGAATGTTTCCACAACTTGGGACAGTACAGGGCAGGTTTTGCACATCAACTGTCACTGAAGCCTGGGTCCGTACCAAGCATCCCTGCCGCATCAGCCACAAACACCGAACAAGTAAGTGTATAACTGTTAAGTCGTTTTGCCGTGTTTTAAAATCGGTGCGTTAGCCTTGCAATGGCTACATTAGCTGTGCAGCTAACCGCTTCCTGCAGTTAGCCAGGTACTCTGCGCTAGCCCCTCCCCCCATGGCCCGCCCCCACCCTCTACCCTTCCCCGCCTCCATGCTTCTCATTAGCAAAACGACGCACTGGGAAAAGGGCTGAAATGGGGCTTTCTCCCAGGAGGCTATATCTACGTGCCGAGGGTTCATTTCGAGAAAGGCTGCGGATATAACATCCGGAAACCTCCACGAGCCCGTTTAAAGCATCAACAAACCACCATGCCATGGGTCCTTTAACAGTTCACTCTTACACAATAAGAGCTATTGTGAATATATAAGGTTGAAAATGAAGGAATTCTGGGAATGTAATGAAGGATCTATTGAAGATGTTGGCCTCACCTGGGATGCTTTCAAAGCCTATATAAGGGTCTGTCTTATTCAATATAGCTCCTTGATGAAAAAGGCCCAGAGGGGGGAAATGTTGAGGTTAGAACAGGACATTAAGGCTCTTGAAAAACAACACGTCACATCCAGACGAGGAAATATGGAATAAATTAATTAAACTGAAATTTGATCTAAATAGCATATTACAGAAGAAAGTTGAACACGCCATGTTCTGTCTAAATCAGAAATATTTTGAACAGGGTGAGAAAACTGGCAAATTACTTGCACATAGAGTACGTCAAATACAGTCTAATAATTTAATTCCCTCCATTTTCAATGAGGATAATAATACACTGACCACTGATAAGATGGAGATTAATGAGGTGTTTAAGTTTTATAAAGAGTTATATACCTCTAATGGACCTGTAGAGGAACAAAGATTATCAGAATTCTTTTCTTCAATTAAAACACCTACTTTGACGAGGGAACAGAGAACGGGGCTAGAAGAAGAGCTTACTATAACTGAAATAAAACAGGCTATCAAAAGTCTTAAAGTTGGGCAAGTCGCCTGGTAATGATGGATTTCCATCAGATTTCTATAAAATTTTTGTGGAAGAACTGGCTCCTAGGTTATTAGCAGTCTATACAGACGCTCTGGAGAGGGGTAGACTGCCACGTAGCATGAGATCAGCAGTTATTACACAAAAAAGGGAAAGACCCTCAACATTGTGGTAACTATTATCCAATTTTGTTGATTAATGTGGATGAAAAAATTATTTCCAAGGTTCTTGCAATTAGGCTTGAGAAAGTGCTTCCTAGTTTAGTGCATGGGGACCAGGTGGGTTTTAAGTATAGATGTTCAGCTGATAACCTGCGGAGGATATTGCACATATTTTGGAGGAGCAGAAATAACCCAGATCCTGTTGTCGCCTTCTCCCTAGACGCCGAGAAGGCGTTCGATAAAGTGGAATACGCCTTTTTATTTTACACGTTAAGAAAATTTGGTTTTGGTCAGTCTTTCATGCAGTGGTTGGAGTTAGTGTACACTGACCCTGTGGCTACTGTTCTTACGAATGGGATAATGTCACCGTCCTTTAATCTTAGTCGAGGTACTAGACAGGGCTCACCTTTATCGCCACTGATTTTTGCTTTATTTCTTGAACCCCTTGCAATTGCATTACGTGAATGCAAACATATCGAAGGGGTACGTATGGGGCAAGAAGAACACAAACTTTTTTTGTATGCTGACGACATTCTTTTGATTTCAAGTAATCCTGATGTGGCAGTGCCGTCTATGTCCTCAATTATTGACTCATTTTCTGAAATATCTGGTTATACCATTAATTGGTCAAAGTCAGAGGCTATGCCTCTTTCTAAAATGTGCCCCCTTGCCATTAGGAGCTCATGGCAATTTACAGTTGGAGGAAAATGTTTGTACACCCTTTGGAATTTTTTACATTTCTGCCTAAATTGGTCATAAAACATCATCTGAACTCTCCAGCAATCTTAAGAATGAACAAACAGTGTCTGCTTGAACTAAAACCACCCAAACATTTGCGTTTTATCATATTTTTATTGACCATAAGATGGAATTATTCACAGGATAGGGAGGCATAAGTAAGTACACCCTTTGATTTAGTAGCTCGTTGACCCTCCTCTGGCTGCAATAACTTCAACCAGACGTTTCCTGTAGTTGCAGACTAGATGGGCACAACGATCAGGAGAAATCTTGCACCATTCCTCTTTGCAAAACTGTTGCAATTCAGCAAGATTCCTGGGATGCCTGGAATGGATGGCTTTCTTGAGGTCATGCCACAACATCTCGATTGGATTGAGGTCGGGGCTTTGACTGGGCCATTCCAGAACGTGAATTTTGTTCTTCTGAAACCATTCTAATGTCGACCTTATTCTGTGTTTAGGGTCATTGTCCTGTTGCAGGACCCATCCTCTCTTGAGTTTCAACTTTTTGACAGATTGCCTCAGGTTTTTCTGCAAAATATCTTGATATACTTCAGAATTCATTTTCCCATTGATTAGAGCCAATTGTCCAGGTCCAGAGGCAGCAAAGCACCCCCACACCATGATGCTACCGCCACCATACTTGACGGTGGGGATGAGGTTTTGCTGATGGTGTGCTGTACCGACTTTCCTCCACACATGATGTGGTGTGTTCCCCCCCAAACAATTCAACTTTGGTTTCATCAGACCACAATATGTTTTTCCAGTGGCGCTGAGGAGCATCCAAATGCTTTTTCGCGAACTCCAAATGAGCAGAAATGTTCTTTCTGGACAGCAATGGCTTCCTCCGTGGCCTTCTCCCATGAATCCCATTCTTGTTCAGTGTCTTTCTTATAGTAGATGTGTCCACAGAGATGTCTGCATGTTTCAGTGATTTCCTCAAGTCTTCAGCGGACACTCTTGGATTCTTTTTTACCTCATAGATGATGACTCGCAGTGCCTTTGGAGTGATCTTCACAGGGCGGCCACTCCTTGGCAGAGTAACAACCGTTCCAAATTGTCTCCATTTATACACAATTTTTCTAATTGTAGACACATGAACACCAAGGGTCTTAGAGATGGTTTTGTAACCCTTTTTAGCTTTATACAAATCAATTATTTTGTGTCTTAAGTCTTTAGACAGCTCCTTTGAGCGAGGCATGATGCACAGAACATGCCTCTCATCAAAACACACCTTTTAACTGGTTTTCCAGTGGGGTGGGTAGCTTACGACACACCTCAGTGATTGGACATCAGGTTGGCTCACACCTGAGTCAAATTGTTTAATCATCTAATTAGTCTAATTCGCTCTTGGATGAGCCTTAGCTAAGGGTGTACTTACTTATGCCTCCCTATCCTGTCAATATTTCCATCTTATGGCCAATAAAAATATAATAACATGTAATTGTTTGAGTGGTTTTAGTTCAAGCAGACACTGTTTGTTCATTCTTAAGATTGCTGGAGAGTTCAGGTGATGTTTTATGACCAATTTAGGCAGAAATGTAAAAAATTCCAAAGGGTGTACAAACATTTTCCTCCGACTGTAAATGGATGCCTATGGGTATGATTTACCTGGGGATTAAATTGACCCCTGGTTTGGATAAAATAATGCATGTAAATATTAATCCAGTTATACAAAATATTAGATCTCTTCTGCAGAACTGGGCAAAAATTAATCTCTCTTTATTAGGCAGAATTAACTTAGTTAAGATGATTATTTCCCCAAAGATTCAGTACATTATGTATATGTTACCTTTGACCTTTCCGCAATGCCTGCTTAAACTTTACAACAAAATTGTGGAGGACTTTGTGTGGGCGGGTAAAAAGCCAGCTTTTAGTAGGTCTAAACTATATGCTGCCAAAGTTGGGGGCGGTCTGGCTTTGTCTAAGGTGGACTGGTACCACTATGCATTCTCTCTCTCCCAATTAGCGAAAATGTAGAAACTTTACACATTTCCAGATCAGAGGCCATCATGGGTGAACATGGAGGAAGGGCTTTTGGCCCCGACTACATTAGAGGCCTCTCTCACCCAGAGTGGTAGACGGACACCCTTTGACGACCCAGTTTTGGCTTTTGTACAAGAAACATGGTCGAGGCCTTACCAACTTATTAATATTTGTCCTTTTCTTTCAACCAAAGCTTCCATTTGGTTTAATAAAAAACTGCTAATTGATAAAAAAACATTTATGTGGGAAACATGGTCCAAATCTGGTATTAATCTATTGGGGGATGTGTTTAGTGACAATGGTATTAAATCATTTAGTGATATCAAACAAGAATTTAACCTTGATCAAAAGGAGTATTGGAAATATTTACAACTCTCACATTGTATTAGAGCTAAATTGAAGTCTGCCCCAGACCCGCCATCTGGTTTTCAGGAGGTATTTATGAAACCTGGCTTTAAAAAAGCCTCTACTTTCTACCATCTTATCAGAGAGGCGCGAGCCCCCAAATTAGAGGGATTGAGGTTGTGTTGGGAGAAAGACTTAGGCACTCCAGTTCTAGAAGATACGTGGAAGTGGTTGGTTGAGTCTTGGTATATTAGCTCACAGGAAATGCAATCTCAGCTCATTCAGTACAAACTGCTCCACAGAAAGTACTGGACCCCCTGTAAACTAGCCAAACTGAAATTAATGGACAGCGATACTTGTTGGAAATGTCAGAAAGAAACTGGGACTTTGATGCACATGTTGTACGAATGTGAAAAAAATGTTGATCTCTGGGATGGGACTGTGAATCTTTTAAGTTCTCTTCTTCAATGTGATCTCTCTATGTCACCAGATTTATGTATTTTTGGTTTGCTGCCAGAAAATATCAAAATAACTAAAAGATACAAGTTATGGGTACGTTTGGCAACTGTATCAGGATGTCGCATTATCCTGAGACACTGGAAATCATCTACGTCTTGCTCATTTAAAGAATGGACTGAGCTACTGACAAAAATCGCCCTATACAGTCGGAGGAAAATGTTTGTACACCCTTTGGAATTTTTTACATTTCTGCCTAAATTGGTCATAAAACATCACCTGAACTCTCCAGCAATCTTAAGAATGAACAAACAGTGTCTGCTTGAACTAAAACCACTCAAACAATTACATGTTATTATATTTTTATTGGCCATAAGATGGAAATATTGACAGGATAGGGAGGCATAAGTAAGTACACCCTTAGCTAAGGCTCATCCAAGAGCGAATTAGACTAATTAGATGATTAAACAATTTGACTCAGGTGTGAGCCAACCTGATGTCCAATCACTGAGGTGTGTCGTAAGCTACCCACCCCACTGGAAAACCAGTTAAAAGGTGTGTTTTGATGAGAGGCATGTTCTGTGCATCATGCCTCGCTCAAAGGAGCTGTCTAAAGACTTAAGACACAAAATAATTGATTTGTATAAAGCTAAAAAGGGTTACAAAACCATCTCTAAGACCCTTGGTGTTCATGTGTCTACAATTAGAAAAATTGTGTATAAATGGAGACAATTTGGAACGGTTGTTACTCTGCCAAGGAGTGGCCGCCCTGTGAAGATCACTCCAAAGGCACTGCGAGTCATCATCTATGAGGTAAAAAAGAATCCAAGAGTGTCCGCTGAAGACTTGAGGAAATCACTGAAACATGCAGACATCTCTGTGGACACATCTACTATAAGAAAGACACTGAACAAGAATGGGATTCATGGGAGAAGGCCACGGAGGAAGCCATTGCTGTCCAGAAAGAACATTTCTGCTCATTTGGAGTTCGCGAAAAAGCATTTGGATGCTCCTCAGCACCACTGGAAAAACATATTGTGGTCTGATGAAACCAAAGTTGAATTGTTTGGGGGGGAACACACCACATCATGTGTGGAGGAAAGTCGGTACAGCACACCATCAGCAAAACCTCATCCCCACCGTCAAGTATGGTGGTGGTAGCATCATGGTGTGGGGGTGCTTTGCTGCCTCTGGACCTGGACAATTGGCTCTAATCAATGGGAAAATGAATTCTGAAGTATATCAAGATATTTTGCAGAAAAACCTGAGGCAATCTGTCAAAAAGTTGAAACTCAAGAGAGGATGGGTCCTGCAACAGGACAATGACCCTAAACACAGAATAAGGTCGACATTAGAATGGTTTCAGAAGAACAAAATTCACGTTCTGGAATGGCCCAGTCAAAGCCCCGACCTCAATCCAATCGAGATGTTGTGGCATGACCTCAAGAAAGCCATCCATTCCAGGCATCCCAGGAATCTTGCTGAATTGCAACAGTTTTGCAAAGAGGAATGGTGCAAGATTTCTCCTGATCGTTGTGCCCATCTAGTCTGCAACTACAGGAAACGTCTGGTTGAAGTTATTGCAGCCAGAGGAGGGTCAACGAGCTACTAAATCAAAGGGTGTACTTACTTATGCCTCCCTATCCTGTGAATAATTCCATCTTATGGTCAATAAAAATATGATAAAACGCAAATGTTTGGGTGGTTTTAGTTCAAGCAGACACTGTTTGTTCATTCTTAAGATTGCTGGAGAGTTCAGATGATGTTTTATGACCAATTTAGGCAGAAATGTAAAAAATTCCAAAGGGTGTACAAACATTTTCCTCCAACTGTATGAGAGAGTTACTTTCAATGTTAGGGGGAAAGAAGAACTATTCAACCAGATTTGGGGGCCTTTTTTGAACTATATAGAGAACATGTCTGTTTAGCTGTATATATGTAACTGTTCTGTATGAGCAGAGGTCAATGTCAATTGTTATTTATGTTTGTAGGCACTTTGTTTTGCTTTTTGTTGGTTTGTTTGTTTTGTGAGTGGTGTTCACACTGTAAAAGAACAGATAGCTGAATTGCTTTGGGACTACTGTATTTGCAGTGATGCAGATGTTAAATATTTCCTGCTGTCTGTGAAAAATACAAATAAAAAAAAAATCTCTAAAATATAAAAAGAAACATAGCACCCTTTGGGGGTGGCACGATGGTGTAGTGGTTAGCGCTGTCGCCTCACAGCAAGAAGGTCAGGGTTCGAGCCCCGTGGCCGGCGAGGGCCTTTCTGTGCGGAGTTTGCATATTCTCCCCGTGTCCGCGTGGGTTTCCTCCGGGTGCTCCGGTTTCCCCCACAGTCCAAAGACATGCAGGTTAGGTTAACTGGTGGCTCTAAATTGACCGTAGGTGTGAATGTGAGTGTGAATGGTTGTCTGTGTCTATGTGTCAGCCCTGTGATGACCTGGCGACTTGTCCAGGGTGTACCCCGCCTTTCGCCCGTAGTCAGCTGGGATAGGCTCCAGCTTGCCTGCGACCCTGTAGAACAGGATAAAGCGGCTACAGATAATGAGATGAGATGAGGGCCCTTTGGACCCAGCAACTCTGTGTGTTGCCAGAAGATGGCACTAGATATCCATTTATATCCCAGTTGAGTTTACATCCCAAGTATAAAAATCATATTTGCCACTTTGCACAAGCTTAGCAAAACAATTACAAATTTTATGCATGCTTTATGGATGTGTTTTATGTGCTTCCTTGACGAAGCAATGTATATTCTTTGGTTGAAGCTGCATGTGCCATTCTTCAGCACAACTGGTTGAAATTTGCTCGGTCTGAACACAAAAGAAGAGAGGCACGCACTTCTTTTCAGCACAGAATCTCATTGGCTATTTTAGGCTGCGGACAGGACATGGAAGCACAACTGAGGTGTCAATCGAAAGGTCAGAGTTCAGCGAACTGGAATTATGACCAAGAATATGTGGAAGATCAGGCACATCTGCCAGCTAATTTGAAATGATGCAGTTGCAGTCCGTGGGTCTTTATTGATGTAATAACTTGTTTTGGACTAAATAGTTACTGAATTGGATCATCTAGACCTTTCCCAATATAACAAGACTGATTACCATTCCATTAAAAACAATCAGTGGAGTATTATGAGGCTCATAGGTGAATTACCTGAATTTTGCTATTGATTGTTCGTTGGTCATCTGACAGAGGCATTGACTGTATCTTGAAATGGTTTGCCTCAATTGAAATCACAAGAGCCTTAGCTTTCTAAAGACATGTCATATGAGTACCTACTTAACAATATGTACTGTTTCCAACAACCCACACAGTCTCAACAGCCGGTCTGTGGGGTCAAGGGGTCTTCTCACTATTCATCTGTAGTAGTGCTACAATGTTTCTGCAAAGTGTGCTGTGTTGTGAATGAAGCAGAACCTTAGTCTCATCTCATAGGAAGCCAGCTCTCCTTTGTACTCCATCGGTGTGTGGATCTTCCCTATGTCCAGAAAAAACAAAGCCACAATTTTTTAATTATCCCTTATTAGTGAAACTGCTGAACATCTATGCAAATGATTAAACATAGCATTTGTGAAAATGCATGAAGTAGGGCTGTCAATCGATTAAAATATTTAATGTCGATTAATCACATTGTCCATAGTTACCTCACAATCACGCTTCTTTTTTAAGCTGTTCTAAAAATGTAACTTAGAGGGGCACTTTTCAAGTTTTTGGGGAGTGGGAGTGGACAAATATTCTTGCTTTATGCAAATGTATGTGGCCGGGTCAGGAAGGATAAGGCTGGACAGAGCAAAAAAATATTTTTGTGGTTATTTTATTCCCCCACTTCATTTCAAAAATAAAGCAGCGTTATAAAGCATTTATAATTTAGGGTTTAGCACAATGCAGTGTGAACAAAACAATATAGTATTTTCCTCTAGTTCTGTGCTCAACATCCAGCCTCAAACTATGCAATAAAATAAACTAAACAAACTCAGTGATGTGAACCCTGGAAAACAGTAGTGTCCATCTTTTAAATAAAGAAAATAAAAATACAAAAACCCAAATAAATGCATTTGTTACGCCACACAGCTCAAAGCCGTTTTCCAGTAAAATGCAATACAGTACATTCGTGAGCAAAAACTGCATTTATAAAACACTTTTACGTCACTCACAAATTTCTCAGAACAAAAATTCTCATTCTCACTCCAGTGTACAGTCTGTATGCTTAGAAACACACACACATGGACCTAAACATGTTTTGTTTTCTCCCCTCTGAACCATCAAAAGCATATTAAAACATAAAAAAATAATAATAAAGTAGTCAGAATGCAACAATATAAGTTGATCCTGTATAAGTGCATTTTATCACAACTTGCACCGACCAGCTACTCGCAGCATCGCTCACTCGCGCTGTCACTTCCTGATTTCCCAAATGATGGGAGAGGGGGCAACAGAATGTGCATGCGTTAATCGCGCATCAAAAAAATTAGTATCGTTCAAAGAAATTTGCATGAAAATGTTATCATCACGTTAACTTCAACTGCCCTAGTATAAAGAAAATAATTATTTTGGTACACAGAAGAATAGGAATGTATATGCAATGTATATTTCAGTGCATCCAGTCTAGAAAAGACGAAGTTGGCAATCTTTGCACATTTCTAGACTTGCACTGATAATTCCAAACATACCTTAGAATTAGGAAAACTGATATTGCTATTCAATTCCTTTGACATAACGGTCAGTGCTTTAATGATGTACTAGGATAACTAGGCATGTCACTTTAAAAAAAAAATAAAATAAACCCCGATATCAATTCTTGACCAGCATGCTGTTTTATCGACATGTTTTTGAGGCATGGACGCATTAAAATTAGCCAAAATTTAAATTAGAACTCTAATGCATGTGCTTTCCAATTCATTCAATTTGCTTTCCGTTTAATGTAGTGGAAAATAACAGCTTTCAGAGACCACAAGGGGTGGATACAGTTATTATCCCATTACCTTGTTCACCTTTTGCTTGGTCACAATCAGGCAGGCTAATACGGCACCATCTAATGGTGCTTCCTTACAGGACACTGAATACCAAAGAGACTTCGCAACTCACAACCCCAAATCGGAAAAAGTTGGGACGGTACGCTGGAATTGAAATTAAAACTGAAAATGATTTGTAAATAATCTTTGACATGTATTGCACACAAAACAATACAACAGCACATTATCTGATATTGTACCTCGTAAATTTTATTGGGTATTTTTTTTCCAAAATAAACACTTATTTCAATTTTGATTCTTGCGACACATTTCAAAAAGAAAGGTTGGGACAGGAAAGCATTTACCACTTTATAACGTTGCCATTCTTTCTCACAACGCTTAAGATGTTTAGGTACTGAAAAGACCAAGTGATGAAGCGTTTCAGGTGTTATTTTGTCCCATTCTTCCTGCAAACAGGTTTTAAGGTGTGCAACAGTACGGGGTCGTCGTTATCATATTTTTCATTTCTAAGATCAATACACATTCTCTACTGGGGACCGAGGGGACAGGCACCCTCTTCTTCCACAGCCATGCCTTTGTAATGTGTGCAGAATGTGGTTTTGCATTGTCTTGTTGAAATTTCCCTGGAAAAGATGTCATCTTGACGGCAGCACATGTTGCTCCAAAATCTCAATGTACTTTTCTGCCATCACAGAAGTGTAAGTTACTTTTGCCAAGGGCACTTGGACTTGTTGCTGGTAAGTCTGGATGGTCCTTTTCATCTTTGGTCTGGTCTGGAATACTGATTCGTCTGACCACAATACACGTTTCCACTGGGTGATGGTCCTTCCCAGATGCCTCCGAGCCCAGAGAAGTCAACAGTGATTCCAGACACCGCTAACATAAGGCTTCTTTTTTGCACAGTAAAGTTTTAACTGGTATTTGTGGATATAACTCCATATTGTAGTGCTTGACAAAGGTTGACCAAAGTAATCCTGAACCCATGTGGTTATATCAGCTATAGATGAATGACGGTTCTTGATGCAGTGCTGTCTGAGGGATCGGAGATCACGGGTGTTCAGCTTAGGCTTGTGCCCTTGCCCTTTACTTATCAAAATTCCTCCAGTTTGGGGGCGTCGTGGCTCAGGTGGATAAGGCGCCATACCATAAATCCGGGGACCCGGGTTCGATTCCAGCCCGAGGTCATTTCCCGATCCCTCCCCGTCTCTCTCTCCCGCTCATTTCCTGTCTCTACACTGTCCTATCCAATAAAGGTGAAAAAAGCCCAAAAAAAAATCTTAAAAAAAAAAATTTCCTCCAGACTCCTTGAATCGTTTAACTGTACACTGTAGAGAATGAAATATTTAAATCCCTTCGTATCTTTCTTTGAAGAACATTGTTTTTAAACATTTCAATACTTTTCTCACACATTTGTTGACAAAATTGAGATCCTCAGCTCATCTTTTCTCCTCAAAGACTAGGCCTTTCCTGGATACTGATTTCATACCAAATATGATTGCATTCACCTGTTGACATCACCAGTTTCAAATCACATCATTATTTGTGTTCCCTCATTACTAGCCCTAAATTGCCTCATCCCAACTTTTTTGGAATGTGTTACAGGCCTGAAACGCAGGAATGGATGTATATTAACAAATGAAATGAAGTTGACCAGACAAAACATGAAATATCTTGGGTTCAGACTGTCTGCTATGAAACACAAGTCAAAGTAAATTTAGAAATCACTGCTTTCTTTTTTATTTACATTGGCCACACTGTTCCAACTTTTTCTGATTTGGGGTTGTAGATAATTAACCCTTTCACCACTGCAGACTGCTACTCCGATCTCACTGTCATAAGGAAACGCCTTCTGGAAACAGTTATGCAGTGGTGAAAGGGTGAAGGATTCATCTATTTATTTACACCTTTTTTTTTTTTATCTGGGGGAAAAAAAAAAACTGATGCATTGAAAATCATTGGGAAAATTTTGATTATTGATGGATGAAATAGGCATTGACCCCAAGCTTATATAAAACATTTGTAAATAGATTACCTTTGATGGCCACTTTGTTGTTCTTCATGGAGGTCAGCACCTGGTCCAGCTTCTCCTCACTTGCCATGTTCTGTACCTCACTCAGATGGAATTCCTCAAACTCCACAGGTACATCAGCACCCTGCAAGGGGAGAGAGGGATGGAAACTGTGCCTTAACATACCCGATACTGTAGAAAAGCAATAATTTAAGTCTCTACAGTGTCTTGCAAAAGTATTCATCCCCCTTGGCGTTTGTCCCGTTTTGTCGCATTACAAGCTGGAATTTATTTTATTTTATGGGGGGGTCAATCATCTGATAAACACAACATGCCTACCGCTTTAAAGGTGAAAATTGTTGTTTTATTGTGACACAAACATGAAAAAACAGAAATGTGGAGTTTGCATAGGTATTCAACCCCAAAGCCAATTCTTTGTAGAGCCACCTTTTGCTGCCAGCCTCTTGGGGTACATCTCTATTAGATGGGATACATCTAGCCACTGGGATTTTTGCCCATTCCTCAAGGCAAAACTGCTCCAACTCCTTCAAGTTAGATGAGATGCGTTGATGTTCAGCAATCTTCAAGTTATGGCACAAATTCTCAATTGGATTGAGGTCTGGGCTTTGATTAGGTAATTCAAAGACATGTAAATGTTTCCCTTTAAACCACTCTAGTGTAGCTTTAGCAGTATGTTGAGGGTCATTGTCCTGCTGGAATGTGAACCTTCAACCCAGTCTCAGACCTCTGGCTGACTCAAACAGGTTTTCCTCCAGAATTGCCCTGTATTTAGTGCCATCTATCTTTCCTTCACTGCTGACCAGCTTTCCTGTCCCTGCAGATGAAAAATATCCCCACAGCATGATGCTGCCTAGGGTATTAGGCAGAAAAAGAAATTTACCAGTCAAAAATAATATTTTATATAATCCTGATAAGCGCCGCAGGTGCGAAGACGAGCGCCGCAGGCGCGAAGTCCCTCTAGGGGGGTCTGGGGGCATGCCCCCCCAGAAAATTTTTGAAATTTAGACTTCATTTCCTGCATTCTAGGACATTTTCAGGGTGAAATGGCGTGTAATTTTTGATCAGAAATATTGCATATTTTTACTTTGTATTTTTTTCAGTTTCACTCCTGAATGTATCAGATGTATGTATGGTGTTTGATTTGGTAACAAAAGTGAAAAGAAAATAAACAACAATGAATTGTATATAATCTTTTGATCTAGTTACAGTATTTAATAAAAAAAAAAACCAACAGTATTCTATTTTACCATACCCCAATGAACCCCCCTTGTTAATCAATGTATCACACATACCTTTTCTGTCTTTTTGTGGAAAAACGAATCAGTTTTTGTCACATTCAATTTGGGGCGTTTGTTGGGATTCATCTTGATCCAGAAGAGTGAGTCAGCAAAAAAAAATGCGGTTCTCCCGCCAAGAAAGAGGAAACTACAACGCAGGGTGTTTGGCAATTTTCGACCAATCAGAATTCGCGATTTATTCAGTCCGCATGTTACAAGATTCAGTGCGGGCCAAAATGGCGGAAACGATGAAATATTCTGATTTTTCATTTCAAGTTTTCAGTATTTTTCGTATTAAACTGTGTTTCTTACGATTTGTAAATGATGGCGGAACCACACACGGACTGGCCATCGGGAGTAGCGGGAGTTCTATTTCGTTTCTACTGACCGCCAGAGGCGGTGCTTTCAGCACATGGATATCCATCACACGAACGTGCAGGTCGAGTAATAGTAACAACAAAGTCACGTGTGACCTGGGTGACGTCACCCCGTGACCCCGGCATAAAAGACCGGTAAACCCAGGAAGTGACCGCTTACATCTTCTCGCGTTTGCAGGTTGCGAGTTGGGTTGAAATTTGGACAAAGCGCTGTGGTAGTTTCGTTACCCGTAGGGTTGGGGCTGTGCTTATGCACCCTCCAAGAAACTGCGCTAAGTCCACCAACTCTTGTCGTTATATTCGTATTGATTTATTACTCCGTAAGCTGAGCGCTCTCGCTCGGTGGAGTTAGCTGATTAGCCCTCCGGGGCGGTGTCCTCACCGCTGGAGGCCGGCTTGTTTTCGCTTCAGGTAAGCGGGTTTCATTTATTTAAATTAAAGCGGCGTTCCTCTCGCCGCTGTTTATCAGTTCTGCGGCGCTCGGCGCCTATCCTTGTTAATATTATTAACCACCTTGTTTTGTGTAGCCTCGCCACCGGCCTGTTCACAGGCCGGCTGTCTTGTGTGTTGTATTCGTATTGATTTATTACTCCGTTAAGCTGAGCGCTCTCGCTCGGTGGAGTTAGCTGATTAGTCCTCCGGGGCGGTGTCCTCACCGCTGGAGGCCGGCTTGTCTTCATTCAGGTAAGCGGTTTTCATTCATTTAATTTAAAGCGGTGTTTCTCGCCGCTGTTTATCAGTTCTGTGGCGCACTGCGCCTATCTTTGTTAATATTATTAACCACCTTATTTTGTGTAGCCTTGTCTCCGGCCTGCTCACAGGCCGGCGGTCTTGTGTTGTATTGTTTGTTACTCCGTTAAGCTGAGCGCTCTCGCTCGGCGGAGTTAGCTGATTAGTCCTCCGGGGCGGTGTCCTCACCGCTGGAGGCCGGCTTGTCCTCATTCAGGTAAGCGGTTTTCATTTATTTAATTTAAAGCGGTGTTCCTCGCCGCTGTTTATCAGTTCTGTGGCGCACTGCGCCTATCTTTGTTAATATTATTAACCGCCTTATTTTGTGTAGCCTTGTCTCCGGCCTGCTCACAGGCCGGCGGTCTTGTGTGTTGTATTCGTATTGTTACTCCGTTAAGCTGAGCGCTCTCGCTCGGTGGAGTTAGCTGACTAGCCCTCCGGGGCGGTGTCCTCGCCGCTGGAGGCTGGCTTGTTGTCGCCCAGGTAAGCGGTTTTCATTCATCTAAATTAAAACGGTGTTTCTCGCCGCTGCTTATCAGTGCTGTGGCGCACGGCGCCTATCCTTGTTAATATTCCCGACCACGGGTGTGTTCGCCCGGTCGTTTTTCATTACCGCCTGATTGTTTATTTTGGGCTGCTTACTTGGGGTGTTCTCGCCCTATTTTTTAAGTTCCCTTCTGCCAGCCAGGCGTCATGGACCTCTTCTCTCGCTGCGCCAACTGCCGGTCCCCCTCGAACCGGAGGACGGCCACCGCGAGTGCCCCTCATGCCTGGGTATTGATCACCTGCGGCAGGGGCTGACGGACACGGCCTGCGCAGACTGCATGTGCCTGAGCGTGGCTGCGCGGACCGCCGGGCTGGCTCGGCTGGATTCTCCGTCTGACATCCCCCGGGCCTCGGGGGGACAGGACACGGTGTCGGCTGCAGCAGCGGGGCCCAGCAAGCGCCGTGGGTTCCCCCACACGTCTTCGCTTTTAAGGCGAAAAAGAAGCGCTCGGGCGATTTGGCTCAGAAGGTGGAGGTGATGTCCACCGAGCTGGAGGAGATGAAGGCCCTGCTGGCGAATCTTCAGCCTCCGCCACAGGGGGCAGTGTTCCCGCTGCAGGGCCCTGGCGGCAATGCAGGACACCCCTACCTATGGCCTCCTGCAGATGCCCAACATTGAGAAGCGCGGCCTGCTCACGGGCCGGCTGTCTTGTGTGTTATATTCGTATTGTTTGTTACTCCGTTAAGCTGAGCGCTCTCGCTCGGTGGAGTTAGCTGACTAGCCCTCCGAGGCGTGTCCTCGCTGCTGGAGGCCGGTTTGTTGTCGCTCAGGTAAGCGGTCTTCATTCATTTAAATTAAAGCGGTGTTTCTCGCCGCTGTTTATCAGTTCTGTAGCGCACGGCGCCATCCTTGTTAATATTCCCGACCACGGGTGTGTTCGCCCGGTCGTTTATTTTTTATTTCCGCCTGATAGTTTATTTTGGGCTACTCACTTGGAGCGTTCTCGCCCTATTTAAGTTCCCTTCTGCCAGCCAGGTGTCATGGACCCCCAGACGCTGGAGGGGACGAGCGCGGCATCACGGGAGCTGTGTGACGCGGCTCCAGGCCTTTGCCTACTCGTCGCGGGAACTGGGCCGGCTGATGTCGTATCTCACCCTCGGCCGCCAGCAGATATGGCGGGCACAGTCCCCTCTGGCCGAGCCCGACCGGCGTGTGCTGCACTCTCTCCCTGTTGTCCCCGGGGAGCTGTTTGGCGAAGCCACTCAGCAAGCCCTGGATCGGAGTGCCCAGGTCATCTAGGCGTAACAGCAGTTCGCTGGCTCCCGCCAGGCCCACCACCATGGCAATGTTGCCCAGTCCTTCAGGGGGCCCACACCGACTCTGTCTCGGCCACGCACCCGCCAGGAGACCAGACGGGTTGATGACTTTCGCCACCCCACCACCTCCCGGACCCGCGGTGCCGCCCCCTACACCCAGTCCACTCCTCGTCGCCCCCATGGTGACCGACGGGGGCGCTCTGGACGGCGCTGACATCAGCGCGCCGGCGGTCGGCCGCTTTTCCAGCGAACAGCTCCAAAGCTGGAGAGCGTTGACCCCTGGGTGCTGGTGACCCTCACCGAGGGTTACCGCATCCAGTTCTGCCGCCGTCCACCACATTCCATGGGGTCAAACACACCACCGTGAGCCATCCGGGGAAGTCCCTCGTCCCCCGGCAGGAAATCGCCACCCTCCTGGAGAAAGGAGCAGTCTCTCCCGTCGACAGGCAGAGACAGCAAGGTGGGTTCTACTCCAGGTATTTTCTGGTTCCGAAGGACGGCGGTATCCGCCCGATCCTCGACCTGAGGTCCCTCAATTCCCACTTGAGGACCATGAGATTCCGCATGCTGCGTACAGTGGATGTCTTACACCACATCCAGGCGGGCGACTGGTTTGTCACCTTCGACCTGAAAGACGCCTACTTCCATGCTCCCATTGTGCCACACCACAGGCAGTTCCTGCGGTTTGCCTTCGAGGGCCAGGCTTTCGAGTTCAATGTTCTGCCCTTTGGGATATCGCTGGCACCCCGTGTGTTCACCGGATGTGCGGCAGCGGCACTACTTCAGGCAAGGGGTTTGCGTGTCCTGCCCTACCTGGACGACTGGCTTGTCTGTTCACAGTCAGCAGCTCAGGCCCGCACCAACATCGCGACTGTGCTCTCGCATGTCGTAGAGCTGGGGCTCAGGGTGAATTACAAGAAGAGCTCGCTGGTGCCCAGCCGGGAGACTACTTTCTTGGGCATGCACCTGGATTCGAGGTCGTTGATGGTAACTCCCTCCCAGACCAGGATCCACAACATCCGCCTACTGCTTGGCCGCTTCGGACGGGGTAGGTCACTCGCCCTGAAGACCTTTCAGCGCCTGCTGGGCATGCTTACGGCAGCCTCCTCTCTGGTCCCGCTGGGACTTCTGGACTTATGCCGCTTCAGAGGTGGTTCAACGGTCTCCACCTCCACCCGGTGCTGCACGGGCGCAGCACATCAACGTGCTGGAGCTACGGGCCGTGTTCCTCGGCCTACAGCACTTCCTCCTAGGCCTGACCGGCAGACACGTTCTGGTGCGGACGGACAACGCTACGGTAGTGTACTACATCAACCACCAGGGAGGCACAAAGTCCCTCCAGTGCTTGGAAGTGGCTGGCCAACTTCTGCGGTGGGCCCATCGACATCTCTTGAGCCTGTGTGCCATGTACTTGCCAGGCACTGCCAACAGGGCAGCAGACCTGCTGTCCCGCCAGGACCCCGATCCCGGGGAATAGAGACTCAACCCAGCGGTGGTTCTCGCCATCTGGGAATGTTTTGGCAGGGCAGAGGTGGACCTCTTTGCCTGCCAGGAGTCGGCACACTGCCCTCTGTGGTTCAGCCTCCACGGCCCCAGTCCCCTGGGCCAGGATGCGCTGGCGCATGCTTGGCCGAGGCAACTGCTGTATGCCTTCCCCCCTCTGCTGCTGATCGTGCCAACCCTACACAGGGTTGCGATGGACCACCACGGGCTGCTGCTTGTCGCCCCCCCGGTGGCCGGGCAGAGTGTGGTTCCCAAGTTGCTGCAACTTCTGAACGGCGACCCCTGGTGCCTGCCAGTGAGGACTGACCTGCTATCACAGCTGGGAGGGCAGATCTGGCACCCGGATCCAGCCCGTCTGCAGCTCTGGGTATGGCCGCTGAAGGGCCGGACCCCCTGCGAGGTCCTTGTGAGCCGGCAGTGGTCAATACCATTGCAAGCTCTCGGGCACCCCCCACCAATGCCCTCTATGCCAACAGATGGAGGCTTTTCTCCAACTGGTGCTTAACTCGGGGGGAGGAGCCTACATGCTGCCCCCTGCCGACCATTTGACTGTTCCGCCAGTCTCTGCTTTGATAAGGGTCTTACCCCTGCCACCATCAAGGTCTATGCAGCTGCCATCTCTGCTCAGCATGCCAGAGTTGGGGGAAGGACCGTGGGGTCCCACGCCTTGGTGGCACGTTTCTTGAAGGGTGCTCTCCGGTTGAGACCCCCCCGACGGAGCCGGGTACCCACATGGGACCTTCATTGGTGCTGCAGGCTCTCTGCGACGCACCGTTCTGAGCCCCTGCTCACGGCAGACATTTCATGGCTCTTCCTGAAGACTGCTTTTCTTCTGGCCATTACATCGACGAGGCGCGTCGGGGAACTACACGCGCTGTCAGTCAGTGGGGAGTGCCTGCAGTGGCACTCCAGCGACAGTGGGGTCACCCTGTGGCCTAACCCCTCTTTCCTCCCAAAGAACCTCTCTGCTACCTTCGTCAACCAGCCCCTTAGCCTTGCGGCGTTCGAGGCGGGCCATGGTGAGAGGTCGGAACTTTTGTGCCCAGTTCGCGCCCTCAGGGTGTACGTGTCGCGTACAGAGGGCTTCCGTAGGAGTGACGCCCTGTTTTTGTGCCACACAGGACCGTCGAGGGGTCTGGCGCTCTCTAAGCAGAGGCTATCCAAGTGGATAGTCGAGGCCATATTACATGCCTACAGGCACAGTGGCTTCCCGATTCCTCCGGCTGCCAGGGCGCACTCTGCACGGGGCGTGGTAGCCTCACGGGCATCACTGAAGGGCGTGCCCCTTTCAGACATATGCAGCACAGCCTCCTGGGCTTCCAGCTGCACCTTCACCAGGTTTTACCGTCTTAATGTCGTCCCACATAATCCTGTGGCGACGGCTGTCATTCCAGGCCCGTCGCAGCAGCACTGGGTACGGGTAGGCACTCCTCATGACCTGGTTGGTATTAGTCATCCATGTGCTGAAAGCACCGCCTCTGGCGGTCAGTAGAAATGAAATAGAACGAGGGTTATGTATATAACCGCGGTTCTATGAGTTTCGGATGACCGCCAGAGCTTGGCAGTCACTCGGAGTGTACACGAGAAGATTTGCCAAGAGGTCACTTCCTGGGTTTACCGGTCTTTTATGCCGGGGTCACGGGGTGACGTCACCCAGGTCACACGTGACTTTGTTGTTACTATTACTCGACCTGCACGTTCGTGTGATGGATATCCATGTGCTGAAAGCACCGCCTCTGGCGGTCATCCGAAACTCATAGAACCGCGGTTATATACATAACCCTCGTTTTCCCAGTGGGCCGGTGGTTCAGTGTGGGCCAGCGGAGAAAAAAAAAAAAAAAAAACAGTTGCGCGCTGGCCTTTAATATGATAAGCAATGTTAACAGTTTCTTTAACAAACTGTTAACATTGCTTATCATATTAAAGGCCAGCGCGCAACTGTAATAAGCAATGTTAACAGTTTGTTAAAGAAACTGTTAACATTGCTTATCATATTAAAGGCCAGCGCGCAACTGTTTTTTTTTTTTTTTTTTCCTCCGCCGGCCCACGCTGAACCACCAGCCCACCGGGAAAACTCCCGCTACTCCCGATGGCCAGTCCGTGTGTGGGCGGAACATAACTGGATTTATCGGATGACATGTGGGAGTATTCATGTGCGAAAATTTTCGGCATTATCGTCCGTTTCAGTATCCGTCTGTGTGTATACTTGCCCGTTGAAATCGGCAATTGCCCGTCAAATTTACGGGTGGACGGGTCTCTGCCTAATACCTTAATGCTGCCACCACCATGCTTCACTGTAGGAATGGTGTTCTCAGGGTGTTGGAAAGTGTTGGGTTTGCACCACACATGGCATTTCCCATGATGGCCAAAAAGTTTAATTTTAGTCTTATCTGACCAGAGAATCATCTTCCCTGTTTGGGGAGTCTGGCTTATGCTGTTGGGCAAACTCCAAATGTGCTTTCTTGTTTTTGTTTGTTTTCATTTAAACAATGGCTTTTTTTTTCTGGCCACTCTTCCATAAAGCCCCACTCTGTGGAGTGTATGGCTTAAAGTGGTCCTATGGACAGATACTCCCATTTCTACTGTGGACCTTTGCAGCTCCTTCAGTGTTCTCTTTGGTGTCTTTATTGCATAAATGCCCTCCTTGACCAGTCTGTAATGCCACTTTTCCACTACAAACGCGGCTGAGTCGGGCTGAGCCGTGCCGTGCTGAGTCGAGCTGAGTGAGGCTATTGGAGTTGCATTTCGACTACAACCGCGCTGAACCGTGCTGGCTGGAAGTGGGTGGACACATTGGGTGGAGTTAGCGAAAGTGGGTGGACGTCACGTGATGTCGTTAAGCAGCACAAACAGTGACATCAGTGAGCTTTTAAGCGGTAGTGTCACGACCCGGATAGTAAACAATAAACATGGAGGACATGGAGTCGTTAGTGTTGCTGGTCTTGGTTCTGTGGCTTGTTGTCACCGACAACGCCAACAGATACTGGCAAGAGCGTATAGATGAGGCGAGGCGCATAAGGCTTCAGAAATTCTCGTAATTCGTAATTCTCTTTCTTCCGGGTTTACGGTGTTTACAGATCCCAGCGTGCTCGCGGGGCGTGTGGGCATGTGAGGACACTCCTCCTCACCAATCAGTGCACAGGGGAGTGTCTGCTCACGCCCCCAACCTCACTCGGCTCGCTTTGGCTCGCTTCAGCCCCACTCCAAAACGATGCGAGTTTTAGGGGCTAAGCAGGGCTGAAGCGAGCTGAGTCGTGCTGTTTTTTGGTAGTCGAAACGCGAGCCGTGTCGGGCTGAAGTGAGCTGAAGCGAGCTGAAGTGAGCTGAAAAAGGGTAGTGGAAAAGGGCCATAAGTTTTAGTGTGGCAGCCTTCTCTTGTCAGGTTTGTAGTGGTGCCATATTCTTTCCATTTTGCGATAATGGATTTAATGGTGCTCTGTGGGATATAAAATTTTGGATTTTTTTTAAAATAACCCAACCCTGATCTATATTCCTCCACAACTCTGTCTGACATGTTTGGAGTGCTCCTTGGTTTTCATATTGCTTGCTTAGTAGTGTTGCAGAGTCAGACCCTGTGTCCAAAACCACTCACCTGTTCACTACTCCCTATATAGAGAACTATATAGTGAGCTCATTGGTAAAATGAAAAAAACGCTTTCGGACACTAGTCTGTCACGCTGCTATTTACATCATTACTGTCGCACAATTAAAATGTGCCAGATCAGTTGGCTGGTGGGTGTTCAATAATAAATACATGCATGTATTTTTGTGATAGATATTATACTGCGCGTATTTCCCATATTAATAAATACAAAGTACTTTGTGTCTGCTGCATCTTTCAGTTCTTTTAAATCAAGGCTGAATCCTGTCTTCTTTGCTGTTGCCTTTTATTAAATTAAATTTGAGGCTTTTGATTTGATTTCTTTCAGCGTGACCACAATGCATGATGGTGTATATATTGCTTGGTTAGTGACCATCGGTTGTACACTACTTTTCATGATGCATTGTGGGATACTTTGAGTGCACTATATAGGGTGTAATAATTCTCACTATACATTCGGACAGCACTACAAAATGGCGAACTCACTATATAGTGAGTAGGGAGTGATTTTGGACACAGGGACGGTCCTTCCAGAACAGGTTGATTTATAAAGACACCATGTGACACATCATGTGACACTGATTGCACACAGGTGGATCTTAAATCAACTAATTATGTGACTTATGAAGTTAATTGTTTGGTCCAGCTCTTATTTAGGGGTTTCAAACCTATGCACACTCCAGATTACTGTTTTTTTCATCTTATTGTTTGTGTCACAGTAAAAAGACAATTTGCACCTTTAAAATGGTAGGCATGTTGTGTAAATCAAATGGTGCTAACCCCCCCAATAATAGTCCATTTTAATTCCAGAGACTCAGATTGTTTTGCAGGTCAAGGGGCCCACATGGCCCCTCCTGGGAAAAAACAGGGGCCCATTTCTACAATGGGGGGCCCAGTGATTATCCTTCAGTTGAAGCGAACCTAGTGAGCGAAGCGAGCCCAATGAACAGCTGGGGCAGCCCAGGGGCTGTTTTTTTCTTCTCAATTCTGTTTTTTTCTTCTCAATTCTGTTTTTTTTTTTTGGTATTAGAAGCCATATGAAGCAATGTCGATGACAAAAATCAATGCTTCAACCAAATATATTGAGATATTGTTTAATCAGTGGCAATATTTTGGAATTCAACCACAGGCCACTATATATCACATCTATATTATCTCCTCCTTGTAAATTATAGCACAAGAATGGGTTTGTTTTTTGCATGCTGTGACGGTGTAATTCTGCTTGTCTCTAATCATCTCTACTTCTAATTTCAGAGAATCAGATGGGATGCTGAATCTTCAATCTTGGGTTCAAATTCAGGCTATGAAGTTTGAAAATTAATAATGTCTGATACTAATGATACAACAGTTGATTAAATCATCAGAATCAGGATGTGTGTAAATCTAGTATGACTAATTACCTTGGGTATCAGGGGTGTCAGTTTTTTCAGGTGAATGTACTCTCTTTCTGCTGAAAAATGACAAAATAGATGTATTTTTCTTTTTTTTCTTATCCATGTTTTCTTGTCTCTTTCGAATATTTGTACATAGACCGTAAGACGCCACCTGGCGAAAGACTTGGATCAGGTTTTACTCGCTTGGGACGCTACAAACGGGGCGGCGTAAATACACGAACGGGTCCGACGTATATTCAATATGGCAGCAGTCAAAACAAATTCATCCGATGCTGAAATCTGTTGAATATCCAGATAATTATGTTGGAAGTTGCATATTTGTGCAAGATTTTTGATATTGAGACCATGAAGTCAAGTAATACGCCACAAAACGTTCCAAATAGGGTATAAAATACTCGCATCCATATTGGCCCCTGCCCCTCTCGACAATGCGTTCATTATTTGAAATAGTGCGTCTTAGACGCGGGCGCGCCAACAATCTGAGTCTCTGTAATTCCATCTTGTAATGCAATAAAACAGGACAAACACAAAAGGGAGATGAATACTTTTGCAAGACACTGTAAATCAAGTCTCTAGCAACTATTAATGTCAGGGGATACTAAAGCAAGCCAAACAGGAATATTTAACGTTTTAAATGTAGACCAGGCCGGAACAGGTAATCAAAGAAAACAGTGCATCATACTTAGCCTTTGCATTATTTTCAGTTCACTGTAGAAATATAAATTGCTCTACCTCTGTACCATCATAGCACAATGTTAATATTATAATTTCTTCAGATTTCCTTGTCACAACTTGTCCTGTCACAGGCTCTCACCATACTAGAGGTTATGTGGTTTTGTTTTTGTTTTGTTTTTTTAAACTGGCGGTTTCTCTCAAAGTCAAGGAAGGATACATAACAGCTGCATTTCAAGAATGCCACGTTATCAAATCCCGTAGAAGAACTGTTCCAATGTCTAGAATCTTTCAAATTCCACCATGGACTGAGTCCTTCGTTCAGAGAATTTTGCAACGATGCTTGTGTGTATCCTCTGCATTCTTAAAGCACCCACAATCTTATGCACATGTACAAGGCAGGGCTTTTTCAATAACGCACACCTGCCTCTGAAGGACCTGTCCTACCAAGTAAGCATTTGTGACCGAGAAATACCCTGGAACCGTTGGTATTAAACAGCTTCTGCTCCTTTAATTTAATGTCAGTGCTCATGCAGAAACACTTTATATTTACCTTGAACACTTCTTTGACAGCCATCATGAGTTCAGGTCCGACACCATCTCCTGGCACCATCGTGACCTTGAAGGTGCTGTCAGCCCGCGCTGGTGGAGTCTCTGAAGCATTCTGATTGGTTGAGAGGCTCAGCGAGCGCACGCACAGTGGCTTTATGGCAGCACCAGTCAGGCCCTATGGATGGGTCAAACAGGAAACAGTCAACAGAGGTCAAAAGGTCACCTAACCATCTATGCGCTCAGGTCAAACTTCTTATGTTTATGGACCAGTCTTAGCTCTGTAAAAAAAAACGTTTTGTTAGCGAGCTGTTTAATGCAGAATCTAGTTTAATCACTATTGTTGTATCGTGTAGTTTGCATATTATATAATTCATTATTAATGAACTTTTTCAGCAATTATGCATCACTGCATAATTTGTAGTTATTCATTATTTAAACTATACTATGGCAGACTTTTAGCGTCATTATACACCGATCAGCCATAACATTATGACCACTGACAGGTAAAGTGAATAACATTGTAATGAAATAAATCAACAATACCCATCAAGGGATGGGATATATTAGGCAGCAAGAGAACAGTCATTTCTTGAAGTTGATGTGTTGGAAGCAGGAAAAATGGGCAAGCGTAAGGATCTGAGCAACTCTGACAAGGGCCAGATTGTGATGGCTAGATGACTGGGTCTGGGCATCTCCAAAATGGCACATCTTGGGGGGTGTTCCCAGTATGCAATGGTTAGTACCTACCAAAAGTGGCCCAAGGAAGCTCAACCGGTGAACCAGCGACAGGGTCATGGGTGTCGAAGGCTAGCCCATATGGTCCAATCGCACAGAAGAGCTACTGTAGCACAAACTGCTGAAAAAGTTAATGCTGGCTAAAACAGAAAGGTACTAACCACTGCATACCAAGAACACCCCACAAGATGTGCCATTTTGGATATGCTCAAACCTAGTCATCTAACCATCACAATTTGGTCCTTGTCAAAGTCACTCAAATCCTTACGCTTGCCCATTTTTCCTGCTTCCAACACATCAACTTCGAGAACTGATCGTTTTCTTGCTGCCTAATATATCTCACCCCTTGACAAGGTGCCACTGTAAAGAGATAATCAAATGTTATTCACTTCACCTGTCAGTGGTCATAATGTTATGGCTGATCGGTGTACATCTAGCTAAATCCCAAAAGGCTTCCAGATCCATGCTCTCTACATAGGCTATAAAACAATGGCTTCTACATGTTACAATAGAGGGCCGTTTGGGATTCAGCAGCTTACACCCTATATACCATTTATACGCACTCAACAGCGTATAAAATTATTCATCTACACACTCATGGATTAAAGCAAAAAAAAATTATTTGACAAAATTTACGGGTGGTGGGGGGGGTTATGGGTGGATTTCGATGAAATTCTACAGGAGGGGGGTTATGGGTGGATTTCGATGAAATTCTGAGAATGGTTAACTTAGAACTGATAACTATCATCAATTAATTAATGGATTAATATATTCAATTTATTGCACTCTTTCCATTGCTTCCGTATATTATTTTTTTGTGGCAAACCACACAAATGCAAGCGCCTGGAATGTTTAGTTTTTTGCACCATGAACTAAATGGCTTTCCGTTTTCACCCATTTCGTACAGCCAAGCCCACCTCCACTTGTTTTTTACACCTTTATCGATGGCAGACACATCAGTGCCTTCTTTCATGTAAAGCGCATCCATGCTGCCGAAACCGAAAGCAGAATGACATGCTCCTCTATGCTCGACGTCAATATAGAAAAAAGTTTGGATCTTCGCTTAAATTAAAATTGGGGTTTGACCTTACTTTGTGTTGAATACGACTTCAAAAACAATTCAAGATTTTATTAAGAGAAATATTGTGGCCAACACGAGTGTTAAGTTACCTAAAAGATCGTGTTAAGTTGGCTGCTATCTACTTTGCGTTCGTTCTCATTTTCCTCCATCATTTCATAGGCCAGAAACAGATGTTTTGACGTAATTTAACTGAGTAGGCTATGATTATTATTTAACCGTAGTCTTCTAGACATTTTGACTGTTTGGGGCATTGAACGCTGGTGTATGATTTTCAGGGAATAAAGTTTAGCGCATGTCGGAACATCATTGCGCTCGCAGCCTCCAACTCCTCAAACGTCCTTTAAATTGTGATATAACGTAGGCTATAAGGCACGGTTCTAACATACCTTATACACTGGCCTAACGAAAATAATAATTGTTGGGGTGTCTGCTGATTTGTTAGCTATAAATTTAGGTCTAATTACTTCTGACAGTCTGCAAGCATTGCACCGTCGGGTCTTCAAGTCTGGCTGAAGCAGAGGAGCGGGCTTTCCGGGGTTTATTTTTTCGTTTTTTTTTTTACATGCTCTATTTCTATATGTCCAGGTTTGAACTAAGTCATTTTGGCAAGATTTAATTTAATACAAAACAGAAATGGTCAGACACAAGCACGCCAAGCACATGGGAATGTATTTTGCCAATTTTGACAGCGCGTGTTTTTTTAATGCCGCACCGTAGACAGCGAACGTTTAAACATGATCAAACATAGGAAATGAACGACACAAAGCATGGCTCAAAAACAAAAAAGTTAAATAAACCCTGCTGATAGTTGGTGTTGCAACACATCAGTGTTATAACCCAATCTCTACCCAACCACCCGTCATTTTAATTCTCCTCGGATCAGCACCGACCTCACATTTGGCCTTGGGAGACTTCAGTTGACGGAAATCCGTCACACGACGGAAAACTTTAATCCATGCACACTATGTAGAGTATTATAAGATCAATAAGAAACAATATGGGACTGAACACCATACTGCCAATATTAATGCAACAAAGATTTCTACATCCTCAAGAAAATCTTCGCTAATGACATGATTTTCTCCAATCTAAGTATGCGTATGTATTTCCTCAACTTCTGACAAGAGTGGAACCCAGGGCGAGATGCTTTTCTGCTCATCATGGCTGTAAAGAGTGGTTATTTGAGTTACCATGGCCTTCCTGTTAGCTCTCAAACCAGTCTGGTCATTCTCTTCTAACCTCTCTTGTCAACAAGGCACTTCCACCTGCAGAACTGGATGTGGTGTTTTTTTCCCCCACACTATTCTGTGTAAACTCTAAAGACTGTTGGGAACGTCAACATCCCAGGAGGTCAACAGCTAATGAAATACCTAAACCAGCCTACTTGGCATTACAACCATGCCACGGTCAAAGTCACAATGATGGCATTTTTACATGGATGATCAAGTGTGTAGGTGTTCTTATTAAAAGGTGCTTCTATCTATCAGTAAGTAAGTGATGAATTTCAATCCTGCTACACATCGTGTAATGTTATTATATACCTCCAAGGGAATCACTTAATATTAGATACTGTACCTTGTTCCCAATATTAGTGCACTACACAGGCTATGAAATATTCCTGCTACACTGCAGTAGCGTACAATTAATTACAGTGCTCAGTGTAAATGAGTACACCCCCTTTGAAAAGTAACATTTTAAACAATATCTCAATGAACACAATTTCCAAAATGTTGACAAGACAAAGTTTAATAGAACATCTGTTTAACTTATAACGGGAAAGTAAGGTTAATAATATAACTTAGATTACACATTTTTCAGTTTTACTCAAATTAGGGTGGTGCAAAAATGAGTACACCCCACAACAAAAACTACTACATCTAGTACTTTGTATGGCCTCCATGATTTTTAATGACAGCACCAAGTCTTCTAGGCATGGAATGAACAAGTTGGCGACATTTTGCAACATCAATCTTTTTCCATTCTTCAACAATGACCTCTTTTAGTGACTGGATGCTGGATGGAGAGTGATGCTCAACTTAGAATTCCCCAAAGAAAATAATTTCTTTACATCACAAAGGTGAAGGCTACAAGAAGATCAGCAAAGCTTTACTTATCAGTCAGAATACTGTAGCAAAAGTGGTACAAAAATTTAAGAAAGATGGAACTGCAACCATCTCACAGAGACATCCAGGTCGTCCACGGAAGTTAACACCTCGACAGGAGCATCTTCTGATGAGAAGGGTTGAAGAAAATCAGCATGCAAGTTCACTGCAGTTATCTAAAGAAGTAGAAAGCCAAACTGGGGCGACTATTTCCCGTGACACAATACGGCGTACACTGCAGAGGAATGGCATGCATGGATGCTGTCCACGAAAGAAGCCTCTCCTAAAGTCCAGGCACAAAAAAGCCCGCCTAGAGTTTGCCAGGGCCCATGGTGACAAAGATGAAGATTACTGGGACTCTATACTCTGGAGTGATGAGACCAAGAGAAATGTTTTTGGAACTGATGGCTTCAAAACTGTATGATGTCGCAAAGGTGAGGAATACAAAGAAAAATGCATGGTGCCTACAGTGAAACATGGTGGTGGCAGTGTCCTTATGTAGGGCTGCGTGAGTGCTGCTGGTGTCGGGGAGCTGCATTTCACTCATGGCATCATGAATTCAGATGTATTGATCTATATTGAAAGAGAAGATGCTACCTTCACTCCGTGCCCTTGATCGTCGTGCATTTTTCCAACATGACTAAACACACATCTAAGGCCACTGTTGGATTTCTGAAGAAGAACAGGGTGAAAGTGATTCAGTGGCCAAGTACGTCTCCTGATCTGAACCCAATCGAACACCGATGGGGAATTCTAAAGAGGGTCATTCCATGTCAATTCAACCGGGGCCCGCGCACTTAGGTCTCAAAAAATTCTGAAAAAAAAAAATAAAAAAAATCACCAGATATACCCATGTTAGCTAGGAGAAACACTGTAAATTTATTTGAATGTAAGATGTATACTTTCCATGTTACAGCCAGTTTTACTGGGGGAGGGGGGTGTCAATTTTGTTCAGACTCTTTTTTTTTTGTCAAAATTCACAAGCCCATAGCTCAAGAACTAAACCATGTAGGAGGCTCAAATTTTGCATGCTGGTACATAAATAGGAATAGTATGTAGCAAAACTGTCATTCTGGGTCTGGATGATCCTGCATAGTCATAGCACTCCCTCAAAGATGATCAAAATTTTATTGGAGTTTTTGGCTGTGCTCTGTTTAGGCCTTCAGAAGACATATTTTTACCCAACATAGGCTCTTGATTTTTTTTCCCTTATTGAGAGAAGTAGAAACACTCTCAAAAAAAGCAATAAACAGAAAGGAAACTCTATCAGTGTTTGAACAGAAGACCTCACAAGTCTGACAAATCATTTTGGATGTCATTTTCAGAGCACCGTAACACCTTGTGGGAATGTGCGCAGATTTTTAAAAATATTTTCTTCTTTATTTTCCATGATCCCTTCTTTTTAAAAACACCAATTTGGCTTGTCTTACTCAAATCTCTCTTTTTTATTTTCCACCCTGAACATGGGCAAAATGCACCCTTGAGAGCAATGTTTTCTATAACATTAATGTAAAGAGTAAATAACCAAAGGCCAATTTTGCCCTAACATGATCACCTGAGAGCGCCTGTGCAGCGGTGGAGGTATCCGTTTCAATTTCAATGATTCAGTGATTTTAGGGGCACCTGTGGTTACTCTGAGAGTAACCCCCCTCCCTCAGTAAAACTGGCTGTAACATGGAAAGTATACATCTTACATTCAAATAAATTTACAGTGTTTCTCCTAGGTAACATGGGTACATCTGGTGATTTTTTCAGACCTAAGTGCGCGGGCCCCGGTTGAATTGACATGGAATGACCCAAGAAGCAAGTTGAGCATCACTCTCCATCCAGCATCCAGTCACTAAAAGAGGTCATTGTTGAAGAATGGAAAAAGACTGATGTTGCAAAATGTCATTAACATTAACTGAAGCTATAGTTAGTTTTTTTTTCTTTTTTATCAGACATCTAGTTTTTAGGTTTGTTTACCTGACATGTTTCGACGTACGACTGTCGTCTTCCTCAGAGTGTCACCAGAGTTATTGGTGATGCATCTTTTATCAGCTGATGTTTCCGAAGGCGTGGCCTTCCTGTCTGGTTTGACAGGTCGGTCACGCCTTCTACTGTCTGTTCGTCCCCTGCAAGATGGCACTCCAGGTATGGGAGAGCATGTATGCTCCCTCATCCCGGTTGATGGTCCTCGGACTTCGCTTACGGATCTCCATGGCCTCCCTGATCCAGCGCTGATGTTTATTATCTTCTGTGCGGATGACTCTGGCAAACCAGACAGGAAGGCCACGCCTTCGGAAACATCAGCTGGTAAAAGATGCGTCACCAATAACATCCGGTGACACTCTGAGGAAGACGACAGTCGTACGTCGAAACATGTCAGGTAAACAAACCTAAAAACTAGATGTCTGATAAAAAAGCAAAAAAAAAACTAACTATATTTAATATATGACATAATGAACGTAATTGAAAGATTAACTGAAGCTCTTGATTTCTATCTGTATGGTTTGATGCATTGTGCTGCTGTCAAAGGATTGGCTGATTAGAGAACTGCATAAAACAGCAGGTGTATGGATGTTCCTAATAAAGTAGCTGGCGAGTGTATACTCGTGTTTGTCTGTCAGGAAAGTAAGAAACATCTCTGTACAGCTGATTCTATGACTGTGTCAGTGCTTCTGAATATCCATCCATTATCTGTATCCGCTGAAAATGTCGCCAACTTGTTCATTCCATGCCTAGAAGACTTGGTGCTGTCATTAAAAATCATGGAGGCCATACAAAGTACTAGATGTAGTAGTTTTTGTTATGGGGTGTACTCATTTTTGCACCACCCTAATTTGAGTAAAACTGAAAAATGTGTAATCCAAGTTATATTACTAGCCTTACTTTTTCCCCGTTATAAGTTAAACAGATGTTATATTAAACTTTGTCTTGTCAACATTTTGGAAATTGTTTGTGTTCATTGAGATATTGTTTAAAATGTTACTTTTCAAAGAGGGTGTACTCGTTTACACTGAGCACTGTCCCCCCAAAAACGAGTCACCTCAGATTCTTACTGAAGATATCTGAATGGCAGTTTTATCATGTATTTCAGCTT
This sequence comes from Neoarius graeffei, assembly GCF_027579695.1. Lineage (NCBI taxonomy): Eukaryota > Metazoa > Chordata > Actinopteri > Siluriformes > Ariidae > Neoarius > Neoarius graeffei. The sequence goes on along the minus strand of NC_083580.1, from coordinate 20,665,708 downwards.
AATAACAAAATATAACCACAATAATTCTTCACTGCACTGACAAGGCGATAATAAGGGAAGAGACGCCTTTATCAAGCTCTAACATCAGCTAATAAAGCCATTTAACTCCAACCAAGGAGAATACATTTACAATAAAAACATGCCTAATTTTTAAAGCTATATGGGAAACTAAAATCAATATTCTCTTCACCTGTACACCCAAAGCAGCAACTTTGTTTTTAACACACACACATGCATGTATGTATGTAATAGCTGGAGAAATTTCGAGAAAGTTATCTTAACAGTATCTATCTAAACACGTTGCTCGCTACTGAGGAACTGTTAGTTTTTACCCAAAACACTGCACTAAACTCCAATGGACATCTTTTATACCTTTTTTATGTAAGTTCAACATCCTCAATTAAAATACCGTTTTGTATTTATCATCATTAACGCTCCCTCACCTTGGCCAATGATACAAAGCTTCCCCTCAAGGCGGCGGCCATCATGATGTAAAAACCGGTGGACGTCGTGTGACGATAATGCAGATACGTGTTGTTTTCCCACCCGTCTTCGAGAATAGCCACGCCCATATATAAGACCAGTGATGCTAGCGCATAGCGATAACGTCAGTGAGCTCGAGATCTCCGTTTGGTAATCCTTCTTCTTCTGCGGTTCCTCAAACAAAAGCATGTAGGGGTCTCTGCTGCCACCGCACGGAATAAAAAGCCATTACACCGTACTCCTATACTTGTGTGTAAACTGTTTGAAGTGAACATTAACTGAAGCTCTTGATTTCTATCTGTATGGTTTGATGCATTGTGCTGCTGTCAAAGGATTGGCTGATTAGAGAACTGCATAAAACAGCAGGTGTATGGATGTTCCTAATAAAGTAGCTGGCGAGTGTATACTCGTGTTTGTCAGGAAAGTAAGAAACATCTCTGTACAGCTGATTCTATGACTGTGTCAGTGCTTCTGAATATCCATCCATTATCTGTATCCGCTTATCCTGTTCTGCAGGGTCGCAGGCAAGCTGGAGCCTATCCCAGCTGACTATGGGCGAGAGGCGGGGTGCACCCTGGACAAGTCGCCAGGTTATCACAGGGCTGACACATAGAGACAAACAACCATTCACACTCACATTCACACCTATGATCAATTTAGAGCCACCAATTACTTGATAACTGCACATCTGGGTCCATAGTTGTACATATTCATCAATATTCGCTGCTGTTGGATCTATCTACACAGCCAGTCTTGCATGTGTGTGTATATATGTATATGCTTACATCCACACTTAAGTTTAGGTGTGCATGTATAGGTGTATATATGTATGTATATGTGTATATTCTGAATGCCTATTTGACTCCTTTTATATCCACAAGACATCTGCATAGCAAGTTAGCTACTTCTGTATATAGCCTTAAGGATAATTATAACCACCCTTTTTTATAGCCCTACCTGTAGTTACTTCTCCCTTAACTACTGTACATATACTGCACAGAACTATTGAACATCCTATTTATTTATCTGAACATTCTCTACTCACTATAACCATCTCATTTGCACTAGCTGTACATAACTGCATTCACCTGTATATATTGCTTATCTGTACATACTGTATTATACTGCACTTCTGCTATTTGCACTTCTGATTAGATGCTAACTGCATTTCGTTACCCTGTATGAGTAATGATAATAAAGTTGAATCTAATCTAATCTAAATGCCGTTAGACTGTGGGGAAAACCAGAGGAAACCCACGCAGACACGGGGAGAACATGCACCCTGGACAAGTCGCCAGGTCATCGCAGGGCTGACACATAGAGACAAACAACCATTCACACTCACATTCACACCTATGGTCAATTTAGAGCCACCAATTAGCCTAACCTGCATGTCTTTGGACTGTGGGGGAAACCAGAGGAAACCCACGCAGACACGGGGAGAACATGCAAACTCCACACAGAAAGGCCCTCGCCAGCTACTGGGCTCAAACCCAGGACCTTCTTGCTGTGAGGCGACAGTGCTAACCACTACACCACCGTGCCGCCCCATTCTGGACATCCGTGAGGCAGAATCTCCAAGGCGGCAGAAGACTACATTTCTTGATCATTCTTTGTCAATTCAGCTTTCTTCAGTGCATACAGTACAGTACAGAGTATAGACAGTTCAAAACCTTTCACCTGGTATGCATAATATTTCACAGTACAAAATCTTTCTTAGCAACTTCAACAGAGAGATTAAACCCTAAATTGTTGTGATGAGAGGAATAATCATTTAGGGACAAGCCGTTATAGGAAAATAATCAGGTTCAGATTGGTAACAGTAGCTCCAATTCATCACATCACCCTGTCACTGATTATTTTCTTAAAACATAACATTCCACACATAAATGCATCCAAAAGGGTGATAATATCATTAAATATGATCACAACGTGTGTGTGTGTTTTGTTGCTTTGTTTTTTGGGGGGCATGCAGTCAATTATTATGGCTTAGTGACACTTTTTAGGGCTATGCCTGATGTGCAGATGCTCAGTTTTTAATGAATGATCAAATCTTACAGATATAACCACTTTTTAAAAGAAGAATAACTTTATTCATCACATGGACACTTGCAAAACTCCTCTCTGCATTTAACCCATCTGAAGCAGTGAACACACACATAACAAGAGCAGTGGGCAGCCATGCTAACAGCACCCGGGGAGCAATTGGGGGTTAGGTGCCTCGCTCAAGGGCACTTCAGCCCAAGGCCATCCCATGTTAATCTAACTGCATGTCTTTGAACTGTGGGGGACACCAGAGCACCAGGAGAAAACCCACGCCGACACGGGGAGAACATGCAAACTCCACACAGAAAGGCCACCAGACTCAAACCCAGAACCTTCTTGTTGTGAGGCGACAATTCTAACCACTACACCACTGTGCCACCACACTGTGGTATATTGTCACTTTTCTAAGAGAAATATCCACTTCTTAGGGTGTATGGTGTCGTGTCACTTTTAGAGCTTACTGTCATTTTTGGGGGGCACCATGGTGGTGCAGTGGTTAGCACTGTCACTTCACAACAAGAAGGTTCTGGGTTCAAGCCCAATGGCCGACGGGGGCCTTTCTGTGCGGAGTTTGCATGTTCTCCCCATGCCTGCGTGGGTTTCCTCCAGGTGCTCTGGTTTCCCCCACAGTTCAAAGACATGCAAGGCAGGGACAGATCCAGCCCAAGAATCTGAAAGATGCACGTTTACACTAATTTTACCAGATCGCGATGGATTTTCACAGGGGCATAGAGCACACCGAGCCCTTTCCGAAGAGGGCAGCCACGGCCCATTATGACCCCCGCTCGGCCCATTATTCGCTCCCAAACCCCCTGTGCAAGCACAGCTCGCCTAAAACTTTAATATGAGCCCTGGCTCCAGCCGCACATGCACACAGAAATTTAAAAATTCATAACTTGGCCACCAAAAGTCCGAGCCCTGCCAAACATTACAGGCACCTCCTTCTCCCCAAGACCTTTCGAAACAGCCAGGCACGGCCTGCTATGACCGCAGCTCAGCCCATTATTCATGGTGACTTTCAAATTTTCGATCTCTTTCTTGAGCATTTTATTGGTTTGACCTAGGTTCTTTGTGTCAGATCATGCTACACAAAGCATCGTAAGAATACAGGTAATTAGGTCAGGTAAGCATCACGTTTACCATAGGTGGTTGGACCATTGGTCTGCTGGTTGAGCGTGACTATAGCCCATGTAGCTAGCTAGTGGCTAGCTACATGGGCTATAGCCACATATAAACAAATGCCCTGTGACCGATGCCAAGTGGTGCATATATATTTCTGGCTGATGCACATGCATAGGTTACATCGGTCTGGATCTGTCCCTGCAAGGCACCCAACCTCAACTGCTCCCCGGGCGCTGTAGCATACGGTAGCTGCCTACTGCTCTGGGTATGTGTGTTCACTGCTTCAGATGGGTTAAATGCAGAGGTTAAATATCACTGTGTGCTTAAGTCTGTGCTTTAGTGTACGTGTGATAAATAAAGGCGTCTTGTCTAATTACCTCTGTATTTTGATCCTTTCCCCTCCCACAGAACAATTAGCAATGAAGTTGGAGAAAGGACAAAAGGCCAACAGTGCCATCTAGTGGTTAATATTAGCCATATCATCTTTGTCTAATAATTCTATTACACCTGATGGATTTTGATAAAGAGAAAAAATGATTAAACACATAACACTTTTAATGTTCAGTATGTCTAGCCTAGGTTATATGAAATACATCTATGAGGTCACAGATGTAGAATATATATTTGTAAGTTAGATGCTTTGTGCGCTTTAACTTTCTTCTCATTTAGTTTAACAGAAACATTAAAGTGTTAAGTGTTTAATAGAGCCAATGATTTGAACAGGTTCATACCCTGTATATTTGCTGGCTGTAGTTTAAAGTGTTAGTATTACATACATCATTATTAAAAAAAAAAACCATAATCAAAATACCAATCCAGGAAAATGGGAAAGCCAGTCAACCCAATAAGGCCGCCAGAGGCCCCCGGAAGCTCTGCAGTTTTTAAATGCCTGGAGATACATTTTGAACTTTCAGAGACATGTTGTAAATGAAATCTCTTAAAGAAAATTACCATATCAAAAATATGTTTTAAAAGTAGAAACTTTCAAAACTATTTTATTTGTCACTGAAAATGATATTGTCAGAGTTGCAGGTATATGCATAGAACACAATTACAACTGATATATGGTAATATTTATGAAAGTTGCATTGTCATATAATGCATTACCACATGACACACTACACTGTAGTACACTGACCACAAAACACCTTCTATCAATAAATTATTACTATTTTAGCAACTGCAATCTGAGCTCCTGCTCAGGACATTCAGTGTACATATAAGACAGTGAATATACCCAGGGAAACTGAGGGAATGTAAGTGGCTATTTAAGACCGTGTTAGGACTGGGACTGTTTTTGGCCTCTAGAGGCCGCTGTTATGTTTATCTTGTCATGTTTGTTTTGGCCTCTAGAGGCCGCCACTGTGTCTTGTGTTTGTCTTGATTGCTTGTTTCCTGCCCCGCCCTGTTCCTTTATTAGTTTGTGTATAAATACCCCTCTGTTTGTTCCCTAGTCACGGAGTCTTTATGCTATGTTGCCTAGTGCTAGTTTTCTCTGTCCCACGTATCTTGCCTGTGCCCTTGTGTTTTTGATGTTTTTGCTATCTTTGGACTTTGTATTTTTGATCTTCTGAGCGTTTGGATTTTTGCCTTTTCTTTTCTTATCTTTGGCCTTTTGTTTTGACTTTGAACTTTTGGATTTTTATTTTTCTCATACATCTTCTGAGCTGGGCGGCATGGTGGTGTAGTGGTTAGCACTGTCGCCTCACAGCAAGAAGGTCCTGGTTCGAGCCCCGTGGCCGGCGAGGGCCTTTCTGTGCGGAGTTTGCATGTTCTCCCCGTGTCCGTGTGGGTTTCCCCCAAAGTCATGCAGGTTAGGTTAACTGGTGACTCTAAATTGACTGTAGGTGTGAATGGTTGTCTGTGTCTATGTGTCAGCCCTGTGATGACCTGGTGACTTGTCCAGGGTGTACCCCGCCTTTCGCCCGCAGTCAGCTGGGATAGGCTCCAGCTTGCCTGCAACCCTGTAGAACAGGATAAAGTGGCTAGAGATAATGAGATGAGATCTTCTGAGCTTTTGGATTTTCTTTTTGTTTTTCCCATCGGATTGTATATTTTGTAAATAAACTGTTTTTTGATACTCTACCTATGCCTCACGCCTCTGCACTTGAGTCATTCCCCCTGGTGGCCTAGTGGGGGTTTGCTGGATTATCACACCAGCGACCTGGGTTCGAATCCCAGCAAAACCCTAACAGAAAGACTCCGTCATGACCGACTCAGCAGAGGCTTCTTCAACTGGCTACCCGGCTAACCTTCAGGGAATGATGGCCGCGTTAACACGCCTCGGATCCACCATGGACACTCATGGACGGACTCTTGCAAGCCAATGTGAGACCCTTGCTCGCCACGAGGTACTGCTTCAGCAAATTGGGAAAACCCTGGCACAGCTGACTTCTCTGCCCCCATCTCCTCCGCCTGATTCTGCTCCTGCTCCAGTGCCTCCTGCCATGCTGCCTTCACCTCGTGAACCCAGCCTTCCTGCACCACAGAGGTATGACGGCAAGCACAGTGAGTGTCGGGAGTTCCTTACCCAGTGCCAACTCACCTTTGAGCTCCAGCCTACCCTCTCTCCCAAACTCCCTGGCCAAGGAGTCTACATTCCGGTCTCCATCTCCTGGGGTGAGTCCGTCCACTCTTGTCAGGCCTTGTTAGACTCCGGGGTGGCTGGAAACTTTATGGATGTTCACTTCGCCCAAAGTATCAATGTCCCGACTGCACCTCTTGAAGTCCCACTGTCTGTGTCTGCCCTGGATGGCCAAGCCTTAGGTGACAGAAGAGTCACCCAAGTAACTTCTCCAGTCTTCCTCCAGTCTCAAGGTCACAAGGAAGAAATATCCCTGCACCTGATTCCTTCACCTGAGTTCCCAGTTATTCTAGGTCTTCCTTGGCTTACCTGCCACAACCCTCGTATAGACTGGGTCACTAGCCAGGTTGTGGAGTGGGGTCCTGCTTGCTATGCCTCTTGGCTGCTCTCTAGCTCTCCTGTGTCTCCTGTCGAGCCTCCTGATCTCACTGAGTTATCTCAAGTTCCCACAGAGTACTGGGATCTCAAGGAAGTTTTCAGTAAGAGCAGGGCCGCCGTTCTCCCTCCGCACCGTGCCTACGACTGTGCCATCGAGTTGCTCCCTGGGACTACCCCTCCTCGTGGCAGACTGTTTTCCCTCTCTCAGCCAGAACGCAAGGCCATGGAGGAGTACATCAAGGAAGCCTTGGCCTCTGAGTTCATTCGACCCTCCACCTCACCCGCTGGTGCAGGCTTCTTCTTTGTCGGCAAGAAGGATGGGGGGGCTCCGGCCATGTATTGATTACAGGGGTCTGAACAAGATCACTGTACGCAACCGCTATCCCCTTCCACTGATGTCTACAGCGTTCGATCTGCTCCAAGATGCCACTATCTTCACCAAATTGGACTTACAGAATGCATACCACCTCATCCGTATCTGACAGGGAGACAAGTGGAAGACTACCTTTAACACCCCATCTGGGCACTACGAGTACCAGGTGATGCCCTTCGGACTCACCAATGCACCAGCTGTTTTTCAGGACCTAATCAACGACGTCTTGAGGGACATGATTAACCTATACGTTTTTGTCTACCTCGACGACATCCTAATCTTTTCCAAGACCGTGCAGGAGCACCGCTACCATGTCTGCCAGGTTCTCCAGAGGCTGCTACAGAACAATCTGTTCGCTAAGGCCCAGAAATGCGAATTTCATGTTCCCGAGGTCTCCTTTCTGGGTTTTATTGTACGGACAGGCCAACTCCAGATGGATCCAGCCAAGACCCTGGCCGTCCGGGACTGGCCCACCCCCAAGTCTGTCAAAGAGGTTCAGCGGTTCTTAGGATTTGCTAACTTCTACTGCAAGTTCATCAGGAACTTTAGTTCTGTAGCAGCGCCCATATCGGACCTCACCAAAGGGACAGGTGGATCATATGTCTGGTCTCCTCAGGCGGAAAAGGCATTCAAAGACCTCAAGCACCGCTTCTGCACGGCACCCATTCTGGTCCTCCCGGACCCTTCGCAACCCTTCGTCGTTGAGGTGGACGCCTCGGACAGCGGCGTCGGCGCGGTCCTCTCTCAACACTCGTAAGGAAGGTTGCACCCCTGCACTCACCGCCTGAGTTCTGCGGAGTCCCAGTATGACGTGGGGGATCGAGAACTGCTAGCAGTTAAACTGGACCTTGAGGAGTGGAGGCACTGGCTGGAGGGAGCGCAACATTCATTTTTGGTCTGGATGGACCACAAGAACCTGGAGTACCTCCAGCAAGCAAAGAGACTCAGTCCATGACAGGCTAGGTGGGCCTTATTTTTCAGTCGGTTCGACTTTACCCTATCATACCGCCCCGGCTCCAAAAATACCAAACCTGACGCACTTTCCAGGCTGTTCGCTCCCACCAACAGGGAGAGCGAAGTTGGGCCTATTATCCCTGTGTCCCAGATTGTGGCCCCTGTCCGCTGGGGTGTTGAGGAGGCCATCCGACGAGCCCAACGCCAGGACCCTGGTCCTGGGACGGGGCCACCGGGCCTCTTGTATGTCCCACATCAAGCCCGGGCCAAGGTTCTCCAGTGGGGTCACTCGTCCCCTCTCACCGCCCACCCGGGAACTTGAAGGACCCTGGACTTTTTGAGAAGACGCTTCTGGTGGCCTAGCATGGAGAAGGAAGTGAGGTCATTCGTCCTTTCCTGCGAAGTGTGCACCAGAAGCAAGAACCCACGTCATCATCCCCAGGGTCTCCTGCATCCTCTGACCATTCCCCGGCATCCCTGGTCCCACGTGGCAGTCGACTTCATCACGGGTCTCCCTGAGCCACAAGGTAACACTGTCATTTTAGTCATAGTTGACAGATTCTCCAAGGCCTGCTGCTTTTTACCACTGTGCAAGCTCCCTTCTGCTCTTGAAACAGCTAAACTGTTGTTTAATCACGTCTTCCGAGTCTTTGGTCTCCCACAGGATATCGTCTCTGACCGGGGGCCCCAGTTCTCCTCCCGAGTGTGGCACGGGTTTTGCAAGGTCATCAGAGCCACTGCCAGCCTTTCCTCTGGTTTCCACCCACAGTCCAATGGCCAGATGGAGAGGCTCAACCAGGACCTGGAAACCACCCTGCAAGGCCTGGCTATGGATAACCCGACATCGTGGAGCACCTGGCTGCCATGGGCAGAGTACGCCCACAACACCCTGCAGTCATCGGCCACCAAGCTGTCACCATTCCAGTGCCAATTCGGGTTCCAGCCACCCCTGTTCCCGGACCAGGAGGAGGACGCTGGGGTGCCCTCAGTCAATCAATACTTGAGACGGTGTCGCAAGACCTGGAGCAAGGTCAGGAGGACCCTCATCCAGACCTCCAGAACCAACCAGATTCAGGCCAACTGCCATAGAAGACCTGCCCACGCTTTCCGCCCTGGGCAGCGGGTTTGGCTGTCCACCAAGGACCTTCCACTGCGGGTGGAGAACCGCAAGCTTGCTCCTCACTACATTGGCCCCTTCAAGGTGGTGCGCAGGGTGAACCCTGTCGCCTACCGGCTCCAGTTGCCCCGGACTCTGAGGATCAACCCCACATTCCATGTTTCCCTGTTGCGGCCCGTACTGACGTCCACGCATGCCCCTGCCCCTAGGAATCCCCCACCGCCCCGCATCTTCCAGGGTCAGACTGTGTTCACCGTGCATCGCCTGCTTGACTCCCGCTGGGTCCGCGGCGGACTTCAATATCTGGTAGATTGGGAGGGATATGGCCCTGAGGAACGCTGTTGGGTCCCCGCCCAGGACATTTTAGATAAAGGACTGTGCCGGGACTTCCATTTGGCCCATCCGGATCGCCCTGGGAACGTCAGGAGACGCTCCGGGGGGGGGGGGGGGGGGTCCTGTTAGGACTGGGACTGTTTTGGCCTCTAGAGGCCACTGTTATGTTTATCTTGTCATGTTTGTTTTGGCCTCTAGAGGCCGCCACTGTGTCTTGTGTTTGTCTTGATTGCTTGTTTCCTGCCCTGCCCTGTTCCTTTATTAGTTTGTGTATAAATACCCCTCTGTTTGTTCCCTAGTCACGGAGTCTTTATGCTATGTTGCCTAGTGCTAGTTTTCTCTGTCCCACGTATCTTGCCTGTGCCCTTGTGTTTTTGATGTTTTTGCTATCTTTGGACTTTGTATTTTTGATCTTCTGAGCGTTTGGATTTTTGCCTTTTCTTATCTTTGGCCTTTTGTTTTGACTTTGAACTTTTAGATTTTTTTTTCTCATACATCTTCTGAGCTTTTGGATTTTCTTTTTGTTTTTCCCATCGGATTGCATATTTTGTAAATAAACTGTTTTTTGATACTCTACCTATGCCTCACGCCTCTGCACTTGAGTCATGCCTAGTGGGGGTTTGCTAGATTATCACACCAGCGACCTGGGTTTGAATCCCAGCAAAACCCTAACAGACAGAGCTTAATACAGAGATAACTATAAACATTTCCCCCCAAAATTCACTTTTAAACCTCCTCTTTGCCCCCAATAACTCCCCTTTAACCTCTAATCTGGGCTAGAACTACACCTGATATGGCACAATATATAGGAACTGTGCTGTACTGAAGAACCATGAAACCTATATAACAGGGATTGATGGGAGCTTTAAGCCCTGTCAGTGCTGCAAGAAATGAGAGATGGGTTTAATGAAGAGAATGTTTCAGTGTCTGTTTCCATAAATATAACGTATGCTTCTATATCCAAAATGAATATACATTATAAATACAAAAATACTGTTTTCTTGACAGTGTGAGCCAAGAGGCCCAAGCAGATTTTCTTCAGAGCCGTTACAAAAATCATCATCTCTCACAGACCTATCCAGCTGCTGTCGTAAAAATCAAAGTGAGGCTCAGCCCCAAAATGGCACATGTCCTATGTACATACACAGGGTATAGTAAGTACAGGGGTACCCTATTAATGAATATGAGCAGTAGCTGGACAGCCAACACGTGTGTGTGTGTACTCAGTAAGCCTGCTGCAGCATCTTATCATTTTGGCTTGTGAACATGCGTGTTAATGACACCATAAACATAAAAAGATGGTGCACACCCTTTACATGTAGTCTACAGTGCAGTCTGAGAATACTTGTAATGAGTCGGGGCCCATTAAAAAAGATCCCCAATTATTTTGGCTCATCTATTTTATTAGAATCTAATAATCTATTGTAAAGTGTATTAATGGAATGCAACACCACTCCCTGTTACAGATGGGAGTCCAGGAATTAAATAAATGCAATAAAAACAAACTGTTTTTAATTGTAGGTACTGTATTTAAAACTGCATGGATGTGCCAGAAACCAACATAAAACCATGCATGCAGAGCATTCTCAGTCAAAAGGGATTAATGATCCAAAAGTGGAGTCTGGTCGATTCACACAAGAACTTATTGCCATGTTTGTGTACAGAAAACAAGCAAGTTATTAAAACCTAGAAGTACACTCAAAAGAAGTGGATATAGAAATGACTCAATGGGATAGATCCTTATTTTTCCTATGCAAGAATTTTACTAGCTAAATTTGACATTAGTAGAATAAATTTTGATCCTATTGTAGCCGTAACTAAATACAAAGACAATAGTTATGTATACTGTTAAATAAAGACAATAGTTATGTATACCACCGTGCCGCCCGCTGATCAACTTATCATGTTTAAATAAAGTTACTCATTCATTCATTACGAGTTGGAAAATTATCCATCCATTGAGTTCCCCGACATCTCAAACTACAGTACCTGCTGCTGCTGCAGACATTGTTCTACACGGACAAACAGATGAAAACCTGGAAGAACCTGGAGGAGAACAACTTTTTATATGTGGCTGGGTTAAAGATCTGGGGATCAGAACACTACAAGACTAGAAAAGCACTCGGAGAGCGCAGACCTCCGCCAAGAATCCTTTAAAAAAATCCGGGATCCAGAAGGTGACCCAGATCACCGCCAAAATTTAATGGATTGTTACTTGCACCCAGTCACACCTCTGGAAAAAATTTCAGAGCAATCCGTTCATTACTTTTTCTGTAATGTTGCTAACAGACAAACCAACCAACCAACAAACAAACCAACGCTACCGAAAACATAACCTCCTTGGCGGAGGTAATAATAATAACTTGAATGCATTTCTGGAGAAAATGCAAAAGTGTGCTTGCTCAGGTGCGCCGCCATGGCGACCTGGCAAGAGAGGCGACCACACGCCCACATGACAAGTTTTGTGTCAACACGCAAAAGTTTGGCCAAGACACAAGGCGGATTCTCATACAGAGATGACAGGCTGGCAAGGTTCTTTACAGGGACATCCCAGAGCATCACTAACATCAAAATGTAGATGTAATTCTAAATCCGTAAAGAGATATGACCCAAAACACGTTGTTGCTCCTTGTGGCGCCCCCTAGCGGCCAAATGACATCAAATTTGATGAGCGTACATGAACTGGTGCCGAAAGTCATCTCAAGAAATATGGTCTTGATACATCAAAGCGTTTCTGAGATATGAGCCAAAATACGTTTTTGCTAATTGTGACGCCCCCTAGTGGCCAAATGACACCATATTTGATGAGGGTAGTTTGGATGGTGTCCAAAGTCATGCCACTAAATATGGTCTTGATAAGTCAAAATGTTTCCATGATATGAGCTCACTTCCTGTTTGGTGGCTTTGCCATCTATTTTGATTGGCTGCCACGGGGGAACGCTTCGACATATGAGAGTGAAACGAATAATATTCATTAGGCATGGACTGGAAATCATGTTTGCCAAGTTTCGTGTTGATCGGACAAAACATGCGGCCAGGGTCACTCTACCTTCACTTTGGACAAAATTCAAAATGGCGGAAAGTCTAATTAGGCGGAGAATGACGTGATAGGGTGCGTTGGAATCGTCTAGCTCCAAGGATTCCAACGGCACCAGACTTATGAAAATCGGACATACGGATCAAAAGTTACATGCATGAACGCATGTAAGACTGTGATCAGTTGGTGGCGCTACAGCGTGAGACGTACCAACATGAAACTTGATGAAATCAATCACTCCTCTATCAGTGTACCAAGTTTCATGACTTTACACCTTACGGTTTGGCCTACAGAAGGAAAAATCTGTTTTTTGCGTCATGCGCCCATTCATTTTAATGGGGAAAAGATTAATCCTTTAAAAAAATCCGGGATCCAGAAGGTGATCCGGATCACCGCCAAAATTTAATGGATTGTTACTTGTACCCAGTCACACCTCTGGAAAAAATTTCAGAGCAATCCGTTCATTACTTTTTCCGTAATGTTGCTAACAGACAAACCAACAAACAAACAAACAAACCAACCAGCGCTACTGAAAACATAACCTCCTTGGCGGAGGTAATAAATCCTCTATCGTTTTTGCCCGGGTAAAAAGAAGTTTCTAAGCTTTTGTATGCATCTTTGAGAAGGTTGCTAGGACGCTACAAGTTTTAGTATCGAGTGTAAACAAACCACAGCCGCTTGAGTCTCAATCTGCCCTGCTTTTCTCTTCCAGCAGGCATCACAGATCCATAGAATTTACCCACAAATATATTTATTTATTTATTCAGCCCCCTGCTTGCTCTCTCTCTTTCTCTCTTTGTGTGTGTGTGTGTATGTGCGCGCGCGTGCGTACATGGATTAATTGTGACAAAATAAAGACTTGTTCTTCTTAATTTAGCCATAAATGTATTTGTTCCACTTGAAAAGTATACCTGCAAACCAGCTACCGGCAATGAGACCGATAGACTTCCTGCTGTGACGTTATGGACGTCAAGGTCATTCACTCAGACAGCTACCTATATAAATCACTTTAATCGTAAAAATTACTATATTAGATTTATTGTTAATGCTTAAAACTATTCCTGTGCCATTCCTGAGGTCTCAAGGCATTTATAAACGAAAGTGAGGCCATGGTTCTGCGTATATGCTTTAAAGGGCACATCTTGGATATATTTAGGAGCAAGATCAATGTAATTCTCTTATTTTATATTAAACTTTGGTCAAATATCTGTCACATTTTGCATTTTGTGCAATTGTTTTACCTTGCGCAATACCAGAAAAATTCAGTTGAAATCAAGCCATTTGAGGCAAATTTGTCTACCTCTGAAAAAACTTGGTGTTTGGATTTCCTGGTAAACACTGATTTTTGTGACATCACATGCGGGACGCCTCCTTCTGAATCCCATGTCAGCGTTGATTTGTTTATGAGAAAATGACCTGGTGGTTTTCTGCAAATTTCTTCAACGTTATCACGTAATTATTAAAATGGTTAACAGATGTATCGTAGGAAGGTGTGGCAACACCAATCATGATGGGATTAGTACTCATGGTTTTCCAAAAGACCGGACAATGAGCGAGAAATGGGAGCGCTTCGTGCGAGGCACCCGGAAAAACTGGCAACATGCAACAGACCACAGCATCATATGCGGGGCTTGCTTCATAAAGCCCGACGACTTTGAGAACTATTTGCAGTGGGAAATGGGCTTCAAGAAACAACTTGATCTGAAAAAAGACACAGTTCCATCTGTTAGAATGCCCAAAGCAACACCGTCTCCATTTGTGCCAGCGTCACCAAAGGAGCCAGCCGTGTTCGTCTCCCCTGACAGAAGGCAAAGTGTCGCATCCACTGAGGCCCTCAAAGCCAAGGACCAAGCAGAGCTGAGAAAAAGACAGAGAAAATCGGCAATTCACAAGTTGACTGTTGCCAGGGTAAGAAATAAGAGAAACTATACTCTAAATTAGGTGTTCCTGTGTTTGTGTGGTACATGGATAATGTTATTTATTGACACATACAAAAGTAAGCAACACAAAAGCGCTGGGCGATAATACACTTACTTCACATGTACAATGCCTTGAAAAAGTATTCATACCCCTTGAACTTTTTCACATTTTTCCACCTTACAACCACGAACTTAAAAGTTTTTATTGAGATTTTATGTGATAGACCAAGACAGAGTAACACATAATTGTGCAGTGAAACGAAAATGATAAATGGTCTTCAAACTTTTAAACAAATAAAAATCTGAAAAATATGGTGTGCATTAGTATTCAGCCCCCTGTACTCTGATACCTCTAAATAAAATCCAGTGCAATCAATTGCCTTCAGAAGTCATCTAATTAGTTAATAGAGTCCTACTGTGTGTAATTTACTCTCAGCATAAATACACTTGTTCTGTGAAGGCCTCAGTGGTTTGTTAGAGTACACTGAAGAACAAACAGCATCATGAAGACCAAAGAACTCACCAGACAGGTCAGGGATAAAGTTCTGGAGAAGTTTAAAGCAGGATTAGGTTATAAAAAAATATCCCAAGCTCTGAACATCTCAAGAAGCACTGATCAATCCATCATTCAAAAATGGAAAAAGTATGGCACAACTGCAAACCTACCAAGACATGGCTGTCCACTTAAACTGACAGAGCGAGCAAGGAGAGCACTGGTCAGAGAAGCAGCCAAGAGGCCCATGATCACTCTGGAGGAGCTGCAGAAATCCACAGCTCAGGTGGGAGAATCTGTGCACAGGACAACTAGAAGTCGTACACTCCACAAATCTGGCCTTTTTGGAAGAGTGGCAAGAAGAAAGCCATTGTTGAAAGACAGGCATAAGAAGTCCCATTTGTAGTTTGCCAGAAGCCATGTAGGGGACACAGCAAACATGTGGAAGAAGGTGCTTTGGTCAGATGAGACCAAAGTTGAACTTTTTGGCCTAAATGCAAAGCGCTATGTGTGGTGGAAAACTAACACTGCTCATCACCCTGCACACACCATCCCCACTGTGAAACATGGTGGTGGCAGCATCATGCTATGGGGATGCTATTCTTCAGCAGGGACAGGGAAGCTGGTCAGAGTTGATGGGAAGATGGATGGAGCTAAATACAGGGTAATCCTGGAAGAAAACCTGTTGGAGGCTGCAAAAGACTTGAGACTGGGAAGGAGATTCACCTTCCAGCAAGACAATGACCCTAAACATACAGCCAGAGCTACAATGGAATGGTTTAGATCAAAGAATATTCATGTGTTAGAATGGCCCAGTCAAAGTCCAGACCAAAATCCCATTGCGCATCTGTGGCAAGACTTGAAAATTGCTGTTCACAGACGCTCTCCATCCAATCTGGCTGAGCTTGCGCTATTTTGGAAAGAAGAATGGGCAAAAATTTCAGTGTCTAGATGTGCAAAGCTGGTAGAGACATACCAGAAAAGACTTGCAGCTGTAATTGCAGCAAAAGGTGGCTCTACAAAGTATTGACGCAGGGGGGTTGAATACTAATGCACACCACATTTTTCAGCTTTTTATTTGCTTAAAATTTTGAAGACCATTTATCATTTTCGTTTCACTTCTTAATTATGTGCTACTCTGTGTTGGTCTATCACATAAAATCTCAATAAAAAACTTTTAAGTTCGTGGTTGTAAGGTGGAAAAATGTGAACAAGTTCAAGGGGTATGAATACTTTTTCAAGGCACTGTATCAAGGGATATGCGTGTCAGGGCTTGAGATCTTGGGACCTGTCAAACACATTAAATGTATATACAACCCTGCTTAGCTGATTCCATGTGTGTAGCTAATGAAATCTTTCTCCTACAGTAGCCAGTACTCTTCTAAATGAAGAAATATATAAATACATAATAGTAATTAGAAAAAATATGATTTATGTAACAATAGATAGATGAGCATTGATACATGAATCCATGGTTTTAGAAGCTGAAGCTTTTAACTATCATCATTTAAATGCAAAATCGCTAGCTGCTAAACTTGGTCTACACAGACTGTGCACTGAATCCATGCAGGGTCTCTCTGCCTGCTGGCGGATCCGCACATGACGTCACGAATCTGGATCAATATGGCTCCAGACTCCTTTGGGATTTTTCCAGACTTCTTCTTCTTCTTTTGGCTGCTCCCGATTAGGGGTCGCCACAGCGGATCTTTTGTCTCCATTGCTCCATCTTCTGCATTCTTCTCTACCACACCTGCCACTTTCATGTTCTCTCTCACCACATCCATGTACTGTATCTCCTCTTTGGCCTTCCTTGTTTTCGTTTGCTTGGCAGCTCCATCCTCAACATTCTCCTTCCAACATGCTCTGCATCTCTTCTCAGGATGTGCCCATACCATCTCAGTCTCATCTCTCTTAGCTTAATTCCCAAGCTCTCCACATGTGCTGTCCCTCTGATGTGCTCGTTCCTTATCCTGTCCAACCTCGTCACTCCCATCGCAAACCTTATCATCCTCAACTCCACCACCTCCAACTTTGCCTCCTGTCTCTTCGTTAAGGGTACGGTCTCCAATCCATACATCACAGCTGGTCTCACTACTGTCTTATACATCTTACCTTTCACTTTTGCTGGGACTTTCCTATCACAAATGACTCCCGAAATCCTTCTCCATCCTGCCTGCACTCTCTTTCTCACCTCACTATCGCAGCCCCCATTTTCCTGCACAGTTGACCCCAGGTACTTGAATTCACCAACTTTCTTTACGTCTACTCCTTGTATCTTCACTACACTCTCATCCCCATTCTCATTGATGCACATGTATTCTGTTTTGCTACTGCTCACCTTCATTCCTCTTCGTTCCAATGCATACCTCCATCTCTCCAAACCCAACTTTCTACTTTCACCACATATCACAATATCATCAGCAAACATCATGTTCCATGGTGACTCTTGCCTCACTTTGTCCGTCAAGCTATCCATCGCTATGGCAAACAAGAAAGGACTCAAAGCAAATCCCTGATGGAGTCCCACCTTCACCTTGAACCATTCAGTTGGTCCAACTGCACACCTCACTTGGGATTTTTCCAGACGTGTTTTGTTATTTTATTTTTTTCTGCTGTAGACAGATGGCCTTGTGCAAAATTACCCTTCTGGATGAGTGTGTAAAGGGACATACTTTCATATAAAAAAACCCACTAAATTGGTCCAGGATAGGGCGGCACGGTAGTGTAGTGGTTAGCACTGTTGCCTCACAGCAAGAAGGTCCGGGTTCGAGCCCCATGGCCGACGAGGGCCTTTCTGTGTGGACTTTGCATGTTCTCCCCATGCCCGCGTGGGTTTCCTCTGGGTGCTCCGGTTTCCCCCACAGTCCAAAGACATGCAGGTTAGGTTAACTGGTGACTCTAAATTGACCATAGGTGTGACCGGTTGTCTGTGTCAGCCCTGTGATGACCTGGTGACTTGTCCAGGGTGTACCCTGCCTTTCGCCCGTAGTCAGCTGGGATAGGCTCCAGCTTGCCTGCGACCCTGTAGAACAGGATAAAGCGGCTAGGGATGATGAGATGAGACTCTTCAGAACAAACCTGTTTAAGTGAGGAGAGTTTACTGTGTAGACTAGCTGCAGAGACACACAGCTACACTAAGCCATGTTGTCTACTCTGTATGAGCCAACAACATGTTGTTGTTGTTTTTCTTTGATTTGTTTGTGCTTGTCAAGGTCGTGTTATCCTAATGGGCTTCATGGGCAGCTGCCCAGGGCCTCGGCCACTAGGGGGCCTCGGAGGTAGCGAGATCGGAAAATATGAAACGATATCTTCAGAAGTTTTGATCATATTGATAACATTTTTGATGCATTTCGCCACCCGTAAGGAAGCCCACCTTGTCCCGTCGCATAAATCACCCGCCATTGTCAATATGATCACTGTCCACCATGTCTTCACACGCTACGCCAGCTTGAGTTCAAAGATTTAATTAATGACTTCGTTTTCCAGAAAAGTAGGAAAGTGCCCTTGTAAGTTGACCCATGACTGTCAAACTGAATGCGCAAAGCTGTGTGCCACTGCTGTTTGGGACATTACGTGTGTCTCATCTCATCTCATTATCTCTAGCTGCTTTATCCTTCTACAGGGTCGCAGGCAAGCTGGAGCCTATCCCAGCTGACTACGGGCGAAAGGCGGGATACACCCTGGACAAGTCGCCAGGTCATCACAGGGCTGACACATAGACACAGACAACCATTCACACTCACACCTACGGTCAATTTAGAGTCACCAGTTAACCTAACCTGCATGTCTTTGGACTGTGGGGGAAACCGGAGCACCCGGAGGAAACCCACACGGACACGGGGAGAACATGCAAACTCCACACAGAAAGGCCCTCGCCGGCCCCGGGGCTCGAACCCAGGACCTTCTTGCTGTGAGGCGACAGCGCTAACCACTACACCACTGTGCCGCCCCATTACGTGTGTGAAAGGATGAAATGTTTCACATAGCCTAACATTTTGAGATTTATTTCTGAGAAGCAAGATATTTTTCTTTCTTTGTTTTCACAAGTTAAAGTCGCCTGGATTCCAAAATGAAAATGAACGGTTATATACCAAATGAATGTTCTTGTTCTGAATACTAAAGAAACTGTTGTAGGCCTCGGTTATGTTCTTGACATGTTGTTCATTGACTCACTCATTCAAAGGCTTCTTGAGGCTAAACTTTAGTTAACCAGACTTGTTAACTGTGATGTCTGACGGATTTTTTCACCATGCAATTGCCTATTTCACCACTGCTTTTTCTCGATTAAATACACTACCGTTCAAAAGTTTGGGGTCACCCAGACAATTTTGTGTTTTCCATGAAAAGTCACACTTTTATTTACCACCATAAGTTGTAAAATGAATAGAAAATATAGTCAAGACATTTTTCTGGCCATTTTGAGCATTTAATCGACCCCACAAATGTGATGCTCCAGAAACTCAATCTGCTCAAAGGAAGGTCAGTTTTATAGCTTCTCTAAAGAGCTAAACTGTTTTCAGCTGTGCTAACATGATTGTACAAGGGTTTTCTAATCATCCCTTAGCCTTCTGAGGCAATGAGCAAACACATTGTACCATTAGAACACTGGAGTGATAGTTGCTGGAAATGGGCCTCTATACAGTACACCTATATAGATATTGCACCAAAAACCAGACATTTGCAGCTAGAATAGTCATTTACCACATTATCAATGTATAGAGTGTATTTCTGATTAGTTTAAAGTGATCTTCATTGAAAAGAACAGTGCTTTTCTTTCAAAAATAAGGAAATTTCAAAGTGACCCCAAACTTTTGAACGGTAGTGTAGGTGTTGATGGATATAAAGTCTTATCGTTCAATAGTATTTCTTGTTTTGTAATTTTCTCTTTATTTAGCCATCAGGTCACATACAATAGAGGATATTATCCTTCCATTTCTCATTTCTTTCTTTCTTTACACAGTAGTTTCCTTTGCAAAAACTAAAATAGGTAAACAATTCAAACCCAAATAAAACCATTTCCAGCAGAGAAAACCCAAAAAATATCCATCCATAATCGTCACAACATTGTGTGCCTGGGCTATTTTTTGAACATTTTTATATACAATAAAAACAATTAGAACATAGGGTTAAGTTTCACTGCTTTCCTTAGAAAAGAATTAAAGAAAAGTGGCATGCATACATACATTACAGGAAGATACCTCAAGCAAAATCTGATCTTAAACCCACTTGTTCAACATACCCAGTCCATCTAAGCCAGATTCTAGAAAAGTCGTCAGTCTTTATTTTGAGGGAGTAAGTCAACTTTTCCATTGTGTATATATCATGAATTACATCTAGCCATTCTCCTATTGTAGGAGGGTCTGACTTTAACCATCTTCTTGATATTGTTTTTTTACTCGCCACCACACTGTAAAAAAAAATCCGTTGTTTTTACGGAAAAATACTGGCAGCTGTGGTCAGGGGCGCTGCCAGAAATTTTGGGCCCCATGAAAGATTAGAATTTTGGGCCCCCCAACTTTGCCCACCCTCGTCACAATTGCACTATTGTCATTATTTGACTTTTGATAGCCCATGGACCTTGAGTTTGTGACTTTATTACATTTTATGTATTAACCTACCAGGGACAAGTTTGATGCATTTAAATGAACTCCATACTCAGTAGCCTTACAAATGTTACCCATAAAAGACAGGAAACATCTTATTATAAATTTATTTCAAAGTGACACGGAGTGACATTTCAATTTGATCAATTACGTACGTATTTCTTCATATGTTGTAACCTCTATCCCTCTTTTATGTGTGCTGCGCTTTCTCCAGCTCCTCAATTTGAAACCAATGGTTTAGAACGTGTGAACATTCCACACACGTAACCAGGGGCGCCGCTAGGGGGGGAAAGTTAGGACGATTCTAAGGGCCTGGCACTGACAGGGGGGCCTGTGAGGGATATTATTCATTCATCATTCATTATCTCTAGCCGCTTTATCCTTCTACAGGGTCGCAGGCAAGCTGGAGCCTATCCCAGCTGACTACGGGCGAAAGGCGGGGTACACCCTGGACAAGTCGCCAGGTCATCACAGGGCTGACACATAGACACAGACAACCATTCACACTCACATTCACACCTACGGTCAATTTAGAGTCACCAGTTAACCTAACCTGCATGTCTTTGGACTGTGGGGGAAACCGGAGCACCCGGAGGAAACCCACGCGGACACGGGGAGAACATGCAAACTCCGCACAGAAAGGCCCTCGCCGGCCCCGGGGCTCGAACCCAGGACCTTCTTGCTGTGAGGCGACAGCCCTAACCACTACACCACCGTGCCGCGTGAGGGATATTAATATTATTTTAATAGTATTGCCTTGTGTAAGTTTTTGAAATAAAATATTTCATTTCATCTGTTAAAATTTGCAAATTATACATGGTTATGATTTGCTATAACATTTTCCTTGAATTAGGCGGCACGGTGGTGTAGTGGTTAGCGCTGTCGCCTCACAGCAAGAAGGTCTGGGTTCGAGCCCCGTGGCCGGTGAGGGCCTTTCTGTGCGGAGTTTGCATGTTCTCCCCGTGTCCGCGTGGGTTTCCTCCGGGTGCTCCGGTTTCCCCCACAGTCCAAAGACATGCAGGTTAGGTTAACTGGTGACTCTAAATTGACCGTGAGTGTGAATGGTTGTCTGTGTCTATGTGTCGGTCCTGTGATGACCTGGCGACTTGTCCAGGGTGTACCCCGCCTTTCGCCCGTAGTCAGCTGGGATAGGCTCCAGCTCGCCTGCGACCCTGTAGAACAGGATAAAGCGGCTACAGATAATGAGATGAGATTTTTCTTGAATTATTTATGATATTGTCATTTCACCCCTCCACCCTTTTTACTAATGGTACAGTCTGATTCTGGGCGCGGGACACGTGAAATGTGTAGCTCCGTGTATGCGCAGCGCCGCTATTAGCGCAGCTTAGAGCAGCTGTTAGTTTTTCTATGTGCGCAACAGAGGTGAACATTCTAGAAGTTGCTAAGCAGGAGTGATAAATTATGAAGTCCGAATATCACACTGTGTGTGAAAAAAAAATCACCTTTTTTCATAGGTATCTTTATTGTATAATTAAGTCTAGATGTTTTGCCATTGTTCATGTGTGGATTTGTTGATATTGTTAAGTATTTAACTTTAATATTTTGCATATTAGCTGTGGTCATAGATATCATTGCTATTGTTCATGTGTGGATTTATTGATACTGTTGCTAAGTATTTAACTTGAATATTTGAACATTTGCTGTGTTTTCTAATAAATGTGTGATGCCTAAAAGAAACCAAAAACACTTAGTGGATTTGTTGCAGTGCACTATGTAATTGTATCAAAAAACTAGTGTAGTTATTCGTCAAGGCATACATTTGATCACATACAATAAGTCAATAAATGGAGGAAACAAAGGAATACATTTTGTAATCCTGATTATTGATGATGTTTGCTGGAGGGCTCTGGAGTATCCATAATGTGCATACAGGATGTTATAAATCCATACTGATACAGTGATGCATGCAATTTCTCTCAACACAAACATTTGGATTGAATGAACTCCATAGGCTACTGAGTGGCCTAATAATAGTTGCTCATAAAAGAAAAATATATATCTTCCATATATATCATTTTTAAGGCAACAGTCTATTCAGTCTAATTCTGACAGTTCTGCATTTAAAATGCTCGTATACCAAATAATTGTATCACCTAAACTTGATAGGTAGCTGATCACATGCATAGTAAAGTAGAAGTGCCAGCCAAAAACAGACTTGAAATTCAGTTGCTTGAGCTTGAAAATTTTACCGGGGGGCCCTAAATTGTAATCTTTCATAGGGCCCAAGATTTCTAGCGGCGCCCCTGCACGTAACCATGTCAAACACTTGACTGGTGTCCATTATTAGTAACACTTTAATCTAGCAAACTGTATATGGCGCTCGCTCATTAAAAACGTCAATCCTAAAGCATTTATGGGTTGTATTGCTGCTTACCTCCTTCTCCAAAGGGGGGTTCAGTGGTTTGGTAGGGCGGAGGTCCCCCTGAGGCTGAATCTGTGCATATTTAGGGCACCCCATTAGTTATGAAACTGGTTATTAGCACTAGTTATTAGCACCAGCATAACGTAATATTTCATCTTGTTTATCACACAAGTCAGTTCAGTTATTAAAATGGAAAAAATGTCACTGTACAAACTGTAAAAGTGTTCTCTTGATAGGCTAATCCAACCACGTTCATACTGTTCATTTACCATTCACTAATATGTTGAACACACATGTGAGCGATAGCTACCGGTACCTTTCTTTGGGAAAAACTGAGTGACCAGTTGCCTGCCTCTCCGGTCCCTCTCAGCTTTCAGCTGCCTTTCTTTATGTTTTTGACAGCCACTCTTCATATTTAGCGATCATAGACTGTACGCAGGGTGGCACGGTGGTGTAGTGGTTAGCGCTGTCGCCTCATAGCAAGAAGGTCCTGGGTTCGAGCCCCGGGGCCGGCGAGGGCCTTTCTGTGTGGAGTTTGCATGTTCTCCCCGTGTCCGCGTGGGTTTCCTCCGGGTGCTCCGGTTTCCCCCACAGTCCAAAGACATGCAGGTTAGGTTAACTGGTGACTCTAAATTGACCGTAGGTGTGAATGTGAGTGTGAATGGTTGTCTGTGTCTATGTGTCAGCCCTGCGATGACCTGGCGACTTGTCCAGGGTGTACCCCGCCTTTCGCCCATAGTCAGCTGGGATAGGCTCCAGCTTGCCTGCGACCCTGTAGAAGGATAAAGCGGCTAGAGAGAATGAGATAAGACTGTACGCACTCCACTGCTGGCTGGCTGGCTGCTGCACCGCGACACAGCAGCAAGTAGCGTTGCACTGATCAGCACACAGATTTAACGCATCGCGCTTCTACCAGAACTGGACCGTACCATTTTGCAAAAGGGGGAGGGTTAAATGACAATATGTTGAAGAACTCAAGAAATAGACAACCTTGTTCAATTAGCTCATTTTACCAGATGGAATATTGCATTGTTGTTATTTCAAAAGTCTTATTAAAATCATTAAAAGCATATTATCAGCCCCTTAAAGGGCCCCATGGCAGTGCTGGGCCCCTAGAATTGTTCTAACCTTTCCCCCCTGGTGGCGCCCATGGCTGTGGTTGCCAGAATAATCCTGTTAAAATACAGTGAAATGTAAACAACATTACAGAATAACTTGTACATTTCACTGGGATTCCATGTACAATTAATGATAACTAAATGTAAATTTTACAGGTATTCAATGTACAGTAATCAATACATAACTGTTAATTTTACAGATATTCATTTTACAATAAACAATGATTGCATGAACATTTCATCGGGATTCAATGTAAAATGATGGTTACAAGCAACGATCTACTAAACAGATATTTTATTTGATTTAGAGTTTTACGAAATGTGCCGGAGAGCCTCTACTGACATTTTTTTTAATTTTTTTAACAGTGCAATGATGTAATTTTAACTATCACATTCTGTTTTAGTATTACAGTTTGTCTGTGTTTAAACTACAACAATTTGTAAATTCTACAAAAAAATATGATCGATTCAACATATTCTCATCTCATCTCATTATCTCTAGCCACTTTATCCTCTTCTACAGGGTCGCAGGCAAGCTGGAGCCTATCCCAGCTGACTACGGGCGAAAGGCGGGGTACACCCTGGACAAGTCGCCAGGTCATCACAGGGCTGACACAGACAACCATTCACACTCACATTCACACCTACGGTCAATTTAGAGTCACCAGTTAACCTAACCTGCATGTCTTTGGACTGTGGCGGAAACCGGAGCACCCAGAGGAAACCCACGCGGACACGGGGAGAACATGCAAACTCCGCACAGAAAAGCCCTCGCCGGCCACAGGGCTCGAACCCGGACCTTCTTGCTGTGAGGCGACAGCGCTAACCAGACATCCACTTTCACCTGAACAAGATTTTTTGAAGTAGACATTCCTTGTAAGGCGGTGTTCTGAAATTTCATCCTACCCATGAAAACGTCCTACCCGAGTTAACTGCGCATGCGTACAACGGCGAATTCACAGGGCCATAATTTTCTGCTACTGTATTACACAAGGTTAGTTTCTTGTATTTTTAATACCTTCTATGACCAGTATTCAATGCATATGTTTGACAGTCAAATAGTTCAACTTGCCACGTGCATGATATGTGTTTGAATGCAGTTTGAATAGCTAATACTGCGAAGCATTGTCATTTTCATGTAGTCATACAACTTGCTCATGCGCCTACGAAATTAGCCCAGACTTTGCAGTTTGCGAGACGAAATACATCTTTACAATACATTATCTCGCTGTGTAGCCTAAGCTAGTTTACAAGACGATGTACGTTTTTATGATACATGATATGATTGTTTCTGAGAGCATGCAGTTCGATGTGTAATAGCTCTGTTTACCAGCTGTTTCGAAACTTACTCAGTAGCCTACCTTTACATTAGCGCAGGGTTTGCATGTCTCTGGTATTACATAGGCTCGTTTGCAAGTCTCTGTGATACACTCTCAAAAGAGATGTGTTAAAAACAACACATATTTAACACATCAGCGTGTTTATATAAGGACAACACAGTTTGTGTTAATAAATGTGTTGAACTCTATAACACAGTAACTGTGTTGAACTATTTAACACACTAGTGTGTTAAAACAACACAGTTTGTGTTTTATTTATTTAATATTAATAAAACACAAACTGTGTTGTTTTAACACACTAGTGTGTTAAATAGTTCAACACAGTTACTGTGTTATAGAGTTCAACACATTTATTAACACAAACTGTGTTGTCCTTATATAAACACGCTGATGTGTTAAATATGTGTTGTTTTTAACACATCTCTTTTGAGAGTGTATTGACCTACAGTCATTTTAACATTACTGTACAGACATGGAAAGTAAATGAGATCAGGTGCATGCCCTCCTGACAGAAGGCACATACCCCTCGGGGTATGGAAAAAGTCAGAGGCAAAACCTGAGGAGATATGCCTCCAAATTCAGAGTAAGGGGTTAGTATCACAAGTCTATGATGCATGTTATTTAGAATACTGTATGTGGCGATAACGCATTATTAAAGTAATGTATCATTAACAGAAAAAGATCTCTGGTTTGGTAATAAGAAGGTGGTGAAAAAGAGGGAGGAAGCCAGGAGACTTTTCATGGAGTTCCATTCCTCCCCCATGGGCGGTCATACTGGCATCCTTAAAACATGGGCAGCAATCTCTTCCAGGTTCTACTGGACTGGGATGTCTGTAGACATAAAAAATTGGGTATGTTTTTTTAATGTTTTTTTGTTTGTTTGTTTGTTTGTTTAATATAAACTGACTGTCACACACAAATAATGTTAATAATGTAGTTTATATATTTTCAAGATCTTAGAATGTGACAGATGCCAAAAGGTTGGAAAACCATTGACTGCAGTGGGGGAGTTGCAGCCGATAAAGGTAAATACATATTAATACTCGTGCAAAACTATACAGTAGGTAACAATAGTGTGAAATCACATTCTCCCTATGTCCTTATGGGAGGTGAACAGTTTAGTGTTATGGTTATCTTTATATTACTTTTTTTTAGGTCTCTGGCGTGTGGGATTTGATTGGGATCGACCTTACTGGACCACTTCCCAAAACTGTCAATGGCTTTCAATACATTTTGACAGCTACTGATTTTTTTTCCAAGTGGGTGGAAGCTTTTCCACTCAAGTCCAAATCAGCTGCAGAAGTTGCAAGATTTATTCACGTTTTCATAAAGTTAATAAATATATTTTGCCACACTTTTTCTTTGTATTTGTTTTAGTGAAGGAACTCTGGGCGGCTAAAGACCGCGGCAAAGTTGAAGTAGTTGTTGGACCATATTCACTGTACTGTAATAATTTGCTACCACCCTGAACACAGAGGAAGCAGATATTTATGGGGATTTGATATCTATAATAATGTGCTACCACCTAAAAGATGGAGGGAAGCAGATATTTATAGGGGTTATATGTCTATAATAATTTGCTACCACCCTGAACACAGAGGAAGCAGATATTTATGGGGATTTGATATCTATAATAATGTGCTACCACCTAAAAGATGGAGGGAAGCAGATATTTATAGGGGTTATATGTCTATAATAATTTGCTACCACCCTCAACACAGAGGAAGCAGATATTTATGGGGATTTGATATCTATAATAATGTGCTACCACCTAAAAGATGGAGGGAAGCAGATATTTATAGGGGTTTGATGTCTATAATAATTTGCTACCACCCTCAACACAGAGGAAGCAGATATTTATGGGGATTTGATATCTATAATAATGTGCTACCACCTAAAAGATGGAGGGAAGCAGATATTTATAGGGGTTTGATGTCTATAATAATTTGCTACCACCCTGAACACAGAGGGAAGAAGATATTTATGGGGATTTGATATCTATAATAATGTGCTACCACCTAAAAGATGGAGGGAAGCAGATATTTATAGGGGTTATATGTCTATAATAATTTGCTACCACCCTCAACACAGAGGAAGCAGATATTTATGGGGATTTGATATCTATAATAATGTGCTACCACCTAAAAGATGGAGGGAAGCAGATATTTATAGGGGTTATATGTCTATAATAATTTGCTACCACCCTCAACACAGAGGAAGCAGATATTTATGGGGATTTGATATCTATAATAATGTGCTACCACCTAAAAGATGGAGGGAAGCAGATATTTATAGGGGTTATATGTCTATAATAATTTGCTACCACCCTCAACACAGAGGAAGCAGATATTTATGGGGATTTGATATCTATAATAATGTGCTACCACCTAAAAGATGGAGGGAAGCAGATATTTATAGGGGTTATATGTCTATAATAATTTGCTACCACCCTCAACACAGAGGAAGCAGATATTTATGGGGATTTGATATCTATAATAATGTGCTACCACCTAAAAGATGGAGGGAAGGAGATATTTATAGGGGTTATATGTCTATAATAATTTGCTACCACCCTCAACACAGAGGAAGCAGATATTTATGGGGATTTGATATCTATAATAATGTGCTACCTCCTAAAAGATGGAGGGAAGCAGATATTTATAGGGGTTTGATGTCTATAATAATTTGCTACCACCCTGAACACAGAGGGAAGAAGATATATGTGCTGGTAGGATATTTTCACAAGGTAGGACAAAATATCAGATACAGCTAATTTGCTACCACCCTCACCACAGAGGAAGCAGATATTTATGGGGATTTGATATCTATAATAATGTGCTACCTCCTAAAAGATGGAGGGAAGCAGATATTTATAGGGGTTTGATGTCTATAATAATTTGCTACCACCCTGAACACAGAGGGAAGAAGATATTTGTGCTGGTAGGATATTTTCACAAGGTAGGACAAAATATCAGATACAGCTATAAATTTCCGCTACAGGTAGGAAGAAACTATAGGTAGGAAGAAATTTCAGATACAGCTATAAATTTCCGCTATGGGTAGGAAGAAATTATAGGTAGGAAGAAATTTCAGAACAGCGGCACGGTGGTGTAGTGGTTAGTAACCACCACTACACCACCGTGCCGCCTTACAAGGAATGTCTACTTCAAAAATCTTGTTCAGGTGAAAGTGGATGTCTCGCTAGTATGGTCAATAGTATTTCTAATTGTGCCACTGTCATTATTTACGTTTCTGTGTCTAGTTAGACAGGCACGTCTGAGGGGGTGAATTTGCTGAGCGCAGTTGACAACAGGCGGGGGCGGGGCCTCGGGGGGGGGGGGGGGTGTCTGCCCAGGGCCTCGGCAAGGGTTAACGCGGCCCTGGTGCTTGTTTGCACGCGACTCCTGGGATCGACTCGATTCAAAGAATCATTTAGAAAGAACCGATTCGTTGGCAATTTGCTTGACAGGTGAAGCAACCTGGAGCATCAAAGTACTCAAGAAGCACGGAGGACATAAAGCCGCGTAAAAGCGCAGTAATTATCTCATCTCATCTCATTATCTCTAGCCGCTTTATCCTTCTACAGGGTCGCAGGCAAGCTGGAGCCTATCCCAGCTGACTACGGGCGAAAGGCGGGGTACACCCTGGACAAGTCGCCAGGTCATCACAGGGCTGACACATAGACACAGACAACCATTCACACTCACATTCACACCTACAGTCAATTTAGAGTCACCAGTTAGCCTAACCTGCATGTCTTTGGACTGTGGGGGAAACCGGAGCACCCGGAGGAAACCCACGCGGACACGGGGAGAACATGCAAACTCCACACAGAAAGGCCCTCGCCGGCCCCGGGGCTCGAACCCAGGACCTTCTTGCTGTGAGGCGACAGCGCTAACCACTACACCACCGTGCCGCCCGCAGTAATTATAATTAATAATTCTAATAATTGCTGATCTGTTTGCCAGGTTTAGCTATCAGCTGTCAGAGATGAGCGCGAGCCTGAGTGAGCAGTATGAGGAGAAAGTGCGTCCGTGCATCGACCTGATCGACTCTCTGCGCGCGCTCGGGGTGGAGAAGGACCTCGCGCTGCCCGCCATCGCCGTGATCGGAGACCAGAGCTCGGGGAAGAGCTCGGTGCTGGAGGCGCTGTCCGGAGTCGCGCTGCCCCGCGGGAGTGGTGAGGCTCCATGGGGCAACATCATTTTATTTTTACTTAGAAAAAACCCTTTTATATTAACTATTTTCATGCATTAAACATAACCTATTCACATTCATTCAAGGGCGGCACGGTGGTGTAGTGGTTAGCGCTGTCGCCTCACAGCAAGAAGGTCCTGGGTTCGAGCCCCGGGGCCGGCGAGGGCCTTTCTGTGTGGAGTTTGCATGTTCTCCCCGTGTCCGCGTGGGTTTCCTCCGGGTGCTCCGGTTTCCCCCACAGTCCAAAGACATGCAGGTTAGGTTAACTGGTGACTCTAAATTGACCGTAGGTGTGAATGGTTGTCTGTGTCTATGTGTCAGCCCTGTAATGACCTGGCGACTTGTCCAGGGTGTACCCTGCCTTTCGCCCGTAGTCAGCTGGGATAGGCTCCAGCTTGCCTGCGACCCTGTAGAAGGATAAAGCGGCTAGAGATAATGAGAGATGAGATGAGACATTCATTCAACTGTAGTTTAAAAATAACTTTTTAAACAAAAATAACTTTACAAAAGTGCCTTCCACAATCACTGGCACCAGACTGTGATTTAAAATGTCCTGGTATTTCATGGAGTCCATGATGCCATGCACCCTAACAAGGTCTCCAGGCCTTTGGAGGAAAAACAGCCCCAGAACATCACAGAACCTTGGGATAGGGTTCTTTTCATTATAGCCATCCTTCTTTTTATACCAAACCTACCTTGAGTGTTTATTTCCAAAAAGCTAAAAAAAAAAAAAGGGCGGCACGGTGGTGTAGTGGTTAGCACGGTCTCCTCACAGCAAGAAAGTTCCAGGTTAGACGGCAAGGGCTTTTCTGTGTGGAGTTTGCATGTTCTCCCCGTGTCCGCGTGGGTTTCCTCCGGGTGCTCCGGTTTCCCCCACAGTCCAAAGACATGCAGGTTAGGTTAACTGGTGACTCTAAATTGACCGTAGGTGTGAATGTGAGTGTGACTGGTTGTCTGTGTGTCAGCCCTGTGATGACCTGGCGACTTGTCCAGGGTGTACCCCGCCTTTCACCCGTAGTCAGCTGTGATAGGCTCCAGCTTGCCTGCGACCCTGTAGAACAGGATAAAGCGGCTAGAGATAATGAGATGAGATGAGATGAGATTTTTCTCATTTTTTCAACGTGAGATGAAGCGACTTCACCAAAAGGTGGATTTTTTTTCTACCCTTTTTACTAATCTTTACAAGGGGTGCCAATAATTGTGGAGGGCACAAGTTGAAATATCTAAAACTGGATCATTTTAGTGAACATCCAGTTAGAGATCTAAATCACTTTCCAGATTTCTGTAAATCTGTTTTCTGACAATGTTTGTTCAAAGTTGTATATAAAAATATTAAATTGGATTGAATTTTGTTATCTCTCCTCAGTCGGTGGTGTGACATTCTTTTCTTGTCTGCTATGTAAAGAGTTTTGAATGTCCTCTGCCTACATAATCCATCCATCCATCCATCCATCCATCATCTGTAGCCGCTTATCCTGTTCTACAGGGTCACAGCCAAGCTGGAGCCTATCCCAGCTGATTTATGGGCAAGAGGCAGGGTACACCCTGGACAAGTCGCCAGGTCATCGCAGGGCTGACACATAGACACAGACAACCATTCACACTCACATCTACGGTCAATTTGGAGCCACCAATTAGCCTGAACTGCATGCCTTTGGACTGTAGGGGAAACCAGAGCACCCAGTGGAAACCCACGCGGAGAGCATGCAAACTCCACACAGAAAGGCTCTCTTCGGCCACTGGGCTCGAACCCAGGACCTTCTTGCTGTAAGGCGATAGTGCTAACCACTACACCACCGTGCTGCCCTGCCTACATAATATGCTATGCAAATAAATTTGCCTCGAGTCTGTGGGAGGATGAAAGGATGAATGGACGAACAACAGGGACAGGTATGTGGACAAAGGAAGAACAGTGAAATATGAGCAGGACAGAAAGGATATCATTACTCGAAACTTATATGGCAGCAGGCTAAGTTTGAAAGATGTGATCATACAAGGTCTTTTTTACTGTATATCAATGATGAAATTAAAACAAGAACAGTCACTGTCTTTTTTTTCAGTCACTTTCTTTGTTTTGCAATGAAATTGCTCGCTAACTAACACAACTAGCTTCAGTTGTTCTAAAATAGAAACTGAAGATGATCCTAATCAGTAAAAGGATCTATTAAGCTTTTAGCATCCATTAATTCTCTGCCATTAAACATGCAGGTATCGTGACGCGATGTCCGCTCGAGCTCAAGATGAAAAAGAGCAAAGAGGAAGACGTCTGGCATGGAAAGATCCAGTACCATGATTATGAGGAGGAGTTTCAAGATCCAGAAGCTGTTGAGCAAAAGATTAGGGAAGGTAGTACACAGACCCTGATGCATAAAATATTTTAACTATATTATTAGATATTCAACTCTGCATTCTCTGCAACTCTGCAAGAACAAAATCAAGGAAATTTGAATAAGTTTTGCCTAAATGCTAAAGGCCCAGTCACACAGCCAAAACTTACGATTTACGCATGAATTGCGCATAAATTTCAAGTCGTGCGCGATTCATCGGTGCTGTGCGTAATTCATAAGTTTTTTTGACGTGGAGCATCAGTAGTTGTCAGTGGATGTTCGACGAATCGGGTTTGTGCACGATTCCAGGTTTTGAGCTGCTCAAAAATATTGATCACGCACAAGTATGCGCGATTGTGCGCCGTTTAACGTAATTCGTGCGTCCTTTGCCGTAGTTCTGACGCGGACAATGCTCGACATATGCGTGGACCGTTAGTGGTTGATCGCAAGAAATTTACCGCTACCGCGCACGTCGATGACTTTTCACTGACGAATAACGCACATATCACGCATGTCTCGCTGTAGTAACACGTACATTTCACTGATATCCACTGACATGCGCACTCTATGCGTCGTTCATCAGTGCTAGTGTGTGGTTCATGCGTGCTTATACGTGGTTCATACGCAGTTTATGCGTGGAGTGTTCGTCAATAAAAACCAGAAATTGTCCCTCTTTTGACCCTATGCGCTGATGTGCGTGATTTGTAAGTGATTGTAAGTGATTTGTACGTAGTTCATGCGCAATTAATCGGTGATTTTCGACCACGCACACCCCCAAAAAATGGTCAATTTCTCCACTGACAATCACGCACAAGCCAACTTTATACGTGATTTATGCGTGATCGGCTGTGTGACTGGGCCTTTATATGGCTAATATTTTATTAAACCTACCAGGAAACATTGAGCATAATCCCCATTTCCCACTTTTCTTGCATTTGTAGAAACATTTTATCATGTTACAGAATGGAACATGAATGGATTTAATTAGGATTATACGTAAACAATGAATCTACCCAAAGTAACCCATAATAAGTAACCCATAAAAAGTTGTTTAGTGATTTACTTCTGTTTGGATATTTTCTCTAATGTTAGCTGGCAAGGTTTATTTTGTACAACAACATATTATGGCCATTGTAGGTAAAAAAAAAATGGCACTGAGGAGGGGGTAATATTCTAGGGAAAAAAATTCAGAATTGAATTGTACATTTACGAGAAAAAAAACCTCGTGATTTTATAATCTTGGAAAATATAAATTTGTGGGGGGGAAAAAAACTCAGAAATTCCAAGATTAAAAAGTCAGAAATTCCAAGATGGAAGTCACAAATTTAGGAGAATAATACCATCATGCTTACTGGCTGCAATGCATTCTGGGAACTATAGTTGAAACTCCCTTAGCGCTTTATTCTTTTTGACTGCATTTCCTATAACTCTTGGCTGACGCGTGGGATCTGTGGTGTAATGACGCTGATCCAAACTTGCACAGTGAAGCCATCTGGCTCACTGACAAACATGATTTTTCCAAGTTTGTTTTTCATGTAAATTTGTGATGTTTTAATCTTGGAATTTCTGATTTTTTTTCTCATGTAAATTCATCTCATCTCATCTCATTATCTCTAGCCGCTTTATCCTTCTACAGGGTCGCAGGCAAGCTGGAGCCTATCCCAGCTGACTACGGGCGAAAGGCGGGGTACACCCTGGACAAGTCGCCAGGTCATCACAGGGCTGACACATAGACACAGACAACCATTCACACCTACGGTCAATTTAGAGTCACCAGTTAACCTAACCTGCATGTCTTTGGACTGTGGGGGAAACCGGAGCACCCGGAGGAAACCCACGCGGACACGGGGAGAACATGCAAACTCCACACAGAAAGGCCCTCGCCGGCCCCGGGGCTCGAACCCAGGACCTTCTTGCTGTGAGGCAACAGCGCTAACCACTACACCACCGTGCCGCCCGGCAGGCAAGGTCATAAACGAAAATGCAGACAAAGGGTTGGTCGAGGCGCAAACAGTATGTCGGAGGCAAAACAAGAACGAGAAACAGGAACAAGAATCGAGAAACCAGGAAACCACAAACACGGGAAGAAAGGCTCAGTAATGCACACTTAACGTAGTTTAATACTTTGCATCACATTTGCATCAGCGCTAAACACCTAGTTCTCTAATTGAGAACAGGTGCTGGTGCTGGAGCTCACAAGCCGCACGCGCAGCCTGAGGCGCGCCTTCAGGTGCATGCACCACAGCGCACAGGACTGACAGAACCCCCTCCCAAAGAGCTCCCCCGGGAGTGAAAATCCATCATACTTGACCCCGGTGGGGGTTTGGGCTCAGGGTCTGGACACGACTTGGGTTCTTAGCTAGGAGTAGGCTTTGAAGTAGGCACCGGCTCTGGCACTGGAGTAGGCTCTGGAGTAGGCGCAGGCTTTGGCACTGGAGTGGGCCCTGATGCAGGCTCTGGAGCAGACATTGGCTCTGCCTCTGGCATGAGAGCAGACATTGGCTCCACCTCTGGCATGGGAGCAGGAACAGATGCTGGCACCGGTTCAAGCATAGATTCTGATATCGACAAGGGTTCAGGCATCAGTTCAGGTGCTGGTTCTGGCTGAGAAACCAGCTCAAAAGAGACAGCCTCCTCTGCTGTCTCTATATCAGTCACTGGAGGGAACTCTGGAGCGATGGTCTCCTCAGCTGAGTCAGCCACAGGAATGGTTGCCTTTAGGAGGCGCTTTAGAGCGACGGCCTCCTCTGCTGAGTTGCCCACTGGCATGATTGCCCCTCCCCAAAAATGTTCATGGGGTTCCTCCTTTACTACTGACTCAAAGATAAACTTGAGCATGGCAAAGAAGGTCTGAGAGTTTCGAAGGCACGGGTGTTCAACCCAAATCAGGTATTCCACCCATCTGCATGCTCGTCCAGCAATGAACGTCAGGATGAAGCTTACCCAGATGGGTTTGGGTGGCTTGGGCTCTTGGAAGTCCTCATAGAGGACCCCACACTGGATGTGGAATCCACACGGGTGATATTCTCCATCATAGGGTGTAGGAGGGTAAGCATCAGTACACTGGTGGAAATATGAGGCTAGCAGCAGGGAAACCCGGAATCGGTGTGGAATCGTGTATTGAAACACGTCTGCTACATCCATGGTATGGCAAAGTATTCTGTCAAGTATGTGAGGGAGGCAGAAGTGTTTAGTTTAATGAAGTGTGTATATATATATATATATATATATATATATATATATACAAAAAAGGCAAACAGTCCAAATCGGCAGGCAAGGTCATAAACAAGAATACGGGCAAAGGGTCGATCGAGGCGCAAACAGTATGTCAGAGGCAAAACGAGAACTAGAAACAGGAACAAGAATTGAGAAACCACAAACATGGGAAGAAAAGCTCAGTAATGCGCACTTAATGTAGCATAATACTTTGCATTGGATTTGCATCAGTGCAGTCCTTAAATAGCTAAACACCTAGTTCTCTAATTGAGAACAGGTGCGCCTTGTTCACGGCGTGCGTGCTGGAGCTCACTCGCCGCCATGCAGCCCGAGGCACGCCTTCAGGTGTACGCACCACAACGCACAGGACTGACAATTTCTGAGGTTTTTTTTCCTAATGAAATTATGACTTAATAAGCTTGGAGAATATCCAAGATTTAAAAAAATATATTAAAAAAAACCCTTTAATCTTGGAAATTCTGAGTGTTATGAAATAGACGATATTAAATGGCAATAGATGGCTATAAGTGCTGAAAGAGTTAATCGAAACACACTGGCAAATAGATCCAAAATGTTGGGCAAAAGCAGAGTCGAGAAACTGGCAATGGTCAAGCAAGGCACAGACAGTGTATTGGAGGCAAAGACAGAGGGCAAAATCCAAAATTGCAAAATAGTCAGAACCAGAAAAATAACACAATAACATAAGGGTTGGTAACATCAGACACAAGGTACAGAGCGTATACTTTGTAACGTCTGTGTGTTATTGAAAATCCTTATAAGCACGAGCTGTGAAAGTGCTCTGATCAGGAACAGGTGCATGGCAATTCATCCTAATAAGCTTGAGCACTGCACATGAGTTGCCAATGCACATGGACGTAACACTGAGGTTTTTTTCTCAGAATATTACCCCCTGGCTTAGCTTCATTTTTTAAAGCCTAAAATAGCCCTACTCTGCCATCATAATTTTGGCTTTTTTAAACGTTTTTTTGGTTAGTGAGTTTCTCTACTTTTAGCTAGCTTTTCTTAGTTATGCACATAACTGTGCATATCTCTTGCTTTCTTACTACTTTTTCCCTTACTATTATTGTCTTATGTGCTTTCCATTTTTTATAGCTCAGGACCAAATGGCTGGGGTTGGTGTGAACATCTGTGATGACCTCATCAGCTTAGAGGTGACTTTGGCCAACGTTCCCAACCTTACACTCATCGATCTGCCTGGTATTGCCCGGGTGGCAGTCAAAGGCCAACCAGAGAACATCGGAGTTCAAGTAAGGCAAAATAGTCAAATTTGGGTCATCAGGCACAATGGCCAGGCCTCCCTAACTGACATATTTTATGAGGGATTAACTCATCTCATCTCATTATCTCTAGCCGCTTTATCCTGTTCTACAGGGTCGCAGGCAAGCTGGAGCCTATCCCAGCTGACTACAGGCGAAAGGCGGAGTACACCCTGGACAAGTCGCCAGGTCATCACAGGGCTGACACATACAGTTGTGCTCATAAGTTTACATACCCTGGCAGAATTTTTGCTTTCTTGGCCTTTTTTCAGAGAATATGAATGATAACACAAAAACTTTTTTCCCCACTCATGGTTAGTGGTTGGGTGAAGCCATTTATTGATAAACAACTGTTTTCTATTTTTAAATCATAATGACAACAAAAAACATCCAAATGACCCTGATCAAAAGTTTACACACCCCAGTTCTTAATACCGTGTATTGCCCCCTCTAACATCAATAACAGCCTGAAGTCTTTTGTGGTAGTTGTGGATGAGGCTCTTTATTTTCTCAGATGGTAAAGCTGCCCATTCTTCTTGGCAAAAAGCCTCCAGTTCCTCTAAATTCCTGGGCTGTCTTGCATGAACTGCGCGCTTGAGATCTCCCCGGAGTGGCTCAATGATATTGTGGTCAGGAGACTGAAATGGCCACTCCAGAACTTTCACTTTGTTCTGCTGTAGCCAATGACAGGTCGACGTGGCCTTGTGTTTTGGATCATTGTCATGTTGGAATGTCCAAGTACGTCCCATGCGCAGCTTCCGGGCTGATGAGTGCAAATTTGCCTCCAGTATTTGTTGATAACGTGCTGCATTCATCTTTCCTTCAACTTTGACCAAGTTTCCTGTGCCTTTGGAGCTCACACATCCCCAAAACATCAGCAATCCACCTCCGTGCTTTACAGTAGAAATGGTGTTCCTTTCATCATAGGCCTTGTTGACACCTCTCCAAATGTAACGTTTATGGTTGTGGCCAAAAAGTTCAATTTTGGTCTCATCACTTCAAATTACCTTGTTCCAGAAGTTTTGAGACTTGTCTCTGTGCTGTTTGGCGTAAATTTTTGTTGGTCTACTTGACCGGGGTTTGGTTTTAACAGAACCCCTGATTTTCCATTTGTTAATCACAGTTTGAACACTGCTGACTGGCATTATCAATTCCGTGGATATCTTTTTGTATCCCTTTCCTGTTTTATACAGTTCAACTACCTTTTCCCGTAGATCCGTTGACAATTCTTTTGCTTTCCCCATGACTCAGAATCCAGAACCATCAGTGGCTGGATGAAAGATGCAAGAGTCTGTCTGGATCCCAGAAACTCACTCAGCTTTTATGCACACACACTGATTACAAGCAAACAGATCACAGGTGAGGATGTTACCTTTAGTAGCCATTCAAACCCATTTGTGTCAACTTCTGTGCATGTTATCAGGCCAAAATCACTAGGGTATGTGAACTTTTGATCAGGGTCATTTGGGTAGTTTCTGTTGTCATTATGATTTAAAAAGAGAAAACACAGTCGTTTGACAATAAATGGTTTCACCCAACCACTAAGCATGAGTGGAAAAGATGTTTTTGTGTTATCATTCATATTCTCTGAAAAATGGTCAAAGAATCATAGATTCTGCCAGGGTATGTAAACTTATGAGCACAACTGTAGACAAAGACAACCATTCACACTCATGGTCAATTTAGAGTCACCAGTTAACCTAACCTGCATGTCTTTGGGGGAAACCGGAGCACCCGGAGGAAACCCACGCGGACAACATGCAAACTCCACACAGAAAGGCCCTTGCCGGCCACGGGGCTCAAACCCGGACCTTCTTGCTGTGAGGTGACAGCACTAACCACTACACCACCGTGCCACCCTGAGGGATTAACTAATAAATATTTTTAAAATGTGGTATTCTTAATAAATATGCCACTATTATAACATGGTACACCCTGATAAAACATAAAAATTAACCATTGTTGTATTGAGCTGTAATATCAGCACATTAATGACTTTCATTCAGATTAAGAGGCTGATCCAAAAGTTCATCACCAAGCAAGAAACCATCAACCTGGTGGTTGTGCCATGTAATGTGGACATCGCCACCACTGAAGCACTAAAGATGGCACAGGACGTTGATCCAAACGGCGAGAGAACCCTTGGTCTGTGCAGTCTTTACATTAATATATCATTTTAATTTACAGCAAACTACAAAACTTGTGGGTGTTTTTTCTTGTTCATCTTCTTCTTTTCCTATGCCACATGCAGTCGATGTCTTCCATGAACTTCTTTGCGTGTGTTGATTATAAAAGGCATCCTAACAAAGCCTGACCTAGTGGATAAAGGCACGGAGGAGACAGTAGTGTCCATCATCCATAATGAGATCATTTACCTCACTAAAGGCTACATGATTGTCAGGTGCCGAGGGCAGAAGGAGATCATGGACCGCGTCTCTCTGCAAGAAGCCACCGATAAGGAGAAGGACTTCTTTAAAGACCACCCACATTTCAGGTGCACATTTTATTCATATTTGGGACAGTTCTGTCTTTAGAGTTGTCATTTAAAAATGTTTTAAAATCAAACATTTGAATTTGGGATTGAAATTCCTTTAGGGCATTCAAGGAGCAGTATGTAAAAAGTTAAATCTTATGATAAGATTATTAAACATATTAGCTAGTACAAGGGGCCATAGCGATCACTAAACCAGAAAAAAATTGCATTTTATAAAAAGCTGAGTTTAAAATATGAATAATATTTTCCACAGTGTGCTGTATGACGAAGGCATGACCACCATTCCTAAACTAGCTGAGAAACTCACACTTGAACTCGTCCTTCATATCGAGGTAAAGAAAGCATTGTTTCAAGATCCTGTGATTGCATGCAAGGAAAACCCTTGCTTTTAGTAGGTATATCAGGCGCTCGCTGGCCGTGGTGTGAAAATTCTGCATGCAGACGCTCATCTAAGTTTACAAACCTGTCAGCGCTTAACTCTTGAATATTTTCTATTGTGAATACTATAATTAAAAAGTTTATAATTTCTGCTTTCCAAAGAAATTTATCTTGTTAAGATCTGTTCAGTACTTTGGGAGTAACGGCAGGTTGAAGTTGGTACAACAGAGTGCACTCTCTGCTCGCATGACGTCGGGAAACTGCCGGTACTTTTTGAGTCACGGGAAA
This sequence comes from Neoarius graeffei, assembly GCF_027579695.1. Classification (NCBI taxonomy): domain Eukaryota; kingdom Metazoa; phylum Chordata; class Actinopteri; order Siluriformes; family Ariidae; genus Neoarius; species Neoarius graeffei. The sequence goes on along the minus strand of NC_083580.1, from coordinate 20,626,248 downwards.
GTGGTCAGGCTCTCTCTCTTCTGATCGGTTTCCGACTGGATTACTCATGAATATCAGTCAGATAACTTTTATAGGGATGTTCTCTAGCTCTCACTGTTTCTGATGAAGTATTCAGCAAAATTTTCTGTCTGCTAGTTTTGATGTTATGATTCATAGGAGACTTTGAAGTGAGTTTTCATAGCTTTACCTACTTATTTTTTTTCAAATCAAACTGATTCATGTCAATAACTAACTACAGTGGTGCTTGAAAGTTTGTGAACCCTTTAGAATTTCCTATATTTCTGCATAAATATGACCTAAAACATCATCAGATTTTCACACAAGTCCTAAAAGTAGTGTAAGATTGTATGTGTGTTCTCGTGCATAGCTGTACTGAACTTATGACCCTTTCACACCCTGGTAAACGTGCATAATCGCGAGAACATACTCTTTTATTTTCTCTGTACCTTCTAGTTTCGCTGAAACCACATTCCTGGTTCCTCCTGTTCTAGGGGGTGTATGGTCTGCTCTTTCATGTATAATAAAAACGACTCCTTATCTGGCGAGTTGACCTTGTGCCCCCGAGCCCCTTACTTATCTTGTCACGCAAGCTTCTGATGTATATAAACCCTGCTCTCTGTGTGTATCACTGAGCAGTGCCTGAATAAACCAGATTGATTTAACTCGTGTGGTTTGTTTCAACCCTGCTCCAGAGCGCTCTTACGTCAACGCATCTGAACTGAGACAGACACAGGTTCTAACAATTTGGTGACCCCGACGTGATACTCTCAATCAGGTAAGACATGTTTGATTGACTACCTGGTTGGCAGTAGTTTCGTAGTGTCCTACGGAGGACAGTTTTCCCTGGTTCGAGTCCAGGAAGAGCGCGCTATACAAATTTGTACTATATTTGTTGTCTGTTCCTCTTCAGATCCGTTTGTTGTCATTGTACGATGGGAAGCTCGTTCCCTAAGCCTGCGCCAGGGGAAACCCCGGCCGAATGGATGACTAGGTGCGGTTTCGCTTATTATGTTTCTCCCTGGCTCGATAATTTGGCAGGTTGGACCGAGGCCAACCCTCAAATTCCTTCATATCCTCGTCAAGGTACATTCGATCCTGGTTATCTTGCATCGGCCCATCGCATGATTTATGAGGGATTAGGGGACCCCGGATGGGATCGCCCGTATATGCGGGAGGGTTACGCTAAGTGGTATGACATGAAGAAGATTTGGGATAATTTTAAACAGGCTTATACTCCCCGTTCAGTCCTGAAATCCATCCCGAAGCCTCGGGCTGCACCTGTCACCAAGGAAACGGAGGAGGCGGCGCTAGGAAAATCCAAATCTCATTCTGCTCCTCCAGCCTCGTTAGATAGTAAACCTCCACCTTATAGTAAGGCTGGAAAAATTACTGGTAAATCGCCGTCAGCTGCAAAAACGATTCCTAAAATTTATCCGTCCCTGGCTGCTGTGTCTGCGTGCCCCCCCCCCACGGTTGACAGAGGGCAGCGTCCCGGAGGGATAAAGGGTGCGCCTGCATCAGCCAAGAACGGCAAAGACGAAGAAAGTAGTGACGATACCGATGATGACACTGATGATGACGATTGGGATAATCCCGATGATGTGGGACCAGACGCCGGCTCGCGTCCTTATCCGCCACAAAACGCTGCTTGTGTATGGGTTGCAAAGCGCAGTGGTATTGATATAACTCCTCCGTCCCCGTCGGCTCTTAAGGACATCATCTCGCTTCTTCCGTCACCCGATAAGCCCTTGCTTTTTGTTGATCAGTTAATTAATGTTTCTCGTAACTGTCAGCTAACGGGAGCCGACTACCGGTTTATTCTGCAAAATAAATTAGGAGGCGCATACGATGAGACGGCCCTGTTAGAAAACGTACAGGTCCTCCGCCCCGTCAATGATCAAGCTGAAAATATTAAGGAAGAGTATGAAGGGGATGACGGTCGCCCGCGTCGGCGCACCGTGACTACCTTCTTTTGGAAGGACACGCCGAACGCACTGCAGCAGCTTCGTGAGCAATTGACGCGATACCTGCTCGCCTTAAAACAAGCAAATAGAGACCTGTCACAGGTCACTAATTGCAAACAGGAGCGTTCTGAGCTGACGTCGGCTTTCTGGAAGCGCTTTGGGGAAGTTTGGCAACATTTGGGAGGTCTTGAACTTGATTTGGCAAACCCGAACCCAATGTTCTTGTCCACCTTTCTGTCTAATTGTCGCCCCGAAATACAGAGCGTTTTAAAACATCACTGGAGTGACCGGAATAATCTGGTCCTCCGTCAGGCCGGGGAGCGGGTGCGCACGCTGGAGAGCGATGGTCTTTTAGACTGTAAAACGAATAAAGCATGTTTATCCGTCGTGCCGGGCGGACGAGCGGAGGGACGACAGGAGAGGGGTCGCCGAACGGGACCGCGCGGCGGGGGAGGGAGGAGAAATGGAAAGTGCCACTATTGTGGAAAAGAGGGGCACTGGATAAGAGAATGTCATGCGAAACAGCGAGATGAGCAGGAACGCGAGAAACCCGTCATGCGCGCCGGTTCAAGCCCCACAGGGCAGAGAGATCCTGCCCGCCCATAGGGCTGCCCTCAGAGCGATGAAACCCCGACCGTTGCTATGTTAAATCTTTTATTCAGCTCCCCTCTTAACGAAGATCTTCCCACTATTGTTTTATGCCTGGCAGGGACTGAATATCCTTTTTTACTCGACACCGGGGCTACCATGTCCTCAGTGGGGAGGGAATATGCGGGTCCTTTATCTACACGGTCTGTAAGCTCTGTGGGAATAGAAGGGGTTCCTTTCCATTCCAGTTGCACGCCCCCCCTTTCTGTTACTTGTGCCCTTGATCCTTTACTGAAGTTTTCTCACTCCTTTGTTTGCATGCCTGATTGCCCTTTTAACCTGCTTGGACGGGACCTCATGAGCCTCCTAGGGCTCTCTATTTCTTTTAATGGCTCACACATGGTTGTTGACATACCAGACGAAACCTCGTCGGCTGCTCTTGCCCTCACCTCTCTTTCTCTTCCCCATAACCTTCTCAATGCTGCTTGTGCCGTTACCTGCCTCACACCCTCTCTTTCTGATCTCCCAGCTTCTCTTTGGGCGGAACATAAGGACGAGGTGGGCTTTGTTAACTGTACCCCTTACGAGGCGGTCATTAAACACTCTTCGCCAGTATATGTAAAACAGTACCCCCTTTCCCCAGCTAAACTGTCTGGCATTGATGATGTTCTGTGTTCTCTCCTAGAGCAAGGTGTGGTTGTTCCCTGTGTCAGCCCTTATAACACTCCAGTGAACCCGGTGCAGAAGCCCAACGGCACGTGGCGTTTCACCCAGGATTTGCGTAAGATTAATGAGTTAATTATCCCAGTCGCCCCATTAGTTCCAGACGTTCCCTCTCTTATGGCCTCGATTCCGTGTGAACATGCGTTTTTCTCTGTAATTGATCTCTGTTCTGCCTTTTTCAGCGTCCCTGTGGGCCACGACACGCAGCCCCTGTTCGCTTTTACGCACAGGGGAAAGCAGTACACATGGACCAGGTTACCCCAAGGATATGTCGATTCCCCCGCGGTTTTTACAGCCGTAGTGAGGGACGCCTTGGCCGGTTTGTGCCTCCCCTCGGGCTCCTCCGTGCTCCAATACGCGGATGATCTTCTGGTAACGGCGGAGGACGAGGACCTTTGCGCTAAAGCCACACTCGCTCTCCTCTCTCTTCTGGCGCAAGAAGGTTTCAAGGTCTCACGAACTAAGCTTCAGTTCTGCCTCCCCAATGTTCGATATCTGGGTCACGATCTCTCCCAGGGCTCCCGCAGGCTCAGCCCCGAGCGTGTGCAGGTCATCCTAGACACTCAGGTGCCTGCCACCAAACACGCCCTCATGGCTTTTCTGGGACTTATCAATTACTGCCGCCAGTGGATTCCTGACTGTTCCACCTATGACAAGTGTCTGCGCTCTGCAATTCTGCACTCGGACCCTTTGACTCAGCCCCTGGTGTGGTCTGATGAGATGCTGACGGCCTTCAGGGCCTTGAAACAGGCTTTATGCTCGGCCCCTGCTCTCGGACTTCCGAATTACCGTTTGCCGTTTCATTTATATGTGTGCAACCAGCAGGGAACTGCGTCTGGGGTTTTGGCGCAGGAGCACGGGGGGGGTATGCGGCCTTGTGCGTTCCTCTCTAAAACTCTTGATTCTGTGGCACAGGGCCTCCCTGCTTGCCTCAGGGCGGTGGCTGCATGTGCTGTCATGGTCACGGACGCTGAACGGCTGGTTTTGTCTCACCCGCTCGTTCTCCACACCTCACATGATGTAGTGCACGTTTTAAAGAACCTCAGTACCCAGCATTTATCTGCGCAGCGTCGCTCTGGATACGAGTCTATTCTTTTGGCCACCGAAAACCTTACTGTTAAGCCCTCCTCCTCTTTTGATTCTCTCGCGCACGCGCTTCAGCGCCTCCTCAATTCACAGGATGATTTTCTTCCTTCTGAAACACACGACTGCATTTCTAGCATTCTTTTCGAGACAAGTATCCGCCCCGACTTACGCTCCACCCCGTTACTTTCAGGTGATTCGCTGTTTGTGGACGGCTCGTGCTCACGCCCCTCTGACGGCGTTTTCGTGTGTGGTTATTCTGTGTGCCGCCTTCCTGATGAAACTGTTGAAGCTTTTTCTCTTCCTTTCTCCTCGGCTCAGGCTGCCGAACTATACGCTCTAACCCGTGCATGTGTTATTGCCCAGGACACAGACGTCACTATCTACACTGATTCACGTTACGCTTTCGGCGTTGCTCACGACTTTGGTCGGATTTGGGCTTCGCGTGGGTTCACCACTGCAGACGGTAAGCCCATTTCTCATTCTTCGCTTGTTACTGATTTAATCACCGCCTGTCTTCTCCCGCGCTCTTTAGCCATTGTTAAGACTCGTGCTCATTGTATTGGGGACTCTTTTGAGATCAGGGGAAACTCTCTCGCCGATCGCATTGCCAAAGCCGCGGCTGCCTCCGGTGTTTTTCCGCCTTCGCTTACTCTCTCCCTGGTCTCATCCAGTCGCATGATTAGTGCCGTTCTTCCGGACATTGACTTGATCTCCCTCCAGGCCTCCGCTTCGGCCTCAGACAACCATTTCTGGGACTCATGCGGCGCGCAGCCGTCTGACGGCGTTCGGATCGATGCTCAGGGTCGCCTCTGTTTGCCTAGACATTGCACTCCATTTCTCGTCCGCGAGTTTCATGGTCCCACTCACCGCGGACGAAGGGGGGTAGTGGAGGATTTATCCAAAATATTTTGCATCGACAAAATACACACCGATGTACATCACATTCTAGACAGATGTTTAACGTGCGCACAGAATAATCCATCTAAACCAGGCGCGGTACATCAGCACCTTCCCATACCTGACACGCCGTTCCAGGAATGGCAGATTGACTTTACTCACATGCCAAAACAGGGCCCCTTTAAGTATCTTTTGGTCATGGTCGACAAATTTTCACGATGGGTGGAGGCTTTCCCTTGCGGGAAAGAAGACGCTCGCACGGCGGTAAACAAATTGACGCAAGAAATCATTCCGCGTTATGGTCTCCCGGTAGGGATAGACTCTGACAAAGGTACGCCGTTCACCTCTAAGGTGACACAAGAACTGTGTAAAGACTTAAAAATCCTTTGGCGATTCCACATCCCGTACCATCCACAATCCTCCGGCATTGTGGAGCGCGCAAATAGAACAATCAAGGGTAAGCTGCGCAAGGCAATGCAAGAAACCGGCACTAAAAACTGGGTACAAATTTTACCCTTAGTCCTCGCTGACATGCGAATGACCGCTCAAGTGGCCCTCGACAACCTGTCTCCGTATGAGCTCGTGATGGGCCGGCCTTTTCCTACACCCTGGCGCAGAGGTATGCAGGCTATAGGAACGAGTGATCTTGATGTACATCTCAGTGAGTACGCCGTGGGTCTCATGCGGGTGTTGGATGAGTACTGGACGAGACTAAATTCCAAAAAGCCTCCCATTCCTGAGGCACCCACTCACCCCTTTGAGGTAGGGGATAAAGTGTTGGTAAAGAAATTTGCGAAATTAGGCGCTCCTTTGGAGGAACCGCCCTACAGTGAACCCACGGATGTGCTCGCTGTAACTCGAACGGCTGTACTAACTGACCTTTTTCCACAGTGGATTCATGCCAGTCGAATAAAGAAGGCTCCAATGTAATAGAAATCTATATTGTTGATGCTTAACAGGTTTTTGTGTTTCAGAAAGTTGCTGTGACAATAGCTGACGGCCTTTTCAGGGATCCCCTTTCCAGCATCCGGAGTGATCCGGTTTCGGCTGATCTACAAAGAGGGGATGGTCGGTGCGTCCCGCAGACTTCTGAACTGAGGAATCTGGAAGACACGTGAGCCTGGGCTACCTTCAACTATCTACATCCTGTGGACACAGAAAGAACAAAGTCAGTGACCAGTATGACTTTCCTTCTGGTATTGGTCTTAGTGCTTGGAGCAGGGAATCCCGCTCAAGCCAGCCACGAGGACAACGTTTTTTGGCAATTTGCCAACTGGACTGCTAAACAACATACTAATGAATCATGTTATGTCTGTCATTTAATGCCTGTGAGCTCAGCATCTGTGTCTCTCGCTCCTAGGTCGCAGAACGGCTCGTTTGGCGCCTTACAACAGTTAGCTCGCTCATGTTTAACTTTGGTGTGTCTGGGAGGGTATACAGTTAATCAAACACACACTCATTCCGAATTCTCTAACCACTCGCAGGTAAAAGGCTTGCACAATTGTCACAAGAACACGTTGAATAACCTAACTGATTGCTTAAAATCTATACGAACGATGCGGAAGTTTTGGATTCCAGAAATGTTTCGACCTCAAGGGTTCTCGGCTCAGGTACCACCAAAATTTGTGTTCCCAGTGTGTGTAGAACGACAGGGAAATACGAACTTTTCATTAGGTTGCTGTATGGATAGGATCTACAATATGATGGTTGCGCACTCTGGTTACACCCCTATGTCTGCCAATACATTAGAGTCTAAACTGTAGTTATACTCTGTAAACAAAGTATAAAAGAGGGGATTGTAAGATTGTGTGTGTTCTCGTGCATAGCTGTCCTGAGCTTTATGACCCTTTCACACCCTGGTAAACGTGCATAATCGCGAGAACATACTCTTTTATTTTCTCTGTACCTTCTAGTTTCGCTGAAACCACATTCCTGGTTCCTCCTGTTCTAGGGGGTGTATGGTCTGCTCTTTCATGTATAATAAAAACGACTCCTTATCTGGCGAGTTGACCTTGTGCCCCCGAGCCCCTTACTTATCTTGTCACGCAAGCTTCTGATGTATATAAACCCTGCTCTCTGTGTGTATCACTGAGCAGTGCCTGAATAAACCAGATTGATTTAACTCGTGTGGTTTGCTTTAACCCTGCTCCAGAGCGCTCTTACGTCAACGCATCTGAACTGAGACAGACACAGGTTCTAACAAGTAGATAAAGAGAGCTAAGTTAAACAAATGAGACAAAAATATTATACTTGGCCATTTATTTATTGAGGAAAATTATCTAATATTACATATCTGTGAGTGGCAAAAGTATGTGAACCTCTAGGATTAGCAGTTAATTTGAAGGTGAAATTAGAGTCAGGTGTTTTCAATCAATGGGATGACAATCAGGTGTGAGTGGGCACCCTGTTTTATTTAAAGAACAGGGCTCTATCAAAGTCTGATCTTCACAACGCGTTTGTGAAAGTGTATCATGGCACGAACAAAGGAGGTTTCTGAAGGCCTCGGAAAAGCGTTGTTGATGCTCATCAGGCTGGAAAAGGTTGCAAAACCATCTCTAAAGAGTTTGGACTCCACCAATCCACAGTCAGACAGATTGTGTACAAATGGAGGAAATTCAAGACCATTGTTACCCTCCCCAGGAGTGGTCGACCAACAAAGATCACTTCAAGAGCAAGGCGTGTAATAGTCGGCGAGGTCACAAAGGACCCCAGGTGAACTTCTAAGCAACTGAAGGCCTCTCTCACATTGGCTAATGTTAATGTTCATGAGTCCACCATCAGGAGAACACTGAACAACAATGGTGTGCATGGCAGGGTTGCAAGGAGAGAGCCAGTGCTCTCCAAAAAGAACATTGCTGCTTGTCTGCAGTTTGCTAAAGATCACGTGGACAAGCCAGAAGGCTATTGGAAAAATGTTTTGTGGACGGATGAGACCAAAATACACGGGCGCAAATAGAGGGGGGGACGGGGGGGATTCGTTCCACCCAGATTTAAATTCACCTCGTTCGGTCCCCCCCACTCATAGGGAGGAAAAAACGTCTATGCTGTCTTTCTTTGCATAAGGCAAACCTCACGGAAAAATCAAAAGACTAATTACCATTCGGTTTATTGAGGTGCACAGCAGTACAGACATAGTTGCAACTGCGCAGACTGCACAGGTTGCGAGCTCGAGCTTGGTTGCTATGGTTACTCACAAGTTTGACAGGCATATCAGGGACAGCGCCTCCTAGTTCAGGACCCCAACACGGCATGATGGTGCCAAAAGGCAGAAAACGATTGCATCGTTTTTTCAAAAAAAAAAACGACTGTAAGTAAACTGTGCCTTACTTTATCATATCACCTTGCAATTTTTTGATAGTCTGTTCAAAGTAATGTCGTAGTGAAAGTAAAATCGTACGGAGTAGAGATGCCTTTCTGGTAGCCTCCTTCTTTCAGTGGTAGCCTGTAGATACAGTGCTCAGAAGGCAGTTTTAATGTTTAATCTGGCGTTCCCTGCCATAATTTCAGCGAGCATATTGTTTCATAAGGAAACTTTGTGAAGAGTTGTTGACTGACTGACGCTCACGCAACACACAGGCATAGTTAGAAAGTCAGGATGCACTGGTTTACACTTTACACACACACACGTAGCCCAGCCTCTCGCTATGGTTAACAGTTGGAACTTAGCGGTTTTAAAACTAGCTTTGCAGTTTTGCAATTTCTGTGCGTGATGATAATGTGTAAACTTTGGATTTCCATAGGCTATGTTAAAATGTTATCATTGCCCTGGCCTGCAGGTAGTTCCTGGTGATGGCAGTGAGGGAGGTGAAATAACATGAATACACACTACCGTTCAAAAGTTTGGGGTCACCCAGACAATTTTGTGTTTTCCATGAAAAGTCACACTTTTATTTACCACCATAAGTTGTAAAATGAATAGAAAGTATAGTCAAGACATTTTTCTGGCCATTTTGAGCATTTAATCGACCCCACAAATGTGATGCTCCAGAAACTCAATCTGCTCAAAGGAAGGTCAGTTTTATAGCTTCTCTAAAGAGCCAAACTGTTTTCAGCTGTGCTAACATGATTGTACAAGGGTTTTCTAATCATCCATTAGCCTTCTGAGGCAATGAGCAAACACATTGTACCATTAGAACACTGGAGTGATACAGTAGTTGCTGGAAATGTGCCTCTATACACCTATGGAGATATTGCACCAAAAACCAGACATTTGCAGCTAGAATAGTCATTTACCACATTAGCAATGTATAGAGTGTATTTCTGATTAGTTTAAAGTTATCTTCATTGAAAAGAACAGTGCTTTTCTTTCAAAAATAAGGACATTTCAAAGTGACCCCAAACTTTTGAACGGTAGTGTGTGTATATATATATATATATATATATATATATATATATATATATATATATATACAGTGGGGCAAAAAAGTATTTAGTCAGCCACCAATTGTGCAAGTTCTCCCACTTAAAAAGATGAGAGAGGCCTGTGATTTTTGTCATACGTACACTTCAACTATGAGAGACAGAATGGGGGGAAAGAATCCAGGAAATCACATTGTAGGATTTTTAATGAATTAATTGGTAAATTCCTCGGTAAAATAAGTATTTGGTCACCTACAAACAAGCAAGATTTCTGGCTCTCACAGACCTGTAACTTCTTCCTTAAGAGGCTCCTCTGTCCTCCACTCGTTACCTGTATTAATGGCACCTGTTTGAACTCGTTATCAGTATAAAAGACACCTGTCCACAACCTCAAACAGTTACACTCCAAACTCCACTATGGCCAAGACCAAAGAGCTGTCAAAGGACACCAGAAACAAAATTGTAGACCTGCACCAGGCTGGGAAGACTGAATCTGCAATAGGTAAGCAGCTTGGTGTGAAGAAATCAACTGTAGGAGCAATTATTAGAAAATGGAAGACATACAAGACCACTGATAATCTCCCTCGATCTGGGGCTCCATGCAAGATCTCACCCCGTGGGGTCAAAATGATCACAAGAACGGTGAGCAAAAATCCCAGAACCACATGGGGGGACCTAATGAATGACCTGCAGAGAGCTGAGACCAAAGTAACAAAGGCTACCATCAGTAACACACTACACCGCCAGGGACTCAAATCCTGTAGTGCCAGACGTGTCCCCCTGCTTAAGCCAGTACATGTCCAGGCCCATCTGAAGTTTGCTAGAGAGCATTTGGATGATCCAGAAGAGGATTGGGAGAATGGTCAGATGAAACCAAAATAGAACTTTTTGGTAAAAACTCAACTTATTGTGTTTGGAGGAGAAAGAATGCTGAGTTGCATCCAAAGAACACCATACCTACTGTGAAGCATGGGGGTGGAAACATCATGCTTTGGGGCTGTTTTTCTGCAAAGGGACCAGGACGACTGATCCGTGTAAAGGAAAGAATGAATGGGGCCATGTATCGTGAGCTTTTGAGTGAAAACCTCCTTCCATCAGCAAGGGCATTGAAGATGAAACGTGGCTGGGTCTTTCAGCATGACAATGATCCCAGACACACCGCCCGGGCAACGAAGGAGTAGCTTCGTAAGAAGCATTTCAAGGTCCTGGAGTGGCCTAGCCAGTCTCCAGATCTCAACCCCATAGAAAATCTTTGGAGGGAGTTGAAAGTCCGTGTTGCCCAGCGACAGCCCCAAAACATCACTGCTCTAGAGGAGATCTGCATGGAGGAATGGGCCAAAATACCAGCAACAGTGTGTGAAAACCTTGTGAAGACTTATAGAAAACGTTTGACCTCTGTCATTGCCAACAAAGGGTATATAGCAAAGTATTGAGATGAACTTTTGTTATTGACCAAATACTTATTTTCCACCATAATTTGCAAATAAATTATTTAAAAATTAGACAATGTGATTTTCTGGATTTTTTTTCTCTCATTTTGTCTATCATAGTTGAGGTATACCTATGATGAAAATCACAGGCCTCTCTCATCTTTTTAAGTGGGAGAACTTGCACAATTGGTGACTGACTAAATTCTTTTTTGCCCCACTGTATATATATATATATATATATATATATATATATATATATATATATATATATATATATATATAATATATATATATATATATATATATATATATATATATATGTGTGTATATATATATATATATATATATATATATGTGTGTGTGTATATATATATATATATATATATATATATATATATATATATATATATATATATATATACACTACTGTTCAAAAGTTTGGAAAGTTTTATATATATATATATATATACACAAAATGGAATCATTTGCTGACAGCTCAGTCCCCCCCAGTTCAAAAATCCTATCTGCGCCCCTGCCAAAATAGAACTCTTTGGTTTAAATGAGAAGTGTTATGTTTGGAGAAAGGGAAACACTGCATTCCAGCATAAGAACCTTATCCCATTTGTGAAACATGGTGGTGGTAGTATCATGGTTTGGGCCTGTTTTGCTGCATCTGGGCCAGGACAGCTTGCCATCATTGATGGAACAATGAATTCTGAATTATACCAGTGAATTCTAAAGGAAAATGTCAGGACATCTGTCCATGAATTGAATCTCAAGAGAAGGTGGGTCATGCAGCAAGACAACGACCCTAAGCACACAAGTGGTTCTACTAAAGAATGGTTAAAGAAGAATAAAGTTAATGTTTTGGAATGGCCAAGTCAAAGTCCTGACCTTGACCTTAATCCAATTGAAATGTTGTGGAAGGACCTGAAGCGAGCAGTTCATGTGAGGAAACCCACCAACATCCCAGAGTTGAAGCTGTTCTGTACAGCGGAATGGGCTAAAATTCCTCCAAGCCGGTGTGCAGGACTGATCAACAGTTACCAGAAACGTTTAGTTGCAGTTATTGCTGCACAAGGGGGTCACACCAGATACTGAAAGCAAAGGTTCACATACTTTTGCCCCTCACAAATATGTAATATTGGATCATTTTCCTCAATAAATAAATGACCAAGTTTAATATTTTTGTCTCATTTGTTTAGCTGGGTTCTCTTTATCAACTTTTAGGACTTGTGTGAAAATCTGATGAAGTTTCAGTTCATATTTATGCAGAAATATAGAAAATTCTAAAGGGTTCACAAACTTTCAAGCACCATTGTATGTGTCTGCCAATTTCCATGTAAATATCTTGAAAAATAAAGTTATTAAGAAAAAAATTTTGATCTCATTCATAAATTAGGTCCATTTTGGACCATGTTATCCTGTTACAGAATATTATGTTAGTTTTCTAAAAATTAAGCCATTTTTTCAGTCTTTGATTTGTAATATCTCAAGAATGGATAAATATATTTTAATTCTGTAAAAAGTATGTTCTGCATTCATTTCTGAACTCAGTGAGAGCAGTTTCAATCAATTTGGATTGAATTTGAATTTTCACCTGATGTGCCTACTTGTAGTAAAATCCTTACTCACAGTAAAGTGTGTGTGTGTGTGTGTGTTTTGTTTAGCGGTCCCTTCCACAACTAGAGAAGCAGATTGAAATGAAGTTGGCTGAAACTCAGGCTGATTTGGATCGCTACGGCTCAGGGCCTCCTACAGAGCCAGGAGAGAGGTTATATTTCCTGATTGATGTGAGTGATACACACAATCAAAATAAATCTCAACAGTTCCTAAACTTTGAAATAATGTAATTCATCATCATTAAAATGATTAGTGCATTTTAATCATAAGTGATCATTAATATAATGTTTCAAAAATCAACTTACAAATTGTTAAATGATGGAAACTATGCACTGCTACATACACTAACCACAGTCCAAAATTCAGACCCACTTAGTTGAATTTAACATGCCCCTGTTGATCTTTTCAAATAAATGTTTACCAGAACAGCTAATCTTTCCTGGTAACCATCATAATGGGCCTGTGGATTTATATTATGTGAAACTGAGAAGACAAGAAAGCAAACAAATTTGGTTGAACTTTATATTTGAGCATCTTTGTTTTATTAAGATCTTTGTTTTTGTGGTGTTTAATAGAAAATCACAGCCTTCACTCAGGATGCCATCAACCTGACAACTGGAGAGGCTCTGAAGAGCGTGTCACATGTCAACATCTTTCCAAGTCTGAGGAAGCAGTTTGTTCACTGGAAGGTTCAACTAGACAAGTCAGGACTGACATGTAAGTAGGGGTGTGATGATATATTAAAGTGATAAAAATGAATTTCATAAACTGTGATGTTATCAACAGTATAATTTTCCATTTTCAAAAAAAAAGATGAGTGTTGAGAGAGCATAGAATGGAGCACACTGCGTCATTTATTTTTATCCTGAATACTTTGTTGAATTGTGTAGTTAACAAGAAAATTGAGAAGGAAATGAAGGACTATGAGGAAAAATACAGAGGTAGAGAACTCCCAGGATTCATCAACTATAAGACCTTCGAGGGGATAGTGAAGGACCAGATCAAGCAGCTGGAGGAACCTGCCATCAGCAAACTAAAGGAAGTCTCAGGTATATGGCAGGAACTAGTTTGAAGTTAAATGTTTGGAACCTTATCTTAGGCTTTGTATTTTTTGTCTGCATTGTGTGTGTTGTGGTCTTGGCATTGGGATAACACACCGTCGTTGCCTAGATTTGTTCAAAATGTTTTGTGTATATAAAGGATATAATCTGGAAATACATATGCAACTTATCACATGGTGAAGTAGAGAAACACCACTGTTCCATCATTTTTCCACAGATCTCACATAAATGTATCATTCCCACTCTGGGTTGTCTTTTGTGTTTATATCAACTTTTACTACAGGACTTTGTATTTACAGAGATTTCCCAAACTGTCTTTAGATCTCATTCGAAAGGGCTTCATCCAATTGGCTCTACACAGCTTCCTGGGCTTCCCCAATCTCCTCAAAATGGCAAAGGTATGGCCAACAAATGTTACAATCTCTGCCTATGATCTCTTGACCATGAGCACCAGATGACAATATATGATAAACATTAAGCAATATATCATGTTCAGGCATATCATGGTTTGATGGTTCTTTGTTCTTCCAGACCATGATCGAGAACATAAAGCAGGTGAAGGAGTCGGAAGCTGAATTGATGTTGAGGACTCAGTTTAAGATGGAGCTGATCATCTACACCCAAGACAGCATGTATAAAAATAGCCTGCATATGCTGAAAAATAAGGAGGAAGAAGAACAGAGGCAACAATTTGGTGTGGCTTTCCCTCCTTCTCATAGTTTATATGATCACTTAGATGATGAAGCCACTCTAGAAGAACTGATGCGCCACCTGAAGTCCTACTACAACGTAAGTGTTCTTGCAAATAACAACATGAGAAAGATTCTAAACCTCACACTACTCTGAATACCCTAATTTAAAGCCTTGCTATCTCTCATTTGCAGTGATGGGAATAACGGCGTTAGAAATAAACGGCGTTACTTTTTTTAGTAACGAGTAATCTAACTAATTACTTTTTACATCGTTATAACGCCGTTCCCGTTACTTACAATAAAATGCTATGCGTTACTTTATTAAAGCTGTTCTCATCTGGCACGCTGCTCATTCAGCCTTTCTTTCCTCTGCTTTAGTGTGGGGCGGGGAGACACGAGACAACGGCACAGTAAGCCAATCAGAGTAGATTTGGACAGCATACGTAGGTAGGCCACGCCTACTGCACTACTGCGCGCTCTTTCAATCGGAAGACACAGCGATGGCGAGCGGTCAGCCCAGCACTGCGCTTTCACATTGGAAATACAGCCATTACTTTTCATTACTTGAAATAAAAGGCAAGAGTGTTTACGTGCAATGCACATTATGTTGAGGAACAAAGCGTTTGTCCTCGTCAGTGGCCAGTAATTACACTCAAAAAAAACCCCATTGGATTTACTTAACCGAGTTATGGCAACCGGTCCAACGAAACTGTGTTAATTTAGATGTATTGAATACAGTTGTGTTGAAAAACTCAACAAAACTGTATTCAATACATCTAAATTAACACAGTTTCGTTGGACCGGTTGCCATAACTCGGTTAAGTAAATCCAATGTTTGGGGTTTTTTTGAGTGTAGTAACAATTTTAATAACTACAAAAATATATTACATTTGATAGATGTCTTATCTCACACTGTCCCACAAAAATATTAATATAGTGTAGATAACATTACTAATTGGTTCTGTTAAGTGTCCATTTCAGTCATTAAACACATTTAACATTCACTTTTATTATGATTACACTAATTGAATTTGATTTTTTTTTTGAGGGGAACAAAATGTAACGGAATAATTACTTTCCCTGGTAATTAGTTACTTTTATGACAAAGTAACTCCGTTACTAACTCAGTTACTTTTTGGGAAAAGTAACTAGTAACTATAACTAATTACTTTTTGAAAGTAACGTGCCCAACACTGCTCATTTGCTATAGGTCAGCATTTTGACATGAACATTCCTTCAGCCATATTACTGCGAGTGCTGAATTATTATTTAATAAATATGTAAACTGCAAATTGTAATCAATAAAAGTTTGTCAAATCATGCAAGATAAGCAAATAAACTAAATGTAGGTGTAGCAGTTTTAATGTTTGGGCAATAAGAAAAAGGGAGACAGGTGTCACAGTGCAGGTGCATTTTAATTTTTATCTCCAAATTCATTTTTCAGTGACCTTGCTGCACACTCAATCATACACACACAAGCACAGTGCTTGGTAACTCATTTCTCTCTCTCTCTGGTTAATGGCCATCTAGAAGACGCACAGAGACACATATTAATAGATAGCCATCAATTAGACACAGATGTAACTCATCCCATGTTTCCTGCTGGTTCAACCGGACTCCTTGCTGTTCACAGCTGATGCTTGACCAAGCCCTTGCTGCCATATAACCCCATGGCCTATGTATCTGCGCATTGGCATCCTTCATATGGTGAAGCCACTGGACCAACACTTTGGTCTGTAAAACAAAAGGGAGAGAAAAGTCAAGTGAATGCAACAGCGGGCCCCCACATAAAACTGCTTTAACCTGAGCAAAAGCTCATTTGTTCGGCTCTGTCCACTGGACCGGATCTGGTGCCCCCCTTTTAGTGAGGTCAGTCAGAGGGCTGGTGGCGTCCAAACAATTAGGCACAAACCACCTATAACAGCCAACCAGCCCTAGGAACTGCCTCACCCCCTTTTTGATCTTAGGACTCGGGCAGGCTGCACTTGCTGCAATCTTATCAATTTGGGGATACACCTGCCCATGACCCAAGTGGAAACCCAGATACCATACTTCCACCCACCCAACTGCACACTTTTTTCAGTTTGCCATGAGTCCTGCACACCTCAGCAATTTCAGGACAGCCCTCGGATGTTATAAATGCCGCTGCCAGTCATTACTATAAATCATGATGTCGTCTAAATAGGCAGTAGCATACACACTGTAGGGATGGAGGATTCTGTCCATGAGATGCTGAAATGTCACTGGGGCCCCAAACAACCCAAATGGAAGTGTGACAAACTGATGTAACCCAAATGGAGTGGAAAAAGCTGTTTTTTTGTTTGTTTTTGTTTTTTGTGGGTTAATGGAGTCAAGGGAATCTGCCAGTGTCCAGTGTTGAATAAAAGTGACATGCGCCTAACAGATCGAGCAGTTCATCAGTGTGGGCATCAGATATGTGTCAAATTTAGACACTGTGTTTGACTTTTCAATAGTCTACACAAACCAGACTGTCACGTTGGTCTTGGGAACCAAAACAACAGGGCTGCTCCAGTTGCTGTGCGAGTCCTCAATTACCCCCATGTCAAGCATTGCCTTGAGTTCATCCCAAACCACATTTTTTTGTGCATGGGGGCCAATACGGTCAGCTGCGTGTCACCACCACTGGGGGAGTCTCTATGTGGTGCTCTATGAGGTTACTGCAACTGGGAAGGGCTGAAAGCACATTGCAGAATTCCTCCTGCAACCTGATAGCTTGTGCTGTCTGTGATGGTGAGTGGTGGTTTCCACAGGGGACTAGGGTGAATTGGGCCACACTTTTTGGACTTACCTCTGGTCCCAGCTCTGCCCTTTTGGGAACTACCTTCATCAGAGCCACAGGGACCTCCTCTCTCCATTTCAATTTCAGGAGATTGAGGTGGTAAATTTGACATGCATTACCCCTATCCATGCGCCTGACCTCATAGTCAACTTCTCCATCCAGTTCACCATGTGACCTCAAAGGGCCCTTGCTCCTTGAGTAATTTTAAGCTTGATGTGGGCAGTAAAATGAGTTCTTTATCTTCCAGTGAAAATTTCCTTAGCCTTGTCCCTCTGTTGTACAAATGGGATTGACGTTCTTGCACCTGTAGCAAATTCTCATTGGTTATGTGACTCAGTGCATGGAGTTTTGCTCTCGGGTCAAGCACGTATTGAAATTCATTTTTGCATTGAGAAGGTCCCTCCTCTCAATTTTCTCTAATGACGTCCAAGACACTATGAGGCTTGCACCCATACAGTAATTCAAACAGGGAAAACCTGGTGGAGGCTTGTCAGCCTCATGCAATGCAAACAACAGAGGGTCTAGCCACTTATGTTTCTAACATCCCTCTAAATGAACTTATGAATCGCACTGTTCAGCGTTTGATTAAATCATTCGACCAGCCTGTCCATTGCAGATGGTAAACACTAGTACGAATCAATTTAATCCCTAATATTTGTCCAGTTCATGTAGTGTACATGACATGAAAGTAGTGCCTTGATCAGTCAGGATTTCTTACAGAATCCTGACTCGGGAGATAATGCAAAAGAGTGCCTCTGCAACCCTATGTGCGGAGATATTGCAAAAAGGCACTGCTTCCGGTTATTGTGTTGCTTAATCCACTATGACTAACACACAGCAATAATCTTGTGCAGATTGATCTAATGGCCTGACAAGATCCATCACAATTCTCTCAAAGGGGATATTGATTAATGGTAATGGACGCAATGGGGCCTTTGGTGTGGCTGCTGGATTTACCAGCTGGCATTCATGACAAGCTGCGCACCACCTGCAGACACTGGCATGAATCCCTGGCCAATAGAAGTGGACCATGAGGCAATTTAGCATTTTATCCTGATCTAAATGCTCAGCCATCGGATTATGATGGAATACAAGTTCCCTATAGCTATTTGGGCCAACAACTGTGTTGTATCTTCTTTCATCTGAGTGTCTTGTGTCACTCAGTGTTGCCCATCCTTAAAGTATACATGCAGAGCCATGGCCTCACTTTCGTTTATAAATGCCTTGAGACCTCAAGAATGGCACAGGAATAGTTTTAAGCGTTAACAATAGATCTAATATAGTAATTTTTATGATTAAAAAGTGATTTATATAGGTAGCGGTCTGAGTGAATGACCTTGACATCCATAACGTCACAGCAGGAAGTTTTTCGGTCTCATTGCCATTTCTGCTATACTAAAATACAGAGCTGACCGCAACTCCGATCCTCCATTTTGAGCTAATTTATCACCATGCCACGTAGATGTGTTGCTGCACCTGCCAGCAACACAACAGAAGGTGGATTTATGTTGCATTCATGGTCCAAGAATGTTCAAACTGCAAAGATTTGGACATGTTTTGCGAAAAGTTCACGGGCACATTGGGTGCCTATGAAGTGGTCTCTCCTCTGCTCTGCACATTTTACTGAGGACTCATACGAAACCTCTGATCTGTTGAGGAGCGTTGGCTATAAGCCCATATTGAAAGAGGGTGCAGTATCAACAATTAAAGAAAACTACAAGAAAAGGAAAGTATTTATTTAATTTATTTTTTTTTATAACCCGGAGTGAGCCGAGGGTTGTTGCTAAAGTCCGGGACAGAATGGGACATATCGCTCGAGCAGTGACCTCCCCGTGGTTGTTGCTAAAACCGGTGACGTCCTGTTCCACCCGGGTTTTAGTAATTGCCTGAGCCGAGCAGTAATGGCGGAGTACTCAGTATGGACAAAATAGAGAATGAGTGGAGCAGCCGTCTTATTTCTAAACTGGATATTGCTGCCATCTCGCCCTTATGTGGAAGAAGTGAATGAACGGAGAAGTGAAAGAACAACTGATAGTCAGATTGTTTCAAAACAATCGGCCACAAGATTGGCCTTCAAGAAGCGAGAACACAGACGGGTAAGCTCCGACTCTCACTGGGATAAAAAACAAAACAAAAACATGTTGTTTACTTGCATTTAGATTAATACATGTAACTTGTATTGTGCATTTAAGTTACCGGTATAAGATTATTTAATTTGCTTCAGAATGTCTCATCTCATCATCTATAGCCGCTTTATCCTTCTACAGGGTTGCAGGCAAGCTGGAGCCTATCCCAGCTGACTACGGGCGAAAGGCAGGGTACACCCTGGACAAGTCGCCAGGTCATCACAGGGCTGACACATAGACACAGACAACCATTCACACTCACGGTCAATTTAGAGTCACCAGTTAACCTAACCTGCATGTCTTTGGACTGTGGGGGAAACCGGAGCACCCGGAGGAAACCCACGCGGACAACATGCAAACTCCACACAGAAAGGCCCTCGCCGGCCCCGGGGCTCGAACCCAGGACCTTCTTGCTGTGAGGCGACAGCGCTAACCACTACACCACCGTGCCGCCCTGCTTCAGAATGTGATTGTCTCATTTCATCTGATTATTTAATTAGCCTTTTATGTTTTATCAGTGAAAATGCATGCATGTACATACATGTTGCATAAGTTATAACACCTATCCTGTTTTAATGAGAGTCAATGCAGTCAATGCAGTCTTAGTTGAGCAAGTTGGTAACGGTATTTCTTACTTTCACCATAAATTTTTATTTATATGACTTTGGTCTATAGCTGTAAAAGGCCTCGGCCTTAAAACCGGTTACCGCTGTGATGTCATGCACTCAGGCATGGCTAGCTCAGCGGGGCAGCTTAAATGCCAACTTTGTGGTTAATTTTCTTCTCATCTCATTATCTCCAGCTGCTTTATCCTGTTCTACAGGGTCGCAGGCAAGCTGGAGCCTATCCCAGCTGACTACGGGCGAAAGCTGGGGTGCACCCTGGACAAGTCGCCAGGTCATCACAAGGCTGATACATGGACACAGACAACCATTCACACTCACACCTACGGTCAATTTAGAGTCACCAGTTAACCTAACCTGCATGTCTTTGGACTGTGGGGGAAACCGGAGCACCCGGAGGAAACCCACGCGGCCACAGGGAGAACATGCAAACTCCACACAGAAAGGCCCTTGCCGGCCATGGGGCTCGAACCCGGACCTTCTTGCTGTGAGGCGACAGCGCTAACCACTACATCACCATGCCACGGTTGATTTTAACTTTCAAAAATATATTTTTTTATTCCCATTTATGCAGCATACAAGTCAAGGATGGAGATACTATCCACTCAGAAATGTATTTAAAAATAAAGGTTCTGCCTACAGTATCTGCTTTTATAATAGAGAAATACGGGTAGGACAGCGCAATGTTAGGCTGGAGGTTTTGACCATCAATTACTCTCACTTGGTCAAAAGCTTGCCTCACAGTCTTGTTGTCTGCTCCAGTAGGAAACCTGGGAGGGAATTCCCAAGAGAGAAGGGAGGTGCAGGGCCCTCCCCACTCTCCGTGTCATCATGATGTGGTGCTGACGTGGACAATGCTGGGACCACCTCCCCAGCCACAGGATTCCCCCATGATGTGTTACTGCAAGACACATCCACGACTAACTGTTTTGTTAATGTTCTAAACCCAAGCCAATCTGTCCCCAGGAGAACCACTAACTGCCGCCTCCACACTATGTTTTTCCACCCTGGAAATGAATAGTGATTGGCATTAATGGATATTTGTGAACTTCCCAGTGTACACACCTCACCTTCACCAATCGTGCATTTCCTAGTGCCCAGTATTGAACCAGGCTTTGATGCATGAAGGTCTGATTAGAACCAGAATCCATCAAAGCTTGATGTGTACCCTTTGGATACTCAGAGTACATTCCTGCTTGATTGGGGGAAGCCCATGGCATGTCAGGAATGTGAATCAGAATCCCCACATCTTTGAAAAAGTGCTGAATCCAGGAAATCCCAGCCTTCCTGCCGCACCAACAGACCTGCCCGGACTTGCTCCTGATTTTGGTGGGCATGGATGGGTCCATCTGTGGAGAGAGAGAGAGAGAGGAGGTTAGCATCAGTATAGAGATCAAGGGAGAACTGGTTGAGAAAACACGGAGAGAGACACAATTTCAGGGAACCAGTTTCAGGAGAATTGGCCCCCATTTCCACAGGGCTGGGGTAGGGGAGGGGTGAGGAGAGAGCGAGAGAAAGAGAAGCTGCCAGAGCATCTGCTCCCATAAATGGCATCAGGTGATCTTCTGCCAGCTGGACCACCTCCTCCAATGACAGTGCATGGTGATTCACACAGTGTTTTGCGTGGCAGTTGTGCGATGAATTGCTTCACTGTCACTTGATTGATGGTGTCCTTGATCTCCTACTCGCTTGCCAGCAACCACCATGCTCAGACATCTTGGAGCTGTTGTGCGAAAGCAAACGGGTAGCCGACTTTGCCATATGCCAGCATGCGAATACACTGACAGTGTTCTTCTGGGATGTGGCTGACCCACTGCAGTATAGCCTGCTTCAGGTCCAAGTACTCCAGCATGCTGGTGATCGGTAGCTGCCAAGCCACGAGCTGGACTTTCCCTGACAGGAGCGGCAAAGGGCGGGCCATCCACTGTGAAGTTGGCCACAAGCTCACCTTGGCGACATGTTCAAACAGCTTGACAAAAGCTTCTGGGTTGTCCTGCGGCCCCATCTTGATCAGCTAGATGGGAATTCTGGACGCAAGAGCGACCGCTGGAATACCCACTGGCTGAACCAGACTCCTCTACATCTGCTGGTCCTCCAACTGAGCCTCGAGCAGCCCCTGGAAGCGGTGCCCCTGATCGACAGACAGCGTGAAAGGTCTTGGTGCTGGCACTGGAGGTTGCTGGTGAGGGCCTGGAGGAGCTCGCTGACTGGTTCAGACTCTATGGGGGCATTTGTTCATCACTCCTGGGTTTTGGCACTAGTGTAGCAACTTTAACAAATATGTAAACTGCAAATTGTAATTAATAAAAGTTTGTCAAATCATGTAAGATAAGCAAATGAAAACTAAATGTAGGTGTAGTACTTTTAATGTTTGGGCAATAAGGAACAGGGAGACAGGTGTCACAGTGCAGGTGTGTTTTTATTTTTATCTCTAATTTCACTTTTTAGTGACCTTGCTGCACACTCACTCTCACACACAAACAGTGCTTGGTAACTCCGCTCGCTCGCTCGCTCTCTGGTTACTGGCCGTCTAGAAGACACAGAGACACGTTAATAGACAGCCAGCAATAAGACACAGGTGTAACTCATCCCATGTTACCTACTGGTTCAATCTGACTCCTTGCCATTCACAGCCGACGCTCGACCACATCATTGCTGCCACAGTAGGCTTCAGGTTTTATCATCAGTCACATTGTCCAATCTCAATCATATTTAGATCATATGTCTGGCTATCCAGGTGATTATTAATATAAAAACAGGTCATAAGATACAAATGAGAATATTCAACTATTGACTAAATCCTGTACCCTGTCTCATGCATGCAGACTGGAAACTGTTAATATACTCACCGAAACTGGACAGTTCAAGATTGTTTGGGGGGGAAAAAAACAAACAAAAAAACCCAGGAAAAGTTAAACTGTCTAGTTTCTTTGAGTGGAACCCAGTGTGGTCTTCTCCTGTAGTAGCCCATTCACTTCGAGGTTTGATGTTTTGTGCCTTCTGAGATGCTTTTCTGCTCAGCACAGTTGTGAAGAACTTTATTTATCACACATACACTTGTGAAATTCCTCTCTGCATTTAACCCATCTGAAGCAGTGAACACATGCACAATGAGCACACACACATACCCAGAGCAGTAGGCAGCCATGCTAACAGCACCCAGGGAGCAGTTGGGGGGTTAGGTGCCTTGCTCAAGGGCACCTCAGCCTAAAGCCGCCCTGTGTTAACCTAACCTGCATGTCTTTGAACTGTGGAGGAAACCGGAGCACCCAGAGAAAACCCACACAGACACAAGGAGAACATGCAAACTCCACACAGAAAGGCCCCTGTCAGCCGCTGGGCTTGAGCCCAGAACCTTCTTGCTGTGAGGCAACAGTACAAACCACTGTACCACCACCATAGCCTTCCTATCAGCTTGAAACAGTCTCACCCTTCTCCTCTGACATCTCTCAGCAACATAGCAGAAGTGCCACTCACTGGATGTTTATACCCCATTCAGGGTCAACTTGTGTTTGTGAAAGTCCCAGAAGATTAGTTGTTTCTGAAATGTTCAAACCAGCCTCTCTGGCACCAGCAATCAACAACTATGCCATGAACAAAGTTACTGAGATCATATTTTTTTCCCCATTCTGATATTTGATGTGAACATGAACTGAAGTGCTTGACCTGTATCTGCATGATTTTGTACGTACACTGTGTTGCTGCCACATGGTTGCCTGATTGGGTAACTGTATGAAACAGCAGGGGTGCAGGTGTTCCTAATAAAGCAACCAATGATGTTATGTTATTCTCAGTTCTTATTCCTGAACGACTCTGTAAGATCTTGATTGTCTACATTTGTGGAATTAAATTTTTCTTAATTAAACGTGTTTAGATTGCGAGTAAGCGCCTGGCTGACCAACTGCCACTGGTGATCAGGTACCTGCTGCTGCAGGAGTCAGCAGTGCAGCTGCAGAGAGAAATGCTACAGCTCATACAGGACAAAAACAACATGGAGCTCCTGCTGAAAGAAGATCATGATATCGGCAACAAACGCAGCAACCTGGAAAGCCGCCAGAAGCGTCTAATGAAGGCCCGCAACTACCTGGTCAAGTTTTAGACCCAATCATGAAGTCAAATATAGTGTCTATTTTTGGTAAATTATCATTTAAAGGTGGTGTAAATCTGTCAAATGCATGAAATGGTAAATTATTTAAAATATTCACATTTCTTTTAAAGATTTTTTTTACCTTTATTGGATAGGACAGTGTAGAGACAGGAAATGTGCAGGAGAGAGATCAGGAAATGACCTTGGGTTAGAATTGAACCCAGGTCCCCGAATTTATGGTATAGCGCCTTAGCCACCTGAGCTATGATGCCCCAAAATATTCACATTTCTGATTGGTTCATATAGCTGTTGAAAATCCCTCTGTTGTGTTTTATTTGCTTCCAAAGAAACACAATCCAAGTGTCTGTTAAAGGAATTTCTTTCTATACTGCATTGAGTCTTACAAACATACCTGTTGCCCTGGACTACAACATCCAACATACACCTCACCACTCAGTCACCTGATTTACATGCACCTGTTCACAATCTCACCTCACACTAGATTAGGGCTTTAGTTTTTGTAGTTTCTGTGCAAAGTAAACTCTCTGTGAGCATTGTTCTGGCTTTACCAAGCCTTTTGATTTTGTACCGTTTGCATGGATTCTTGGATTTTGCTCTTTACCATTGCCTTTGATATTCTTTTTGTACCTCACCTGTACCTTGCCTGCCTATTGATTCTGCTTTTGTCTCAGTTTTTGGATTTGTCTGCCTGATTGCCTAAATAAAAATTTTCTAAACTGCACTTACAACCATCGGTCACCTGCTTACCTGACAGTTTACTTCATAGGAGAGTAGAGCAGGCTTTCTCTACACAGGGCTGTCTCTTAGGAGAACAGCAGCAATGTCTGAGTGAACTTGATGCATGTATTGCCCAGCTTACCAACGCTGTGTCATAGCACTCCTAGCTCTCCCTGTATAAGTAATGACTCCCAACGCACTGATTCCCTAGCCTGACAAGTTCACAGAGTTCTCGCACGTCTGAGTGTAAAGGATTTCTGCTGCAGTGGTCCTTGTTTTTTGCTGCACAGGTGGGGACCACAGACCAACAAAGAATCACCCAGTTTGAACCTTCTCACCAGGGAAGTGCTAAAGTGGGAAAAGGTTGGCAAACCTACATCCTCAAATGATCAATTCATTGAACTTTTTCATAGTCTTTAATCATAACCCAGATGGGGTTGAGGTTGGTGTATAGTTGCTCATGGTCAAGCAAAAGAAGAAACGTGTTGCAGAGTATGCTCTTGAGCTAGAAGTGGTTGGAATGAAACTGCCTCAAAATTTGCTTTCTGCCAAGATCTAAATCATGAGATACTCAACGAGCTGGTATGTCATGACAACCAAACCTCCATCGATTCACTAATTGATATGTCTGTCCAACTTGCCAACCTGCTCAGAAACTGACCCTCACTGCATATGCCTCCCAAGCATGGAACCCATGCAGATTTCATGAGCCAAGCTGAGCCTCTCCGAACATGAGTGAAGGCATAGGGTGAGGTGGTATTTCTACAATCCTAATTCCAAAAAAGTTGGGATGCTGTGTAAACTGTAAATAAAGACAGAATGTGATAATTTACAAATCATGGAAATGCTATATTTAATTGAAAATAGTACAAAGACAACATATCATATATTGAAACTGAGAAATTTTGTTTTTTGAGAAATATATGCTCATTTTGAATTTGATGTCAGCAACATCTTTCAGAAAAGTTGGGACAGGGGTGTGTTTACCACTGTGTTGCATCATCTCTACTGTTAACAACACTCTGTAAATGTTTGGGAACTGAGGAGATCATCTGCTGTAGTTTTGAAAGAGAAATGTTGTCCCATTCTTGCCTGATATATAATTTCAGATGCTCAACAGTTCAGGGTCTCTTTTGTCGTATTTTGCGCTTCATAATGCGCCAAATGTTTTAAAAGGGAGACAGGTCTGGACTGCAGCAGGCCAGTTTAGCACCCAGACTCTTTTACTACGGAGCCATGTAGTTTTAATATGTGCAGAAAGCGGTTTGGCGTTGTCTTGCTGAAAGAAGGAAGGCCTTCCCTTGTGAGGGAATTTTTAATGGATGAACATTATTATTCTCTGTGTTTCTGTGTGTTGAGCTCAAGTGGCCTATACTGAGAAAGGTGTTTTTTCCTATGTTGTAATCGCTTTTCTGTGGCCTTGGTGGTAATGAGCAGGGTGCTTGAGTTCATCCTAGCTTGCATCTTCTCATGATGTAACCACCATTCCTGGCCTTGGTGGTGATAAGCAGGGTGCCTGAGTTCTCATAACTACGCATCCGCCCGCACGCCAGGTGCACGCTCTAACAAAGCTTCATAGAAAATCTTGAGCCAATCACGTGAAGATGCAAGCAGTAAGCAAATGCCTTTAGAGTATAATAGATAGCAGCCACTAAAACACAACTCAGAGAGAGTGCGCGTACTCTCGGCATCATCAGAAGTGATGTCTTCTTCTATTCTTCTCTTTCCTTTCCTATTTTATATCTTTATATGATCTACTATAATAAATGACTGAAAAGACAACTGTTAAGCGTTCTGAAGTGTTTATTAGAAATTTCCATTACAATTTGGCGTCCCCTGGGTGGGCCCTATGCGTCTGATCCTCGGACGACGGAACACTCCCAAGGCTACGGTGCGGAGCTGAGAACTCGGATGAGAGACCAGACCGTCAGGGCTCACCGAACCAGTAAGTGATAACTTTGCATTCTTGTGTAAAGAAATTAGTGGAAACAGTATTTAAAGAATGATACAAGAAATGGACAGAGATTTGTCCTAGTATTTAAAAATGATATAAGAGATGGACAGAAGTTTGTCTGAGCCCAGGAGGACTGCTAAGCTGTGGTACCATCAATATGTTTGCAGAAAACGGATAAAACACAATTTTGAGACAATAAACTGCGAGTAGTTTATTGGGTTGTGTAAGAGAATTATCCGCCCAAGTGACGACTGGGTAACGGCTCACCTACTTGAGCGAAGGAAGTATGGGTGCGTGTCTCGACGGACTCACGTTCAGCGATTCGTAACTGGGAAAGAACTGAATCTTGCTCCCTTTGTTCTGTGTGAACAACTGGCCCGTCGGAGGAACGGGATAGAGAGGTTCGATCACGAAGTTGCAAAGACACACCGGTGTGCACGCAAAATATTGATGAATTAACAGAGTACTGTCCTCCTCCAAATTCTGAAACAGAGAAACAGATTTGTACACATGCGCGAGTTGTCTTTGAGGTTGTTGTGTTAAATGATGCCTACTTTAGCTTAAGGCAAATGTCAGATAAATTGTTTACTAATAAGAACACACCTAAAGGATTATTGTGTCGCATTTTTGGACATAGTCCAACCTGTTCTTCTTGTGATCCTAAAAAAAAAAAAAACTCAGCCGCTGTTGTCATAACCTATTGATATAACAGTGTACAATGAGGAACAGAAACAGTAAGTTAGGGAAAGAAAAGAAAAAGCAAGTAAGTGTGAAGCTACATGTGCTATAATAAGAATTGGCTGTTCCTATGACAGCCCAAACATCCAGTTTATGAAAACCTCGTATGGCGAGGATTATTTGGCACAGTTTGATATATGGGTAAAGGACTTAGGATTCCCTGGAAAGGGCAGTTTTAGTCCCAGGCAGATAGGACAGTTAGAAGAAAAGTTGAAACAGAAGGAAAAAGAAGAGTCTGCAGATAATGTTAAGTTCTTAGGGGACTGGAGGGCGTTTTCTGCATGGAAAGAAGAAACACTTAAGAGAGAGTACAAAAGAGAGAAACGACAGGCAGGGCTCTCACCCTCTTCTCAGTGTTTGAAATTTCAGATGGACCCTGACCTGGAGTCTGCCCCAACACCCCGACACACACTGCCTCCTCAGCAAGGCGGAACATCATTCCCACAAGCACTTCACCCACAGAAAGGAGGAGAAGTCAAGACAAAGAAAAAAAAAAGAACCTGAGCCTCTGGAATCTCTCCCAGCCTACCAGCTGCCTCCAGCATCAGCGCCTCCCCTCGCGTCTCCATCACACATGAGATCCGGTCTTACATATGGCGATGGAAAAGATACTCTCCTGGACCTGACCACGTGCTCACCAGTGGGTCCACAAGGCTGTAACCTAAAGTCTGAAGTTCTTCATCTTCCAATGGTGGAAGTGGCTGGAGCTGATGGCGTGCTTTTAGTCCACAGACCCTGGATGACAGCCGATATCAAGGAAAGCATGGCTTCTCTTCCCAATGTGAGAGAGGTAGGAGGAAAGACATTTGGTAATGAGCTGTTGATATTTTGCAGAGAATTCCGACCGACCACCCATGAACTTCGCCGCCTACTCATGATCAAGATGGGTATAGATTGGAGCAAAGTTTCCAAAGATTGTCCGGAAGCTGACCAGCGAATGACTACACCAGACTGGAGCGCGGCTGGCAATAGTGAGTATAGAGATACCATCACTGCTCTCTGTGCTCATCTGGATAGTGCTTTTCCTTTGAACATAGACATGACTAAGATCAGTATGTGTAAGCAAGAAGATGGAGAAGGGGTGTCAGCATTTCTCACCCGTCTCACTGCTGTGCATGAGAAACACAGTGGCCTGACCAGACCCGCGACCCTGGCTGGAGTGGAAGGCACTCCTGAGGTCTGGGAAGCGCACCTGCGGAACAGTTTCATGAGCGGTATGGATCCAGCAGTGGCCAAGTTAGTAAAGCAGCTCTGTCTCCTGTGGGAAACCACCAGTCTCACCAAGATCGAGCAGTACGCTGTGCATGCAGAAAAGCTGCTGAAAGAGAAGGAGAAGACAAAGTAGACACAAAGAGACCAAGATCTACACGCTGCCACTCTCACTCTTTTCCAGACTGTTCAGCCTGGAGAAAAAGGAACAAGAGGAGGAAGAGGTCGAAGTAGGGGCCGAGACAGGACAACCTGGAGTGACTCGTCCTGGATAAAAGGTGCAACCTGCTACAACTGCAATCAAAAGGGACACATTGCTCGAAATTGTCTCCACAGTAACAGGCAGAAGCCCCGTGAGGAGTACAGCAAAGCAGACTGATGGGCAGACTCCGGGAACGGGCCCCACACAGAGAACAGGGGAGGTAACACACACACACCTGATGATACACATACACATAGACAGGAGCATTCACATAACATTAAACACATTAGTAGCAGCACCTGCATGCAACAGCAAGACTACACAGAAACGCCCGATACACCAGTCCAGATAGATACACCTGAAGTTGCATTAAGTTTGTTAAAATACACAACTACTCCCTTTTCTAAACTCCCTTGTATGCCCCTCACTGTGTGTGGGCATGTGTTAACCTTTTTAGTAGATTCTGGAGCAGCACACTCAGTGATACAACATGGGGTACTTCCAGTAGACCCACCGCTCAGCTCAAATTCTATTCAGACAGTGGGCATCTCAGGACGACCTGTAACCGAAACTTTCTCAGTCAACCTCCCATGTAAAAGCGAGGGAGGAATAGTTACGTCCCACTCATTCCTCATCTCACATACATGTCCAGTAAATTTGTTAGCACATGATTTAATGTGCAAATTAGAAGTAAATCTCACATCCACTCCAGATGGACTAACTATTGAAGTAAGTGAAATGTGCGGTGTGCAGTATGGGTTTGGAAGCCCCCTGTATGTGTATGTCTGGCGGCTCTGCTCAGATCAGCTCACACAAACTCCAAAACACCTTGTACAGCTCTCACGCTTGAACACCTCATCAGTTGACACAGATTATATGAAAGAGGAATATTTACATTGCACAGCACATGTTCACCAAGGGCAAAATGTAGAGTTTGAAAAGACTTGGTTTGCAGACCCCCACACACGTGAAAGATTGACCCTCAAAACTACATATTGGTCTAAACATTATTGTGCTGTGCAGGTCCATTTCACTTGTTGTCCAAACAGCTGCATCATTGCTCATCGCAGTGTTCTCAAACATGTTATACGTGGCCTCGTGTCAGAGGACTTTGAGGTCGGCTGCTGCCAACATGATTTCTTTGACATCATTGATTCTATACCCCATGTCTCATTAGCAAAACCGCGAGCCGCCCATTGGAAAGACGTGGGGAAATGGGTCAGGAAGTGTGCAGTCAATGGCAATGAATGGTCCCAAACAGAGGACCCTAGTGTGTTGTTTTGTCAAAGGCTTGGGGTCTACAAACAAAGTCATGCTATGTGTGTGTATGTTAAGCGCAGCGTAATATTAGCCACTGATGACCGGGATCCTGGGGACCCTGGCCATAGTGGCCTGTTTGTCTCTGTTTCCACAGGCATAACTCCAGCAGAGGTGCACCCCAAATTGGCGGGAGTTCCAAATTCCGTTTGGGCAAAGGGTAAACATGATGTGGGCCTAATAAAGAATGCTGAACCAGTGGTGATCACCCCCAAATCAGATTTCAGTCCTAAACAGACCCAGTACCCACTCAAACCAGAAGCAATTGCAGGTATAAAACCGGTCTTTGATTCGTTGCTGAAGGCAGATGTAATTGTCCCTTGCCAGGACTCTCCAGTGCGCACTCCTATTTTTCCAGTTAAGAAGGAAGAAAACCGTCCCAGCCCGATAAGTGGAGGTTTGTCCAAGATCTGCAAGCAGTCAATGCTGCAGCTGTCCCGCACATGCCTGACGTCCCTAAAGAGCGCTCTGCAGACCACACCCACTCTGGGACTGCCTGACCCCAATAAACCATTTGTTCAAACTGTCAATGAAAAGAAGGGTTTTATGACCTCTGTTCTTTTGCAGAAACACGGGGATAGGTTGAGACCTGTAGCTTACTTCTCCAGCAGGCTGGATCCAGTGGCGGCTGGACTTCCTGTTTGCCTGCGTGCAGTTGCTGCAGCTGAAAAGGCGGTAACTGCCTCCAGAAATATTGTGGGGTATTCTAACCTCACCCTTTTGGTCCCACATGCTGTCTCCCTGCTTCTGTTGGAGAAAAAGACGTCACATTTGTCAGCACAGAGATGGTTGAAGTATAACACAGTCATACTTGATATGCCTAACATCATTGTGAAACGTTGTACTGTTCTGAATCCTGCCTCTCTTCTCCCTACAGAGGACGATGGAGAGCCACATGACTGTGTTGCTCTCACTAATGATTTTTGTTCCCCCAGGGCAGACATAAAGAGCGACCCTTTGGAAAATCCAGACATGATCCTCTATGTGGATGGTTCAGCCTCCAGAGACCCAGAGACGGGAAAGAACAAAGTAGGTTTTGCCATAGTCTCAGATCACGAGGTCCTCAAGGCATTGTGTCTGCCCTCAAACCTGTCAGCACAGGCCGCAGAGCTCTGTGCCCTTATCGAGACATGCAAATTGGCTGCAGGGTGATCTGTCAATATTTTTACGTACAGTAGGTACACGTTTGGCGTTGTGCACGATTTTGGCACTATTTGGAAACACAGAAATTCTCTCACTAGCACAGGATCTCCCATTGCACATCATAAACTGGTCTCTGAGTTGTTGGATGCTGTTCTACTCCCTAGAGCCATTGCTGTGTGTAAGTGTGCTGCCCATACTAACAATACTGATCTTGTGTCTCAAGGGAATGCCAGGGCGGATGCGGCAGCTAAGTGTGCAGCCTCGGCTTCCAGTTCACCCTCTAACCTTGCCTTTCCTCAGGTTTCTACCCCTTGTTTACAGCTAGCAGACCTTCAGAGCACTGCCACCCAGGACGAGAGACGAGTCTGGAAACAGGCAGGCTGTATCCTTGCAAACTCGGTCTGGGTTTGTCCCTCGGGCCATCCCTGTCTACCAAAATACATGTTCCCTTTCTATGCAAAATTGGCACATGGGCTCACCCATGTGTCAAAAGGGGGGATGGTAGCAGAAGTAACAAAGAGATGGTTCACAAAGGGGTTTTCAAATTATGCTGCAAAATTTTGCAAGCAATGCTTGATATGTGCACAACATAATGCAGGTCAAGGTATCAGACTAACTCAAGCAGCACACCCAATACCAGACAAACCATTTGATCACCTCCAAATGGACTTTATTGAACTGACACCTAGTGAAGGGAAAAGGTGTTGCCTGGTAATAGTTGACATGTTTTCAAAATGGGTAGAAGTATTCCCCACAGCTAAACAAGACTCAGAGGCGGTAGTCAAAGCACTCCTGAGAGATGTAATTCCTAGGTGGGGTATACCTAGCAAAATCTCAAGTGACAGTGGAACACCATTTGTTAATGCAGCCCTAAAGAAAATAGGAGCATTCCTAGGGATAGACCTGAAACAACATTGTGCCCATCATCCTGCCAGTGCAGGAGCAGTAGAGAGGGAAAATGGGTCCCTTAAAAATAAACTAAGCAAAGCTTGTGCAGAAACAGGGCTAGGATGAACAAAGGTCCTCCCTGTAGTACTCACACAAATGAGGATGCAAACTAGGCCTAAACATGGGTTAAGCCCATTCAAAATTCTGTTTGGACGAGTACCCAACACGGGGATAGGGCCAGCTCAAGAAACACTGCTGGACACCACACTGTGTGATGATGCAATGTTGAATTACTGTGCAACGTTGTCCTCTGCTTTGAAATCTATCCACAAACAGGTAAAAGAAGCACTTCCCAAACCCGCTGAGGGACCTCTGCACGATCTACAACCAGGGGATTGGATCGTGGTAAAGGACTTCCGATGAACCAAGTGGAACAAGCCACGGTGGAACGGCCCATTCCAGGTCCTGCTCACGACCCCAATGGCAGTGAAAGTCACAGGCAGAGTGATGTGGATCCATGCTAGCCACTGCAGGAGGGTTCCTGAACCGGCTGAGCAGGAGGAAAAGGAAGGCCTAAGTGACCAGACGCTGACTAAAGCTCATGAGGAAGAAAGGCATCACTGCATGGAACAGTGCGAGTATCACATCAATCATGCACGCACCCTCAATAGGGAAGAGTATTTCAGTGTCTAGCTGATAGATAAGTCTTAGGGTTTTGAGTTTCCTCCAAGTCCCGGTGAGGTGGGACGAGGGCTGATAGGGCGTGCCCGCCCTCTGAGCACCAATACACGTCAAGAAGGGCAAGGGTTAACATGGTAACATCACTGAGGCACTGAACAAGATGCGCAAGGTTGCTGAACAATTACGAGCAGACGAACATGGAGGAGATAAAGACAGCTGGTGGCGTTGGTTTAGTGGATGGAAGACTCTAATTCTATCCACCATACCGGTCCTGGGCTTAGTGATTGTGATGTTATGTTTGCTTCCTGTTCTCTGTCAATGTTGTATGTCTGTGTTTCAGAGGCAGCTGACAAATATCGGTTACCAGATGGTGAAAATAGACTCCGATGACTTGCCTGACTGGCCTCCAAACCCACACGAAGACTATAACCCACCATTCCATGACATCAGCACAGTTGACATGAAATTAGTCCTGACTTAAAACACTTTCATTATGATTGTTTCCTGTTCTATTATTCCTGATCTATGTATATGGCTTGCTAGCATTTATTTAAGATGTCTATGTCTTATAAAAACAGCCTTAGCATTATCCCTGTACACTCAATGACGTGTTAAGTCGAATCTCTCTGAGAACTCTTATCACTGAAACTGTGTACAGTTCTTTTCTTTCCTTTTAGCAATTTATCCTATAGGATAAAAAGGGGGGAATGTGAGGGAATTTTTAATGGATGAACATTATTATTCTCTGTGTTTCTGTGTGTTGAGCTCAAGTGGCCTATACTGAGAAAGATGTTTTTTCCTATGTTGTAATCGCTTTTCTGTGGCCTTGGTGGTAATGAGCAGGGTGCTTGAGTTCATCCTAGCTTGCATCTTCTCATGATGTAACCACCATTCCTGGCCTTGGTGGTGATAAGCAGGGTGCCTGAGTTCTCATAACTACGCATCCGCCCGCACGCCAGGTGCACGCTCTAACAAAGCTTCATAGAAAATCTTGAGCCAATCACGTGAAGATGCAAGCAGTAAGCAAATGCCTTTAGAGTATAATAGATAGCAGCCACTAAAACACAACTCAGAGAGAGTGCGCGTACTCTCGGCATCATCAGAAGTGATGTCTTCTTCTATTC
Organism: Neoarius graeffei; assembly: GCF_027579695.1. Classification (NCBI taxonomy): domain Eukaryota; kingdom Metazoa; phylum Chordata; class Actinopteri; order Siluriformes; family Ariidae; genus Neoarius; species Neoarius graeffei. The sequence goes on along the minus strand of NC_083580.1, from coordinate 20,592,195 downwards.
TTCTCTTTCCTTTCCTATTTTATATCTTTATATGATCTACTATAATAAATGACTGAAAAGACAACTGTTAAGCGTTCTGAAGTGTTTATTAGAAATTTCCATTACACCCTGAAAAAGATTTAGTCTGGATGGCAGCATATTGCTCTGAAACGTGTTTATATCTCATCTCATTATCTCTAGTCGCTTTATCCTTCTACAGGGTCGCAGGCAAGCTGGAGCCTATCCCAGCTGACTAGGGGCGAAAGGCAGGGTACACCCTGGACAAGTCGCCAGGTCATCACAGGGCTGACACATAGACACAGACAACCATTCACACCTATGGTCAATTTAGAGTCACCAGTTAACCTAACCTGCATGTCTTTGGACTGTGGAGGAAACCGGAGCACCCGGAGGAAACCCACGCAGACAACATGCAAACTCCACACAGAAAGGCCCTCGTCGGCCACGGGGCTCGAACCCGGACCTTCTTGCTGTGAGGCGACACCACTACACCATCGTGCCACCCCGTGTTTATATCATTCAGCATAAATGATGCCTTCCCAGATGTACAAGCTCCCCATGTCATGTGCACTAATGCCCCCTCATACCATCACAGATGCTGGCTTTTGAGCTGTGCACTGATAACACGCCAGATGGTCCCTCTCCTCTTTAGCCTGGAGGACATGGGGTCCATGATTTCTAAAAAGAATTTCTACTTTTGATTCATTTGACAGTTTTCCACTTCACCTCAGTCCATCGTTAAAGAGCTCGGGACCAGAGAAAGGGGCGGGGTTTCTGGATATTGTTTATATCTGGTTTTAACTTGCATTTGTGGATGCAGTAATGAACTGTTTTCACAGATGATGGTTTTCTGAAGTGTTCCTGAGCCCATACAGTGATTTCCACTCCAGACACGTGTCTGCTTTTAATGCAGTGTCTCCTGAGGGCCTGAAGATCACAGGCATCCAATGTCAGTTTTCGGCCTTGTCTCTTGCATACAGAGATTTCTCCAGATTCTCTGAATCTTTTAATGATATTATGGACCATAGATGATTGTGATCCCCAAATTCTTTGTAGATTTACATTAAGGAACGTTATTCTTAAATTGTTGCACTGTTTGCCCACGCAGTCTTTCACAGAGCGGTGAACCCTGCCCTATCTTTACTTCTGAGAGACTCCGCCTATCTGGGATGCTCTTTTTATACACAATCATCTTACTGACCTGTTGACAACTAACCAAATTAGTTTTTTAGAATTACACAACTTTTTCAGTCTTTTGTTGCCCCTGTCCCAACTTTTCTGAAACATGTTGCTGACATCAAATTCAAAATGAGCAGAAATTTTTCGAAAAACAATTAAATTTCTCGGTTCCAACATGTGATATGTTGTCTTTGTACTATTTTTAATGAAATGTAGGGTTTCCATGATTTGCAAATCTTCTCATTCTGTTTTTATTTAGATTTTACACCATGTCCCAACTTTTTTGGAATTGGGGTTGTACTTTGGGGGCTTCAAGCACATCATGTCATGTTGTCCCTCCCAACAAGGAAGCTCCAATCCCTCACCGATAGCTGAGAGAACACTGACCACATCAAGCCCACTCTCAGTGAGGCCATTTAAGTCTCTCTCACTGCTCATTCATGCTTGATGTGCAGATAAGGGTCTCAGAATCTGACTTTGTTCTTTCATCCCTGATCGACTCCTGAGCAGCTGGGAACTTCATAAACTCTGATGCTGTATGAAAATTTCACATCCCCCCCAACCACTCCAACATCCTCTAATGATCAGGGATTATTGATGGAGGTGTCATTGGAAGTGGAATCATCGCCTTAAGCACCAAGCCTCTCATGGTCCAAGTCAGAGAAATTATGAAACCACCTCCTTCTTGGTCATGTTACCATGAACATATCATCCTGGGGTTTCCATGGATGTAACAGAATGACCCTGAGATATCATGGCTGGATATTTTTGGAGGCAAATCTTGCCTCCAAAATTGTCTGGGTGTCGTCAAGCTCACTGTTGCTTCCACCTCAGTAGACAGCCCTGAAGTCACAGCCACTACAAACATTCTGGAGATTTACTGGGAGCTCATTGAAGTGTTCAGCAAAGGTAAAGCTAGTGGGGGCCCGCTGCACAGACCCTATGATTCTGCCACTGGCTCCAGCCAGGCACCTTACCCCCTCACTGTCGCATTTACCCGTTATCACTCCCAATCTATGCTGTGTCATTATTAATATTGTCCTGCTCTACTAAAATCTATGGTCATGAGCTCCTGTTGATTTCTGGGAGGATTTTAGAGTCATGTTTGTAGAACATGTTTTTTTTTTTTTTTCCAATATTGCTTCCTGGGCGGCACGGTGGTGTAGTGGTTAGCGCTGTCGCCTCACAGCAAGAAGGTCCGGGTTCGAGCCCCGTGGCCGGCGAGGGCCTTTCTGTGCGGAGTTTGCATGTTCTCCCCGTGTCCGCGTGGGTTTCCTCCGGGTGCTCCGGTTTCCCCCACAGTCCAAAGACATGCAGGTTAGGTTAACTGGTGACTCTAAATTGACCGTAGGTGTGAATGTGAGTGTGAATGGTTGTCTGTGTCTATGTGTCAGCCCTGTGATGACCTGGCGACTTGTCCAGGGTGTACCCCGCCTTTCGCCCGTAGTCAGCTGGGATAGGCTCCAGCTTGCCTGCGACCCTGTAGAAGGATAAAGCGGCTAGAGATAATGAGATGAGATGAGATGAGATATTGCTTCCTGATTAGACTATACTTACCACACACAGAGATTGTGTGAAGATAAAGAAAAAAGGAGCTTATTTTTTAACAAGCAATTGACTGCCATCAATTGACAAACCACTACCATCCAACACCTCAATATAATCTGCAACTGGACCTTTATATAGCTAATGCATGTTTACACACACCGGCCACTTTAATAGGAACTTGTTCTTGAGTCTATGATTCCTGTTCTTGGCTGGCAGGAGTGGAATACAATGTGGTCTTCTGCTGTTGTATGCTGAGATGCTTTTCTGCTTACCATGGTTATAAAGAGTAGCAAGATTGATGACATGTGCAATGATTATCTGTGAGCTTTTGTTCTGTTATTGCCGATATTTATTTTCATTCTATTTTTTCGAAAGATATATCTTTTTCAATTTTTTTTTCTCCATTACTATGCTCTGCTTCATCAAACTAATCACACGGCCACTGATGTCATCACGGTTTGCACTGGAAAAAATAGCTAATCCAGCTGGGAACCAACTTTTCAGGTTCTGAAGCAATTTATTTTTGGCTAAAATGGTTTGAATGGTTCAAAATTTACTGCATGAACCAGAATGGAACCCATTCCCTGTGGGTCAAAACGGGGTAATAGTGAAGCATGATTCATCACTCCAGAGAATGTGTTTCCACTGCTCCAGAGTCTAATGGCAGTGTGTTTTACACCACTCCAGCCAATGCTTGGCATTGTAAATGGTGATCTAAAGCTTGTGTGCAGCTACTCAGCCATGGAGACCCATTTCCTGAAGCCCCAGATGGATAGTTTTTGTGCTGATGATGCATCCAGAGGCATTTTGAAACTCTGTAATGAGTGATGCAGGTACATGTGATGATTTTTTTTTTTGCATGCTATATGCTTTAACACTTAGTGATCCTACAATGTGAGTTTGCATGATCTACCACTTTGTGGCTGAGTTATTGTTGCTCTTCCATTAAATGGAAGTAAACACTTCCCTTTCATGATAACACAGTTGACCAGCTACTTCCACTGATAAAAATTTTCATAATACATGAGTTCAATATGGTGGTGTAGTGGTTAGCGCTGTCGCCTCACAGCAAGAAGGTCCGGGTTCGAGCCCTGTGACTGACGAGAGCTTTTCTGTGCGGAATTTGCATGTTCTCCGTGTCCGCGTGGGTTTCCTCCGTGTGCTCCGGTTTCCGCCACAGTCCAAAGACATGCAGGTTAGGTTAACTGGTGACTCTAACTTGACCGTGAGTGTGAATGGTTGTCTATGTGCCAGCCTTGTGATGACCTGGCAACTTGTCCAGGGTGTACCCTGCCTTTCGCCCATAGTCAGCTGGGATAGGCTCCAGCTTGCCTGCGACCCTGTAGAACAGGATAAGGTGGCTAGAGATAATGAGATAAGTTCAATGCATGCTCACTGTCTAATTGCACAGTACAGTTATTATACTTAGGTTAGTAGCCAAAAATGGGATCAAGTGCTAATAGAGGCCCTTCAGGGCAAGAATCACACTGCTCCATGGTTACTATATGTACTAGTGATGTTTTACAAAAATGGCAATCGCCATGGTGGTGTAGTGGTTAGTGCTGTCGCCTCACAGCAAGAAGGTCAGGGTTCGAGCCCCGTGGCCAGCGAGGGCCTTTCTGTGCGGAGTTTGCATGTTCTCCCCGTGTCCACGTGGGTTTCCTCCGGGTGCTCTGGTTTCCCCCACAGTCCAAAGACATGCAGGTTAGGTTAACTGGTGACTCTAAATTGACTGTAGGTGTGAATGGTTGTCTTTGTCTATGTGTCAGCCCTGTGATGACCTGGCAACTTGTCCAGGGTGTACTCCGCCTTTTGCCCGTAGTCAGCTGGGATAGGCTCCAGCTTGCCTGCGACCCTGTAGAACAGGATAAAGCGGCTAGAGATAATGAGATGAGATGAGACCAGTAATGATCCATCCATCCATCCATCCATTATCTACATTGCTTATCCAGTCGGGGTCAAGGAGGAAGCTGGAGCCAATCCCTGTCTGACTTCAGGTGAAAGGTGGAGTGCAAAACAAATGGCCAACACTGCCATCTAGTTTTTAGTGGGGAATAAGTCAACAGAAATAAGTTCTACAACTTTCATTTAAAAATGCATTAGATAAGATTTCTTAACATTTGTCAAGTTTTTGTCTTAATTAGTTCAGTAGGTGGACCATAATAACATTTGAATTATTTTCTTTTTATTTTTTACTCTTTCAGCCTGCCCATTTAAGGTTAAGGTTCTTTTTGTCATTTCAACCATATACGGTACACTTGGTACAGTACACAGTTAAAATGAAACAACGTTTATCCAGGACCATGGTGCTACATTAAGCATCACAGGACTACAATCTAAACATAACAGGACTACAATCTAAACATTACAGGACTACAGTCTACAACACACAAAGTGCAAGAGTGCAAGGAGTGCAACACTGCAGACAATAAACAACACAAACAACATAAAGTGTAGAGTTGAGTGTGCATATTGAGGTAGTATAAAAAAGGAATAAATAAATAAATGTATTAATTTATTAATAAACCTTGTGTGTGAGAGACATATAAACATTGTAAAGCAATAGTGCATTATTGTCCACTGTCCAAAGATTGCAGTGTGAGTGGTGTGTTCAGCAGTCAGTGAGTACCAGTCCAGTCCCTCAGAATTGAGGAGTCTGATGGCATGAGGGAAGAAACTGTTACAGAGTCTGGCTGTGAAGGCCCAAATGCTTCAGTACCTTTTTCCAGACTGCAGGAGGGTGAAGAGATTGTGTGAGGGGTGCATGGGGTCGGCCACAATGCTGGTGGCTTTCCGAATGCAGCGTGTGGTGTAAATGTCCGTGTAAATGGTGTAAGAGCTTGATTCAATTATTTTTGCCATTTCTAGTAATGCTTATGTTTATAATCTAATCTTTCTTTCAAGTCCAATGACAGACTAACCAGCGATGGATGATGAGCATAGAAAAAGAGGTGCTGTGTGAAGGAACCTCCTTTGTTCTGGGACTTGCTATAGTCTTCTCCTCCTCCTCCTACAATTTCAATCTTCAGTCTCAAGATGATACAGTGTGCACACTGGAATTGATTCAGCGGTCGATGCTTTTTCCATATACTGTACCACACAGCTCGACATGATTGATTTTTCTTCATACATTGCTGTTGTCCAGTAACCTAGTGATAACCACTGGTGCCTCTGACATAAGAACAGCAACTATACATGTTACTGCTGCCTTTGCTAACACCGTTAGGGCTGATACTATTTCCTTTCCATCACATTCTTCTTTTTAACTTGATCACTGGTGTGACTTGATACATGCCTACTTAGTGAAATGTGACAATCACATGGCTCAATATTCTGGACCACTACTTTGTACTGAACAGGTTCTTGCTTGGTACGCCACATTCATAGATTAATGTCACCTGAAAGAAGTTTTTTTTTCATTCTGCAATGTTTTTCAGAACCTGCATTGCCATCAATCCTGAGAGGGGCACAAAAGCATGCCATGAGAAAGTGCAGAGCAAGAAGAGTGGGAAGATGGTCAAAAAAGAAGGCAACGTCAATGAATCTGCATGTCTGCAAACTTATCAAGAAGCTCAGTGACTTCAAGTGGGACTTTGTCTGATCTTCCATACACACCCCCACACACACCCTATTGCACCCAGTCATGTGTTCACTTATTTACTCCCTCACTCACTCATTCAGTGACTAAACCCAGTGTTTTTTCTTATTCAAACTGTTGGCGCTCAAGTTTTAAACTATTCAGTAAAATAGAAAGTGTGATTGTTTTGTGTTCACTTCCCTGATGTAATACTCATGCAAACTAGACTGCTGCTGTTCTGCAACAAGTTAATTAAAAACAACTAGTTTGATGTTCTTTTCTCATCTCATCTCATTATCTCTAGCCGCTTTATCCTGTTCTACAGGGCCGCAGGCAAGCTGGAGCCTATCCCAGCTGACTACAGGTGAAAGGCAGAGTACACCCTGGACAAGTCGCCAGGTCATCACAGGGCTGACACATAGACACAGACAACCATTCACACTCACATTCACACCTACGGTCAATTTAGAGTCACCAGTTAACCTAACCTGCATGTCTTTGGACTGTGGGGGAAACCAGAGCACCCGGAGGAAACCCACGCGGACACGGGGAGAACATGCAAACTCCACACAGAAAGGCCCTCGCCAGCCACGGGGCTCGAACCCGGACCTTCTTGCTGTGAGGCAACAGCACTAACCACTACACCACTGTGCCGCCCCTCTCCCATTATTTATTATTATTATTATTAACTGACAGTTTTGTCAGCAAATTACTGTGCATTTACAGTATGTAAGCTGTATTTGAATCTACAGTTTTGTAGATTCAAATACAGCTTACATACTGTAAATATACAGTAATTTGCTGACAAAACTGACCAGTATTGTGCTGTAAATTTACAAGAATATAGTAAAGAGCTGTACATTTATTTCTAGTAAAATACTGCAATTCTAAAATACAGTAAGGAACTGTAAAAAAAATTACAGTACTTTGCTGTCGAAGCTGTTGCCAGATAATTACTATAAATTCACAGTGAAAAATTTTACAGTGTACACATTTTATGCTCTAATGCTTCTCATTCGGAGCATTTTTTTCCAGCATTTTCTTCAGTGAGAACTTTAGTAGCTTACTTTGCTATAAAACCTGTACACTTTTCCCCCTAAAATAACCCAAATATAACCTATATGTGTGCAAAAACGCAATTAGAGCAAATCAGGTTAGAAATAACACATTTGGTCTTTTCTGTGGAACCCTACCACGAAATGAAAACTTATAAAAGACAAAACCCGATGCTTATACTTTCGTTTTCGGCCTTTTAGTCAGCTACAGAAGAAAGATTCGACTCACTGAATCGATTCTTTAAAGTAACGATGAGCCGAGTTTATATATATTATATATATATTCCATGAATCGACTCCGCTAGAAGAATCATTTAGAAATAACCGATTCGTCTGATTTATATAAAAGGTACAGCATCCGGGTGTATAAGTTTCAGTTTTCCAAGAAACACGGAGAAAGCAAAGCCGCGTAAAAGCGCAGTAATTATAATTAATAATTCTAATAATTGCTGATCTGTTTGCCAGGTTTAGCTATCAGCTGTCAGAGATGAGCGCGAGCCTGAGTGAGCAGTATGAGGAGAAAGTGCGTCCGTGCATCGACCTGATCGACTCTCTGCGCGCGCTCGGGGTGGAGAAGGACCTCGCGCTGCCCGCCATCGCCGTGATCGGAGACCAGAGCTCGGGGAAGAGCTCGGTGCTGGAGGCGCTGTCCGGAGTCGCGCTGCCCCGCGGGAGTGGTGAGGCTCCATGGGGCAACATCAAACATTATAGAACAAAAACTCCCATAAAGGATATGGAAGGATTGTGGGATAAACGGATGAATGAATGAATGAATGAATGAATACATTTGTTTAATGAATGAATTAATTGACCGATTGATCAATTACATTAATTATATGATTAAAGGGTAAAAATGACAATGTTTTATATTCATTGGTCATGAGCTTTGTCCAAGCATGACCATTTTCTACAGAAATTCTCTAAATAGTGGACTCACTGGCTATCTAGAAAGAAAGAAGGATGAAAGAAAGGACAGCAGGGTTAGACAGCTACTAGGAAATACACTGATGTATAGGTTTGTTTAGTTTTCTTTTGCTTAAGATGGCTACAGCTTGAAAATGAACATTTCTTTGGAACCATGGCAGGAAGAAAGTCTCAAAAGTGCGAGAAGAATTAGTATGGACTACATTTTATATATTTAAGGGAGTCAAAATATGAATCTTCCTAGAAAATTCATCAGAAGAGGGAAGATGAATGAAAAGTGTGTGAGGGATGAATGGGCAGCCATTTGATTTATCATTTGTTTGTACCCACAAACATGTTTGACTGGTGCTCGCTGAATGTTTAATGACAAAGTGTCTTTTGGGTTGTGATGTAAATAAGAAAGAAAGGAGTGGAAAAGGTGTGTGTACTCATGTCAGGACTATGTCAGGCATAAAAGGGCATTAAAATGTGACAATACAGGGTTCTCCACGGATTGAAAATATAGGGGGGTGGGGGTCAATCGGATGACCTTGAAACAAATTTGCATAAATTTACATATGTCATTTGCATAAAATTTGGATAAAGTACTCTCAAATAGTAATCATTTAGAATAGAGGAATCAATTGGACTGGTACAAAACACATCATACATCAAACATTACACACTTACACATCATATTCAGACACATTGTTTGAAATGGAACTGGAAAAAATATTTTTTTATTTAGCAAACTACAAAAAAAGAACAGAAAAGTACAGAAAAGTTTTTGTATTAACTATATTCACACTGCTCCACAAAAGCTGACATTGTTTGAAATGGAAATGTAATTGCAGGCACCACTGGAAAAAATAATTTTTTTTAGAGAGTAAAGTACATTGAAAAGATGTTGTTTTAACTATATTTACACTGCTCCATGGCTATATTTACACTGCTCCATCCATGTTCACCAGTTAACAGTCTAAGAAGATAAAAAAGAAAAAAGACATTGTAATTTAAACTCATTCATACAGACAAGGAAAATGCATTGTAATAGACCCCTTTGCATGTTTGTAAACAAACCGACCGTTGCCAGGATGCGCGCGCAGCCTGGACCCAGAAACAATGGCGCTGCCCATAGACCGGCATTATGAGCTGTCAGATTATGCAAAACAATTGTCGTTACAATATCGAGAATGCTATACATAAATAAGTTAACTCTAACAAGTGGATATCGCCTACCGGATCCATATTTAATTAAAGAGTGGACGGACAATGTTAGTAAGTTCCCTGGTATACAATGGCCAGATATATACTCGTACCTTATTGACAAGACTTCAGTGTACACCCACGAAAAACTTCGTGCCTACAAGTCTTTAGACGCATATGATTATGTTATGTGCGGGCATGTACAACTTGATTAACAATGGGACATTCATATTCAACCTGGCGACTTGTCCAGGGTGTACCCCGCCTTTCGCCCGTAGTCAGCTGGGATAGGCTCCAGCTTGCCTGCGACCCTGTAGAAGGATAAAGCGGCTAGAGATAATGAGATGAGACATTCATATTCATTTTGTTTTAATCAAATTATGCCAGTGATGTGATGGCAATGTGGCTTTAGCTACAACAGTAAATACCAACACTAAACAGCAATTTGCAGGAGGTAATGGCATGAAAGGAATGACAGTGTAAAGAGTGCAGCTAAGAGAAATCAGAGCTGCGTAAAAAGCGAGAGGCAGAGACCAGAAATGAAACTGAACGGGGCGGGAGCTAGGTTAGAGCAGTCAACGTAAGTTGGCATTTAGAGTGAGGGCACACAATTTTACCTTTCCATCCTTGCTTTAAAATTGTGATTTTCAGCATACACAAATAATGATGGCACAAAATCTGGACTGCTTGAGTCAAGCGAGACCTCTCCTACAAACAAAATTGCATACAAAGCTAAGTTAACATGCGAACAATATTCATTACATTGTGTAACTATGACCCAGCTAATCAGACAAACGTTACCAAAGTATTTTGCTACATCAATAAACGAAGACTAGAAAGAATAAAAAAGAAAGATTTAATAAATAGCCTGATCTTACCTGTGATGAAGTGGGCGCTGCAAACCTGCGCATTTTTGATGGTGCTTTCATCCCAGTCTACACGTTTGATGGCTTGTAGCCATAGACGTCGGCGATTTTTTTGGAATGGATGAGATCCTGCTGGAATTCTGAACATTTTAACCCCATCACTGCTACGATTCTGACACCCGACAACACAACAACTAGGCATCGCTGAGTCTTTTTTGGGTCCAGGCTGCGCGCGCAATTTCCGCTTACGTATGAATGACGTTTACTGCGAAGGGGTCTATAGTTACACAGCCTAACATGATCTCTAAAATATGGTTGCACAAAATGCTTTGATATTTGAAAGAAACTAACTCAAAATTACCTGCTTTCCTCTTTTCCTAAACATCCACTTCAATGCTTACGCGTAAAACCGAATCGCTCGAGAGACATTTCGACAGAGTGTACGCACTTCAAGAGCTACAGTAACACTGATAGCCAGGTTATATCCTCACAGTTTTATAGGCAATATCACGCTTGCCGCACCAACTTTGAACTTTTTGTTTTTATCCTTTATTTCTCTGCCGATAATAACAATCAGTTATCTCGAACTTGGTGTCGATTCACACGTTATTATAAAGGCATGTTATCCCCCGGCTCAAGAACAATGTGTCAAAAACGCCGAAGTGTGAAACGCTTTTCTTAGACTATAATCGTCAGACTAACTAAACTAATTGCTGGTAAATGAGTTTCACACTCGGGTGTTGTCGCGTTGTCGGTACTCCAACAGAGAAAGGCTATCTGTCACAAAGAAAACAAAGGGACGTCTCTTCCTTTTGTAAAGGGGCGGCAGAAATTAAACGGGGGCAGGAATCACAGAAAGGGGGGCGGCCCACACCTCTAAAACCCCTCGTGGAGAACCCTGCAATAGTCTTTGAAATATGAAAAACAAGGAATTAATAAGAGATATACGTTGCTGTGAAGTTGAAAACACACAATTGGCTAGAATGCCTTTGTATGTTGCAACTTTAAAATTTCCATTCACTCGAATTTCAAACCTGTTGAACTTCAAACCTGTTGAACCTTTTCATTGAACTGGAATGTTGGTTGTGTGCCAGGCCTCCTCATCTGAAGTCAGCGTCAAATCTCACTCATGCTCTGTCTTATGACTGAATGAACAAAAATTCCAACAGCCATGTGTAACAGTTCTGGATGTCACGTGTTGGGGTCAGGGAGATGCTCTTCTCTGCTTTCCCCCTCCTTTTACTCTTGATTCCTGCAACAAACAAACACACCCTGTCACTGTGGGGCTCCTCGATTATGCCCATCTCGAGCATGGCCTTGAGTTCATCCCAGACCACTTTTTTTTTGTGTTCGGGTAGGCGGTAAGGGCGGCTACGCACCACCACCCCCGGGGGCATCTCGATGTGGTGTTCTATGAGGTGGGTGCGACTGGATAGGGGCTAGAACACGTCAGAAAATTTCTCCTGCAACTTAGCTACCTCTGTAAGTTGGGTCGGAGAGAGGTGGTCTCCACAGGGGACCAGAGTGTTTTGAGATGTTACATTTTTTACCTCTGGCCCCAGCTCCACCTTCTCTGGAACTACCGATGCCAATGCCACAGGGATCCCCTCATTCCAGTGTTTTATAAGGTTGAGATGGTAGATTTGCAATACCCCACCCCTATCTGCTCGCCTCACCTCATAGTTGACGTTCCCAACTCAATGTGCGACCTCGAAGGGTCCTTTCCACTTGGCGATTAATTTAGAACTCGACGTGGGCAATAATATAAGCACTTTGTCTCCCGGTGTGAACTCTCTAAGATGCGTGCCTGTCATACAGCTGGCTTTGACGTTCTTGTGCCTACCGCAAATTCTCCTGGGTTAAGTGCGTGAGTGTATGGAGTTTTGCGCGCAGGTCAAGAATGTACTGAATTTCATTCTTGCTAGGCGAAGGTCCCTCCTCCCAATTTTCTCGTAGTACATCCAAAATGCCACGCGGCTTACACCCATATAATAATTCGAATGGAGAAAACCCAGTGGACACTTGCGGGACCTCTCGTACTGCAATTAACAGGGGCTCGAGCCACTTATCCCAATTACGTGCGTCCTCACTTACAAATTTCCGAATTATGTTCTTGAGTGTTTGGTTAAAACGCACCACTAAGCCATCCGTTTGTAGGTGATAGACATTGGTGCGGATAGACTTAATCCCCAGTAACCCATACAGTTCGTGCAGTGTGCGTGACAAGCAAAGTACCTTGGTCTGTCAGGATTTCTTTCGGAATCCCAACCCGGGAGATAAAGCGGAATAGCACTTCCGCAATACTGTGTGCTGAGATATTGCGGAGAGGCACTGTTTCCGGATATCGCATTGCATAGTCCACCAGAACTAAAATAAAGCGATATCCCCGTGCTGACCAATCTAATGGCCCGACAAGATCCATCCCAATTCTTTCAAAAGGGGTCTTGATTAGAGGGAGAGGGCACAAAGGTGCTTTTGGAGTGGCCGCGGGATTTACTAACTGGCATTCATGGCACGCCACACACCACCGATGGACATCCCTGCGAATCCCTGGCCAGTAGAACCAGGCCATTAGTCGGGCTAATGTTTTATCTTGCCCCAAGTGTTCAGCCATGGGATTAAAGTGAGCCGCATGGAATATGAGTTCCCTGTGGCTCTTTGGGAGCAACAATTGAGTTATCTGTTCTCCAGTTTGAGTGTTCTGTGTCACTCGGTACAACCTATCCTTAATAATAGCGAAATAAGGGAAAGTTGTACCAAGTGGAATGGTCAAACGCATGCCGCAGAGTCTCGTCTCGCGACTGCTCTAACGGGAAATCCCCAAGGGAATCCCTGAGAGAGGGAGGAGGGGCGGGGTGCTCCTCACTCCTCGCATCGCTCTGACACGGTGCTGATGTAGATGGCTCTGTGACAGCTTCCCCAGTCAATGCCACACTGGGAGCTTCCCGTGACATATTTATGCAAGACCCACCTCTCATTATGTGTTCCATCAATTCTTTAAACCCTGGCCAATCAGTTCCCAAAATTAACGAGTGGGTGAGACGAGGGTTAACTGCCGCCTTAATTCTATGCATTTGGCCCCGGAATAGAATATGGACAGACACTAGAGGGTAATTGTGAACATCCCCATGCACACATAACACCTTCACCGCTTGTGCTCTCCCCAATGCCTCACCTTGCACCAGGCACTGGTGAACTGAGGTCTGGTTACAACCAGAATCCACCAACGTGTGATATGTATCCCCTTGAACACTTACTGGTATCCGATATGTTCCGGCCCGATCGGGGGCAGTTTCTGGTGCATTGGGGATCCAGATCACAGCTCTCACCTCCCTGGTGGAGCTACGACTCTGGAGATGCTCCGACTCCCCGCCTCGCCAGCACACCGGCCCAGGCTTTCCCTCTGCACCGGCGTTATGGGAGTCACTCATCTGAAGAGGAGACAACACAGACATGGAAGAGGGAGATAGGAGGACACCATAGGTGCAACGGGCCGGCTGGGGAGGAACCAGCTGCCGCCTCTGTGGTAGGTGAATGGGGTGGGGAGAGAAAAGAGAGATGGGGGAGAAGAGAGAGAAGTGAGGAGAGATGCCTGGTCTGCCTGCCATCATAGCCGCCTCCAGATGGTCCTCCGCCAGCTCGATGGCTCGTTCTAGCGACGCGAGGCGAGGACACTGGACCCATTCTGCTGTTCCTTCCGGAAGTCGAGAGATTAACTGTTCCAGTGCCACCAGATCAATGATCTTGTCGGCATCGCAATCTTCCGCCCTCAGCCACCACCAGCAAACATCCTGGAGTTGCTGGCCGAATGCAAACGACCGGCCGACCTCCTCCAATGCCAGCATCCGGAAGCACTGGCAATGTTGTTCCAGGGAGCGGCCGACATGCTGCAGGATGGCTTTCTTCAGGTCAGCATACACCAGTCGGCTGTCAGCAGGGAGCTGCTGCGCTGCGAGCTGCGCCTTGCAAGTCAGGAGCGGGAGGAGGCGCACTGCGCGCTGCTCCAGCCGCCACCCCCACACCTCGGCTGCTTGTTCGAAGAGGGCGAGGAACACTTCCGGATCGTCCTGTGGGCCCATCTTCGTGAGGGTGCCAGCTGCGGTGATGGCTGACGCCCCTGCTGACGCGAGCAGATGCCGGAACGCTTGATGCCGGATCTTCCTACTGGGCCAGCATCAAGGCTTCGAAGCTTTGTGCTTGTTCCTTTTGGAGGGCGATCAGTGCTTGATGCTGGTTCTGCTGGGCGGTAGCGAGGGCAAGGATGAGCTCTTTGAATGGGGAGGACTCCATGGGGTGGTTCCCTTCTGTGCGTCCTGGGTTTTGGCACCACTGTAACAGTTCCTGATGTGGGTGGAGCATAGAAGCACAGCAGGCGAGAGTTGATGTTCGCATACACTCTTTTTATTTGACTTATTTTAGCTTTTCAGCTGGGCGGCACGGTGGTGTAGTGGTTAGCGCTGTCACCTCACAGCAAGAAGGTCTGGGTTCGAGCCCCATGGCCGGCGAGGGCCTTTCTGTGTGGAGTTTGCATGTTCTCCCCGTGTCCGCATGGGTTTCCTCTGGGTGCTCCGGTTTCCCCCACAGTCCAAAGACATGCAGGTTAGGTTAACTGGTGACTCTAAATTGACCGTAGGTGTGAATGTGAGTGTGAATGGTTGTCTGTGTGTCAGCCCTGTGATGAACTGGCGACTTGTCCAGGGTGTACCCCACCTTTCGCCCATAGTCAGCTGGGATAGGCTCCAGCTTGTCTGCGACCCTGTAGAACAGGATAAAGCGGCTACAGATAATGAGATGAGATGAGCTTTTCAGCTTGCTACATTAATTATTTAATTCATTCATTCATTCAGTCACACACATGCGTTGGGGTCAGGGAGATGCTCTTCTTTGCTCTCCCCCTCCTTTTATGCTCAATCCCTGCAACAAACAAACACACCCACACACATTAATGGACACCAGGTGTAATGACTTAGCCACTTACCTTCCCTGACCCTGCCCTCCATTCACAAACTCCCGCTTGGCCACGCCCCTGTTGCCATACCATGTTCTAAAATCTAGTGGAAATCCTTCCTAAGTTTTCAGAGGCAGTTATAACAGTAAAGATCTACTACTTGTCCTTTTCAACTAAGGACCTCGACATATGCCTTGGCCAGGTAGCTGAAGTCCTTCTTGTGGCAGGTTGGTGCTGTGTAAACCATATTCTGATTAATCCTGACAAGACCAAGCTTGTCTTATTTGGAGTGAGCCAACTTATATCCCAGCTATCTGACGTCACATTACCCTTCCTGGGTAAACAGTTAACACCCGTACTATCTGCAAGAGATCTGGGTGTTATACTGGACTCCAGTTTGACTTTTAATGATCGTATTTCTGCACGGTCTTCATCACTTTTGTCTAGTCTATGTCAAATAAGTAGGGTCCGTTATTTATTCTCCAAGGAAGTTTTGTATGTAATTTTGAACTCTTTTGTTTTCAGCAAATTAATGTACTGCTCTACTGTTTGGTTTGGAACTTTTAAACAAAACATTCACAAGCTGCAACTTATGCAAAACTTTGCTGCACGATTACTAATACTAGAAAATACGACCACATCTCTCCTACACTAAATGAGCTTGGTTGGCTGACTGTAGATATGT
Organism: Neoarius graeffei; assembly: GCF_027579695.1. Classification (NCBI taxonomy): domain Eukaryota; kingdom Metazoa; phylum Chordata; class Actinopteri; order Siluriformes; family Ariidae; genus Neoarius; species Neoarius graeffei. Next base: position 20,576,228 of record NC_083580.1, on the reverse strand, counting down.
TACCCCTGCATGATGTTACTATGGTTTATAAATGTTTAAATAACTTGGCACCTAACTACTTAAGTACAAGGCTTACCAAACGTTCTGATGTTCATATGTAATATATAGATTTAGGCACTGCCTAAAAGCGGAGCTCCCATCTGTTTCTGGGTTGTAGAATTTTCCTATAGAGGTTTTCGACCCACGTGACCGTTGCCATGTCAACAAGTAGCCGGCGCCATTTTGACGGTCACAAATATGGCGACTACCGGTAGCGATACACTGTTGATCACGACGAAGTCTCATTGTCGAGTATTTTATCCGGCCTAGATGACACGAGTAAGAAGCGATATCACCAGAAAATCAATGATGCTGGTGTACGTGATCCATACACGTTACCAGGCTATCTTTTTCTGGCTTTGCAGCGCTGCAGCGCGGGTGATCTTCCTGACCTGCAGTCAGGTGTGTGGGAAATACCAGGGAAAAAACATAAAAGAAAAAGGAGCGAGATGCAAAAAACACCTTCACTATCCAGCGACATAGGGCATTTACAGGGCGAGCAGAGGGAGAGGTATTTGCAAAAATTGAGGTTAGCAGGCTTAGAGAACGACGTTTACCTGCTTCCACCAGGATTGTTCACTGACGTACGGAAGTACACGAAGCCCTCGTCTTTACCTGACTTCGGCCCACATGATCTGTATACCTATGTCATTAAAAACCAGGCTGGGTAACATGCCTACATCAGCGGGTCATCCCTGGAGCCGGTGGTCGCCATCTTATTACAGCTAAGGTTTGTTCACATTTTCATTTACTTTCGGTCCTCAGGATAAACAAAATGTTATTAAATGTCATTGAAATAACTTCTTAGTCTGTTGAGACATGGCCCGTTATAAATTTGCTGTTACCAGGCAATGACCAAGAACTGTATTATTAGGGTCGGTGTAGTTGTAGCAGCAGTGCATTAGCAGCTAGCTGTTAGCACTAGCTAATGTCAACAACAGTAGCTAGTATGTTACTGTAGCAATGTTTACGTTCAGTCATTTGGATGACTGTTAAAACCTTTCAGTCTCAAGTTTTTCCTTTACTGTATTTACTAGTTTACTGAGCTAGCGTGCTCGGGCAGGCTGAGAGCGAGCACACTAGCTCGGGCAGGCTGGGAGCGAGCGCGCTAGCTCCCAGCCTGCCCGAGCGCACTAGCTCAGTAAACTAGTAAATACAGTAAAGGAAAAACTTGAGACTGAAAGGTTTTAACAGTCATCCAAATGACTGAACGTAAACATTGCTACAGTAACATACTAGCTACTGTTGTTGACATTAGCTAGCTTGACCTTCAAAATGGCGGACACCTGGGCGTCACGTCACCTGTGACGTCACATCGAAATCCTCTATAGCCAGTCTCTTTTGTTTTATTTCTTTACTGGCTAGCACTGGCCACTAGGCGGTGTGTATGACTGGTAATTACTAACACTGGCCACTAGGCGGTGTGTATGACTGGTGGTACACGTACACGGACAAACCACGAAAAAATCAACTCAATGGGTTTACCATTTTTTCTTAGGTATGGAGCAAAACCGCACACAACTCACAGGTAAGTTTTATGTGTATTGTATTAACGCATAAACAAACAACAGCAACAACAACAAAAATAATAATAAAATTAGAAGGTCCTTCAGTGCATGAAAGGTCAAGTCAAGTTTATTTGTATAGCGCTTTTAACAATAAACATTGTTGCAAACAGCTTTACAGAATTTGAACGACTTAAAACATGAGCTAATTTTATCCCTAATCTATCCCCAATGAGCAAGCCTGTGGCGACGGTGGTAAGGAAAAACTTCCTCAGATGACATGAGGAAGAAACCTTGAGAGGAACCAGACTCAAAAGGGAGCCCATCCTCATTTGGGCAACAACAGACAGCATGACTATAATATTAACAGTTTTAACATGAAGTCAGTTTTGTTGATGTTATAAACTCTTCATTGATGGAAACTTGAGTGCAAAACTGTTCATGACAACTGCAGTTCTAAAGTTAGCAAGTCAATTGTAGTCCTCAGCCACAAAAGCATTACTGTGAGAGTCCAGAGCGTCCTCCAGGTGTGAATTCCAACTGTCCTCATGGGGCTGTCCTCTACAGGAGCGATGCGATGAGACTCCAACCAGACACAGGGCACCAGGAAGGATCAAGCAGGTCCAAGGAGCAGAAGAGGTCAGCATCTCAATCCCAGGACTAACATGTAACTCAGAGGGACAGATGAGGGGGGAGAGGGAGAGAGACGGAGAGAAAACACAGGTTGTTAGGTATGCCCAATGTCACCTGAATAAGTAGGAACAGTATACATATTGCACTGAGTACAAGCTTGGACTCCGGCAACTAACTATGACAGCGTAACAGGGGGCGTTGTGGCTCAGGTGGATAAGGCGCCACACCATAAATCCGGGGACCTGGGTTTGATTCCGACCCGAGGTCATTTCCTGATCCCTCCCTGTCTCTCTCTCCTGCTCATTTCCTGTCTTTACACTGTCCTATCCAATAAAGGTGAAAAAAAGCCCAAAAAATATATTAAAAAAAAAAAGAACTATGACAGCATAACTAAAAGGGGAGAGCCAGAAGGTAACACAGGCATGAGGGAGCCCCGGGACATAAGTCACTACACTGTCAACAAACTCGAGTGAGCAAGCGAGTGGGGACTGACAGCATCCATACATCCCAGTTTACCAAAACACTATGTCTGAGGACCCTCCAGATCTACACCTTTACCTCATAAACACCATAACAAAAGGCTTGACTAAATAGATATGTTTTCAGCCTAGACTTAAACTCTGAGACTGTGTCTGATTCCTGAACACTACTTGAAAGGCTGTTCCATAACTGTGGGGCTTTGTAAAAAAAGGTTCTGCCCCCTGATGTAGCCTTCACTATATGAGGTACCAGCAGATAGCCTGCATCTTTTGATCTAAGTAGGCATGGCAGGTCATAGAGGAGCAGAAGTTCACTCAGGTACTGTGGTGTGAGACCATTCAGTGCTTTAAAGGTCAATAGTAGTACTTTATAATCAATACGAAATTTGATTGGGAGCCAATGCAGTGTGGATAAGATGAGGGTGATGTGGTCATATTTTCTAGTTCTAGTAAGTACTCTTGCTGCTGCATTTTGAACTAACTGGAGCTTGTTTATGCACTTATTGGAACATCCAGACAGTAAGGCATTACAGTAATCCAACCTGGAGGTAACGAAAGCATGAACTAGTTTTTCAGCATCATGTAGTGACATTAAAGTTCTTATCTTAGCAATATTTCTGAGATGAAAGAAAGCTATCCGGGTGATGTTATCAATGTGAGTTTCGAATGAAAGACTGGGGTCAATAATCACTCCGAGGTCTTTTACTGCTGCACGTGAAGAAACAGAAAGGCCATCCAGAGTTACTGTGTAATCAGAAAATTTACTTCTAGCTGCATGTGGTCCTAGTACAAGTACTTCAGTCTTGTCAGAGTTAAGCAGAAGGAAGTTAATAAGCATCCAGTGTCTAATGTTCTTAACACATTTCTCAATTCTCTTAAGCTGGTGTCTCTCATCAGGATTTGCAGGAACATACAACTGTGTGTCATCAGCATAACAGTGGAAACTAATACAACATTTACGAATAATAATCACCCAGAGGTAACATATATAAAGAAGAAAGCAGTGGACCCAAGACAGAACCTTGTGGAACACCAAACTTTACCTCAGTACGTCTAGAAATATCACCATTTATATCAACATACTGATAGCGATCAGTTAAATAAGAGCTGAGCCAGGAGAGGGCTGTTCCCTTAACTCCCACAACATTTTCTAGTCTATCCAGAAGAATGGAATGATCAATGGTATCAAATGCTGCACTAAGGTCAAGCAACACAAGCAGCGAGACACAGCCCTGATCAGACGCCAACAGTAGGTCGTTGTAGCCGTTCAGTGTCGGTGGGTGGAGCACAGAGGACGGCAGGACAGAGATCAGGTTCACCAAAAGCGTTTATTGCTATACTTTTCAGTCTAACAACTTTTCCCACTAAACACACACACACACACACGACTGGCGTCTTGTTCGGGGATGAGCTCTTCTGCTCTCGCTCTCCCTCCGTAAATAGGGCGCGGTCACTGGGAAGACACACACAAACACAGGTTAATTGCAGTCAGGTATAGTGATTCTGCCACTTACCTTCCCTGACTCCGCCCTCCTGTCACAGACCGGCGCTTGACCACGCCCCCGCTGCCACATATCCCCACCGCCTGACTCAGGCCGGGCGGCCGTCCGGCCTGCAGCCGACTCCCCCCGACGGGAGAGGAAGTCCGCCACGACCATCTGCGCCCCCGGCCTGTGGACCACCTTAAAATTGAAGGGTTGGAGTGCCAGATACCAACTGGTGATCCGCGCGTTGGCATCTTTCATGCGGTGGAGCCACTGGATGGGCGCGTGGTCTGAACAGAGGGTGAAAGGGCGCCCCGGCAGGTAGTAACGGAGGGTGAGGACCGCCCACTTGATTGCCAGACACTCTTTCTCGATCGTGCTGTAGCGCCCCTCATGCACTGACAGCTTCCTGCTGATGTACAGGATGGGGCGGTCCTCCCCCTCCACCTCCTGGGACAAAACCGCCCCCAGCCCTCTGTCCGACGCATCGGTCTGCAACATAAAGGGGAGAGAAAAGTCAGGGGAGTGTAGAAGTGGCCCCCCACACAGTGCAGCCTTTACCTCAGAAAAAGCCCGCTGGCATTGCTCTGTCCACTGGACCGGATCTGGTGCCCCCTTTTTAGTGAGATCAGTCAGCAGGCTGGTGACATCCGAATAATTAGGTATAAACCTACGGTAATAGCCAGCCAGCCCCAGGAACTGTCTCACCCCCTTTTTGGTCTTGGGCCTCAGGCAGGCCGCAATCGCTGCCATCTTATTAATTTGGGGACGCACCTGCCCGTTGCCCAAGTGGAAGCCCAGATACCGTACTTCCACCCGCCCAATCGCACACTTCTTTGGGTTGGCTGTGAGCCCCGCTCGTCTCAGCGACCTAAGGATGGCCCTTAGATGTTCAAGGTGCCTCTGCCAGTTGTTACTATAAATGATATCATCTAGATACACGGCCGCGTAAGTGGCGTGCGGGCGGAGGACTCTGTCCATCAGCCGCTGAAATGTAGCGGGCGCCCCAAACAGCCCAAACGGAAGGGTGACGAATTGGTGTAAACCAAACGGTGTGGAAAAGGCCGTTTTTTCTCGGGATAGCGGAGTCAAGGGGATCTGCCAATATCCCATCAAATCCAGCGTCGAATAAAAGCGAGCAGTGCCGAGTCGATCGAGCAACTCATCAATACGAGGCATCGGGTACGCATTGAATTTAGACACCACGTTGACTTTTCTATAGTCCACACAGAACCGGACCAACCCATCGGCCTTGGGTACCAAGACCACCGGGCTGCTCCAGTCACTGTGGGACTCCTCGACGATTCCCATTTCAAGCATGGTCTCAAGTTCTTCCCGAACCACCTTTTTTTGTGTTCGGGTAGCCTGTAAGGGCGGCTACGCACTACCACCCCCAGGGGCGTCTCTATGTCGTGCTCTATGAGGTTAGTGTGACCGGGCAGGGGCGAGAACACATCCAAAAACTCGGTCTGCAACTGGGAGACCTCCGTGAGTTGGGTCGGGGAGAGGTGGTCTCCACAGGGGACCGGAGAGGTATGCGATGCCAAAGTCCCTTTTTGAATCTCCGACCCCAGCTCTGCCTTCTCCGGAACCACCAACACCAACACCGCGGGGACCTCCTCATTCCAGAGTTTAAGCAGATTGAGGTGGTAAATTTGTAGCGCTCCACCCCTGTCCGTTCGCCTCACCTCATAGTCGACATCCCTGACTCGCTGTGTGACCTCAAAGGGTCCTTGCCACTTGGCGATCAATTTGGAGCTCGATGTGGGCAACAGTACTAGTACTTTATCTCCCAGTGTGAACTCCCTAAGGCGCGTACCCTTGTTGTACAGGCGGGCTTGCCGTTCTTGGGCCTGCTGCAAATTCTCCTGGGTTAGGTGGGTGAGCGTGTGGAGTTTTGCGCGCAGGTCCATAACATATTGAATTTCGTTCTTACTTTGTAAAGGTCCCTCCTCCCAATTTTCCCGCAGCATGTCTAGGATGCCGCGCGGCTTACGCCTATATAATAATTCGAACGGGGAGAACCCCATGGAGGCTTGGGGGACCTCTCACACTGAAAACAACAAGGGCTCGAGCCACTTATCCTAGTTACATGCGTCCTCACTTACGAATTTTTTAATAATATTTTTGAGGGTGCGATTGAACCGTTCCACTAAACCATCCGTTTGTGGGTGATACACACTGGTGCGGCTCGGCTTAATCCCCAATAACCCATACAGTTCGCGCAGTGTCCGTGACATAAACATGGTGCCTTGATCAGTCAGAATCTCTTTCGGGATTCCAACTCGGGAGATAACGCGGAAGAGTGCCTCCGCAGTACTGCGTGCTGAGATATTGCGCAGAGGCACTGCTTCCGGGTATCGCGTTGCATAGTCCACCAGAACTAATATAAAGCAGTACCCCCGTGCTGACCGATCTAATGGCCCGACAAGATCCATTCCAATTCTCTCAAACAGGGTCTTGATCAATGGAAGAGGGCGCAAAGGCGCTTTTGGAATGGCCGCTGGATTTACTAACTGGCATTCGCGGCACGCCGTACACCACCTACGAACATCGCCGTGAATCCCCGGCCAATAGAATCGGGCCATTATTCAGGCTAGTGTCTTATCCTGCCCTAAGTGTCCAGCCATGGGATTAAAGTGAGCTGCCTGGAATACCAATTCCCAGCGGCTCTTCGGAATTAAAAGCTGCGTGACTCGCTCTTTAGTTTGAGTGTCCTGCGTCACTTGGTATAACCTAGCCTTCATAATCGCGAAGTAGGGGAAGGACGGGGTGGCGTTCGGCTGGAACGTTTGACCATCGATTACTCTCACTTGATCAAACGCATGTCGCAGAGTCTCGTCTCGCGATTGCTCTAATGGGAAATCTGCGAGGGATTCCCCAAGAGAGAGAGGAGGGGCCGGCGGCTCCTCACTCTGACGCGGAGATGATGTAGACGGCTCTGTGACAGCTGCTCCCGCCAAAGTGACACCGGGACCTCCCCCCGTTAAATGGCAGGACCCACTCTTGACTAAGTGCGTCATTAAATCCCGAAATCCCGGCCAATCAGTCCCCAAAATTAAAGAGAGGGTAAGGCGAGGATTAACCGCCGCCTTCACTATAACTTTTTCCCCTTTGAAAAAAATGTGGACCGACACCAAAGGGTAGCTGTGAACATCCCCGTGCACACACAACACCTTCACCCCCTGTGCTCCCCCCAATGCTTCGTTTTGAACCAGGCTTTGGTGAATTGAGGTCTGATTACAGCCAGAATCCACCAACGCCTGATATGTATCCCCTTGGATACTCACCGGTATGCGATACGCTCCGGCCCGATCGAGGGCGGTCTCTGGCGCATCGGGGATCTGAACCACCGTGCCCACTTCCATCGCCGAGCACTGCTGTTGCAGGTGGCCCGGCTCCCCACAGCGCCAGCAAACCGGCCCGGGCTTTCCCTCTGCACCGGTGTTCTGGGGCTCACTCACCTGAGGGGGGGGGGGGGGGAGGGGGGGAGAGACCGACACAGAAGGGAGAAACGGGAGGGCACCGCAGGTGGGGCGGGCTGGCTGGGGTGGTGCCGGCCCCCACCTCCGTGGTGGGGGAATGGGGCAAGGACGGGATACAGGAGGAGGGAGAGAGAGAGAGAGAGAGAGAGAGAGAGAGAGAGAGAGAGAAGAGGAGAGAAGAGGCGGTCTGCTGTCCTGCCACCGGAACAGCCGCCAAATGGTCCCCCGCCAGCTCGATGGCCTGATCCAGCGACGCCGGGCGGTGGCACTGGACCCACTCTGCGGTTCCTGTCGGCAAGCGCGCGATGAACTGCTCCAGCACCACCTGATCGATGATCCCCTCGGCGTTGCGGTTGTTGGCCCTCAGCCACCGCCAGCAGGCGTCCCGGAGTTGCTGGCCAAACGCGAACGGCCGGCTGACTTCCTCCAAGCGCAGAGCGCGGAAGCGCTGGCGCTGCTGTTCGGGTGTGCGCCCCACACGCTGGAGGATGGCCCGGCGAAGGTCCGCGTAAGCCAGCTGGCGATTGGCGGGGAGCTGTAGCGCGGCCAGCTGTGCCTCTCCCTTTAGCAGGGGGAGGAGACGCGCCGTGCGCTGGTCCATTGGCCACCCCGAGGTCTCCGCGACTTGCTCAAAGAGCGTGATGAAAGCCTCGGGGTCATCCTGCGGGCCCATCTTTGTCAGGGTGAGGGAGGATGGGCCCGCGGTGGAAGCGTCGGTTGTCCCTGCCAACGCGAGGAGGTGCCGGAACGCCTGTCGGTCCTCTTGCTGGGCCAACACCAGGGCCTTGAAGCGCTGCTCCTGCTCCTTACGGAGCGTGACTAGTGCCTGGTGCTGGCTTTGCTGGGCTGTGGCGAGGGCATGGACCAGGTCGGCGAACTGGGAAGACTCCATGGGGCGGTTCGGCGTTGGTGCTCCACTCCTGGGTTTCGGCACCACTGTAGCCGTTCAGTGTCGGTGGGTGGAGCACAGAGGACGGCAGGACAGAGATCAGGTTCACCAAAAGCGTTTATTGCTATACTTTTCAGTCTAACAACTTTTCCCACTAAACACACACATGACTGGCGTCTTGTTCGGGGATGAGCTCTTCTGCTCTCGCTCTCCCTCCCTAAATAGGGCGCGGTCACTGGGAAGACACACACACAAACACAGGTTAATTGCAGTCAGGTGTAGTGATTCTGCCACTTACCTTCCCTGACTCTGCCCTCCTGTCACAGACCGGCGCTTGACCACGCCCCCGCTGGCACAGTCATTTACTACTTTAACCAAAGCTGTCTCTGTGCTATGATTAGGTCTAAATCCTGACTGATACATTTCATGGATGTTATTCCTATGTAAATATGAGCATAACTGCTGTGCCACAGCTTTTTCAAGGATCTTGGAGATAAAGGGGAGGTTTGATATTGGCCGATAATTGGACAGCTGACAGGGATCAAGGTCTCATTATCTCTAGCTGCTTTATCCTGTTCTATAGGGTCGCAGGCAAGCTGGAGCCTATCCCAGCTGACTACGGGCGAAAGGAGCGGTACACCCTGGACAAATAGGGATCAAGGTCAGGTTTTTTAATCAGGGGTTTGATAACTGCTAGTTTAAAGGATTTGGGTACATAGCCAATCGTAAGAGAAGAATTTATTATTTTTAGAAGCGGTTCAATTACTTCAGGTATTATCTGTTTGAACAGACGTGTAGGTAAGGGATCTAGTACGCAAGTTGAGGCTTTTGATGCCGAGATTAATGAAAGTAATTCAGTTTCTTTTAGGGGAGTAAAACATTCTAATTGATGATCTGATACAGTTATATTGTTAACTACAGGGTCACTTACATTGTCTGACCTTAAATTAGTAGTTTGAATTTTTTGTCGGATATTCTCAATTTTGTCATTAAAAAAAATTCATGAAATCGTTGCTACTACATACTACAGGTATGCATGTGTCTATAGTGGACTTATTCCTGGTTAATTTTGCTACAGTATTAAATAAGAATCTAGGATTATTTTTGTTATCTTCTATTAGGGAGGAGAGATATGTTGTTCTCGCAGCACTAAGAGCTTTTCTATACTTCAGGAAGCTCTCCTTCTATGCTAATTTGAACACTACCAATTTTGTTTGACGCCATTTACGTTCCAATTTTTGAGTGGTCTGTTTTAATGTGCGAGTGTCATCATTATACCAGGGTGTTAATTTTTTGTCTCTGACCATTTTCCTTTTAAGAGGAGCTACATTATCTAAGGTATGGCGGAATGTTGACTCTAAGCATTCAGTTGCCTGATCAAGTTCTGCAGGGGCTGACAGTGACCCAATCAAAGTTGATAACTCTGGGAGATCATTTATAAAGCTCTGTGCAGTAGTTGACGTGAATGTACGTTTAATACAGTAGCATGGTGAGGTGCATATATTATTACTCAGACATAGTTTGAATGAGATGAGATAATGATCTGAGATAACTACGTTTAACCCGAATGTTAGTATTAGATCAAGAGTGTGACCACCGCTATGAGTCGGTCCTATGACATTCTGATTAATCCCGACTGAATCTAAAATGGACACAAATGCTGTTTTTAAAGGGTCTTCTGGGTTATCGAAGTGAATATTAAAATCTCCGACAACTAAAGCTTTGTCTAAGGAAATAACCAGATCTGAGATAAAATCTGCAAATTCAGAAAGAAACTCAGAATATGGCCCTGGGGGCCTGTAAATAATAAGTAATGGAATTAACTGGGTAGACTTATTTTTTGAGGCTACATACATTATATGAGTATGAAGAACTTCAAATGTATTAAATTTATAACCAGGTTTTTGTGTTACACCTAGATAATCATTATAAATAACCGCAATACCTCCTCTGCCAGTTAGACGAGGCTGGTGTATATAACTGTATCCAGGAGGACTCATTTCATTTAATGCTATATATTCATTTGGCTTAATCCATGTTTCAGTTAAACAAAGTATATTAAACTCCTTATCAGTAATGAGTTCATTAACCATTAGCGCTTTAGATGCAAGAGATCTAATATTTAATAGCCCCACCTTTTAGATCAAAGGTGCTGGCAGCAGCTGTACAGTCAGTATGATCTAATTTTACATTGATTAGGTTACTGGAACAAACACTCTGAATATTTCTACCTTTTTGTTGAGCTCGGGGAACAGACACAGTCTCGATGTAGTGGACCCTGAGTGACGACTCTGTGCAGCTAGCAGACAGTCTGTTTAGCCTGTTCATCTGCTCCCTGGCCTTGACTCTGGATTGTTAGAAATTAACTAGGCCTGTTCTGAGACTATGACCTATGCTGCAGGAAATGAGAGCAGCACCTTCTTGAGTGGGATGGATACCGTCCTGCCCTAACAGGCTAGCAGTGCCCTCAAAATTAGCCCAATTATCTATAAAGCCCACACTGTTTTCAGAGCACCACCACCGACCATAACCTGCTGTTAGCTACATCGCCACACCGCATTGGGATGGGGCCAGAGCATACTACAGCATCGGACATCGCCTTTGCTAATTTAAACACCTCTACAAAGTTACTCTTGGTAACCTCAGACTGACAAAGGTATATCTCGTTAGCTCCTACATGGATAACTATCTTTGAGAACCTGTGCTTGCCTAGGACCCTAAGATTACCTGCTATGTCCGGCACCCTGGCTCCCGGTATACACCTGACTAAAGCTGCTGGTGCCCCTAAAGGCTGAGCTAATTTCACATGCTGGATGATAGAGTCCCCTATAACCAGAGCTCTTTCAGGTTTCTCAGCGGGTGCATCACTAAGGAGAGCAAACCTGTTCGACACGTGATGCGGAGAGGAGTGGTGCTCCCGTGGGCGAGCCTCAGCGGTAGCTTTAGCTCTACGCTTATGCCGCTGAGCCGTCACCCATTCGCCCCACTGTAAGGGCTCTAATGCCGGAGTTGGGGGATCACTAACTCCACCTAGGGCATCCAGACTTTCCTCTACAGAAACTACACTATTCTCACGCTCACTGACCTTCTCTAAAGCCTGGACACACGCTTCTAGCACTGTAATCTTGTCCGTCAGAGAGCTAACTAATCTGCACTTATCACAAATAGAGCTATCACTAGCGACGGAGGAAGAATGACTAAACATCCTGCACTCAGCACACTGAACAGGCTGAAAATGTGCCATGATGAAAAGATTCATGTACCTTAATCAAAGATCTGTTGATATTAAAGCAGATCCGATGTGGATGGCCTCCGCTTGTGGTCTTTACGCAGGAGGAGAAGGAGAAAAAAAAAAGCTTCCGGTCTCGGCGTTCTTCCGAAAAAAAGAGAAAAAAAAACGGAAAAAGGAAAGCGAAAGTGGAAAGTACAAAAAGGAAAGCGACAGTACAATAAAAATGAAGATGATACTGGAAAATTATTTGTAGAAAAAATTTTTAAAAGGTCACAATATCACTCCAGAAATTAAATATATAGATCAACCGGGTGGATAACAAAATCACAATTCTTATCTCCAATTTGGTTGGCTCGCCACAACTGCTGGAAGCTACCTCCACCTCTACAGTACGGAAGTGATCACAGCAGAAGAGTCCATGCGGCGCTCCTGGGGTTCACAGAAGAAGGAAACCCATAAAAAAGAAGAGAGACAAAAAAAACCCTGACCTGTGTAGGCCAAACCAAGTTTACAATAATGTTATTGATAACAACTACATATACATGCATATCCATATGAATTACAATCACTACACTAATTAAAATATGGCTAAACATCAACTTTGTCTCATGTCTTTCTTCATCTCCACTCACTCGGAACCATATGAAGTGAGCATACATGTCAACCTATACGGAATGTCCGTATTTTATACGGATTTGATTCAATAAACGTAGTATACGGGCATACAAATAAAGTTATACGGATTCTTTAAAAAAACTTCAATATTTATTTAGAGCTATAATCAATTCCCACGATGATAAAAGAGCGCATAACATTTACAAACGTACTGTACACCACAGACAGCACAAACAGCCAGTAAAGAGTCTTATGAAATCGCGCGTTATCTTGTGGTAGCGAGACTTCGTTCCACTTTTGATCATGCGCACACCGCATTGCGAGAATCCCGCCAACCGGGAAGTAACATTTTGTCTGAAACACGTATTTCCACCTGAGCGACTTTCACTAGCGACTGAAAAGATTCTGAATGGGCACTCCGGCAAGATCAACACAGACACTTGCTGTGACATGCAGCCTAGTGAGGTATTGGTGCAGACTGCTAAAAAAAGCTGTCATGGAGTACAATTCAGAACATTAGAGTGACACTTTGTGTTTTTGTCAAACATTGGAGCTTTGTATTATTCTGAAGGTTTATTGTTATTAATATTGAATAAAAAGTAACTTGGATATATCATTGTTAATTATCATTCAAATTTTAGGTAAATTATTTTAATTTGCATCTTATACGGATTTTATAACGGAAATACGGATTTTGGAGGTTGGTTATACAGGTTTGATTGGCCAAAGGTTGACATGTATGGGTGAGAGCCATGTAATAATATAAACGAGCTATATATTTTCTTAGCATGAACATTTCTCCTTTAATACAACATATGAAATTAACATCTTGTTCATCCGTACTAACTTAACTGGCATATACACATTCAAAACATCATTTATGAGTTAATATCAATGGTCACTCACCAGAGATCAAAATCCTGTACACACATACAGTGGCACTATGATCACAGCTCATGCCAATCCAGTTTCCAACCACTTTCAAAAACACAGGGGACATGGGAGTTCCAGGGGCGCAGATAGGATTTTTGAACTGGGGGGGACTGAGCTGTCAGCAAATGATTCCATTTTGTGTATTTTATATATATATATATATATATATATATATATATATATATATATATATATATATATATATATATATCACACACACACACACACACGTGTATATATATGTACATATATATATATATATATATATATATATATATATATATATATATATATATATATATACACACACACACACACACACACTACCGTTCAAAAGTTTGGGGTCACTTTGAAATGTCCTTATTTTTGAAAGAAAAGCACTGTTCTTTTCAATGAAGATCACTTTAAACTAATCAGAAATACAAGATACATTGCTAATGTGGTAAATGACTATTCTAGCTGCAAATGTGTGGTTTTTGGTGCAATATCTCCATAGGTGTATAGAGGCCCATTTCCAGCAACTACTGTATCACTCCAGTGTTCTAATGGTACAATGTGTTTGCTCATTGCCTCAGAAGGCTAATGGATGATTAGAAAACCCTTGTACAATCATGTTAGCACAGCTGAAAACAGTTTAGCTCTTTAGAGAAGCTATAAAACTGACCTTCCTTTGAGCAGATTGAGTTTCTGGAGCATCATATTTGTGGGGTCGATTAAATGCTCAAAATGGCCAGAAAAATGTCTTGACTATATTTTCTATTCATTTTACAACTTATGGTGGTAAATAAAAGTGTGACTTTTCATGGAAAACACAAAATTGTCTGGGTGACCCCAAACTTTTGAACGGTAGTGTGTATACATGTTATTTCACCTCCCTCACTGCCATCACCAGGAACTACCTGCAGGCCAGGGCAATGATAACATTTTAACATAGCCTATGGAAATCCAAAGTTTACACATTATCATCACGCACAGAAATTGCAAAACTGCAAAACTAGTTTTAAAACCGCTAAGTTCCAACTGTTAAATATAGCGAGAGGCTGGGCTACGTGTGTGTGTGTGCGTGTGTGTGTGTGTGTGTGTGTGTAAAGTGTAAACCAGTGCATCCTAACTATGCCTGTGTGTTGCGTGAGCGTCAGTCAGTCAACAACTCTTCACAAAGTTTCCTTATGAAACAATATGCTCTCTGAAATTATGGCAGGGAACGCCAGATTAAACATTAAAACTGCCTTCTGAGCACTGTATCTACAGGCTACCACCGAAAGAAGGAGGCTACCAGAAAGGCATCTCTACTCCGTACGATTTTACTTTCACTACGACATTATTTTGAACAAACTATCAAAAAATTGCAAGATGATATGATAAAGTAAGGCACAGATTACTTACAGTCTTTTTTTTTTTTTGAAAAAACGATGCAATCGTTTTCTGCCTTTTGGCACCCTTCATCATGCCGTGTTGGGGTCCTGAACTAGGAGGAGCTGTCCCCGATATGCCTGTCAAACTTGTTGTGGGTAACCATAGCAACCAAGCTCGAGCTCACAACCTGTGTAGTCTGCGCAGTTGCAACTATGCAGGGTGCGATTTGTCAAAAAAACAGAAGAGGGGGATGTTTTTTTTTAATCATGAAACGTCACAAAACTAAGGTAACAATAGGCTAACAGCTCAATAACATCCGATGATATCAAATGAATAACACTCTGGCAGCGGGGGCGTGGTCAAGCATCGGTCTGTGACAGGAGGGCGGAGTCAGGGAAGGTAAGTGGCAGAATCACTACACCTGTCGTTACACGTGCTTGTGTGTTTTCCCAGTGACCGCGCTCTATTTAAGGAGAGAGAGCGAGAGCAGCGGGAGCTCTCTCCACAACTAGACGACTGATTTGTGTGCGAGTGCAGCTAGAAGCTGAAAAGCTGAATAAAAGCGAGTTGTGTGAAATCAGTTCTGTCCTGCCGTCCCTCTGTCACAGACCAATGCTTGACCACGCCCCCGCTGCCCAAACACTAAATGAAAATGAACACTAAACCAGAGATAGTAAATTCATCATCCTATCTCTCTGACTAAATACACGAACACTAACACACAACAAAGTTCGCATTGCTTGTCGCGTTGCTGTGATGTTTCTCTCCCTCCGGATTAAATGGACAGTGACTCGAAAATCACTAAAATACATGAATACTAAATGAACAGTTTGCTCTGATGGCGCAGTTCATGTGGCCTTTTCTGCTTTCCCGTCGGTGCGCTATCTGCCGCGTTTCGCCCTTCTTTAATCCACATTTCTGCGAATTTCTCAGCAGGGAAGGAACGCACGTCTGGCCCATTGACAGCGAGGAAAAGAAGGCTGTCAGTGTGGATACATTCATTCTGTTGCGCTCATCAGTAAGGATGTGATTCATGGCGCTAAATCCACGTTCACACTCTGGATATTGTTATTATCTACAATGTATCTATTTGCTGGGGACGTTCGTGAACATCAAAGCTGCCACTTCGGGTCATTTTGAAAGTGAGTGCAATGTAGACCATAGAAAACTGTGTCACAACATGCCTGTCATGTCAACTTTTTTTTTGGTTTGTTTGTTTTATTGACGGGGTTGTCCCCGAGGATTTTTTTCAGCAGAGATAAAAACCAGAGGGGGGGATGATCCCCCCCTTCCCCCCCAGCAAATCGCACCCAGCAACTATGCATGTACTGCTGTGCACCTCAATAAACCGAATGGTAATCTATAAATCCAAAAAGGAATAAACACACACGTTTATTCATATGCACTTCATTTTATCTCAAAAGTGGCAAATGTGCTGTTCTTTCATGGGATAAAGACATGGGTGACATGTGGAGTTCACATGCGCAAAGACATGGGTGACATGTGGAGTTCACATGCGCAAGGACGTGGGTGACATGTGGAGTTCACATGCGCAAGCTGAGCCAATCAGAAGCCGCCAGTGACTTTACGCTGTTAGTTTTCCTCTCTGGAGGCGGCTGATTGCCGACATTCGCGGCAGATTCTGCTCACTGAGCACTTGAAACTTCGACATTTTGCCTTCCTCTTGCTGTCATTGTAAGAGTCAACAGCATAAAAATTGTTTTGCCGCTGGCTGAGCGAGGATTTTGTGTTTTTTGCGATGGACACTAGAAGAAATGTAAGTAAATTGCTGGCTATGTTGCTAGTTTAAACTGTTAGCATACGAACGATGGAAAGTTCCATTTACGAAATTGCACGTTGTTGAAGTCCCCACGGGCGCAGATAGAGGGGGGGACAGGGGGGATTCGTCCCACCCAGATTTAAATTCACCTCGTTCGGTCCCCCCCACTCATAGGGAGGAAAAAACGTCTATGCTGTCTTTCTTTGCATAAGGCAAACCTCACGGAAAAATCAAAAGACTGATATATTTAACATATTTTTGTCATAAATCCTATGTATCCATGTGTCATGAACTGTATGAATTTATTTATTTACTTTGCAAATAATCTATGGTCAACTAAATTAATGACTAGGATGCAGTGACCAGGGCTACACAAGCACATATGGGCATGACAGTCATGGATTGTATCCACATACTTTTAGCCATATACCAGTAGTGTAGATTATTTTCACTTTATTAAAATGGGCAGTAATCTCAAATAAATATACAGTGCTAATGGCCATGATTTTCATGTTTTTCTGATGCTTATTACCTGAACACTACTTTGGAAGTCAGTTAATGTGTCTGTAGAGTAACCTAGCTTTGAGAGTAGTTTGAACCTTCTTAAGATGAAAGCTATGATCCTTGGCTACCTCTTGTGCCAGGGATATACATTGGCCTTGAAAGGGTAGTTCATAACTGTAGAGTTTTCCAGGACTGGCATAAACTGCTCGTAACAGGAAAAAGCATTCATGACTACAATTTTGTATCCCCATGAAGGCACAACCATCCATGGCTGGGAGTCAGTAGAGAGTAAAACTGGTGTTAGGATGGGAGAGATGGTGTTATCCTCTTTCCCTTGACAATCAGTCAATTGTAGGCATCTGTAGGATCTTGTATGTACTTCTGAGGGCAGGTTTGTGCTTTTTTCACAGTGTATTCAGCTGCGCTAGGACATAGCATGACCATGAGCTTCAAACAATGTTTGGCTTCATGTGTCTCAGGGAAATCCCATGCTAGCCTTCACTCGGTCTACATGATGGGGAAGAGCTGGGGGCATATACCGTAGCAAATATTCTTACAGTGCCCCTGTTAATCCTTCTTGGTGACCAACTGATACAATTCACATCACACTGTATTGTACATCCAGAGGTGGTAAAAGGATAAATCCTCAGCCTCTGGACAAGGAGATGCCAAAGTTCAGAGTCACCAGGTTTAATGCTGAAGGACTGTTTGGTACAAAATTGGAACTGCTTGCCAACCTAGACGCTGATATACTATGCCTACAAGAGACACATAAAGACTCAGTGCCACCAAAAATACCAGTCATGCACCTAATTATCGCCCACCCAAGCTCTGTCTACAGCAGTGCAATATAAATCCATCATCCTGAATAGTGGAGACTGCTCAGATGGTGGGCTGGAGATCAGGGCCAGCTCTAGGTCTTTGGCTGCCCTAGGCAAGATTGAGTTTTGGTGCCCCCCCCAAGAAAAAAAACCCTCTAATAACATCTAAATAACACTTTAATCTAAATCACTCTATTCTATTACTATTAAACAATGTACGGTGCATGGACAATAAACAAGAAGTCATTTTTATCTTTTTCATTGTTGTTATTATTGTTATCATTATTAACATAAAGTGTCACAAAGTAAAATGACCACACAAATTCAATACATATCTCCATATAATGGGCAAAAACTCTTCCGCACCCTGTTCAAAGTGTAGTGCATGGACAATAAACAAGAAATTATTTTTAGTTTCTTTTTTGCTATTAAAAGTTGTCATCTCTGAAGAATTAACAAATTAAATAAATAAAAAATTCTACAATTCTAAATTGTGCAAACTTAAGCACCCTGTTAGGACATCAATGGGCTGTATTTTCAAACAAAAGTGCTATTATGGGTACTTTGTTATTGAAGTCTATTGCTGTTTGCATCTAATTAGCTAGGCAGACATTGATTCAGGTGTCTAAAATATTAATTTGCCACTATAATGGTTGATATGAGAGATTAGATCAGACTTACCTCTATACTTGGCTCTATTTGTTTCTTCCTGTAGCCTTCGTTTGCGCCCTTGCGCACCCGAGAGTTTGGATTTCTTCATTTAAGCACTTGTAGTCTGGGTTACTTTTTGCAGTGGATAGCCATTCTCATTCCCCGATGAACACCGCTCCCCCCGCCCCTCTTATAACCTATCATTGTGCATTTTTAGTAGGCATAAGGAAATCACCGACCACTACTGCGTAGGCTACACTTGTTTTTCAACCTTTTTGAGCCAGGGCGCACTTTTTTCAATGAAAAAATCTCAAGGCACATCACCAATAGAAAATGTTGACTGAAACTAAAACGCTGTTGCCAATATTTACAATATACAGCCATTCTATAATTTTCCACGGTACACTTGGTGATCTCTCACGGCACACTAGTGTTCCGCGGTACTAGAGTTCGGCAGCACAGTGGTTGAAAACACTGTACACCACTGATGCACTTGGTAACATCTCCATTCAATAACTCCATCCCTCCTTTTTGGTGGGGTTTTGGTCGCCCTTGGCGCCCCTGGGCACACTTTGCGCTCTAGGCAATTGCCTAGGTCGCCTATAGCAATCGCCGGCTATGATTACATGGCCAAAACAGAGAATAGCCGCGGATGCGCACTTGCACGCCTGAAGACACACTATAGACAGGGCGAACCACTGTTGAGCGCTTGTTTCATGATTAACAACCACCACCACACCCCACCCCACCTTTTTTGACAAATCGCACCCTGACTACATGCTTTGCTGTACAATTAAATTAGGCTAAGACATTATAATGCTGACTCGTTTTCAGAATAGTGGAAGTCATAATTTTTCTCCCCCCATTTCTGCGCCCCTGGATGGATGCAGCGCCCTTAGCATTTGGCTATATTGCCTATGCCACGGGCCAGCTCTGCTGGAGATCCTTCAAGTAAATACTGGACACTTAAGCATCCAGTTTAAGTTTACAAACTGCCACCAACAATACAAGCCACAATACCATCTGGAGCTACAGTCACAAAAATGGCGATGGAGAAGCAGTGGAGGAGTAGGCTGTAAGCTTTACCCTCATAATCATCCATAATGCAAAGGACAATGTATTTTTGCAGAGTGCACTCTGGAGGAAGGAGTACAACCCTGACCTAGCATTTGTCTCATCCAGACACTACCAGAATTTTGACAAATCCATTGGTGACTAACAGATCCCTGATGTGGGTGGAGCACAGAAGCACGGTACGCGGGAGTTGATGTTCACACACACACACTTTATTTTACTTATTTTCTTAACTTTTCAGCTTTGCTCACTCACACAGTCACACACACATGTTCTGGTCAGGAGAGCCCTCTTCTCTGCTCTCCCCCTCCTTTTATGCTCCACCATCACTGCAACTCACACACACACACACACACACACACACACACACACACACACACACACACACATTAATGGACATCAGGTGTAATGGCTTGGCCACTAACCTTCCCCGGCCCCGCCCTCCATTCACAAACTGATGCTTGACCACGCCTCCGCTGCCACATACCCCCACTGCCCGACTCGGGCTGGGGAGCCATCTGGCTTGCAGCGGACTCCCCCCCCGATGGGACAAGAAGTCTGCCACCACCATCTGCGCCCCCGGTCTGTGGACCACCTCGAACTTAAACGGCTGGAGGGCGAGATACCAATAGGTGATCCATGCATTGGCATCCTTCATGCGGTGAAGCCACTGGAGGGGTGTGTGGTCCAAATGGAGGGTGAAAGGGTGCCCCAGCAGGTAGTATCGGAGGGCAAGGACTGCCCACTTGATGGCCAGGCACTCCTTTTCAATGGTGCTACACTTGCTTTCATGCATTGAGAGCTTGCGGCTGATGTACAGGATGGGACGCTCCTCACCCTCCACCTTCTGGGACAGAATGGCCCCCAGCCCTCTGTCCGATGCGTCTAACTGTAAAATAAAGGGGAGAGAGAAATCAGGGGAGTGTAAAAGTGGCTTCCCACACAGTGCAGCTTTTACTTTATTGAAAGCCTGTTGGCACTGCTCCATCCACTGGACCGGATCTGCTGCTCCCTTTTTAGTGAGATCAGTCAGCAGGCTGGTGACGTCCGAATAATTAGGTATGAAACTATGATAGTAGCTAGCCAGCCCCAAGAACTGTCTCACCCCCTTTTTGGTCTTGGGCCTCAGGCAGGCCACAATTGCTGCAGTCTTGTTAATTTGGGGACGCACCTGCCCATGACCCAAGTGGAAAACTAGATACCGTACTTCCACCCGCCCAATTGCACACTTTTTTGGGTTAGCTGTGAGACCTGCATGCCTCAAGGAGTCTAGGATGGCCCAAAGGTGTTCCAGATGCCACGGCCAATCATTACTATAAATGATTATGTCATCAAGGTATGCGGCCGTGTAGGCAGCATAAGGGCGGAGGATCTTGCCCATGAGGCACTGGAACAGAGCGGGCACTCCAAACAACCCGAAAGGGAGCGTGACAAATTGGTGTAATCCAAACGGTGTGGAAAAGGCAGTTTTCTCTCAGGATAGAAGAGTCAAGGGGGATCTGCCAATATTCCTTCATTAGATCCAGTGTCTAATAAAAGTGAGCAGCGCCTAACCGATTGAGCAATTCATCAATGCAAGGCATTGGGTATGAATCAAATTTAGACACCATGTTGACCTTTCTATAGTCCACACAGGACCGGACCTACCCGTCGGTCTTGGGAACCAGGACCACTGGGCTGCTCCAGTCACTGTGGAACTCTTCGATTATGCCTATTTCGAGCATGGCCTTGAATTCCTCCCAAACCACCTTTTTTTTGTGTGTTCGGGCAAGCATTAAGGGCAGCTACGGACCACCACCCCTGGGAGCGTCTCAATGTGGTGTTCTATGAGGTGGGTGCAGCCAGGAAGGGACGAGAATATGCCAGAAAATTCCTTCTGCAACTTGGCCACCTCCAGGAGTTGTGCCAGTGAGAGGTGGTCTCCACAAGGGACTGGAGTGGTTTGAGATGTTACTTCTTTTTACCTCCGGCCCCACCTCCACCTTCTTTGGGACTACCGATGCCAACGCCACAGGGATCCCCTCATTCCAACGTTTTAGCAGGTTGAGGTGGTAAATTTGCAATTCCCCACCCCATCTGTTTACCTCACCTCATAGTCAACGTCCCCAACTCACCATTTGACCTTGAAAGGCCCTTGCCACTTGACGATTAATTTGGAGCTTGACGTGGGCAATAATACAAACACTTTGTCTCCCGGTGTGAACTCTCTAAGGTGCGTGCCCCTGTCATACAGCCGGATTTGACGTTCTTGTGCCTATCGTAAATTCTCCTGGGTTAAGTGAGTGAGTGTGTGGAGTTTTGCACGCAGATTGAGAACGTGTTGAATTTTGTGCTTGCTAGGCAAAGGTCCTGCCTCCCAATTTTCCCGTAGCACGTCGAAAATGCTTGCGCCTATATAATAACTCAAATGGTGAGAAACCTGTGGAGGCTTGCAGGACCTCTTGTACTGCAAATAACAGGGGCTTGAGCCATTTATCCCAATTACATGCATCCTCACTTACAAATTTCCGAATTAAGTTTTTGAGTGTTTGATAAACACTCCAATCAGTGCAGTCAAAGCAGGCTTGAAGTGGAACTACAAGCCTGCTTTGACTGCACTGATTGGAGTGTTTTTGAGGCTGCAGCCTCAGACCTGCATGAACTGACTGATACTGTGACATCTTACATCAGTTTTTGTGAGGATATGTGTGTGCCTACCAAAACCTTCCGCATATACAACAATAAACCCTGGTTCACTGCAAAACTCAGGCAACTTCGTCAGAACAAAGAAGAGGCCTACAAAAGTGGAGACAGAGTTCTGTATAATCAGGCCAGAAAGACACTGACAATGGAGGTGAAAGCAGCTAAGAGGAGCTATGCTGATAAGATTAAAAACAGCCTTTCAGCAAACGATCCGACGTCAGTGTGGAGAAGCCTGCAGAACATTACTGACTATAGGAGACCATCCCCCAACACTGCAGTGAACCATCAACTGGCTGATGAGCTGAATGTGTTTTACTGCAGATTCGACACATTCACACCTCTCCCCCCTTCAGTCATTAAAGACCCATTTACACCCCCTGCCATTCTGCCACCCCCCGCCTCTGACCCCCCACCAGCACTCAAGATCTGTGAAGAGGATGTCTGTCAGCTTTTCCACAGACAGAAGATCAGGAAGGCACCTGGCCCAGATGGTGTGTCACCATCTTGTCTGAAGGTCTGTGCTGACCAGCTGGCTCCCATCTTCACCCAGATCTTTAATAGATCCCTGGAGCTATGTGAAGTCCCCTCATGCTTCAAACGCTCCACAATAATCCCGGTTCCTAAGAAAACCAATATCACAGGACTGAATGACTACAGGCCTGTTGCCCTCACATCTGTAGTCATGAAGTCCTTCGAGAGACTGGTGTTGTCATACCTGAAGGACATCACAGATCCCCTGCTGGACCCCCTGCAGTTTGCCTACCGGGCAAACAGGTCAGTGGATGATGCTATAAATATGGGTCTACACTACATCCTGCAACACCTTGACACTGCAGGGACGTACGCCAGGATCCTGTTCATGGACTTCAGTTCAGCATTCAACACCATTGTTCCAGACATCTTCCACACCAAGCTCATCCAGCTCACTGTGCCCTCCTCCACCTGTCAGTGGATTACAAACTGACAGGAAGCAGCAGGTGAGGATGGGGAGCATCATATCCAGCACTCGGACCTTCAGCACTGACACCCCCCATGGGTATGTGCTCTCCCCACTGCTCTTCTCCCTTTATACTAACGACTGCACCTCAAGAGACCTGTCTGTTAAACTCCTGAAATTTGCGGATGATACAATGGTCATCGGCCTCATCCGAGATGGTGACGAGTCTGCAGACAGACGGGAGGTTGAACGGCTGGTCTGTTGGTGCAGCCAGAACAATCTGGAGCTGAACACGCTCAAAACTGTGGAGATGACAGTGGACTTTAGGAGGAGCCCCCCCATTCTGCTGCCCATCACCATCAACACTGTGACTGCTGTTGAAAGCTTCAGGTTTCTGGGTTCCACAATCTCTCGGGACTTGAAGTGGGAGACCAACACAGTCACTATCATCAAAAAGGCTCAGCAGAGGTTGTACTTTCTGCGCCAGCTCAGGAAGCTCAACCTGCCTAAGGAGCTGCTGACTCAATTCTACTCTGCCATCATTCAGTCTGTTCTTTGCTCTTTCATCACTGTTTGGTTTGGATCGGTCACCAAACAGGAGAAGAACAGACTGCAATGGACAATAAGGTCTGCAGAGAAAATTATTGGTGTCAACCTGCCCTCCATCCAAGACCTATACTTGTCCAGAGTCAGGAAATGGGCAGGTAACATCTCTGCGGACCCATCACACCCTGGTCACAAACTGTTTAAACTTCTCCCCTCAGGGAGGCGATATAGATCACTGTATGCAAAAACAACCAGACACAAGAATAGTTTCTTCCCTCAGGCTGTCTCTGTGATGAACAGCTAAAATCCAGATTCATATATCAGTAATATCACTTGCAAAATATCTGCACACTCATACTGTCATTCTGTGCTCACTGTTACTTATATTATATTTATACTTACTTATATTTACTATTTCATCTTTGCACTATGCACCATATTACACCAAAAGGGAAAATACTTTCTGTGATGAACAGCTAAAATCCAGATTCGTATATCAGTAATATCACTTGTAAAATATCTGCACACTCATATTGTCATTCTGTGCACACTGTATACTTTATATTTATTTATCTATTTCATACTTGACTTACCTGGATAACTTTGCACTATGCACCTATTGCACCATTTTTGTTGTTTGTTTGTGTATGCACATTTATCTGTTTTGTACTATGAGAGCTAAGTGATACCGGAGTCAAATTCCTCGTGTGTGTCCACATACCTGGCAATAAAAGTGATTCTGAAAAAAAGTGATTCTGATTAAACTGCTCCACTAAGCCATCCGTTTGTGGGTGATAGTCACTGGTGCGGATAGACTTAATCCCCAATAACCCATACAGCTCAGGCAGTGTGCATGACATAAATGTGTCGTGCACACATTTCGGAATCTCGACCCGGGAGATAATATGGAAGTGCGCTTCCGCAATGCTGCGTGCAGAAATATTGCAGAGAGGCACCGCTTCCGGATATTGCGTTGCATAGGCCACCAGAACTAAAATAAAGCGCTATCCCCGTGCTGACCGAGCTAATGGCCTGACGAGATCCATACCAATTCTCTCAAAAGGGGTCTCAATTAGAGGGAAAGGGCACAAAGGTGCTTTTGGCATGGCCACAGAATTTACTCATTGGCATTCGCGGTACGCTGCACACCACCGACGGACATCCCTGCGAATCCCTGGCCCAAAGAACCAGGCCATTATTCAGGCTAATGTTTTATCTTGCCCCACATGTCCAGCCATGGGATTAAAGTGAGCCGCATGGAATACGAGTTCCCTACAGTTCTTTGGGATCAACAACTGGGTTATCTGTTCACCGGTTTGAGTGTCCTGCATCACTCGGTACAATCTATCCTTAATAATAACAAAATATGGGAAGACCGGTGTCGCGCTTGGCTGGAGAGTTTGACCATCGATTACTCTCACTTGTTCAAACGCATGCTGCAGAGTCTAGTCTCATGACTGCTCTAATGGGAAATACTCAAGGGAATCCCCAAGAGAGGGAGGAGGGGCAAGCTGCTCCTCACTCCTCGTATCGCCCTGATGTGGTGTTGATGTAGAAGGCTCTGTGACAGCTTTCCCAGTCAATGCCACACAGGGATCTTCCCATGACATATTTATGCAGGACCCATCTCTCACTATGTGTTCCATCAATTCTTTAAACCCTGGCCAATCAGTCCCCAAAATTAGTGAGTGGGTGAGACGAGGATTAACAGCCACCTTAATTCTATGCATTTGGCCCCAGAATAGAATATGAACGGACACTACAGGATAATTGTGAACATCCCCATGCACACACAACACCTTCACTGCTTGTGCTCTCCCCAATGCCTCACCTTGCACCAGGCTTTGGTGAATTGAGGGCTGATTGCAACCGGAATCCACCCAACACATGATATGTATCCCCTTGAACGCTTACCGGTATGCGATACGTTCCAGCCCGATCGGGGGTGGTCCCTGGTGCGTTGGGGATCCAGATCACAGCTCCCAAATCCATTGCGGAGCCCTGACTCTGGAGATGCTCCGGCTCCCCACCATGCCAGCACACCAGCCCAGGCTTTCCCTCTGCACCGGCATTATGGGCATCACCCACCTGAGGGGGAGAAGACAGACATGGAAGAGGAAGATGGAAGGACACCACTGGTGCGAAGGGCCGGCTGGGGAGAAGCCTGCCACCGCCTCCGTGGTGGGGGAATGGGGTGGGGAAGAGAGAGAGAGAGAGAGAGAGAGAGGGCAAGGGGGGGAAAAGGAGAGAGAGACAGGAAACGAGGAGAGTCTCCTCATCCACCTGCCATCAGAACTGCCTCCAGATGGTCCTCCGCCAACTTGATAGCTTGTTCTAGTGACACCAGGCGATGACACTAGACCCATTCCGCCGTTCCTTCTGGAAGTTGAGAGATGAACTGTTCCAGTGCCACCAGATCGATGATCCCATTGGCGTCACGGGCTTCTGTCCTCAGCCACTGCCGGCAGGCATCCCGGAGTTGCTGGCCAAATGCGAATGGCCGGCCAACCTCCTCTAATGCCAGCATCCAGAAGTGCTGGCAATGTTGTTCCGGGGAGCGGCCGACATGCTGCAGGATGGCTTTCTTCAGATCGGCATACATCAGTCAGTTGTCAGCAGGGAACTGCTGCTTTGCGAGCTGCGCCTCACCAGCCAGAAGTGGGAGGAGGCACGTCACACACTGCTCGAGTGGCCACCCCTGCGTTTTGACCACTTGCTCAAAGAGGGTGAGGAACGCTTCCGGATCATCCTGCGGGCCCATCTTCATGAGGGTGCCTGCTGTGGTGAGGGTCAAAGCCTCTGCCGATGCGAGCAGATGCCAGAACGCTTGGCAATCTTCCTGCTGGACCAGCATCAAGGCTTCAAAGTGTTGCTCTTACTCCTTCCAGAGGGCAATCAGTGCTTGATGCTGGTTCTGCTGAGCGGTAGTGAGGGCATGGATGAGCTCTTTGAATGGGGAAGACTCCATGTGGTGGTTCCCTTCTGTACTCCCGGGTTTTGGCACCACTGTAACAGATCCCTGATGTGGGTGGATCACAGAAGCACAGCAGGCAGGAGTTGATGTTCACACACACACTTTATTTTCCTTATTTTCTTAGTTTTTCAGCTTTACTTACTCACACAGTCACACACACACACACACACACACACACACACACACACACACACACACACATGTTCTGGTCGAGAGAGCCCTCTTCTTTGCTCTCCCCCTCCTTTTATGCTCTACCATCACTGCAACAAACAAACAAACACACACACACACATTAATTGACATCAGGTGTAATGACTTGGCCACTCACCTTCCCCAGCCCCAACCTCCATTCACAAACTGATGCTTGGCCATGCCCCCACTGCCACAGTGACCCAGTACCCAAATCCCAATATCAACAAATGGTCATTGACATAGAACCTGTCATCAGACCCCATGAGACAAAACTTAAACACAGGTTTAACTTCTACAAGGCTAAATGGGAAAGCTTTGCATCAGATCTTAAAGCTGGGGTCCCCAACATCTGCCCAGACCCACTGCAGTACAATAACTTCCAAACCATGGTATGGGAGGTTGCAAAGAAAAACCAAATCCCTGGTCTCACCAACCAAAGTAAAGAAGTGTACCAGGAGTATATTCAAACATACAACAATGATCATTTTGCAGAGAACACCACAGACCTTGGAGAGACCTTGCTAGCCTCAATTAGCAATGAAAGAATAGAGCGCTAGCAAGAAATCATAAGCAGTATAGATATAACCCATACCAGCAAAAAAGCCTGGGTAACCATCAAAAAATTAAACTCGGAAAAGGAATCCCAGCCAAGAATAGCTGCTGTCACCCCAATGCAGTAGCCCACCAACTACTACTCAACGGAAAGCCCCACAACAAAGAAAGGGGATACTTAAAGAAAATGAAACAGGACATGGATATGGGCCACATTATGCACAGTAGTTAAACTGTTCACCTCAGAAGAACTGAATGTGGCCATGAAACACCTTACATCTGGGAAAGCAGCCAGCCTGGAGTGAATCACGACAGAGATTATACGACACTTTAGGGACAAAGCAAAGGCATGGCTCCTGTCACTTTATAATAAGTGTGTGGCAGCCTTCCAAAGTCCAAAGATCTGGAGAAGAGCAAAAGTGGTACCTCTGTTGAAACCAAGTAAAGACCCAGTGTCCCACAAAAGTTACCAATCAATATCCCTATTGTGCATTCTGTACAAACTATGTGAATGCATGATCATGGCCCACTTTTTTCCATCTGTTAAAGAACAATTAGCACATGACCAAGCTGGCTTCCAAACTGGACGATCATGCTGAAGTCATGTATCAAACCTGACACAATAAATCAAGGATGGGTTTTAGACTAGACAAATCACCTGTGCAGTTTTTGTCAATCTCATAGCTGCTTATGACACAGTGAACCACAGGGCACTTCTACTAAAAGTGGCCCAAACGGTTCTGACCACCACCATGGTTCACATAATAAAGTCACTGTTTGTTAATTGGCAATTCTTCATGGAAATGGATTACAGGCAAAGCAGGTGGAGAGTTCAGAATGACAGACTCCCACAGGGCTCAGTTCAGGCCCCCATGTTGTTTAACATTTATACAAATGACCAACCACAGTACCAGAACATTCACAGGTTCATATATGCAGATGACCTCTTCATTTACCCCTTTTCCATCAAATCAGTTCCAGCGCTGGTTCACAACTCGTTCAACTTGCGAGCCAGCTGAGAACCAGTTTGCTTTTCCATAGCTTGCGGTGCTAAGGGAAGCCACGTCATTATGTCGCTGTATACGTCAGTTACGTCGTTGTATATGTCATTACGTCGCTGTATATGTCAGTTACGTCGCTACGTTTGCATAAACCTTGGCGCGAATATCAAAGCAAAAACAACACGGAAGAAGCAGCAGCAGCAACAACAACAACAATAATAATAATAATAATAATGGATGACTTCGCGTTTGTACAGCTGCTGCTTCTCGTCGCTTACAAATGGTGATCTTTCACGGTCTTGTTATTGTTGTTGGTCTTAACAACTCCGCCCCTCTGCTGACGTAAGCGGTTCTTTCCTCTGGCCCAGCAGAGAGTTGGTGCTAGCCTGGAACTGTTTTTTCTGGCCCCAGAGTCAGTTCTTTGTCAGTGGAAACAGAAAACCCGGTTACAAACTAAGCAGTGGCCCCGAACCAGCCCTGGAACTGCTTTGGTGGAAAAGGGGCAACAGTCACATAGTCAGGCTCTTTCTTCACAATTGAAGAAATATTATCAAATACCCTAAACACTCTTTCTACATACTACAAACCATGGTACCTGAATGATAACTTCAGCAAAACGCAGGTGTGTGCTTTCCATCTTAATAATCACCAAACAAACAGGAAACTAAATATCAGGTGGGGCAACAGATAACTGGAAAACCACCCAAATCCAGTCTACCTAGGTGTTACCCTTGAAAAATACTATCTTTTAAATAAAATATAAACAAACTCAAAAATGAACTGTCAACAAGAAATAATCTCAGCAAACTAAACAACATTTGGAGAGCAGATCCCAATACTCTGAAGCAAACTGCTCTGGCACTATGCTCTTCCACTGCAGAATACTGCTCACCAATATGGGCAAGAGCACATCATGCACACAAAGTTGACCCAGAGCTAAACAAATCATGCTGGATAATCACTAGCACATTAAAAGCAACAGGCCTACTAGTTTTATATAGATTGGCTGACACAGCCTGCCCCACTTCCAATGAGAAACCAATGCAAAAATCGAAAGATACAAATAACAAAATACAGGTGGCATGACAAGAGATGATGATGATGATGATGATGGGGAGAACTAGCTAGTGGTTGGGATTTGGCAAACATGACATAATTTCATCAGTAGTTTCACTGTTGTGTGGTCACAATTCATCCACTGCGAACTGCCCACCTGAGTGTTGACAAACATTCTGATTTGGTCTATAAACACAGGTATCGTGACAAGATGTCCACTCGAACTGAAGATGAAGAGGAGCCGTGAGGAAGACCTCTGGCATGGAAAGATCAAGTACAAGAAAGATCAGGATCAGGATTACAAGGAGGAGATTGAAGATCCAGCAGATGTGGAGAAAAAGATTAGAGAAGGTAGTGCTCCACATGAAACCCTTTTTCACTCATGCTAGCTAGATCACTCTGTTTGGATGTATTCATTAATGTTAGCTAGCTTTGTTTGAGCTTATTTTTTAACAATACTTAGCTAATTTGGTTAGTTAAAAACTCCAGCAGTTGGTGTGTATTCCTTAATGTTAGTCATGCACTTTTATATACCTAGATGTTAAACTATTCCTGGCTTATATCCATGCCATTTTTAGCTCAGGACCATATGGCTGGGGTCGGCGTGGGT
The DNA here is from genome assembly GCF_027579695.1 of Neoarius graeffei. Lineage (NCBI taxonomy): Eukaryota > Metazoa > Chordata > Actinopteri > Siluriformes > Ariidae > Neoarius > Neoarius graeffei. The sequence continues at coordinate 20,546,198 of NC_083580.1, read as the reverse complement.
ATCAGTGATGAGCTCATTAGCCTGGAAGTAACATCAGCTGATGTTCCTGACCTCACACTCATCGATCTGCCTGGTATAGCTCGTGTGGCTGTCAAAGGCCAACCAGAGAACATTGGAGAACAGGTAAAGCATCCAATACCTTCTAAGTCCTTCCCGCGCCATGCAATCGGTGCATTGGGCAGCGCTGATCTCCATTTCCATAGCACTTGCCCTGGGGAGCTAGGAGGGTTATCCAATACCAGGTGCTATTATATGATGTAGGCCTAGTGTCCATTGTCTCACATTTGATCCTTAACATCTTAAACGCTAAGCTGTACATCAGTGAGTACCACAATGCTACTGATGCATCCCTAGTTACAGTTGATACCTCGTAATACACGCTAATACACATTAATGACTTTCATTCAGATTAAAAGGCTGATCAAAAAGTTCATCACAAAGCAAGAAACCATCAACCTGGTGGTGGTACCATGTAACGTGGATATCGCTACTACTGAAGCACTGAAGATGGCACAAGAAGTTGATCCAAATGGCGAGAGGACCCTTGGTCTGTGCAGCTTTTTCATAAATACTGTGGAGATTCTTTTTATTCCTCTCTAAATTTACCACATACATCAGCTGGCTTCATTGAGCTTGTATGTTTGTGTGTGTTGATTATAAAAGGCATCCTAACGAAGCCCGACCTGGTGGATAAAGGCACGGAGGAGACAGTAGTGTCCATCATCCATAACGAGGTAATTTACCTCAATAAAGGCTACATGATTGTCAGGTGCCGAGGACAGAAGGAGATCATGGACCGCGTCTCTCTGCACGAAGCCACCGAAAAGGAGAAGGACTTCTTTAAAGACCACCCACATTTCAGGTGCCATGTTTTACTTTAGGAAGGTCGATTTGAAAATTTGAATTATTCTGAAATTATACTGAATTGATCATGAGTTGAGATTTATAATTTGAACTAGTACTATTTGGAATTGATTAAAAATATATAGACTATTGGCACACTCAATCTCTGTGATATTTTTAATTATATTAATGATCGTGTTTTTTAAAATAATATTTAACCTAGTGTTAATATTATTATTCATATTTAATTAACAATCACATTATATTTCACAATTACAAAAATTTAATTGTTATATCTGCCCCTACTTGCACTCAAGACTCCATTTCCCAGAGTTTGTAGCGGCCTCCAAACATGACCGCTGCGGACTACAATAACCAACCTGTACTTCACCACTCTCAGTCTCTGGAGTACTGATTATTGCACACTCCTGTTCCCAATCACAACCTCATTACCACCGTGTATTTAAAGACTCTCGAGTCAAACATTTATTGTGAAGTAACCGCCCAGTGTTCCCGTGCCTTACTTTACCAAGCCTCATTATTCTGTGCTAATTATTTAGTTACCTTCGATCACCAATTTGGTCTGCCAGCTTTGCTACAATAAGCTCTCTACTGCTTTTACATCCATCTGTTGCCTACATTCCTGATGAAAAGAACACATTTAATATGTCACATGAGACATATATTTACATAAATGAATAATTTGTTAAAAATATTTGAAAATTCAGTATTCACTTTCAGTATTATTTGAGAGTCATTTTACTTAAACTGATCTTTAAAGGTGCACCATGTAGGATTTAGGAGGATATATTAGCAGAAATGGAATATAGTATTCATAAGTATGTTTTCTTTAGTGTATAATTACCTGTAAGTATGAATCATTGTGTTTTACGTAAACGTAGAACAAGCCCTTCATTTCTACATAGGGAGCAGGTCCTCTTCCACAGGGGCCACTGTGTTATGCTGCTGTGTTTCTAAAGTAGACCAGAATGAAAAAACCTCTAGAGAGCATCTTCTGCCTTTCACATTTTTACAAGTGGCAGCATGAATCCAGAAGGAAGCACCAGAAGGAAGACAAAGAAGAAGAAAGAAGAGGAATTAGTGTTTGCTGGTATTGGCTTGCAAGTTTGAGAACCCAAATTTTGAAAAATGGAGGATTATATTTATTGTTTAGCAAGAAAAAGTGAGTAAGCATTAACTCATGTCCAAGAAGGCAAGCATGAAATAAAAAGACATGATCAGGACAGGTGGCAGCAGAAAACAAGGATAAACACTGGTGTGGCCTTTCTCAGATAGAAATCACTGATGAGGAATAAATGTTTTCAAAGGGATAATATAGTTGCTTACTTTCTGCTGGAAAGATAATTTAGCCTTGGAATATAAATGCAACTTTAAATGTATTGGTAGCTGGTAGCTTCCCTTCCTCGCCTGGCCCCGACAGCTCCACCACCTCTGCTTCTCCTCTCTCTTCTTCCCTTGCCCTCTAACCTTGGTAATGTTATTGGGTGGTCTATCTGGGATTTGATTCATCAAATGGAGAAAAAATATGTTAGAAGGAGGAGATGAAGCCTTTATTTGTCACATGCACACTTAAACACAGTGAAATTCATCCTCTCCATTTAACCCATCTGAAGCAGTGAACACATGCATGCACACACACGAGTGAGCAATGAGCACACACACACCTACCCAGAGCAGTGGGCAGCTATGCTACAGTGCCTGGGGAACAGTTGGGGGTTAGGTGCCTTGCTCAAGGGCACTTCAGCCCAAGGCCGCCCCATGCTAACCTAACCGCATGTCTTTGAACTGTGGGGGAAACCGGAGCACCCGGAGGAAATCCATGCAGACACAGGGAGAACATGCAAACTCCACACAGAAAGGCCCCCGTTGGCTACTGGGCTCCAACCCAGAACCAGCAATTGTGGCAGTGGGGGCGTGGCCAAGTGTCAGTTTGTGAATGGAGGGCGGGGCCAGGGAAGGTGAGTGGCAAAGTCAGTACACCTCTTGTCAGTTAATGTGGTATGTGTGTGTTTTGCAGTGACAGCGGAGGATAGAAAAGGAGAGAGAGAGCAAAGAAGGGAAATCTCTCCCAACCAGAGCATGTGTGTGTGTGCATGCATGTGTGAACAAACGAGAATAGTAAACTGAAAAGCAAGCACGATATTCAAAAATAAAGTCTCTGTTAACATCAGTCTCCACCTGTCGCACCTCAGTATCCCACTCACATCAGGAACATACTACAGCAGTAAAATGGCTACCACAATGTGGAACAAACAACAATAATATTCACTATCTTACATGGAAGTTATGACCTATAGTTTAACAGACTAAACAACTCGTCATCATCACCTGGTCAAGCTAGCTTGGACTCCCTTGACTCTGCCCCTCCATCCATCCTGATTGGACATCACAGCCAGGAGCCCCTCGGAAAGGCAGCCCATGTCATTCTGCAGTTGGTGAAGGAAGGTATGCATGGGACGACCCACAGAGGTGGAACCATACTTGGGCTGCCATAGAAGGAGGTTTTTTGCTGCACCAGCAATGGCTAGCAAATTGCAACCTCCTCTCCTGGATGGTGATGGATAATGCTGGTATATTACCGTAGAGATCCTTATTTGTGAAGTGATCCCTCCAGCTGACATTTTGAGCCGCTTGCATCATGCATGTAAAAGCGTTGTCAAGGGAGGCCATCAGCTTTACAGTCAAGGTCCAAGCAGTTGATCCATAGACCAGGACTTACTCGACAGTAGCTTGAAAAATGTTGCATTTCAGGTTGGGGGACAGGTTGGATTTCCAAACCTTGTCAAGGCTGTTAAGGGCTCCCAAGGCCTTGCCAAGGTTCTATATCTCTCTTAGTGGAGACAATGTTACTGCCAAGATACGTGAACTCCTTGGCCTCTTTGATCTTGTCACCATCTAGAGACCTGATGGTTGTTGTTCGTCCTTCGCTGGCAAAGATGACCTCGACTTCACTGCATCACTGGGTGGATGTGTGTGCGCGGTTGGTCAGACCTATCTTCGCTCTGAACATTCTGTTGCAGTGGGGACAGGGAATGTGCGGAGCTGGACCTAGCTGGGAGGAGGTGCTTGCACGGTCTTTGTGGCACTGGTGTTTCTCCTGCTGTTTCTCAACACGTCGCTCCTCGAAATCAGCTATGCCGGATCTGACTAGGGTGCGCCAAGCAGGACGGTTTTGCGCAGTTTCTTCCCAGGTGGCAGGGTTGATGCTACAGCACTTCAGGGAGACTTTCAGGGTGTCTTTGTAGTGCTTCTTCTGACCACCGTGAGAGCGCTTGCCAGCAGTCTGCTCACCATAGATCAGTCTCTTCGGGAGTCGGTTGTCGTCCATGCGATGTATATGGCCAGCCCACTGAAGTTGGGAATGCATGATGGTGGCATGGATGCTCTCCATTTGTGCCCGCTGGACTACCTCGGTGTCAGGAACTTTGTCCTGCTATTTAATGTGGAGCAGAGTCCTGAGGCACTTCATGTGGAAGGTGTTGAGCTTTCTGGCATGTCGACTGTAGATTGTCCATGCTTCGCAGGCATACAGAAGGGAGGGAAGGACTACTGCACAGTACACCTTCAATTTGGTCTGCAGGCTCAGTCCTCTTCTTTGCCAGACCCTGTCTCAGAGTCTGCTGAAAGCAGAGCTGGCTCTGGCAATCCTGTAGGCCACTTCCTCATCGATGTTGATGGAGCGTGACAGTGCTTTCCAGGTAGACGAATTTGTCTGCCACAGTGAGTCTCTGTCCATTGACCGTGATTAAGGGCTCTGTGTAGGGGGCTCCTGGCGCTTGCTGGTACAAGACCTCGGTCTTCTTCGTGGAGATTGTGAGGCTGAAGTCATCACAGTCTTTTGAGAACAGGTCCATGCTTTCCTGCATGTCAGACTCTGTACTAGCGTTCAGCGCACAGTCATTGGTGAAGAGAAAGTCACTGGCAATGTCTTCCTGAACTTTGGTTTTAGCCTGCAATCTCCACAAGTTGAAGAGCTTTCCGTCCCTGCTTTACTCCATTGGTCACAGGGAATGGCTGGGAGTACTCGCCGTCATTCTGCACCCTTGCATACATGTTGTCATGAAACTGCTGGACCATCGAGATGAATCTGTCGGGGCATCCAAACTTGGCCTGATCTTCCAAAGCCCTTCTCGGCAGACAGTGTCAAAGGCTTTCGTCAGGTCCACAAAAGTGGTGTAGAGTCTGACATTTTGCTCCTGACATTTCTCTTGTAGCTGCCGAGCGGCAAAGATCATGTCCACGGTACTGCGACCCCTCCTAAACCCACACTGGCTCTCAGGTAACAGGTCTTGTTCAAGGTGCGCGCTGAGACGATTTAGCATGATTCTGGCCAGAATTTTCCCAGCGATAGACAGCAGGGAGATGCCATGGTGGTTGTCACACACATTCCTGTTTCCTTTCCATTTGTAGAGGTGGACAACCAAGGAATCCTTGAATTCCTGTGGGATCTTTTCTTGGTGCCACATGGACTGGAATAGGGCCATGAGGCTCGCAATCAATTGTGGACCACCAGAGATGTAGAGCTCAGCCAGGATCGAGTCAGCACCAGGTGCCTCACCGCTGGACAGGTGCTTAATGGCTTTTTCTACCTTGTCTTCGGTTGGAAGTTCGGCGAGCGTGTGGTTGATTGGGACTTGGGGCAGTCTTGCGATCGTGTCGTCGTTGATTGTGGACGAGTGATTGAGAACGCAATGGAAGTGTTCTGCTCAACACTCAAGGATTTTATCCTTGTCCAAGATCAGTGTGTTCCCATCTGTGCTGAGAAGAGGAGATGCCTGATGGTACCTTCCATATTGAAGATCATAAACTCAGTTTTTCAAGCGTTGACACATAGCCTTGAACTTCTTGCAGCTTCTTCCCCAGAGTGAAGTAGAGAAGTAGCACTGGTTATGTCATCAGCAAAGATAACCAAATCATCAGCATAGTCAGCGTTGGTGATTTTTTTTTTGTGCTGGATAGCGGCGACTCCTGGCTTGTTCCAGAGTGAATCCAAGCTCATTATACTCGTCCACTGACATCCATAGGATGTAGTCAAGACAGATAACAAACAGGTACGGGCCAAGTGCATCACCCTGCTGGACCCCTGCAAGTATGTTGAAGAAGTTGGTGTCTCCATCAGGAGAACGCACCATAGATCACACGTTCTTGTAAAGTATTATGATTGCATCTGGTGTTTCTCTGGGAATGCCACAGGGCTTTGAACCAGAATTTTTTTCCTATTGGTTCGTTCTGAACAGAAACAGAATTTTAACGTTTCCGGTTTTGGGTTCCACCATTAAATAGACGTTCCAGAACCGGTTAGAACAAAAAAAATTTCGTTCCCGGAACAGTTAATTACGTTCCCTGTCAGCTGTTTAACAAATGGCTATAAAATTATGTCTCTGTCTCATCCAGCTTAAGCCAAATGTAGGCTAATTCTATTACAACCTTCATTAAATAAGACAAGAAATAATTCAAAACAATTATTATTTCAAATGTTGGCGATTTGGATTCTCAGTATGTCTTCCCATCTACACAAACAGAAAAAGTGCCAAAAATGAAAGAGAATTCGTTCAGTGTGTTACCAAAGGCTAGTCAGGCCCTATAGAGGGCTACCGCATGACGTCACCGCGCCGCGAGATTTTGTTAGGCGCCAAATTGGAAGACCAAGTACACATCTATGCAAGTACATACATACATAAAACAAACTACACCTGAAATGTAGCCAGGGCCGGTTCTGCCCTAATCTGGACCCGGGTGCAACATCGCGCAACCCCCCCCCCCCCCCCCCCCAAAAAAAAAAAAAACAGTCTAAATCAGGACAACCATCACATAACTATAACTATAAACATTTTATATCAACTATTTTAACTAAATGGGCTATAATAAATAAGCCTGCAGGCAGCCACGGCGGGCTGCCTCAGAAAAGTAACCATTCAATGACAACTGAAAGCCTGCAGCCACGGCGGGCTGCCTTAAAAAGTAACCATTTGTCCTACCTTAAAACTCGTTTTGCATTTTCTGCCTCCTTTTTTGTATTTTCAACCCTCCGTTTATTTTCTTTCCTTTTCTGAAAACCCGATTTGTGTCCAGACATTTTGTTCTGCTACCAACGAACTAACTCGTCAGGTCTCGTCTCTCGAGCCCGCGATCATTCCCGTGGGAAGGGCAACAACTGATACATTTTTACAAACAGCCAATAGGGAGGTTGCATCGTTCAGGTTCTTCTTTGCTCAAACACTCAGTAATTCACTTATTATCACATGGAGACGTGATAGCAGTCCACCTTCCCGCGCTCTCCATTCAATCAGGGAACGTCACACAGGAAGTGAACGCCAGCGGGTCATAGAAACTTGCGCAGGAGGAGAATGACTTTTTAATTTGTAGGCTACGGAAACTTTGAGGAACGAAATAAAAAACGGTATTAACCGGTTACCATTATTTTTAATAAGCGTTTCTGTTCCGGAACATAAAAAATAATAAAGTTTCTGGTTTCATTTCTGTTCCATGTGAAATAGAAAAAGTTCCCGGTTTTCATTTTCGTTCCTTGAACCGGTTCAAAGCCCTGGAATGCCATAAGCAAGGAGAATCTCTTCCATTTTTTCCACAGTAGATGGAGTCAAAGGCTTTCGCAAAGTCTCCAAACAGTAAAACCGCTGGTAGATTTTTCACCTTTACTCCCTCGATGATGCATCTAACTGTGAAAATTTGGCCAGTTGTCGATCTGTTTTCACGGAAGTCATTTTGGTTACGCTGGAGTAAAGCTTCCAACTTTGGGCATACTCAGTTGAGAAGGAGTAGATTGTAGATTTTTGCTGTGACGGCGGTGAGTGTGATGCCTCTGTAATTAGTTGAAACTCTGAAATCTCCTTTCTTAGGGAAGTGTAGGATGCATCATTGGGTCCATCGGTCGATGGGATTTTCAGAGTAGACAGCGTTATACATACAAAGGAGTTCTTCATTAAAAGCTCCCGTCTTCCAGACTTCAGCTGGGATGTTGTCTAGGCCAGAAGCTTTCCCATTTGAGAGTTTCTTTAGAACGACTGAGAGCTCTTCCATAGAGAAAGGGCCTTTCTTTATGTCCAGGTCCTTGGGACGAGTTACAAGGGGGATGCATGTGGATTTTGCATTGCTTGCTCGAAGACTTGGATGCATCCTTGAAGTCACTGTTCGATGGTCGGAGCTGACATTCTCAAAGGAGTTGTAGGGGTGTTGTGGGGAGTTGTATCATGACTGTAAGCTTCGGTTGAAGCAACTAGTTCCCGAATTTGGGATTCTGATGATAGTGTTCTCATGTTAAATGTGGTGATAAAAACATCCTCTTTACTCTTGAGGAGAGTATTATTTCTGGGTTGTTAGCCAACTTTTTGACCACATACTGAGCAGGATTTGCAGGACACACACCTTGTTTAACTGTGCGATGGGCAATGTGGGATAAGTGATGGATTTGGGGTTGAGACATTGGTGGCTAGAGAAGGAAACCGCAGATGCTATACCTATAGTCCTGGCAGTAGTCAACTTTACTGGACTGGCTGACCTTGGCCATTGTCAGTATCTTGTAGATCTTCCACCCAACATCAATGTGAGTGCAGTTTCCTCTGCTGCACTCACACCTCCAAATTCCTCCACCATGCGCACACAACCACCGTGCTGCTCACCATGGCTTTGCCGGTATCCCTAGCAATTGGCAGGTTAAGGGAGTGCTACCACCATCCCAGGATGGACTCCCAGTCTAGCAGAAGGAAGGAGATGCCTTACTGCGTGAACTTTGTGAACCGCCTTACTTTTTGAACCACCCAAAAAGGGGTGTCCACCCGCTACCCTAAACTAAATAAAATCTATTTAAAGTAACCTAATTAGCTGACAGACTATTTGATGCAGTTGTAGATGATATCATTTTGGAAGTACATTACAGGTACCTTGTGGCAACCATGCGTTCTAATACATGCCTGGATATGGTCAGGGAGAGACATTCAGTTGGTTGTAACCTGCAACTTCACTGCTAGATGCCACTAGATCCTACATAGTGCGCCTTTAAACTATATTAAGTTATTTGTCAGTTATTAGAGATAGAGTTCACTAAACCAGCAAACATGACTATTATTTTTCTCTTTTACTCTGAAAATGACAGAACTGCTGATATTGAACTAACACTACATGAGCTGAGCATAAAATGGGCTTGATGTTTTTTTTTACAGCACACTGTATGAGGAAGGCATGGCCACCATTCCCAACCTGGCTGAGAAACTCACGCTCGAACTCGTCCATCACATTGAGGTAAAGATATCTTTGTTTCACGAACACGTCCCTTGAATTGTGTAACAAATAATCTTTCCTGCTTGTAAGGTGTGTTTATGTGTGTGCGTTTAGCTATCTCTGCCACGGCTGGAGGAGCAGATTGAGATGAAGTTGGCTGAAACTCAAGCTGAACTGGATCGCTATGGCTTAGGGCCTCCTACAGAACCAGGAGAGAGGAACTGCTTCCTGATTGATGTGAGTGATGCACACAATTCAAATAAAGCTCAACAGTGAGATTCCCACACACTGAAATAATAATCTCATCTCATCTCATTATCTCTAGCCGCTTTATCCTTCTACAGGGTCGCAGGCAAGCTGGAGCCTATCCCAGCTGACTATGGGCGAAAGGCGGGGTACACCCTGGACAAGTCGCCAGGTCATCACAGGGCTGACACATAGACACAGACAACCATTCACACTCACACCTACGGTCAATTTAGAGTCACCAGTTAACCTAACCTGCATGTCTTTGGACTGTGGGGGAAACCGGAGCACCCGGAGGAAACCCACGCGGACACGGGGAGAACATGCAAACTCCACACAGAAAGGCCCTCGCCGGCCCTGGGGCTCAAACCCAGGACCTTCTTGCTGTGAGGCGACAGTGCTAACCACTACACCACCGTGCCGCCTGAAATAATAATAATGGTATCTAAATTATATACCTTCCTAAATCAACTTACGGAAGTTTGTTAGTAAAACACTGTGCCATGACTGCAAATCTACAATACCACTTGCTGGCGCAGTAACTAAATTAGCAAGCTAGTCAAGACAAAAAAACAAAAAGCTTAATTACATCAATTATATTACAACTAAAAAAGGGGGTTTGGGGTGTCTGGTAGAGGCAGTATCTTTGGCTAGGGGGGCTTGCCTTATTCTGTTCAGGAAAGTTTGTCTGTTATTGGTCCTCTACTTGCACTCAGCTCTCACCTGTGGCTTCATGAAGCTGACAGCATGTGACAGTGACCACCCCCCGAACAATGGCTTTGGCAGGTAGCCGATGGGTCTGAAACCCTTGGTGAGCTAAGTTTGGGTTTGTCAGCCCTATTGCATATGAAGACTGATTCCTGGCAGAGTGAACAGAAGAGATCACCACTAAAACTCAGTCACAAAGGCAGTGTCAGCAAGTGCTGTGGAGTGCATCAGAGTGTAGGTATCATGCCGCCATCTTGGTCTAAGAACTACAATTCCCAGCCAACTTCCGCGTTGACTACGTCACGCCTGGGCGGGATCACGTACACATTCCTCAGGTTTCAACAAAAGGACTTGGAACTCGGCCATCTTCGCTCTTTCGCGTCGGACTCCAACCGAGACTCACCATCAGACGTCTGAACCGCGCGTTTCCTCCTCTATCTAACTCTGATCAAGTTAGATTTCAGAAACACGCGATCATCAACTCAAGCGAGTTATTAAACCGGTTTTTGCAAGTATCATTTTCTTTTAAAGGCGCACGCAACGGCAAGTGAAAGCAAATTTATTTTTGCTTAGAAAAGTGGCTGGCCCCCCCTTTTCTCTTCTTAAATCCGTGCGCGCGGCACTGCTGAAAAGACTTTCATCATCATCCACGAAGATCTTCACAGCAATCTCTCTCTTCCTCACCGAAGCGCAAACTTCCTCTCCAAGATCGACTTCTCCAGTGAGACGGTGCTTCCTACAAAGGTGAGACCTTTTGCAGTAAGAAAAGGCACTGGGCGAAAGATTAGTTTTAGTAATTAATTCACTAAGTGTGAAGTTAGATTCAGAAATAAGTGTGCACACTGTATTATTGTTGATTTTCTATTATTTGGTACTATTGATTTTAATTTGGTTAATCAGTAAGTCTTGCATGTTCTGTCTCTCTCCTAACATTCTAATTTCATTACTCACACATATCCTGATCTCATTAAGATTTCAGTAACTCGGGTAATACTAGAAAGCTAAGAGGGTTTAGCTGTTTGAAAAGTCTCTCTCTCCAAGGAGGGCTTTCAACACGTGTTCACAGGCCCAAACAGGCCCTGACCGCATGTTTAAGCTAGCAAGGCAGAGCTAAACTCTTTGTTCTAGAAAGGAAACACGTGGCAAACCCCTCCTCCTTCCCCTTTGTTCCAAGAGGTCCTGTATCTCATCTTTGAATTAAATATCATAAGTCCTAAGTTTAATTCAACCTTGATAGCAATTCTCCTGTTTACATTTAAAGCCATATAAACTACAGATGACTGTTTGAATGTTTAATTTTAATTAAAGCCTTCAGGTTTTACACACTAGGCCTGGAAGCACATGGCTAGTTAGAAATACTTTTGTTCAGTTAACTCACAAGCTAAAACTGCTTATACACACACGTGCTCACTAAACTTTGAGGATTCCCCTCCTCCAAGATTGCAGATAAGACACCCTGGTCCGTCCTGGCACGGACACACACACACATACCAAGATTGCAGATAGCACGTCCTGGTACAGACACATTCCAACTTAGAGAGAGAGCCAAGGTCTCTCTCTCTCTCTTTTCTCACACACACACACACACACACACACACACACACACACACACACACACACACTCTGTTTACAGAAGATTTCAATTCTGCTGCTATTAGATTGTTCAATTTTTCCTTTTCTTTTTATTAAAATTTTTATCTTTTTATAATAAACTCCAGTATTATTGAAGTTGTGGTGTTGTCTGTTGTTTCCAATACTTTGAAGTCACCCACATCGTCAAAGAACTCCTAAGGTGTATGAATAATTAGATGCAGTTTGGTAAGTGATAAATTTGAATTATCAAATTCTAAATGATTCACTTGATGCACTAAATGATTCACTTGATTCACTAAATGATTCATTGAACGATTCACTAAATGATTCCCTGGTTTGATTCATTGACTCGATTCATTGAATGATTCACTTCACACGATTCAAATGAGACTGATTCTATGATATGATTCAATTCAAATGAGTCAAATTAAACGATTCAATAGGATTGATTCATTTTAACTATTAACCTTCAAATTTAATGAGACTGATTTCATGTAACTATTAAAGAGTGATCACTTACCCAAACTTAAATACACAAAATCATTAATTACACCTACAAGAGCATAGATGTGACACTAAGCAGTCCTGGTCATCCACTGCAGCCGGGATGTCTCTAGTCATAATGGTCTCTCATGCCACTGGATCAAGACTCCTCAGGCTAAGAGACTGGGACTACCCCAGTGCAATGGTTCTTCCACTTTTAAAATATTCCTGTACAGGTCCGTTAAGCAATTTGATCAGTCAGTGCACATAGAACAAGTCTTGCAGTGATGGGCGCATGTTGAAGCAACAGGTGGCGGTGACTACTGTGTGTTGTAGTCATAAACCTGCACGTAGGTGGCCCTTGGGCCTGTGGTCATTCTTTTCTGACCCAGGACAACAGTAAGGTCCGACAGCACCCAGGGTGTCTGGGCAGCCTCTTTAAGACATCAATGCCCATCCTCACATGAGGAAGGAGGCTAGAATAGGTGCCCCAACCAAATGTTTGCCCTTAAATTGTCTGGCCAGCAAACTGTGGCGGGCAGACTCATCCCTCAGTGGTCAAACAAACCAAAAGATGAATGAAGCTCATCATGGGGGGATGGAATGTCACTGCTAGACAAAGCTGGCACCACCAGACTCAAGAGAAGGATGGCGCTAGTCACCAGAGAACTGTAGAGATACAAGGTTGACATTGCTGCACTTAGCAAAACCTGGTTTGCTGATGAAGGGTCTATGAAGGAAGAGGGAGGTGGATACACATTTTTCTGGAAGGGGAAACCCCAAGCTGAGGACAGGCTCCATGGATTAGGGTTCACCAGCAAGTCAGCTCTGCTCAAAAGCATACCTGTTCTTCTAGCCGGGATCATTGAACACCTCATAAAGCTGCCCATTCCACTCAGCAAGTCTAGACACCTCACCAACATAAGTGCCTACACACCCACTCTCACAAGCTCAAGAAACTTCACAAAAAAGTTCAGTCAGACCTGTGAAAGATGCAGTACCAGTGGTGGCAGCACAAAGCTGAAGAAGTACAGAGGTATGCAGACTCCCACAATGCCAAGGAGTTCTTCAGCTCCTTGAAGACAGTGTATGGCCCCACAAGTTCTGGCTGCTCTCCACTGCTGTCTTTGGAGGGCACCACTCTGATCAAAGACCAGGCAGGACTGAGAGAAGGATAGGTAGAACACTTCAGTAATCTGCTTAACAGCCCCTCCACTATTGACCTGCTGTATTGAGTCAAATCAAGATGAGCTGGACTTACTGCCCTCTGTTGATAAGATCAAGAAAGCAATCTTCCAGACTAACTCGGGTAGAGCATCAGGAAAGGATGGCATCCCTGCTGAGATATATTAGGCAGTAGACCTTAAAGGAGATACGCAGAACCTTTATTTTTAAATAAATTTCTGAGTGGATTGTATCTCCATCCTTGACTCTTATATGCTGCATAAATGGGAATTTTAAAAAATATTTTTGAGAGTTAAAATCGACCGCAAAGTTGGCATTCTAGCTGCTCCGCTGAGCCAGCCAGCCCTGAGTGCGTGACATCACAGCAGGAACCGGTTTTAAGGCCGAGGCCTTTGACAGCTATAGGCAAGTCATATAAATAAAAATTTACGGTGAAAGTAAGAAATACCATTGCCAACTTGCTCAACTAAGACTGATTTGACTTCATTGATTGTGGGTTGACTCTCATTAAAACAGGATAGGTGTTATAACTTATGCAACATACATGTACATGCATGCATTTTCACTGATAAAATGTAAAAGGCTAATTAAATAATCAGATGAACTGAGACAATCACATTCTGAAGCAAATTAACTAATCTTATACTGGTAACTTAAACACACAATACAAGTTACATGTATTAATCTAAATGCAGGTAAACAATGTTTTTTTTAATCCAAATGAGAGTCGGAGCTTATCCGCCTGTGTTCTTGCTTCTTGAAGGCCGATCTTGTGGCCGATTATTTTTGAAACATTCTGACTTTCAGTTGTTTGTTCAGTTCTCCATTCATTCACTTCTTCCATGTAAGGGTGAGATGGCAGCAATATCCAGTTTAGAAATCAGATGGCTGCTCCACTCATTCACTTTTCTTCATACTGTGCATTCCGCCATTACTGCTGGGCTCAGGCAGTTACTAAAACCTGGGATGGAATGGGATGTCACTAGTTTTAGCAACAACTGCGGGGAGGTCACTGCCTGAGTGATATGTCATGTCCTGTTCCGTCCCGGGTTTTAGCAACAACCCTTGGCTCACTCTGGGAGGACTGGTGCAACTGAACTCACTTTCCTTTTAAAAATAAATAAATAAATAAATAACTTTCCTTTTCTTGTAGTTTTCTTTTTATTTAATTGTTGGTACTGCACCCTCTTTCAATACGGGCTTATAGCCAACGCTCCTCAACAGATCAGAGGTCTCATACGAGTCTTCAGTAAAATGTGCAGAGCAGAGGAGAGACCACTTCATAAGTGCCCAATGGGCCCATGAACTTCCTGCAAAACATGTCCAAATCTTTGCAGTTTGAACATTCTTGGGCCATGAATGCAACATAAATCCAGCTTCTGTCATGCTGCTGTACCAGCCAAAAACGCATCTATGTGGCATGGCGATAAATTAGCTCAAAATGGAGGATCGGAGTAGAGGTCTGCGCGGGACAGAATTTGCAGTACCGCTCCCGCAAAGAATTATGATTTTCAGTCCCGCTCCCGCCCGAGCCTGCCATATTTTGTCTCGCTCCCGCCCACAAATCCCGCATGATGCAGACGTTCGCGTTATTTCTCACGAAAGTTCTTGTCATTGGCTTGGGGAATTAAACATGCTGAGCTTAGCTGAGCTCTCCACTGACCGATCCTTCACCTAGCACACGTAGCGAGGGTGCGTGTTGCCAGGCAGCATGCGCAGCTGAGGCTTTACAGAGATACCCAACACACCTACCAAAATCGACAGTGGATATTAAGAATATTGTACATTGCACATAGCTTATATGTCACTCCTCACATTTATATTCTAGGAAATACAAGTAGGCCTATAAGAAATTAATATAATTTAAAGACACAGCGTGATGGTGCCCCGCCCCCTACTTTGAGTGGATTTGAGCATAAATATCTACAGCTCACTTTCAGGGGTGCGTTTCCCAAATGCGCGAATGTACCTCTTTTTAAAGCAGCACTACTTCTGAAGCACTGTGAGCTTCACTAGAGGAGCTCTGCTCTTCTGCCATGATCGGAGATCTCAAACACAGAAGAGCGGAAAGGAATCAGAAACGTACGCGAGATTAGACCACATCCGCAAATTTAGGCATCTTAAAATGTTTTTATCAATGCCAAATAAAATATCCAGCACAAATTATATATGATAGACATAAATTAATAATTTATAAATTTTATTTTAAACACATTTTTAGTTAGCGGGACTGCAGCTTATCACCTCTCCCGCCCGCTCCCACATTGTGCACTCCCCCTCCCACCCGCGCCCGCAATGAGCTTTCAAAATTTGTCCCGCGCCGCACTGCTTTGTGTCGGGTCCCACAGGTCCCGCGGGACTCCTGCGGGAGTGCAGGGCTCTAGATCGGAGTTGCAGTCAGCTCTGTGTTTTAGTATAGCGGAAATGGCGATGAGCCCGATAGACTTCCTGCTGTGACGTTACGGACATCAAGGTCATTCACTCAGACTGCTGTCCTCGACACCTTTCATGATGTCCTGCAGAATGTGTGGGAAGAGGAGAAGATGCCAGATGACTTCCACAATGCCCTGATCATCTCCCCCTACAAGAATAAAAGGTAGTAAGGCAGACTGCAGGAACTACAGGGGCATCTCACTCCTCTTGATTGCCAGAAAGATCTTCACTCAAGTTATTCTCAACAGACTCATCACTATTTCTGAGCAGAATCTTCCAGAGGCACAGTGTGACTTCAGGCCAGGCCGAAGCACCAGGGATATGATTTTTGTAAGGAGACAGCTTCAAGAAAAGTACATAGAGCAACATATGCCCCTCTATTCAGTCTCCATTGACCTGATGAAAGCCTTTGACACTATCAACAAGAAAGCATTCTGGACAATCCTTGAGTGCATCAAATTCCCTCTGAAATTTGTCAAAATCATCCAGCTCTTTCATGAAGGTATGACTGGTCAGGTCCTCTCCAGTAGTAATGTGACAGAGGCTTTTGAGATCAGTAATGGTGTAAAACAGGGCCGTGCCCTAGCTCCAGTCCTCTTCAACCTCTTCTTCACCTCCATGTTGTCTTATGCAGCCCAGGGCCTGGAGAAAGGCGTATGCTGGACTTGCTGAAGAATAGTGTCTGGATGGCTCCTTTACATCAGATAGTGTCTGGATGGCTCCTTTTTTGACCTTCACTGCCTCACAGCAAAAACAAAAATCTTCCAAAACCTTACCCAGGAAGCTCTTTTTGCAGACGACTGTGTTAGTGGCCCATGAAGTGTCTGACTTGCAGTTGATGTATGATCACTCCTCAGAAGCTTCAAAGCTATTTGGCCTGATTGTCAGCCTCAGCAAGACCGAAGTGCTCAATCAGCCTGCACCAAACACAAGCCACTCCAAGCCAACCATCATCATAGGCTACATCCACACGACAACGACAATGAGATGTTATTTAAAAATATATCGCGTCCAAATGGGCAACGATCAGTAAAATATCAGGTCCATATGGCAACGCAACGCTTGCTGAAAATGATGCAATACACATGCCACACCTCTAGGGGCGCTGTAAGACGGTCCCTTCGGAGACACCAGAACAATAGAAGAAGTAAGGACGCATGAGCATAAACTATTATGTGCGAGACTTCATATTAGCCACAAAGTCAGGAAAATCTGTTTGTAAAATTACATTATAATGACCAAATACAATGAAAAGTATTTTTCCAGTCTCACCTGTGAAAGGTAATCCCATGTGATCTCGTTTGGACGGCAAACCTGTTGGTACAGTTAAATGCAGCTAATCTTTATTCTCCGCTTTGACCTATCCAATATGGCGGCGAGGATGACGTATGATTCTACGCGGAAGGCGGCGTCTTTAATGGTCCGGAATAAATTGAATGCTACACGTTGATGGATTAATTTGTTGTTTCTCACCTGTGAAAGGTAATCCCATGTGATCTCGTTTGGACGGTAAACCTGTTGGTACAGTTAAACGCAGCACATGAATCTTTATTCTCCGCTTTGACCTATCCAATATGGTGGCGAGGATGACATATGATTCTACGCGGAAGGCGGCGTCTTTAATGGTCCGGAATAAATTGAATGCTACACGTTGATGGATTAATTTGCTCTTCTACGCCCTTTTTGAGGAATGTATTTTAGGACTAAAACCAACATCTGAAGAGGTGAGATCGCTCCTTTTTTTCCCTATTTTTGCTGGCGGGATTGACTCTGCCCTAAGGGCAGAGTCTCTCTCTCTCTCACTTTGCACCATTACACAATAAATATTCACAGTGAAAATATTTTGTAAGCGCGTTTCATGAACCAAGTTATAGGATTTGTTGACAACTTGCATCGAGTTCGTTACACTTCTACCCGGCGTGAAGCACTCACAGTCATGTGGTTGTGATGTCATCGTAATCTAATCCGTTCTACTCATCCAGACGACTTCACAACGGCAACGTTGCCAGATCTTTCCACTCTGGAACCCGTTCTCAAAAAGATTGCGTTTTGGGCACCCAAAACGCCGGTGCCTTGTGGACGCCAGGCCTAAACGATAAGCAATTGTATCGGAGTCACCTGAATCCGTTGCCGTGTGGACAGGGCCATAGATGGCACCCAGCTCGTTAATGTTGAGCGCTTCAATTACCTTGGAAGCACCCTTTCTCAGGATGGCTCACTAGACAGAGAAATTGAAGCTCAGATTAGCAAAGCAAGCCAGGCTGTGGGAAGGCTTCATAAGAGTGCTTAACCAGCACAACATCCGTTTGACAACAAAACTCAAAGTCTGCAATGCGGTAGTCCTGTCTTCTCTATGGATGTGAAACCTGGACACTATATCGCAGGCACATCAAAAACCTGGAAAACTTCCACATGCAAGTTCTCCGCTTCATACTTGGAATCCGGTGGCAGGATTGCATCACAAACCTCGAAGTCTTGGACCGTGCTGAATGTACCAGCATTGAATCCATGCTCATCAAGGCTCAGGTCTGGTGGGTGAGGCATATCATCCAAATGGAAGAGCACTGCATCCCCAGATCCCTGTTGTACAGAGAACTCACATGTGGAAAGAGACACAAAGGTTGACCATAGAAATGATTCAAGGACACTGTCAAAGCCAACTTCAAACCCAAGAATCTAGAGACATGCTCCGCTGTTTGACCTCAATTGCAAGTGTCAGTCCACCAAGCCTCTTCTAACTTTGAGGTGGCTCGCTGCCAAAAACTCATCACTGCAAGAGAAAAATGACGCTCAACACCAGCAATGATCACAGCCACTGAATTTCAATGACCATGTTGCTCCAGACTCTACGCCTCGAGATTGGGACTACAGAGTCACATCCAAGCTCACCAATGAATTGCTAAATGAAAAGTCTTCTTTGGACATGAAGAACAACCAAGAAATTTAAAAAATGCCAATGTAATGAAAAATGTACACAGTATTGAATCTCAGCCTACTTTTTCTACATTTCAAATGTTATTTTGCCTTGTAAAAGCTAGCATTGTTAGATATTAAATTTAATGTGTCCCAGAAAATTAACCATCTACGTAGTCTAGTCTTTTCTATTTATTTAATACATGTGTGGCTTTTCTATAAAATTTTGGTGTTTTCAAGTTCACTAATGATTTTTGTTTTTATGGTGTGTATTAGAAAATCACAGCATTCAATCAGGACACAATTAACCTCACGACTGGAGAGGAGCTGAAGAGCGTCCAACATTTCAACATCTTCTCAGATCTGCGGCAGCACTTTTTTCTCTGGAAGAATCATCTGGACAGCTCAGGAGAGACATGTGAGTAGTGGTGTGTTGATATATTACAGACATTAGGGACATGGTGCCTGGCCCCCTGCTTTCACACAGTTCTAACTCTGTTACCCACACTTTTTTTTTATCAAGCAAGTGTCAAAATACAGAATGTTTGACTACATTAGATATTTAGATAGAAAGGTGATAAGCTTGAAAATTTGGAAATCATTTGTCCAGACACTGTTTGAAAGTGAAAACCAAATTGCCAAAATTCCTAACACTTCATTTGTTAAATATATGGAAGAAATCCTACCCAGTTGGTTATCTAAGCTGGAAAAGTGTTGCAAGTGATGAAGAATAAAGAGGTTGAAATCAATATTGTGATAATTTCATAAACTGTGTTGAAAGGTTAGACAAGTGTTATACTCGTATACCTGAATACTTTGGGGATTTTTCTAGTTAACACGAGGATTGAGGAAGAAGTGCAGAAATATGAAAAAAAATACAGAGGCAGAGAACTCCCAGGATTCATCAACTACAAGACCTTTGAGGTGATAGTGAAGGACCAGATCAAGCAACTGGAAGAACCTGCCATCAGGAAACTGAAGGAAATCTCAGGTATATGTCATGAACTTGTTTGAAGTTAAATGCTCATACACCTACAGTATATAGAGAAAGACTTTCATATTTCCACAGAGCCTAACCACATTCTGGGTTTCCTTTGGTGTTTGTATTGAGTTTTATTACAGGACACTGTATTTACAGAAATTTCCCCATCTGTCTTTAGATCTCATTCGGAAGGCCTTCATTCAACTGGCTCAATACAGCTTCTTGGGTTTCCCCAATCTCCTCAAAATGGCAAAGGTAGGTCCTCCTATTTACATCAATAAACTATATGGACGAACTCTGCTGATGAGTGATGGAGCATGAGCACCATATGACAATATATGTTAGACATGAACAAAAGACCTAGCACAATAGTTAAAGGTAGACTGCCTTTCAGATTTTTCAAGTTTAGGTCATAAAAAGAATTTTCTCTGACACCCAATTATTTTTGTTTAGTGGACCGAAAGCTACTGAATTTGAATCACAGACTTCCAATTTTATTATTATTATTTTTTTTTAAATAGAACAATTAATGAATTTAGGGCCACATGGCCCTAAATTCTCTGCTATTTTTCTTGCTTCACCATGACCCAATTCAAGATACTACGTCATGCATCACCTGGTGGGCTTTCCCCGTTCATGCAAGGCATTGTGGGATACAAATTTGAAACAGGAGAGGAAAATGGAGGGTGCAAATGAAGCATGAAAGACCGACTACAGTAACAGAAAGTGAGGAGAAAAGACATTATGTTGTGAAGGAAAGGAAACTCAGAACCAAACTAATAAATATCAGCCATCAGCGAGCACCTCCATGTGATCAGCTGTTCGTTCAGTGACAGAATGATGTAACTGTCAGTGTACGATCAAGGTAAACCTGTAGATGGCAGTAATGTAACACTGGATGCCAGCTGCAGCAAAACCCAAAAGAAGAAGGAAAAGAAGAAGAAGCAGGTAAACCTGTGTATGTGCACACCGGACTTCCTCTGCTTGCTTGACTGCACGAAGCAAGCGATTTCATGCACATTATTTGCTAGGGAATCCACTCAAATTAAATAACTTCCCAACTGCAGAATGGCCTGGATTTTTTAGATATTGCAGAAATAAACATTTATCACAGTGACCAAATTTCAGAGGGAATTAAATTTCACCGATTTTATGAAATTGACAGGCCGTATAGCTTTAAAGGTGCTGACTGCAAATTTGAATTCTGTGCAAAATGTTCTGTGGCGGCGGCATGGTGGTGTAGTGGTTAGTACTGTCACCTCACAGCAAGAAGGTCCTGGGTTTGAGCCCAGCAGCCCACGAGGACCTTTCTGTGTGGAGTTTGCATGTTCTCCCCGTGTCTGCATGGGTTTCCTCCAGGTGCTCCGGTTTCCCCCACAGTCCAAAGGCATGCAGGTTAGGCTAATTGGTGGCTTTAAATTGACCGTAGGTGTGAATGTGAGTGTGAATGGTTGTTTGTCCCTGTGTCAGCCCTGCGATAACCTGGCGACTTGCCCAGGGTGTACCCCGCCTCTCGCCCATAGTCAGCTGGGATAGGCTCCAGCTTGCCTGTGACCCTGTAGAACAGGATAAACGGCTACAGATAATGGTTGGATGGATGGATGTTCTGTGGCTATAGCTGTTGGTGTTTTGAGAAGTTGCAATGCTGCACACACTGTGTACCCTGTGTGTCACTGTTTTGCCAAGATAAACTTCGTCCCGCATTTTACAATTCCAAAAATTGCCAAAGAAAACAAGCATCAGTATCACGTGGCCACTGTGGGGCATGTTTGACCTACTTTTAACCAAAACAAGTTGACGAAGGTAAACATGGCAGACTCCGCTCTCCCACCGACTAAAAGCCAGCGGAAAAGTTAATGAAAGCCTGCCTAGTGAGTGCAACTGCAAGATAGAGCAAGGTTAGATAACGTAATTTTTCTGGACAGATAACTAAATCATTCTAGCTAGCACTTAGTTGTCTCAGCCTTAGAATGCATGGGCTCAGTTCCACAGTAGCAAGTATGCAGTTATAGGGGCCTTTAACATGGCATCATTGTAATTGTGGATTTGCTTATCCGGCCAAGGTTTGTGTTGGACAACAAACGGCACAAGTGAATGCGAGTGATTGTAAACCCAATTCAGTACATCTACAAATACAATTGTAGAAGTTACATCTAAAAGAACAATGCCAGAAACTTGTAGTAGTGCTTTTGGATGTAATAACAGATGTGAAGATAAGCCTGGTTTAACTTTTCACCACTTCCCCGCAAACCCAGAAATATGAGAAAAATAGTGAGCTGCAGTTAAACAAGAAGACTGGATGCCAGTAAAACATTCCTGTGTGTGTGGAGAACATTTTATATCAGGTTAGTGTGAAAGCTCTGTGCAGTGTTAAAATGTATATCTGGATGTGGGCTTTGGACATAATATATTTTATTAGACTTAGTGCTTGGCTTGACTAGCAGCATGTTTGTTATGTACTGATAATGTAGACAAGGCTAAACACAATAAAACATGCTAGATCTAGGCCCTGGCTTGTTTATTACTATTAGAAGTCCAAATTTGGCCTTACCTTTGTCGTTATAAGGTATTTTTCTTTATTGGGAATTTCCCATAACATTCTGGCATGCATGAAACCTGCCTCGAAATATTGGTAGGCATCTGTACTAGGGGTCGACCAATAATCGGCCTGACCGATATATCGGGCCGATATTCTGCATTTTTAGGGTTATCAGTATCGGCCATAATTTCTACCGATATGCCGATAACATGCCTTTTTGTAGCCATTTCGTTCCTAACGCGACTGTCACTGCACATCCTTTCCTGCACTCGCCTCTCTGAGTTCAAGAACACGGTCCCGCCCACCACAACATCTGATTTGTTTGGCACAAGAGATATAGCCAATCGGCACGCGCAGCTAAACACTCTGAACTGTTTCAAGGCGCCCGTATCAAGGTAAGGACACGCTGCTTTTGCCGCAATAAGTCACAAACACACAAGTTGCAAAAGCACAACATCATTATATGTTTACATTCTTCATCTACTACTCGTTAAAATTGTCCATTTGCATCTGTGTAGCCAGGCAAACTTAGCTTACGGAAGGAAGCACTTGAATTAGCCTACAACCAACTAGTCTCGCTGAAACAGCATAACGTAGGCTCCAGTCATTTTTAAATCCCCGTCTGGAAACGTTGTGAATGTGTCAGTAGTTCTACTCGAACAGTAGAATGACAGCCATTCAGAGAGGTGGTCAAGGCAACTTTATAAAGCGCTGTTTGAACATTTAAACAAGCCAGGTGTGACTAGTATTTATAATTCTTGCGCAAGTGATTCTCCTCGCTAGCGCTTCTGATTCGGAAAGGGAGTGATACCCTACTTTACTGTATGTTTGATTTTACTTTTTAAAAAATGCTGCAGGCAGCTCCCTACACTTGGTTTGTTATTTAAAAACTACTTGAAGTTGGTAAGTCTTACTTAGTTCTTAGTGTAAAAGAATCCAGAGTGTATTTTCATTTATTTTCCACTGAAAATGGTGAGCTGTAATATAGTAGGGAGTGATTTATTTTTTTTATTGGTGAATATTTATTTTATTATTTTATTTCTCATTTTATTCTAACTAATGTTTGACTTTATTGTACAAATGCTGCTGGCATCTCCCTGCACAAAATTTCATGTTCAATTTTACAATTAAACATACATTTCATGGATATGAAGGTCTTTGTCAGTGTGTGCTATGTTTAATTTCATGTGAATTATAATGTTTACATTTATCGGTTGCACATATCGGTTATCGGCATCCCAATTCCATAATAATCGGTATCGGCCCTGAAAAAAACATATCGGTCGATCCCTAATCTGTACTTTTGTCTGCATTTAGCATCTCCAGTGTATTTAGAAGTCCAAACACTAAATAGTTCAGCATGTCAGTGTGTCCCAAATCCGGTAGCTGGTTTGTTGTACACTTCAAGTGGAATAAATATATTTGTGAATAAATTAAGAAGAAGCAGCCTTTATTTTTGTCACATGTACACTCAAACACAGCAAAATTACTCCTCTGCATTTAACCCATCTGAAGCTGTGAACACACGCGCACACAGACAGACAGATAAACAGAGAGAGAGAGAGAGAGCAGTGTGCAGAATAAATAATAAATAAATACATTTGTGGGTCAATTATATGGATCTGTGATGCCTGCATGTTTCAGCTTTTAGATGTAACATGATCTGCTGGTATAATATAAGCTTTTAATTGGCACAATGTTTTCTGTATGTCACCATTTTGTTGTGACAAAGTTCCGTTGACCACTTTCACATACCCATAATGCTTTGCACCTTGGGGAGTAGCCAGGTACTATATTTGTTTACTAAGTCAGATAACCTCATTCATTTCTTCAAATTCACATGGGGAAAAATGACTTTTTCTGATTTAAAGTTTTATAGAATACCTACACGGCATGGTGGTGTAGTGGTTAGCACTGTTGCCTCACAGCAAGAAGGTCCTAGGTTCGAGCCCAGCAGCCGACGAGGGCCTTTCTGTGTGGAGTTTGCATGTTCTCCTCATGTCTGCGTGGGTTTCCTCCAGGTGCTCCAGTTTTTCCCACAGTCCATAGACATGCAGATTAGGCTAATTGGTGGCTCTAAATTGAGGCTACGTTTACATTAGACCGTATCTATCTCGTTTTCTTCGCGGATGCACTGTCCGTTTACATTAAACCCCCTGGAAAAGCCAGGAAACGGGAATCCGCCAGCGTCCACGTATTCAATCTAGATCATATCTGGTCCGGTGCTGTGTAAACATTCAGAATACGCGAATACGCTGTGCTGAGCTCTAGCTGGCGTCTCATTGGACAACGTCACTGTGACATCCACCTTCCTGATTCGCTGGCGTTGGTCATGTGACGCGACTGCTGAAAACCGGCGCGGACTTCCGCCTTGTATCACCTTTCATTAAAGAGTATAAAAGTATGAAAATACTGCAAATACTGATGCAAATACTGCCCATTGTGTAGTTATGATTGTCTTTAGGCTTGCCATCCTTCCACTTGCAAGTAGTAAGTGATATGCGCTGGGATCACACACACAGCGGCTCAGTCCCGAATCGTGGCTTCTGCACTTCACTTGCGCGCTGTGTGAGCTGCGCAGGGCCGGAGTGCGCACCCTCCAGAGGGCACTCGCTGTTCAGGGCGGAGTGATTTGGAGCGCAGGATGCCTGCGGAGCCGAGCGTATCTGCGTATTGGCGTTGCTATGTGCACGGCTAACGGTTTTAGTGTAAACGCGAATCATTTTAAGAACATTAATCTGATGATCCGCTGATTCGACGTAATGTAAACGTAGCCTGACCGTAGGTGTGAATGGTTGTTTGTCTGTATGTGTTAGCCATGCAACTTGTAACCTGGCAACTTGTCCAGGGTGTACCCTGCCTCTCACCCTTAGGCCAAGTTTACATTAGACCGTATCTGTCTCGTTTTCTTCGCGGATGCACTGTCCGTTTACATTAAACCGCCTAGAAACGCCGGGAAACGGGACTCCGCCAGCGTCCACGTATTCAATCCAGATCGTGTCTGATCCGGTGCTGTGTAAACATTGAGATACGCGGATACTCTGTGCTGAGCTCTAGCTGGCGTCGTCATTGGACAACGTCACTGTGACATCCACCTTCCCGATTCGCTGGCGTAGGTCATATGACGCGACTGCTGAAAAACGGCGCGGACTTCCGCCTTGTATCACCTTTCATTAAAGAGTATAAAAGTATGAAAATACTGCAAATACTGATGCAAATACTGCCCATTGTGTAGTTATGATTGTCTTTAGGCTTGCCATCCTTCCACTTTCAAGTGTTAAGTGGTATGCGCTGGGATCACACACACAGCGGCTCAGTCCCGAATCACAGCTTGTGCACTTCACTCGCGTGCTCTGTGAGCTGCGTTTGCATTTGGCTATTTCCGTAGGGCCATACTGTTTACTGCAAGAGGTAGGAAAATAGTCCCAAAACAGAGAAAAGTGACCCTCAGTACTTTAAAATGATCAGATCTTGTCTACGTGATATTGTTCTTGTGAGACATAGGAAAATGCCATGCACAAAAAAAAAAAGTTTCAGATGACTTTGCAGTCAACACATTTAAACTTTCAATGAATCTAATCTTCAAGCATGTCACTGTGTGATGATTCTTTGTTGTTCCTCCAGACAAAGATTGAATGCATAAAGCAGGTGAAGGAGTCGGAAGCTGAATCGATGCTGAGGACTCAGTTTAAGATGGAACTGGTCATCTACACACAAGACAGCACGTACAGCAACACCGTGAGCACGCTGAGGCGCCAAGAGGAAGAAGAGAACCAAAAATCCAGCATCCCTAGCATTGCTTCATGCAGTTTATACAATCAAGCAGACAACACAGCCACTCTTGAAGAACTCATGCGTCACCTCAAGTCCTACTACAGCGTCAGTGGTTATTAGCTATAGTTCATTTCTTCTTGTGAATAGCAACATGCTAACTGATGTCTGTGAATTCAAGCTGTAATTATTAGCAATTTAACATTAGTTTAGGGGCGGCACGGTGGTGTAGTGGTTAGCGCTGTCGCCTCACAGCAAGAAGGTCTGGGTTCGAGCCCCGTGGCCGGCAAGGGCCTTTCTGTGCGGAGTTTGCATGTTCTCCCCGTGTCAGCGTCGGTTTCCTCCGGGTGCTCCGGTTTCCCCCACAGTCCAAAGACATGCAGGTTAGGTTAACTGGTGACTCTAAATTGACCGTAGGTGTGAATGTGAGTGTGAATGGTTGTCTGTGTCTATGTGTCAGCCCTGTGATGACCTGGCGACTTGTCCAGGGTGTACCCCGCCTTTCGCCCGTAGTCAGCTGGGATAGGCTCCAGCTTGCCTGCGACCCTGTAGAACAGGATAAAGCGGCTAGAGATGATGAGATGAGAACATTAGTTTACCACAGTAAAATGGCACAATAATTCTAAACCTCATGCTACTTTACAACCTTAATTTATAGGCTTAGCCTATAAATACATTTTCCAGGCATGTTTGTATTAGCTCTCGTTTGTTATTAGCATTTATAAAAGGCTAGCATTTATTTAGCCATGTTACTGCCTTTTAGGAACTTTTATTGCAAGTCATAGTTAATAATAGTTTGCCAAAACCTGCTAACAAAGCAAGTAAAAAACAAGATTTAGCATTGACCCTATTGTCCAACCTGAATCCTGATTATATCATGTCTGATTCTTCTTTAGTTTTGCACTGGAGCTATGGTCTTAATTTTTTTGTTATTTATTATGTGTTTAGATTGCGAGTAAGCGTCTGGCTGATCAGCTGCCGCTGATGACCAGGTACCTGCTGCTGCAGGAGTCAGCGGTGCAGCTGCAGAGAGAAATGCTACAGCTCATGCAGGACAAAAACAACATGGATCAGCTGCTGAAAGAAGATCATGACATTGGCAACAAACGCAGTAACCTGCAAAGCCGCCAGAAGCGTCTAATGGAGGCCCGCAACTACCTGGTCAAGTTTTAGTCACATATAGTGTCTGATTCAGAAATGTTGTTATTGTTGATCACTTTAAGGCAAGTAATGTCATGGAAACTCTTAAACCCTCCAAGCAGAAATGATTCAAAGTCCAAGAGGTTGCAGAAAAGTTTAGACATTTATTAAATCAACTAATAAAAGCCATGTTTGGTCTGCAGAGTGAACCAACTCAAAATCACAAAGTTCTCATTTTATACAGCTTCCAAAAAAAACCCCAAAGAACAGTGTATACAAATAATCTCATTGGTTAACATGTCACATCATACCACTTCAACATTTTCTATTGGGCAGTACATCTCACGCTTCTTGTATTTTGTATCAACCGAGCCAAATTTTCCAGCATGAATGGTCAATTCAGAAAGAATCAAAACATATGATAAGAAGTGGTACATCATGAACAACACAGTATTCATAGCATACAATACATGATACAAAATGACTGGAGCCAAATCAGGTTAAAAATGCATACAGGTTGCAGGTGCAAACAAACAACACTCATGGCCTTGGCCAGTCTACCACACCATAGGATTAAAAAAAGAAAATGCACATTGCAGCTTGTAACAATACCCAGTTCAGAATAACTTGATAAAATGTATTACATCAGCATGCAAAACACTCCAGAATGAACAACTGCTTAATTCAACATGGTCTTGGCTAACTTATTATAACATATAACACTGCAGGTGCTGGAGTTAGAATAAAACACTTTTTGTATAGGCCTGTGATTTAGCAGAAAACAACCTTTTAGTATAAACAATCTCAATGTCTTTACTGTATTTTACTGTAATTATGATCATTCATAAAATCAACTTATTAATCAAATTAACTTCATTTACTCTTTACTGAAAATCAGTATGCTTGACTTTGAATTAATATACAATCAGCATAAAATTAAATCAGTCTTTGTGTGTGATTTCATCTGTATGTGTGTGATTTACATATGAATCAAAATACAATTGTCATAAACCAGATTATTCTTTATATGATGACATCAAGGCATGTGTGCATGGCTACATATGTGTGTGGTTACATTAAGGGTATAAAATCACCACAGTAAAGAGAGAGAGAAAGAGAAAAAACATATCTTTGATTATGATATTATAAACCAGTTTAGTTCCCATAATTATTGAAAGTGTGTTGGTTATTTAAAATCCCTTTTGTTTTAAGTTCCTCTCGCAATTTAGCACTGTATTTCAAAATAACGTAGGTTTAATTTTTTTTCAGTTTGTCTACTGCTGTCTCTTTCTCTTTCTTTTTCACCTGGAATAAACCTTCAGGCATATATTGTAGTACAGGGTATGTACATGTATTTATTGCCCATACTCTCCAACCCCATCATCAAGCCATACTCTTCTCTTCCTCCCATATAGTGTTATATGACAATATTATCAACATATCATCTCTAGCCACTTTATCCTGTTCTACAGGGTCGCAACAAGCCTATCCCAGCTGACTACGGGTGAAAGGTGGGGTACACCCTGGACAAGTCGCCAGATCATCACAGGGCTGACACATAGACAACCATTCACACTCACACCTACGGTCAATTTAGAGTCACCAGTTAACCTAACCTGCATGTCTTTGGACTGTGGGGGAAACCGGAGCACTCGGAGGAAACCCACGCGGACACGGGGAGAACATGCAAACTCCGCACAGAAAGGCCCTTGCCGGCCACGGGGCTTGAACCTGGACCTTCTTGCTGTGAGGCGATAGCGCTAACCACTACACCACCATGCCGCCTATTATCAACATAGTATGTCATAATATTTCAAGATACTTTCATGATAAGTGATACATTTTGCAGCATTTCATTTTTCCACAGTCATTTGTGAGTTCATGTTCAATGTTCATATTATGACAGCCATTTTAATACTGCTAGAACATATCCAAGACTTCTCAAATGGGATCATATTCACTGTTTGAGAAAATTCCATAGAAACAGCTCACTTTTGTGATACTTATGACTTCAGAAGTTAAACTGTTTTGAGCTCATGAGGAGACAGTGTGTCTCAATATGGCAGAAAGCTTGGGGGTTGGGTTAGCGGTTTATCCTGGGTGTAATTTCAGAGTATATTAGTTGGCTGGAGTCTGTTTCTCAGAGGTGCACAGTAACGAAGTACATTTACTTGAGTACTATACTTAAGTACACTTTTTGAGCATCTGTACTTTACTTGAGTATTTTTTTGGAAACTTGTGACTTTAACTTCACTACATTTGAAAGACAAATATCATACTTTTTACTCCACTACATTTCTATCAAGGTCCTCGTTACTTGTTACTATGAAACAGCTTTTAAAGTGGATGTTTTTTTCTTTTCTTTTCTAAAACATGATTGTTTTTTATGCAGGTGGCACTGAGACAGCCTATCAGTAATCACTAGGGTTACGTCACATCCATAGACTGTATAAAATCAAGTTCAATGATTTCTCAGCAGCATTATTTGAACACGATCAGTTGATGGCAGAATGGAAGGAAGCGGTTCTTTTGGGGAATGCACACACCCATGGCCATACCTAGAACCCATGTTTCAGTTTTCTGCAAGGATTAAAGATTCGTTTTGTTTTATAAAAGTTTGCTTTGTTTACCTAAAACAAACCACATCAAGGCCTACAAAAACTTGCCGTCCAACCTGCGG
Organism: Neoarius graeffei; assembly: GCF_027579695.1. NCBI lineage: Eukaryota > Metazoa > Chordata > Actinopteri > Siluriformes > Ariidae > Neoarius > Neoarius graeffei. The sequence goes on along the minus strand of NC_083580.1, from coordinate 20,516,426 downwards.
AAGCATACTGAGGTATATAAACGTTTTATTCCGAGAGAAAGCTTGCAATGAAGTTGTCTGTGCTTTTAGAGCTAGCGGTAATATTGCAATAGCTATGCAGTCTCGGTTAGTCAAATGACTTTCTATGGATTTGCCTGCCAAGTTGCCGTAGCCTTGTCCACGGCTAATGTTAACACATAGCTAGGTAACTTGGATACTGTTAGTTAGCATGTAAAAACAGAGTTACACTAAAATGAATAATATTAACTTATCTGAAGTCCTTTCAGAAATATGTTTTAGCACAATCTTGTCAAATAAACAATGTAGAAATCTTTTATAGTAAAAGTTAGCTACCCAATATGATTTTGAGTTTGAAAAGAGTTTGTTAGCATGTCAGGTGGAGCTTCACTGACTAGCTAGCTTAACGTTAAACCACCATGATGGCACAGCATGCGTTCATTTTGAGAATTTACAAAATAATCCAGTAGATTGCTTCAGAGGCATGAGGTATTATAAGCGTTGTGGCAATAATACAACAATGTGTTAACAGAAAATGTACTTTTAATACTTAAGTATTTTTAAAAGCAAGTACTTCAGTACTTTAACTTCAGTAAAAATTTGACTGTACAACTTTCACTTGTATCGGAGTAACATTTGACCAGTGGGATCTGTACTTTGACTTAAGTAATAAAGTTGGGTACTTTGTCCACCTCTGCTGTTTCTAAACATTTACCATAAAAGCTGAGTGAAATGTTGATATTCCTGATGGTTTTGTCTTGTTTTCACAGTCACTCTGTCTTCACATCTGAGCGAATATGACATACTTTCTCTATATAAAAGACTTAATGGATATATGCTGGGTCGCTAAATCAGCTAACTTATGCTTGGTGTCTGTACTTACCAATTGCCTAGTAACAGCCTCATCATGACTGTCAAACAAAATGGAAGCCTGGACATCGAGTTAGCGGTTTATGCTAAATGTAAATTCAATGTAATATAAGTTGTTGAGTGTTGTCCTATTTTAACCTATTAACAAATTCAAATGGGACTGTTTACTGTGTCTTTGTTTGTTTGCTTTTTCAGTAATTTATCTTCACATCTGAATGAAATATGGAGTCTTCTAGAATAATAGGCTAAAGAGTAAATAATGTATATTCAATAACTTGGGTCATAGCTATGTTACAAATTCAGTTATACAGTGGTCATCCTTAAAGGGATCTTCCAGTGGATTTACTCTTAAACTTATGTTAGTTAAAAGTATTCATAGATTTCAACAGTCAGTGTTCTAGAAAAATGTATTTTTCTTAAAATACCAGATGGGCCTCCCACGGAAGTGACATATGCGATGAGGTGGACTAGTGGAAGCTTGGAGCAACTCGGCTGTTTTACAAGTACGACTCTGCTTACAATGTGGTTTTGGTAGTTTTACAAGTATTTTTACCGAATTTATAGGTTTTTAAATAAGTATGCCTCATTGCACAGCATATAAATGCCAAAATGATGCTAAAAAGAAGGACGAGAAGATATCTTTTCACTGTTTACCTGGCCAGAATCGTCTGACTATTCGCAAGAAATGGATTCATTCCATCGGAAGGCCTCAAAACAATCTGTCTGCAGTGCCCTACTTATGCTCCAAACATGTTGAACCATCCTGTTTTGATTAATCAACAGAATTAAAAGCAAGATTAATAGGGGCTTCCAGAACAAAAAGAAAGATAAAAGACAATGCCATGCCAACAATATTTGCCCATCGTTCAGCTCCAAAAGTCCACCGATGCAATGTTGAGTGGCAACAGAGACAACAACACCGAAAGATTAGTTTTGACTTTGTTCTACCATGATTCTTTGTAGTATACAGGGACGGCTCCAACCCAAGAATCTGACAGATGCACATCTGCAAAAATATTTTAACTAATTTTACCAGATTGCTATGGATTTTCACAGGGGCGTAGAGCACACTGAGCCCTTTCTGGAGAAGGCAGCCACAGCTCACAACAACCACAGCTTGATGCGCTATTCACTCCCGAAGCCCCGCGGGAGCGCAACTCACTGAAAACTTTAATATGAGCCTTGGCTCCAGCCACATTTAAAAATTCATAACTCAGCCACCAAAAGTTGTAGCCCCACCAAACTTTACAGGCACCTCCCTCTCCCAAAGACCTTTTGAAACAGCCCAGGCTTAGCCCGCTACGACCACGGCTCAGCCCAGTATTCACCCCTGAACCCCCCCACGTAAGTGCGGCTCGCTGAAAACTTTAATATGAGCCCTAGCTTCAGTTGCACGCATGCAGGGATTTAAAAATTCATAACTCGGCCACTGAAAGTCATAGCCCCGGCAAACTTTACAGGCACCTCCCTCTCCCAGAGTCCTTTCAAAACAGCCCAGGCTCAGCCCGCTACAACCGTGGCTTGACCAGTTACTCGCCCCCAAACCCCCCGCGTGAGCGCTGCTTGCCAAAAACTTTAATATGAGCCCTGGCTCCAGTTGCTCATTTAAACTCAATCCATCCATTATCTGTAGCCGCTTATCCTGTGCATGGTTGCAGGCAAGCTGGAGCCTATCCCAGCTAACTATGGGCGAGAGGCGAGGTACACCCTGGACAAGTCGCCAGGTCATCACAGGGCTGACACATACAGACAAACAACCATTCACACCTACAGTCAATTTACAGTCACTAATTAGGCTAACCTGCATGTCTTTGGACTGTGGGGGGAAACAGAGCAAATGCACGCAGACATGGGGAGAACATGCAAACTCCACACAGAAAGGCCTTGTCAGCAGGTGAGCTCGAACCCAGGACCTTCTTGCTGTGAGGCGACAGTGCTAACTACTACACCACCCCATTTGACACTCACTCATTTGAAATTTCTGAAGTTTTATTTCATGGTAGTTTCAGTTTCATTTATGTGCTAGGAATGTGAATTGACCGGAAAGAGGGATATTGCTGCGCAAACAGATGAACCAGTCAGTGTTGAAATCCAGACAGAGACAGTTGTCTTCGAAGACAAGATTATCCAGTGTTCTTTGTTGGGAGAAGAAAGCATCTTATTAGATGATTTGCTCAAACTCTACTAGCAAAACCACGATGCAAGCAGAGGATATAAACAGCCGAGTTGCTCCAATCTTCCACTATGCCATGTCATTGCATATGTCACTTCCGCAGGAGGCCCATCTGGTATTTTAATAAAAATAAATTTTTCTAGAACACTATTTGGTCTCCGAAAATGAATGTTTGACTGTTGAAATCTATGAATACTTTTACTTAACATAAGTTTAAGAGAAAATCTGCTGGAGGATCCCTTTAAAGTGGCCAGCTCATCCTTCCCAGAATCCAATTCGTTGTTTGTTTTGAAAGCACATGACCTCTACCTGCTAGCTCTATGTGGAACAAAAACTCCTTTTCTATATATACACGTCATACATGGAAGCTTTGAAAAAAAATATACAAAAGTTTTTATTTCCATCTGAGGCCAGGTCCATTAAAATGGAATGACCATATGAAAATGGATCAGTCAAAAGAATTTAAAATATATAGATACTTTGACAAAATATCCTCAATTTTACATGGTGATTTAAGATGTATGGCCTGGGATGTCACCAGATTGTTGCAGATTGTTTTTGGAATATTGCTAGCATTGAAAATGGCAACTCGCTATTTGGCACAGAGGATTCTGGGAAGGGTGAATTGCCCCCTTTAATGACAGATGCTATTTGCACCTGGGATGTCAGTAGCTGATAGGTTTTGATTTGTCTGTATTGAAGAAAGTTGAATTGATAAAGTATGAACGATCTAGAAATATAAATCCTCTATATAATATAAGATTCTGCCTCGCATATCCAAGAGTGACAGTCACTGACTCAGACACAACTGTTTAGAGATGTTTCTCCATTTACCGAAAGACAAGCATGAGTATATGTCCACATTCAAGAGTGTGATGTAGCAATATGATTGGAAAATGTAATTTCAGGAAGCCAAGTTGGCTGATTGTGATAGGGTAGCTTCAACAGGTGATGGAAAATTCCTGATCAGGCTCATCTTATGAAAAACAGAGAGTAGATGTGCAAGCAAATATGTTTCAAGGATTTAACTGAAACTAGTCAAAACAAGTTGCAAGGCATGCCAAACAAATATCTCCATCAGTAGCCAACAAAGAGATTTGTACCTGCGGTGGATATTCAATTTGGATATGTACAGTGGTGCTTGAAAGTTTGTGAACCCTTTAGAATTTTCTATATTTCTGCATAAATATGACCTAAAACATCATCAGATTTTCACACAAGTCTTAAAAGTAGATAAAGAGAATCCAGTTAAACAAATAAGACAAAAATATTATACTTGCTCATTTATTTATTGAGGAAAATGATCCAATATTACATATCTGTGAGTGGCAAAAGTATGTGAACCTTTGCTTTCAGTATCTGATGTGACCCCCTTGTGCAGCAATAACTGCAACTAAACATTTCTGCTAACTGTTGATCAGTCCTGTACACCGGCTTGGAGGAATTTTAGCCCGTTCCTCCATACAGAACAGCTTCAACTCTGGGATGTTGGTGGGTTTCCTCACATGAACTGCTCGCTTCAGGTCCTTCCACAATATTTCGATTGGATTAAGGTCAGGATTTTGACTTGGCCATTCCAAAACATTAACTTTATTCTTCTTTAACCATTCTTTGGTAGAACGACTTGTGTGCTTAGGGTCGTTGTCTTGCTGCATGACCCACCTTCTCTTGAGATTCAGTTCATGGACAGATATCCTGACATTTTCTTTTAGAATTCGCTGGTATAATTCAGAATTCATTGTTCCATCAATGATAGCAAGCCGTCCTGGCCCAGATGCAGCAAAACAGGCCCAAACCATGATACTACCACCACCATGTTTCACAGATGGGATAAGGTTCTTATGCTGGAATGCAGTGTTTTCCTTTCTCCAAACATAAAGCTTCTCATTTAAACCAAAAAGTTCTATTTTGGTCTCATCCATCCACAAAACATTTTTCCAACAGCCTTCTGGCTTGTCCACATGATCTTTAGCAAACTGCAGATGAGCAGAAATGTTCTTTTTGGAGAGCAGTGGCTTTCTCCTTGCAACCCTGCCATGCACACCATTGTTGTTCAGTGTTCGCCTGATGGTGGACTCATGAACATTAACATTAGCCAATGTGAGAGAGACCTTCAGTTGCTTAGAAGTTACCCCGGGGTCCTTTGTGACCCCGCTGACTATTACACGCCTTGCTCTTGGAGTGATCTTTGTTGGTCGACCACTCCTGGGGAGGGTAACAATGGTCTTGAATTTCCTCCATTTGTACACAATCTGTCTGACTGTGGATTGGTGGAGTCCACACTTTTTACAGATGGTTTTGTAACCTTTTCCAGCCTGATGAGCATCAACAACGCTTTTTCTGAGGCCCTCAGAAATCTCCTTTGTTCATGCCATGATACACTTCCCCAAACACATGATGTGAAGATCAGACTTTGATAGATCCCTGTTCTTTAAATAAAACAGGGTGCCCACTCACACCTGATTGTCATCCCATTGATTGAAAACACCTGACTCTAATTTCACCTTCAAATTAACTGCTAATCCTAGAGGTTCACATACTTTTGCCACTCACAGATATGCAATTTTGGATCATTTTCCTCAAGAAATAAATGACCAAGTATAATATTTTTGTCTCATTTGTTTAACTGGGTTCTCTTTATCTACTTTTAGGACTTGTGTGAAAATCTGATGATGTTTTAGGTCATATTTATGCAGAAATATAGAAAATTCTAAAGGGTTCACAAACTTTCAAGCACCACTGTATACCCTGATGTATATAGCATTACTCAGAGACAAGAAAAGCACCCGGCAGCGAGCTAACATATGCAAAGAAAACTGACTAGCTAACTTTTAACCAACTAAAATAGAGATTTGCACATGAAACATCTTGCCATGAAATAGATCGGTTTTCCTTCCCTTATTTCGAGGTGTCTATAGCGAACAGTGCTGCTTACACCATCACCCCAACCGGTTGTAAATGGCCAAATAGCTGCCATATGACTACTGTAACCTGGATGCAAGACTCTTCCTTTTTTAAAGAACATGGATTCACTCTTTCATATAGGTCTACTCTCTCAGGCTCCTGCAACAGGAGTTGTCACCAAGCTGGGTCTGTAAAAGTTTGGTGCATTTCTGGTGAGACCATGGAGCTAATGTCTCACCTGTTCTCAACAGCACTTTCAGTGTAGCAAATATGTTACATTTTCCTACCCGTATACTATCAGGCCAAAAGTTTGTGGACAGCTGACCATTACACCCATATGAGGGTCTTCCCCGAACTGTTGGATGAAAGGATGTCTTTATATGCCCAAACTTGTTGGTCTAGCTCAAACTTGTTACAGCTGTGCAAAAGCAAGGTCCATAGAGACATAGTATGCCAAGGTTAGAGTGAAAGAACTTGAGTGGCCTGTAAAGAGACTCACCTCAACCCCAGTGAACACCTTTGGGATGAATCGGACTCCTCACCCAATGTTAGTGCCTGACTTCATTAATGCTCTTGTAGCTGAATGAGTAAATTCCTACAGCCATGCACTAAAACCTAGTGGAAATCCTTGTCAGAAGAGTAGCAGTTATTAGAACAGCAAAGGGGGACTAAGGCCCAATCCCAATTCTAATTTCTAAAATCTCCGTTTGGAGGGGTACAGAAGCCCTACCCCTTCCCCTACCCCTCCGCGTTAACTGGGATTGGGATACCCCTACCCCTTCACGTGAACGCGCAAAATGGAGGGGAAGGGCCAAGGGGTTGGTCCAAGGGGTGAAATGGGATTCGGCCTAAATCTGGATTGGGATGTTCAAAAATCAGAAATGGACATAACTGTCAGGTGTCCATAAACTTCTGGCCATGTAGTGTATTTCAGAGGTCTGCGGTAGAGTTGCAACCACAATGTCTTCACAGAATACCATTCATTCTCTCCAGGAAAAAATAGTCTTTGAATTTGTCTTGTCTGACAGATCAGGACCAGTTTGAGGTCAAAGTCTACTCCATGTTGGTGAATTTGGTTGCATGAAGCTGAGCTGTCATGACCCCCCCCCGATAATATCACAGTTCACCACATATATTGATGTATCCTCTGTCAGCATATATGCATGTGTATAGATTGAATGGAGAAGATTCTGTGGCAGAACAAAAAGCAAAACACTGGTGGAAAAAAAAAAACCATGAAATTCAATACACAAACAGAATAACTTTGTTGAGTGAAACAGAGAAAACCTACCATACTGAAAAGTAAACTATGCATTGCACCATTTTAACATCACATAATAATAATAATAATAATAATAATAATAATAATAAGCCTTTCAGGGAACCCAAGGGCACTTTACATAGTGAAACAAAAAATTAAAAACAAATTAAAAACGAAAAGCTTGAGTGAACAAGTGAGATTTTAGGTGGTTTTTTTTTTGAAGGAACCAAGGGAAGGAGGATTGCGGATCACCAGACGGAGAGAGTTCCAGAGAGTGGGAGCAGCTACATCAGAGCCGGCCCGTGGCATAGGCAATATTGAGGTATTTCACTCACGTGACCAAGTCATGTGATGCTGCCATTTTGGACGGCACGGCTCGAATCAGTTTGAATGCGATGAAGGCGACAAACGAAAAACATAAAAGAAAAAGGAGCGAGATGCAGAAAACACCTTCACTATCCAGCGACGTAGGGCATTTACAGGGCAAGCAGAGGGAGAGGTATTTGCAAAAATTGAGGTTAGTAGGCTTGGAGAACGACGTTTACCTGCTTCCACCAGGATTGTTCACTGACAGCTAAGATTTGTTCACATTTTCATTTACTTTCGGTCCTCAGGATAAACAAAATGTTATTAAATGTCATTGAAATAACTTCTTAGTCTGTTGAGACATGGCCCGTTGTAAGTTTTTCCTTTACTGTATTTACTAGTTTACTGAGCGCGCTCCGGGGCGGGCTGGCTGGCTGGCTAGCGCTCCGGGGCGGGCTGGCTGGCTGGCTGGCTAGCTAGCGCTCCGGGGCTAGCTAGCGCTTCGGAGCCAGCTGGCTGGCTAGCGCTCCGGGGCCGGCTGGCTGGCTGGCTAGCTAGCGCTCCGGAGCCGGCTGGCTGGCTAGCGCTCCGGAGCCGGCTGGCTGGCTAGCGCTCCGGGGCCGGCTGGCTGGCTAGCTAGCGCTCTGGGGCTGGCTGGCTGGCTAGCTAGCGCTCCGGGGCTGGCTGGCTCAGTAAACTAGTAAATCCAGTAAAGGAAAAACTTGAGACTGAAAGGTTTTAACAGTCATCCAAATGACTGAACGTAAACATTGCTACAGTAACATACCAGCTACTGTTGTTGACATTAGCTAGCTTGCCGTCCAAAATGGCGGACACCGGGGCGTCACGTGACCCTGTGACGTCAGGTGAAATACCTCAATAGGCAAATGCTAAGGGCGCTGCGTCCATCCAGGGGCGCAGAAACGGGGGGAGAAAAATTATGACTTCCACTATTCTGAAAACGAGTCAGCAGGGCCGGCTCTAGGTTTTTGGCTGCCCTAGGTGAGATTGAGTTTTGGCGCCCCCCCCCAGAAAAAAACCCTCTAATAACATCTAAATAACACTTTAATCTAATCACTCTATTCTATTACTATTAAACAATGTACGGTGCATGGACAATAAACAAGAAGTCATTTTTATCTTTTTCATTATTGTTATTATTGTTATCATTATTCACATAAAGTGTCACAAAGTAAAATGACCACACAAATTCAATACATATCTCCATATAATGGGCAAAAACTCTTCCACACCCTGTTCAAAGTGTAGTGCATGGACAATAAACAAAAAAATATTTTTAGTTTCTTTTTTGCTATTAAAAGTTAAGTCATCTCTGAAGAATTAACAAATTAAATGAATAAAAAATTCTACAATTCTAAATTGTGCAAACTTAAGCACCCTGTTAGGACATCAATGGGCTGTATTTTCAAACAAAAGTGCTATTATGGGTACTTTGTTATTGAAGTAACATTACAATGGGACTCGTCTGGTCTTCCTAATGGCAAATTCCTTGATAATATCATCAAATGATATTTCTCTTGAGATCTCTTGGTTGATGCTCATTAGAGCAAGCCCATTCAGACGTTCTTGACTCATTGTTGACCTTAAGTATGTCTTCAGCAGTTTTAATTTTGAAAAGCTTCTTTCAGCAGAAGCTACTGTCACAGGTAGTGTAACAGCAGAGGTAAGGAGCGCGTATTTCTACATCCCCAGCTGCATCAGAGGTGTTGTAAAAAAGGTTTTCAACCTTTCATGAGCCAGGACGCACTTTTTTCAATGAAAAAATCTCAAGGCACATCACCAATAGAAAATGCTGACTGAAACTAAAACGCTGTTGCCAATATTTACAATATACAGTCATTCTATAATTTTCCACGGTACACGTGGTGATCTCTCACGGCACACTAGTGTTCCGCGGTACTAGAGTTCGGCAGCACAGTGGTTGAAAACACTGTACACCAGTGATGCACTTGGTAACATCTCCATTCAATAACTCCATCCCTCCTTTTTGGTGGGGTTTTGGTCGCCCTTGGCGCCCCTGGGCACACTAGGTCGCCTATAGCAGTCGCCGGCGCTGGTAAAGAGAACACATCTGAGTGCTTGTTTCGTTTCCCTGCAGTCTTGACGCAGTGAGATTGTTTCTTGTTTTCAACGCATTTATTATATTTTCCTCCAGGAAGCTCTTCGCAACATGGTTGCTTGAATGAGCTGCTAAACTGTCATTTTAATGAGAACACAGATCAACAAAGCAACTTTGTTTTATTAAAAAAAAAAAAAAACGTGCCAGGCACCATTGGAATATCTCGCTGCGAAACGTGTTCGGTGCATAAAAGACCATTACTTCAGCCCAGACTGCTCAACGACACCGACAGACTGCTCCAAGTGCAGCCATATTCAAAACAAGCAACAGATCTATGTCAGTTATCTACGTTATGCATGCTGTACAATTAAGGTCCGTGTATCATCCGATCATTCAAGTATTCCATTCAATCTGGAAAACGAAAAAACAAACAAAAAAACCACTCAATATTTCGTTTTCCTGTTTTTCTGTATGACAAAAAAATGAGGGATTGGTGTTTGTTTTCCTTTTTCCAGCTCAAAACAGAACAAATAATAAACAGGGAAACCAAAACGAAATAATAACTCTAATTTACGATTATTGATTTTCTCTATTCCCCACGCTACATTAGCCTTCCCATGATCCTCAGCGACAGTCCATCATCATCTCTGCGTCTATGAAACAGAAAAATTGCATGTGCATGTATATATCAAGCACTTTTGTTTGAAAATACAGCCCATTGATGTCCTAACAGGGTGCTTAAGTTTGCACAATTTAGAATTGTAGAATTTTTTATTCATTTAATTTGTTAATTCTTCAGAGATGACTTAACTTTTAATAGCAAAAAAGAAACTAAAAATAATTTTTTGTTTATTGTCCATGCACTACACTTTGAACAGGGTGCGGAAGAGTTTTTGCCCATTATATGGAGATATGTATTGAATTTGTGTGGTCATTTTACTTTGTGACACTTTATGTGAATAATGATAACAATAATAACAATAATGAAAAAGATAAAAATGACTTCTTGTTTATTGTCCATGCACCGTACATTAATAGTAATAGAATAGAGTGATTAGATTAAAGTGTTATTTAGATGTTATTAGAGGGTTTTTTTCTTGGGGGGGGGGGGGGGGGGGGGCAAAACTCAATCTCGCCTAGGGCAGCCAAAGACCTAGAGCCGGCCCTGAGCTACATTGAAGGCTCTATCCCCAAATGTCTGCAGTCTGGTGCAGAGGATAAAGGAGCACACCCTTATCAGTGGACTGCAGAGGCTGGGATGGGGTGTAGTAGTGTAAGAGATCCGACAAATACTGGGGAGCAAAGGCATGAAGAGATTTGTAGATGAGAAGGAGGATTTTATATGTGATGTGGGACTTGACTGGGAGCCAGTGAAGATGAATGAGGGTGGGGGTGAGGTCTTCAATGAAAAACAGATCAACAGGGGATTGCTTTTTAAAAATTAAATTCATTTTCTTCAATGGATGTAAATCACAGCCCTAGGCCATTCTTGCAGGCTATAATAAGAGAGTGGCTTTCATTTAAGAATAAAGAGTTTGTTTTTGCTGACTAGCATACATGGTGTCTTCTGAGGGCCATCAAGAATTAGTGGAGGTGACTGCCCCCTGGTGGTTCACTGACCAGCACATTAGGTAAAGGAAGTGATACTGAGAAGAAGAAACCCTTGTCATATATACCATTAGAGCACTGTGAATTTCTTTCTCTGCATTTAACCCATTTGAACACGAACACACACACACACACACACACAGAGCAGTTGAGGGTTACTGTAGATGCCTTGCTCAAGGGGCACTTCAGCCAGGAATGTAGAGGGAGGGGAAAGTGCTGTTCATTCACTCCCTCCACCCATACGTTTTCTTACTGGTCCAGGGAACGAAAGTGGCAACCTTTTGGTCCTAAAGCTGCTTCTCTAAGAATTTAGGTCATGGCTGCCCCAAAAAACTTACAGCACCTGGTATTCCCAGGTAGTCTCCCATCCAAGTACTAGCCAGGCCCAACTCTGTTTAGCCTCTGAGAGTGGTATGGCTATACTTGAACACAGGTCAATAAACACCTTCTTTTCATTAGACATCATTGAACATGTTCAAACCTCATTTCCAGAAAAGCTGGGATATTTTCCAAAATGCAATAAAAGCAATATATATGATGTTAATTCACATGAACCTTTATTTAACTGGCAAAAGTACAAAGAAAAGGCTTAATAGTTCTTTGGACCAACCTAATTGTATTTTGTAAATATTAATGGAGAATTTGATGCCTGCAACACTCAAAAAAAAAAAAAGCAGGACAAAGGCAAAATAAGACAAAAGGTTTATAGGCTATTCCAGTAACGCCATTTTGGAATATTCCACAATAAGCAGGTTAATTGGTGACAGGTGAGGGGATCATGATTGGGTATAAAAGGAGCATGCACCAAAAGCTCAGTTTTTGCAATCAAGGACGGGTCATGGCTCACCCCTTTCTGCCAAAATTCGTGAGAGAATTGTTAGTCAACTCAAAAAGAATGTTTCTCAATTCAAAATTACAGAGAATTTAGGTCTTCCAAAATCTACAAATACATAATATTGTGAAAAGATTCAGAAAATTCGGAGACATCTCCGTGTATAAAGGGCGAGGCTGGAAACTGCTGTTGAATGTGCGTGACCTTCAAGCCCTCAGGCAGCACTGCCTGAGAAACCATCATGCCAACATGACAAATCTAGCCACATAGGCATGAGAGTACTTCGGAAAACTGGTCACTGAACCAAGTCCACAACTGCATCCAGAAATGCAACCTGAAAATGTATTGCGCAAGGAGGAAGCCATTCATCAATTCTGTGCAGAAATGCCACTGATTTCACTGGGCCTGAACTTCTCAGATGGACTGAAAGACCGTGGAAACATATGCTGTGGTCAGATGAGTCCACATTTCAGTTTGTTTTCAGGAAAACCAGACATTGAGTTCTCAGTGCCAAAAAGGTGAACACAGCCACCCAGTTTGTTATCAAAGAAAGGTGCAAAAGCCAGCATCTATGATGGTATGGGGGAGTTGTATTAGTGTGAAGGTACCACTAATATTTTGGGGTGTATACTGGGATTTTAGCGAGACATATTCATCAAGGCAACAACTCTTCCTGGGAAGTTCATGCTCATTTCAGCAGGACAATGCTAGGCCTCATTCTGCATGGGCTACATGACTTCATAGACAGAGGGCATGTGCTTGACCGGCCCACTGCTAGTACAGCTCTGTCTCCTATTGAGAATGTATGGCACATGAAGAGAAGAATGGGACAACGGTGTCCACAGACTGTGGAGGAGCAGCTGAAGTCTTGTATGAAGCAAAGAGGGACAAAAATTCCAATTGCAAAATTGAAACAATTAGTATCCTCAGTTTCCATACGATTAAAAAGGTGTTATTAAGGGAGGTGTTATTAAGGGGGGTGTCGTGGCTCAGGTGGATAAGGTGCCGTACCATAAATCTGGGGACCCAGGTTCGATTTTGACCCAAGGTCATTTCCTGTCTCTGCACTGTCCTATCCAATAAAGGTGAAAAAAGCCCAAAAGAATATCTTTAAAAAAAAGTGTTATTAAAAGGAAAGGTGATGTAATACAATGGTAATAATGCCTCTATCCCAATTTTTCTGAGTGTGTTGCAGGCATCAAATTCTAAACTTCATTTATACTTACAAAATACAATCAAGTCAGTCAGCAAAACTATTGCACATCTTTCTTTGTACTTTTGTCAGTTAAAAAAAAGGTTCACGTAACTTAAATCACAGATTTTTGTTTTTATTGCATTTTGGAAAATATTCCAACATTTCTGGAAATAGAGTTTGTTGTAAAGTGGCAGCATCAAGCTCAACATCTACCTTTTTCTGTTTTTTTTCCATATTCACCAAAAAGTAAATGGGCCCTAGGGCGTAATTTTGGGTAAGGACGTGTCCCTACCAATACTCAGCCGCTACTGTGTAATCACGATCAATAAAACCGATGTCCTAACCTGAGCAATGATTATATAGCACACAAAAGGGTTAAATGTATGACACTGCTAATAATCCCCCCCTAACGTAGATATACATTCTCTGATTAGCTACCTGTTTCTCGCTAACTTACATGGTTGGCTACCCCAGCTGTCACTCCATCTGCTGTAAAAGCAGCACACTTCCCACAGCAGCCATGACTACCCGCCCATCAACCCCCCGTATTTCACACGTACACACCTGACCTACCCCACGCACCCCCCACTCTCCGTCAGCCTACAAATTGAGCTGGACTTCGATGTCCATGCATGCTTGCCCTACGACTCGCATGCTGACTTGAGTATCATGGACGACAGCTCCCCTCCCAAGAAACGAGACATTCATTCATTCTTCTTCAAAGTCAAGAATGTAAGTGCAGGGTTTCCGTCGAGCTTTAAAAACTCAACAAAATCCTTTTGCTGTATGGAAACCCTTCAGAAAAGTATTGCTGCGGCTCCTTAGGCAGGTTTAGCAACATGACAGGACGCATCCGAGCTAGGCTACTGCATAGCTGCAGAGAAAAGGAATGCTGGAGCAATGTAACTTGGTGTTAGATAATATCCTCAATGAATGAATGTTAAATTTATAGACCTAATGGTTTTACAGAATGTAAGTAGTCAGATGTAGGCTACTGCATGGCCATGCAGATGCGCGACTTGCGTTTCAAGGCCAATTTATGCTGACAACCCAGTCCTCGCAGATAGCGTCGCAGACAGTGGCTGCGTAGCCCCCCCACCTTCACAGACGCTCTGCGAGCACCTCCCAAAAATTGTGACCACCGCAGAAGCCTCGCAGACAGCGCCGCAGACAAGAGGGCTCTGATTGGTCCACTCTACATCCGCTGTGCACGCACTTCCGCTTCCCTACTTTCCCGGTTTGTTTTGTTTTCACGACCGGCATTTTTAAAAACACGAGCGAAGATGGAGCAGCATGAAGAGTGGTTGATTGAGGAAGTGAGGAAGTACGTACATCTATACGACTCCAGTTCTAGTCATTATTAAAAAAAAAAGTTCTAGTCATTATAAGTAACCGGAGGATAAACACTCCACTAACCACACCCACCAACTACTCCTAGTGACTTCGCGCCCCCTTGCGTTGTGCCGGTGAATAACATCGCGCACGCCTATTATCCCCGCTCAACAATAAATTACAACTGTCTGCAAAAAGCTATCTGCGAAAGCCTTGTCGCAAGAGCATGCAGAGGCCTTCAGAATCAACAGCGTGACAGCCACTGAGTCTGCTGCGTTCACCGTTTTACAGAGACCTCTTTCTACTACTACTAGGCTAGGCTAGATGCAACAAATCCATGGTCTTTTACTGCCACCTACAGACGAATATTGGTAACTGCCGCATGAACATGAAGTCACAAGCACATCTGCAGTGAAAATCATAACACACGTTACAAACACAAACAGGCAACAAAAAGACATAATATGGAAAATGGAGGGGCAACAAAAAAAGGGGGGGTATACTACAAATGCAATACTAATGTAATCATAATCATGCTATAATAGGCAATCACTAAATTATATATCCAAATATCATTTTAACTAAAATTGAGCTTAATTACAGAATAGAAAATGCCACCAGTAGCACCTATTTATGAGTGTCTCAATAAGGCAGTCAGTGAATTTTGAGACCCCCCCCCCATGTCAAACACCACAGATATTGAAATTTAAAAACAAAACAAAACAATATTTAATGCTAAAAATGCTTAAAGTTTTTAATTCTTATTTTCATGTATTTCTGTGGAAGAGACAGAACGACTGCTTAAACACAAATTAGGAATTGTGTGGTGTAAAAGTAATAAATCATCAGATTCTAGCAATGTTGGGTTAGGTGCCTTGCTCAAGGGCACTTCAGCCATGGATGGAGATGTAGGGAGAGGTAAGGGTGGGATTTGAACCTGCAACCCTGGGATCCAAAGACTAACTTCCTAACCATTAGGGGAAAAAAAAAAAGGGGAAAAAAAAAAAAACACCTTTCGGAAGCTCTGCCTTGGATCACTTTTGTGTCCCCACCAATGTCAAAATCAAAGTTACTCCCTTGAATGGGCCATTGTCTGGGCATCTCTCTGCATTTTATGATTCCCCTGAATAAGCAATGGAAATCAATGCAGCTTTACACAAGCCCTTCCAATTTGGTTTTAATCCATCTATACATGAAAACCTTTTCTTTTCCCATTGAATTCCTGTTTAAAAATACACCCCTATACTCTCCCCCAATTTTCACCACAAGTGCTCAGTTAAGTCATGAGGGGAAGTGTTGAAAATGAAATGAAAGCCCATGTCCATGCTGTGGAAAAATGTGTTTTCTGTGGTCTATATTCAGATATCACAATAACCAATAAGCAGTTGCTGCAATAAACATTTAAGGCCCTCTGGTACCTTATATTTTCCTTCCTCACGGCTGACCACCCCTTCCGTTAAAACAGCATATACCTTCTAAGTTGCATTTTTAAGGCAAAATGGGGGGGGGGGGGGGGGGGGGACATCATTACAATGCTCATTACAATACAAAAGGAAAAACTTTTAAACATTGCAAATGTCATCTTTAACATTTCGAGACTGAATTTAAAAAATAAACAAACTGCATGTTAGAAGATTTATACAATTGATCATTATTTAAAAATTTGACAGTTAAGCAAGTGAGTTGTTTACATTTAATTTAATTGATCCATGAAAGTAAAAAACATTCAGCAGGTGTAATAAAAATACTAATATTAAACATGTGTCAGTGGGCACCCAGCAAATCTTCAGGTCATGAAATCATTGCTTCTATGGAACGTCACTGGACAACTAACAGACCAAAAAAGAAAAGAAAAAGAAATGCATTAATTGAGCATTTGTACAGATTAAGTTGTCTGAATGCTGGTTAAATGTGTTGCTAGAAGAATCCTTCAAGTCCCCAGGGTCAACTAGATTCAATAAATGTGATACAAGTACATGCAACAATAAGCACCATATACAATGCAGGATGTCTGCACAGACTGGAAAAAAAAAAGAAAAGAAAAATACTCACACTCTCATAGTCATCGACATAAGTAAACTTCTGTTCTCTGTAATAGTGACTTTTTTGCATGCAAGTCAGAGAAATCCAGTCACACACCACATTCACCTGAAAAACCATGAAGGTCAAACTTCCAGGATGAACTTCAGAATTTGTATTGGGTTGCTATAATAAGCCAAGACAACAGTACATACACATAATATACAGAATTATACATAAACTGCTCTTTCAGATTTTTCAAGTTTAGGTCTCATCTCATTATCTCTAGCCGCTTTATCCTGTTCTACAGGGTTGCAGGCAAGCTGGAGCCTATCCCAGCTGACTACGGGCGAAAGGCGGGGTACACCCTGGACAAGTCGCCAGGTCATCACAGGGCTGACACAGACACCCATTCACACTCACACCTACGGTCAATTTAGAGTCACCAGTTAACCTAACCTGCATGTCTTTGGACTGTGGGGGAAACCGGAGCACCCGGAGGAAACCCACGCGGACACGGGGAGAACGTGCAAACTCCGCACAGAAAGGCCCTCGCCGGCCATGGGGCTCGAACCCGGACCTTCTTGCTGTGAGGCGACAGCGCCAACCACTACACCACCGTGCCACCCCCAAGTTTAGGTCATAAAAAGAATTTTCCCCGACACCCGATTATTTTTGTTTAGTGGACCGAAAGCTACCGAATTCAAATCACAGACTTCCAATTTTATTAGTTTTTTTTAAACAGTGGCCCTAAATTCTCATCTCATCTCATTATCTCTAGCCGCTTTATCCTTCTACAGGGTCGCAGGCAAGCTGGAGCCTATCCCAGCTGACTACGGGCGAAAGGCGGGGTACACCCTGGACAAGTCGCCAGGTCATCACAGGGCTGACACACAGACACAGACAACCATTCACACTCACATTCACACCTACGGTCAATTTAGAGTCACCAGTTAACCTAACCTGCATGTCTTTGGACTGTGGGGGAAACCGGAGCACCCGGAGGAAACCCACGCGGACACGGGGAGAACATGCAAACTCTGCACAGAAAGGCCCTCGCCGGCCACGGGGCTCGAAACTGGACCTTCTTGCTGTGAGGCGACAGCGCTAACCACTACACCACCGTGCCGCCTGCCCTAAATTCTCTACTATTTTTTTTCTTGCTTCATCACGACCCAATTCAAGATACTACGTCATGCATCACGTAGGGGGCTTTCCCCATTCACGCAAAGCATTGTGTGATACAAAGTTGAAACCAGGAGAGGAAAATGGAGGACGCGAGTGTGCGAATGAAATGTGAAAGACCGACTACATTAACGGAAAGCGAGAAGAAAAGACGTTATGTTGCAAAGGAAATTAAACGCAGGACCAAACTAATAAATACTGGCGGTCAGCGAGCACCTCGGTGTGATCAGCTGTTCGTTTAGCGACAGAACGATGTAACTGTCAGTGCATGGTCAAAGGTAAACCTATAGATGGCAGTAATGCAACACCGGATGCCGGAAAACTCAAAAGGTAAACCTGCGCATGTGCACACGGACTTCCCCAGTCTGCTTGACTGCGCAAAGCAAGCGATTTCATGCACATTGTTTGCTAGGGAATCTCCTCAAATTAAATAACTTCTCAGCCACAGAATGGCCCTTTTTTTTTTTTTTTTAAACAGAAATAAAACATGCATTCACAATGACCAAATTTCAGAGGGAACTAAATTTCACTGATTTCTTGAAATCGAAAAGCCATATAGCTTTAAAGGACCTCTACTCACTATTGATTAGTAAACAAAAATTATGGAGTTAGAAAGCTGCCAAAATGTCACCAACACTCTGAATATGTTTTACAAAAGCTCGACGATTCGCAAATAAACACACACACACACACACACACACCATCCTTTACAAACACAAAGCACCTCTCAAATAAACACCGTGTGCTTTGCAAAATACAAAAAAAAAAGTAAAAATTTATTTTTCAAATACAAAAATGCTACTTACAAACAAATGCTGGACAGGTTCCACAACATTTTGCAAGTTTGTGTAATCGGTTTTAAAGATCTGACCTTTTTTTTTTTTTTGACAAGTACACATAAATGTGGCATGGCACTGTTATTCCACTTGTACAAGTTGCAAATGCATGGATTAAAGCAAAAAAAAAAAAAAATCTGACTGAAAAAAAAAAAAGCTCCCCTACCATGTCAGCGATGCGTCAAATTTTAAACGCCGTGTTGTCCATCATCCCCTAAGCCCCTACTTATAGTACATTTACATAATTTTAACAAATGACTAAAGCTAAGGCAAGACTTTACCATTGTCATTACTGGCTATTCATGATGAAACATCAAGTTTTCAGCGCAAAGTGCAAATTTATTTCAACAATACTTTAGTAATGCACAACAGTGGTTCAGAGAAAAGTGCAAGTGCAGTCGAACTTGAACCATGCTTTCAGAAGAGTGGAACAGAAAGAAAAATAGGAAAATCTGTTGAAATAAAGCCAGGAAACAAGAAAAGTAAAGTGAAAGTTCACTTTTTCTGCTTCTTCGCAGTGAAGCCAAAGGCATCTAGTTTGGCAACACCTGATGCCTGTTTTTGTTTCTTTTTCCTTGGCACAGCAGCAGGAGCTTGCCATTATCGCCCATTTCATTTCGCCAAGCCCATCTCCACTTATTCTTTACCGTTTTGTCGATGTCTGACACATCTGTGCCTTCATTTAAAAGAAGCGTGTCCATGCTGGCAAAACCGAAAGTAATTTGACGCGCTCTAGTGATGGAACTCGAAGGGCCTATGTCAGGTGGCCTTATACGCAGTACTCTAGTTGAGGGGGGATGTGGGGGGAGGCATCCCCCTTCTGAAATAAAAATCTCAAATCATCCCCCTTATAAAACGGCCATCCCCCCCATCACATCCCTTGGGCCATTTTACCAATTAATGTGGAAATTAGCCTACTATTATTTTAACAAATATTACTACCATTTCAACATTGGAGGCTTTGCGCAGTGATAGCCTACATGTAGCCGGATAAAAAAGACGCATATTTATTTATTCGGTTGCACCTCTCATTCACACCTATACAGAGGTTTCAGTCACTGAAAACAGCTACTTTTGCAAACTCTGGGCAGAGTGGAGATTTCTGAAAACTCCATCTTCAGACACGCGTGTAAATCGGGAAAACGAAGTAACAATGGGCGAGAGGGCGCGCGTGAATATAATGAGTCATAGGTGTGAATCTTTCACCGAATGCCAATTGTCCCGGTTCTTCATGAAATCGCACACGTACGCACAAAATTCATTAGGTTAACTTTCAAATAACTGTTCTTGTGCACTTGCGACACCGGAGCCACTTTCCTGAATTTTGAGCTTTGGAGTATTCGCTTCTTTATCTATTTAATCAATGAATTTGTCACATACATTAAATTTACTAATGTAAACCATTAGTAGCCTGTTTAAGCAATAGCTGTTTTCTCCACTGTTTTCTGACCTTTTGTGCTTAGTGAATGAGACACTTCATTACACTCCACTGACCGACATCCAATTCCAGACTTTTTTGAAAATGTAAAATATAGGCCTACGAGATGTTTTTTGGGACTTAATTCGCGTTGGTCCTTCACTATTAATTTTTGAGACTGACGAGGCACTAAATACTGTGGAATTATTTTCTCCTTACTATGAAGTTTGGCATCTTAAACAAGTGTCGGGAAATCTTGCAGCCCGACTCTGCAGCCTCCAATGTTGAAGCGAACTGCTGAAACCATAATGTTTAAAAAAGATTAAATTGTAGGCTAATCAAACCAAAGAAAAACACAGCCTTTCCAGAACGTTGTCTGCCAAAGCCTGTTTAACCTACAAAAGGCTTAATAGCATAGGTCTCGCTGCGGCTTCAACAGGGCTGTTTAGATTTTTTTACCTGATCACCTTTCAATAGGCAAATATCATCATCATCATCATCATCATTATTATTATTATTACTACAATAGGCCTAGTATTAGTAGTAGGCAAGTAGTTACCTAGTAGTAGGACAGCCAAATTGTTTCATCAGTGGAGCCGCCGTTAAAAGGAAACTGATGCGGAGCGCCGCGGCTCGCCTTGGGGTGAATCGAGTCCCGAGGCACGGGGCTGGCCCGCCCTGGCAGCGCTGGTTCGTTGGGGAGAGGGCAGAGGTCGCTGGCTGCCAAGTTTGGAGAGGCTGGGACCTCCCCTGGCCGAGTTACGAGCGTCCAAAGTCGGGCTGGAGTTGCCGATAGAAACGAAACTCAAGCCGAGCACCGCGGCTCGCTGCCTACGCCGAGCCTCCCCGGGACTAGGCAGTAGTGTAGGCTGTACTATTTATTTATTTAGGCCTATCTAGCGCAACAACTTATTCCTTTACATATACTCAAACATAGCACAAGAAAGGGTTCAACAACAGGCAATCACAGCAGCTTGGTGAAGTTCTAAATCACATCGGTGTCAGACCTATGGGCCTACCCCCCTTTTTTCCTCAGATCTGCATCACTCTCATTATTGATCTTTAGCGCTCCCAGTTGACAGAAATCCATCGTAGCGACGGAAAACTTTAATCCATGCAAATGCAAATTCCTGATTTGAAAAAAAAAAAAAAACACACAAAGGGTTGAACACAAGCAGCAGGTGGCGCCACAGGGGTATCCACCCCTCCATTCAGCTTGTTCAACTTTCCAAAAGAGTTGCCTTGGATTTCTCCAGATGCGTCAAAGGTGTGTCAACATGAGCGGTTGACAGGTAAATAATGTTCTCTTTATAGCTGGTCAGAAATGCAGTTGTTTTGAAGACTTGAAAGGTAACTGCAACAATGAAGTAACGATTTTAACCAGGTTCTACATAACATTTATTTGGATAATAATCAAGCGATATCCATCACTGGCTCACTAGCAGTTTACGTGTTGTTGGAGGTTTTATACATGTATAAATATATTTTTTTAAAAAGCATGATTTACCATCAGCACTAGTTACAGTTCAGGTCAAAGTCCTTCTAGGCTGCTTCGGATAGTAGCAATAAAGTGAAACATTTATTATTTCATAGAAAAACACCCAACAGCACAGTTACTGCTAGCGAGTCAGTGATAATCATCACTGGGTTATCTACCAAATTAACATTTAGAACATGGTGATAACGCATTACTTTCAGGGGAAATTTCACTGTTGCAGTTAACCTTCACATCTTCAAAACAACTGCATTTCTGACAAGCTACATAGATATCAAAATTTACCCGATGACCGCTCATATTGACACACCATCTTCATACACATTGCTCAAGAGAAATTCAAGGCAACGCCCTTGGAAAGGTAAATTAGTTGAATTTTAACTATGCGTTTGTGCTGACAACCGCCTGCATCATGAACGTAATTGTTCACATACTTGCCTATGTACTACGCATGTTATTGGAGGATTCCACTAGAGGGCACACCAGAGAACTCCAAGCATATAAAATGTCTGGATTTCCATCCACCCATTATCCATAGCCGCTTATCCTGTGCAGGGTTGCGGGCAAGCTGGAGCCTATCCCAGCTGACTATGGGTGAGAGGCAGGGTACACCCTGGACAACTTGCCACATCACAGGGCTGACATATACAGACAAACAACCATTCACACTCATACCTACGGTCAATTTAGCAATTCAAATATTGCTGATTTATTTGCATTCTTTACATTTGTGGAACCTGTCAAGCATTTGTTTGTAAGTAACATTTGTATTTGCAAAACGCACTATTTGATAGCCGTGTTTTATACTTTGCAAAGCACATTGTGTTCGTTTGAGAGGTGTGTTGTATTTGTGAAGTATGGTGTGCATATTTGTGACTCATAGTGCCTTTATAAATCACATTCCGTTTGTTTGCAAATTGTGGGGCACTAAGCAAACAAGTGGAAAAGGGTCATCTGGTCTGGAGAGACCTTCGTACGGAATCTTATGTTTGACAGAAACCCAATGCTGTTCATCACCCTGATGAGAACATCGCCATAGTGAAGCATGGTGGTGGTAGCATTGTGGAGTTAATCTTGGTCTCTTGGTTACTTCCCTGCCTAATTCCCTCCTTATCTGTTCATAAACGTAAATAAACTGTAATTGCATAGAGTAAGAATTTGTCCTGGGTCAGCATTCTTGCTCTTTCAGACTTTTAAGAACTATCAGACAATATATATCCTTTTCACCACTGCAGACTGCTCTTCCAGTTTCCCTACTACAGTGAAACCACTTCTGGAGAACATTACGTAGTGGTGAAAGGGTCAAGATAAGGCGAGCGAAAATTTTAACTTTCCCCATTTTGCTTCCTTTTAAGATTAATTATGCAAGTTCCAAATCCATCATACATCAGTACTTACCAGGCCAAGGAGTGCCAACCCAGCCCCAATGTTGAGCAATGTTGGGATAATATTGAATTTCCCTGCCTGTATAAGCAAAAAAAAAAAAAAAAAAAATACCCCCACCTCAATCAATTTTAAATCATAAGAACAGAGACTGTTTTCACAGACCTGAGGGAAAAAGACTCACATTTCCAAGGACCATAACGTCAAAGCGAATGCCGTAGCCTTTGATTAACGTCCTGATCTCCTGGTCCTCTGTATTTTTGTAATATTTTGCAAACCTGTAATTTTGTCATGGACATCAAAAGTGAACCATAACAGAAGAGACAGTTAATGAGCAATAAATCCCAGAGATACATTCTGTAACACTATCACAGCAAACCTGAAGTTGTATCCTAAGGCAATGTTGTCAGGATCCTTATTATCTAATCTGCGGAATGTGTAGTGAGGGACACACGAATTATCAGACAAGTCCAGATCACAGTCCCAGCGAATCTGCACTCCTATCACTCCCCCCTGTGGATCAAATATAACTGATTAAATGTCTACAATTAATTCATTTATATCCTTCTTTGTTTTAATGATTTATAAATTTGAGTAAGTCAATTTTTACTTTTTTTTTTTTTACATCCGAAAAGATACAGACAAGGTTGAACCGATAGCTGTATGATACAATAGAACTGATGGACTGAACAACATGTACCACCACAGGGAACCCGACCGCAAGCGCAAGGCAATGCATCTCAAAACACTTGACCACCAGACAAGGAAATTTGTATCTTTATTTACATAAAGATAGATGGGTTTTTAATCCAATGCTCATTTTTTATTTGCTTTTTAAAAAATAAATGTGGGATTATTTACCAACACATTGTATGGAAAACTGACAGTTTCATATAAAACTAATTAAAACAGCTTTGTTAGTCCACTAGCTTGTTGGACAGGTGACAGCTGTAACCAGACAACTGTTCAACATATTGAGTTTGAAATATCAAGATTGCAGAACCCTCAGAGCTCATACATTGCATTCGGTCAAGGAAGATGTTTTCTAGTAGATTTTTATCCGACTGGATTTTTCATAGCAGGCAATGTATGCTTTTTTTAAAAAAAAAACTGAAAGATTTCTTACTCTGCACACTCATGTAAGCAATTATTGCACAGCTCAATAGCAATTATGAGCATTTTCCTTAATTTTCAATAATCTAAAACTACCACGGATCGATAAGTTTTTATGTCCATGTGGCAGCAGGGTCATGATCAAGGGCCAGTTTATGAATGGAGAGCGAAGCCGGTGAAGGAGAGTGGCAAAGTGAAAGCACCTGTTGTGAATTATGTGCTGTCTGTGTGTTTGCGTGCAGTGAGGGCGAGCAGATAAAAGGGGGAGAGGAGCAGAAAGTCATCAGCTTCTCCGGGCTGAAGTCACGCCGGTGCATTGATTTGAGCATTAGTTTAAGTCGGCTGAAAAGCATGCTTGTTTTGTTTGAGTGGTAGTTTTGAAATAAAACTCAAAAAGTGAATCTGATCCCGCCTGCCTGTTATTCAGCATCAACAGCAATCGGGGAATTGTTATAGTAATATATAGTAATGATGTAACGTGAAATCGCTGGTTCACTGCTGTCCACCAGGCGCCCAGCAGAGTCACACCATAATAAATGCCATGGTGTTTCTTTGGGGTCAAAGAAAGGAATAAATATGTATTCATAACTGCGATGTGCCTCTCATTATTGGTTTCATTGTCACAAGACAATGCAGCAATTTACTGATGCGAAATACATACATGTTATTTACCGGCTGGGAGGTCCGTATCGTGAAATACCGTGACCGAGGTCTTGAAAGTACTGAGCGAGGCCCTCTGGGCCGAGGTCAGTATTCAAGGCCGAGGTCACGGTATTTCACCATACGGACCGACCTTAAGCTGGTAAATAATATATTTATTTTTTTCTTTACCAAATTCTAACAGAAAACGAGAGCGCCCGAAAGGGAAAACCAAGCCGAGCCGCCATTTTGAATCCTCATTCACAGCTGTAAAGCAAATGGCTTCCTCCTCAGTATACAAGTGCACTTCCATGGCAGGAAAAAAAAACCCTACATTTTGCCGCCTATGTAGTCCCCCATTTATACAAAATTGAGTCATTCAGGATTCAGCCATGTTTTTGCTCGGCGTTAGCAACAGTTACAGGTTTTTAGCTTTCTCCTGAAATGTTTTTTTTTTATTTCTTCTTCCTCAGGGTAGTAAAACTCGCTTTCGCTGTGAACACTGTCATTATCGCTATCCATGATGTAAAATTAATGCTATTCTCCTGAGAAATGCTGGCAAAAATTTATAAGATTTTTGATAATCTTATAAATAAATCTTATAAAAAAGATAAAGGTTGACAAAAATTGCTACTATGTTTGTTGTTGTGAATGAGCGAGTTGCCAGAGGTACATAACCGGGGTCCGTATCGTAGGATACAGACCCAGTCGCCAGCCAATCAGAGCGCAGGATTTGATGGAAACCAGGCCACGAAAAAAATAGGAGGATATTATACGGTGGCACAAAGATACGAAGTTTATCTTAAAGTGGTGAATGTACACATCATGAGTGAGCAAAGCAAATGTGTGATATTTTTCAACACGAGAAGCTTCATATCTTTGCGCAAGCATGTAATGTTCTTAATATTATATAGAAACCGCCACAACCACCCCCCCACGCGTTAATCAGGAGAATTTTAATTTTGAACCAATTTGTCTAGTCAGCGGGAAAACACTGGGAGTGACGTCATCGGAGTGAAATATCGAAAAACAAGTCACTCAGATCTGCGATGCATTTTGTATGAAAAATGCAAGTTTCTCAACATGAGAAGATAAACTTCATATCTTCAAGCTAACGTGTGATGTTCTTTTATTACATCGACACATTCACAAAATACCCAAATTTATCAAACAATTAATCAATTTCCTCATGAGTGACGTACAGAAAGTTATTATACATACAGGACACTTTTTTGATGGAATAAAAATGTGTGTTCTATTCCCTTCTAGCGGGTTTCATTCATTTGGTTCAATAGCATCCAATATTGTTAGCATATCGCTTATCCTACATGTATTAAGTCACTCTACCCAATGGAGAATGAGTGCCGAATATGGTTCACAATATTGCATGGTTGTCAAGGCAACAAGACGTCATATGTCGGAGCCAATGCGAATATCCAATGAGAGTTTTCTGCTGCGTATGCACAGAAGCATTTCTTTGTTCGCCGGGAACATGAACGACGCATTGAACACCCAAAAGGTTACTAAAATTCCATTAGAGATATTTTCCACATATATTTATAAGCAGTGTCGAATCTTTACTATTAGAGCAGGGACTGCGGCTCAGCCAAAACTTAGCCAGACACACCAAAAAAGCAACAGGGCAAAGGATTCAGCAAGGGATTAGCAGCAGGGTGCCAGGTAGCTCTGCTGTGTGTAGTTGTTGATGTTGATTTTAAAAGTAACCAAGTAAATTACATTGGGAAATGAATACTTAAGTCTGAGTGAAAAATACTGTAGCAAGTGTGCATGAAAGAAGAGTCTTGAGACAGAAAGCTTAGTTTCTCAGTCAGTCATTAGCCTATGCTACTTGCTCTCGATAGCACTGGCTTGACCGCTTTATCAACATTCGCTAACTCTAATGATGAACGCTACACTGGCTGGAAGGTGACTTCACCGCTGCGCTGATGGCACCGATTCACGGGCATTAGCCTTTTTTTATGGTATACAAGAGATATTCCATTCAGCTAGCATGATCTTGAACTCGTCTTCGACTTGTTCAGTATCATGCTAGCTGAATGGAATAGCTCTGATACTACTCAACGGCAACCAATATTATTTAAAATGTCACAGTTGTAGTTCTCCATGTCCTGGATATAGTTCATGTGAAAAATACGAGTGGCGTATTTCCCAGTAAAACACTCGTGTCCATATAATATACTACACTACATTACAGAATTTGAATGTTCATATGCTGCTATTATTATTATATTTCAGGTTAATTTTGTGCTCTTGCAAATATTTTGCTTATACACTCATCGGGAGCTCCGCTTTTAGGCACTGCACATATTTTTATTTATACACACACACACACACACACACACACACACACACCCGATTCCAAAAAAGTTGGGACAAAGTACAAATTGTAAATAAAAACAGAATGCAATGATGTGGAAGTTTCAAAATTCCATATTTTATTCAGAATAGAACACAGATGACATATCAAACGTTTAAACTGAGAAAATGTATCATTTAAAGAGAAAAATTAGGTGATTTTAAATTTCATGACAACAACACATTTCAAAAAAGTTGGGACAAGGCCATGTTTACCACTGTGAGACATCCCCTTTTCTCTTTACAACAGTCTGTAAATGTCTGGGGACTGAGGAGACAAGTTGTTCAAGTTTAGGGATAGGAATGTTAACCCATTCTTGTCTAATGTAGGATTCTAGTTGCTCAACTGTCTTAGGTCTTTTTTGTCGTATCTTCCGTTTTATGATGCGCCAAATGTTTTCTATGGGTGAAAGATCTGGACTGCAGGCTGGCCAGTTCAGTACCCAGACCCTTCTTCTACGTAGCCATGATGCTGTAATTGATGCAGTATGTGGTTTGGCATTGTCATGTTGGAAAATGCAAGGTCTTCCCTGAAAGAGACGTCGTCTGGATGGGAACATATGTTGCTCTAGAACCTGGATATACCTTTCAGCATTGATGGTGTTTTACAAGATGTGTAAGCTGCCCGTGCCACACGCACTAATGCAACCCCATACCATCAGAGATGCAGGCTTCTGAACTGAGCGCTGATAACAACTCGGGTCGTCCTTCTCCTCTTTAGTCCGAATGACACGGTGTCCCTTTTTTCCATAAAGAACTTCAAATTTTGATTCGTCTGACCACAGAACAGTTTTCCACTTTGCCACAGTCCATTTTAAATGACCCTTGGCCCAGAGAAGACGTCTGTGCTTCTGGATCATGTTTAGATACGGCTTCTTCTTTGAACTATAGAGTTTTAGTTGGCAACGGCGGATGGCACGGTGAATTGTGTTCACAGATAATGTTCTCTGGAAATATTCCTGAGCCCATTTTGTGATTTCCAATACAGAAGCATGCCTGTATGTGATGCAGTGCCATCTAAGGGCCCGAAGATCACGGGCACCCAGTATGGTTTTCCGGCCTTGAGCCTTACGCACAGAGATTCTTCCAGATTCTCTGAATCTTTTGACGATATTATGCATTGTAGACATGTTCAAACTCTTTGCAATTTTACACTGTTGAACTCCTTTCTGATATTGCTCCACTATTTGTCGGCGCAGAATTAGGGGGATTGGCGATCCTCTTCCCATCTTTACTTCTGAGAGCCGCTGCCACTCCAAGATGCTCTTTTTATACCCAGTCATGTTAATGACCTATTGCCAATTGACCTAACGAGTTGCAATTTGGTCCTCCAGCTGTTCCTTTTTTTGTACCTTTAACTTTTCCAGCCTCTTATTGCCCCGTCCCAACTTTTTTGAGATGTGTTGCGGTCATGAAATTTCAAATGAGCCAATATTTGGCATGAAATTTCAAAATGTCTCACTTTCGACATTTGATATGTTGTCTATGTTCTACTGTGAATACAATATCAGTTTTTGAGATTTGTAAATTATTGCATTTCGTTTTTATTTACAATTTGTACTTTGTCCCAACTTTTTTGGAATCGGGGTTGTACACACACACATTTTATATTATATAAACCTTTACTAAAACCTGTCATTGTATAACTCCTGTATGAAGAGGTTGGTGGTTTTTTTTTTTTTTTTTAAGAATTCAGTGTGGTTTTAATAGTTTTTTTTTTTAAACCTTTAAACCTCAAAGACTTTCTATTGGTTTCTCATGTGATATTGAGTAAAAATAAATAGCCTGTATTAGTTCTTCAAACCTGAACTGCCATGGTCTGGAAATCTTCACTGGCTTCAGATACGATGTCTCCGAGTCTAAAAATTGGACAGTCTGGATCCGTTTTACGGTTAAACACACACTGTGACAAGTAGGTGCTGTTTACATGGGGCAGTATGTTTCGTCTGTGTAAAATTAAAAAAATATATATTTTTAAATAAATAAGCCAGCATATTTGCTGAGAATTTGAAGTCAAATGATAGAATATTTTTAATGTTGACGTATTGTATTGCATATAATGTGTCAACTTACTTGTTGAAATTGAATTTGGGGTATCGAATGCTGTTCTTTATGAGGACAGTGAAGTTTTCTGCTTCTGCTAGCATTGGAGGTCTATGAAAGGGACCAAAAAAGGAGAGTATTTCAAGAATGTTACTGTAACCTCTTCTAATGCTGGACAACAGTGATTTGAAATCCAGGAAATCTGTTAACATTCACAAACATTCAAGTCTACTGTCTCTATGGAAATTGTGAACTCAGTCTAATCAAGAAATGAGGCATTATATCCAAAAGTAGATATCCCTCCGGGGAGGGCGCTCCACAGGATGACATTTTGCTGTTACCAGGAAATGAATGACAAAGACAGATGTGTCAAAGCTTGTAGCTGTTTGTGTTGTAATGCTTCATCTGGATCCTTGATAAAGAGCTCCTGAGCCCAAACTCCAAGAAAATAAACATGAGAACAGTCCATCATGTTAGCTATACTTCAACATATAGTTGAAGTCTACCTGCTTTAGCGTAGAACACTTGCATCTTGATGCATTGTTTTCCAACAAGAGCAAGTCACATTAGGTATTACTGAGCTTCAGTAGAGCTGCCATGTGATGACCATGGATTTGACGGTACAAAGAGATGCAGGGTAAGATGTTAGGAGAAAGCTACTCAGACGAAGAAAAAAGGATGATGAAATAGGGTTTTATTCACCAGGCATACGCATGCACACATTCACACCTAGAGGCAATTTAGTGTAACCAATCCAACTATATGCATGTATTTGGACAATGGGAGGAAACTGGAGAACCCAGAGGAAACCCATGGTGAGAACATGCAAAAAAAAAAAAAACCCAGACACGGACGCAAGCTCAGGACTAGACCTAGAGCTGTAAACGGGCAATGTTACCTGCTGCACCACTGTCCCGCTCCATATTATTTTATCTAAGTAAATACATTACAGTGGAGTACCTTGAATTCACTGGGTCTCTAAAAGCATAAGTGAAACATAGTGAAGAACAAAATATGCTGTATTGAAGAATTAAAAACAGAAAGCAAGGAAAATACTAGAAAAGCACTCCAAGAGCACAGACCTCCACCAAGAATCCTTTAAAAAAAAAAAAAAATCCGGGATCCAGAAGGTGATCCGGATCACAGCCAAAATTTAATGGATTGTTACTTGTGCCCAGTCACGCCTCTGGAAAAATTTTCAGAGCAATCCGTTTATAACTTTTTCCGTAATGTTGCTAACAGACAAACCAACAAACAAACCAACCAACGCTACCGAAAACATAACCTCCTTGGCGGAGGTAATAAAAACACTCAGATTAAAAAGATAGCAGTTCATTAAAATGCAGTTATATTATGGTATTTGAATTAGGTAATCATCAGATTCAGGGTTTTCTAATAATACAGGTTTTCTTTCTTTAAGAATTAGACAATACCAATAAGAAGTCAGTCATGCTCCATTTTGGTAATATCATAAAATATGTGGTCTCACACTTTTTATGGCATTTTGGGATCAGGTTCTCCTTGTCGAGAAATATATGAAGAAGTCACAACACTTTTAAAAAAAAAATTGCAGCAAATGATGTGTGATCTGGATATTCAAACAGTTATGTTTCTCATACAAAGTATTCAATTTGATAACCTTATTGTATGTAAGAAAAAGCAATAAACTGTGATACACAATATATTTGACGTATTGAAAAGTTGATCAAGATAAAGTATATTTCAGTAGGAACTTACTTTGGAGGATTGTTGTTTTTCTCCAGAGGACACCAGGCGAACACCTCACACGTCATCTCTGACTCTGAAAAGTTCACGCACTTGCCTGTCTGTACACCTTAAAAGTCATTAAAAAAAAAAAAGATCAGTGTATAAGCTGCAACAATACACCTTTAACTGAAAGTAATAGTGCTTTACAATAATGCTACAACACAAATTGTCTTAATATCTGATGTACACTGATCAACCATAAAGGCCCGGTCCCACTGCACTTACGGATGCAAAGAGGATGTAAAACGTAAAAAAATCTTTGCCATCCGTTGGAAAATGCTATGCATCCGTTGTGTACTCATTGCATACGTGCTTCATACGCTCTATCCATCGAGCATCCGTCCACTGTGATTTCATCCGCGCAAAAAGTTTTGAGCTGCACAAAACTTTTAGAACGGATGAACTTTCCGCCGTGTACAATGTAAATCCGCGACATATACGAGTGTGGCAGCGGGGGCGTGGTCAAGCGCCGGTCTGTGACAGGAGGGCGGAGTTGGGGAAGGTAAGTGGCAGAATCGCTTCACCTGAGTGTGATTAATCTATGTTTTGTGTGTTCTCCCCAGTAAACCGGGCTATTTAAGGAGGGAGAGCGAGAGCAGAGGAGCGCTACAACCCGAGCACCGGAATGTGTGTGTGTGTGTGTGTGTGACTGAGAGAGAAAACCGCTTCCGCTGAAAAGTGCGAATAAAAGAGTTTTGCGAACTCAGTCTCTGTCCTGCCGCCCTCTGTGCTCCACCCACATCCAGCGAACATTTACAGTGGTGCCGAAACCCGGGATCGTGGAGCACCTGTCCTGCAGCCCCATGGAATCCTCCCCGTTCGCGGACTTGATCCACGCCCTCGCCACGGCTCAGCAGAGCCAGCACCAGGCACTCGTCACGCTCCGGAAGGAGCAGGAGCAGCGCTTCGAAGCCCTGGTGCTGGCTCAACAGGAAGACCGAGAGGCGTTCCGGCGCCTCCTCGCGTCGGCGGGGTCCACCAGCGCACCGGCCGCGGGCCCGTCTCCCATCACCTTGACTAAGATGGGCCCGCAGGACGACCCCGAGGCATTCATCGCGTTGTTCGAACAGGTCGCCGAAGCCTCGGGGTGGCCGATGGAGCAGCGCGCGGCGCGCCTCCTCCCCCTCCTGACGGGAGAGGCGCAGTTAGCCGCACTACAGCTCCCCGCCGACCACCGGCTGGCCTACGCCGACCTTCGCCGGGCTGTCCTCCAGCGCGTGGGGCGCACGCCGGAGCAGCAGCGCCAGCGCTTCCGCGCGCTGCGAATGGAGGAAGTCGGCAGCCCATTCGCGTTCGGCCAGCAGCTCCGGGACGCCTGCTGGCGGTGGCTGAGGGCCGAAGATCGCGACGCCGAGGGGATCATCGACCAGGTGGCGCTGGAACAATTCATCGCCCGCCTACCCGCCGGAACCGCGGAGTGGGTCCAGTGCCACCGCCCGGCGTCGCTGGATCAGGCCGTAGGACTGGCGGAGGATCATCTGGCGGCTGTCCCGGCGGCAGGACAACGGCTGTCATCTTCTTCTCTCTCCTCTTCTCTCTCTCTCTCTCTCTTTCCCCTCCTCCCGTGTCCCGTCCTCGCCCCATTCCCCCACCACGGAGGCGGGGGCCGGCTCCACCCCAGCCGGCCCGCCGCACCCGTGGTGCCCTCCCGTTTCTCCCTTCTGTGTCTGTCTCTCCCCCCCCTCAGGTGAGTGACCCTCAAACCACAGCTGCAGAGGGGAGGCCCGGGCCGGTTTGCTGGCGCTGCGGGGAACCGGGCCACCTGCAGCAACAGTGTGTCGCGATGGAGGTGGGGGCGGTGGTGCGGATCCCCGACGCGCCAGAGGCTGCCCTCGATCAGGCCGGAGCATATCGCATACCGGTAAGTGTACAAGGGGCGACATATCAGGCGTTGGTGGATTCGGGTTGCAACCAGACCTCGATCCGCCAAAGCCTGGTGCAAGACGAGGCATTGGGGGGGAGCACAAGGGGTGAAGGTGTTGTGTGTGCACGGGGATGTTCACTGCTACCCGTTGGTGTCAGTCCACATATATTTCAGAGGGGACAAATCCATAGTAAAGGCGGCGGTTAATCCTCGCCTTACCCACTCTTTGATCTTGGGGACTGATTGGCCGGGATTCCGGGGGTTGATGGCACACCTAGTAAAGAGTGGGTCCTGCCGGTTAGCGGGTGGGGGTCCCGGTGTCGTTTTGGCTGGAGCTGCGGTCGCAGAGCCGTCTACGTCATCTCCGCGACAGAGTGAGGAGCCCCCGGCCCCTCCTCTTTCTATTGGGGAATCCCTCGCGGATTTCCCACTGGAACAATCGCGAGACGAAACTCTGCGACACGCGTTTGACCAAGTGAGAGTAATCGATGGTCAAACGCTCCAGCCGAACGCCACCCCGACCTTCCCCTATTTTTCCATTTTAAAGGATAGGTTGTACCGAGTGACGCAGGACACTCAGACGAAGGAGCGTGTCACCCAGTTGTTAATTCCAAAGAGCCGCCGGGAATTGGTATTCCAGGCGGCTCACTTTAATCCCATGGCGGGACACCTCGGGCAGGATAAAACACTCGCCCGGATAATGGCCCGGTTCTATTGGCCGGGGATTCGCGGCGACGTCCGTAAGTGGTGTACGGCGTGCCGCGAATGCCAGTTAGTTAATCCCGCGGCCATTCCAAAAGCGCCTTTGCGCCCCCTACCATTAATCGAGACCCCGTTTGAAAGAATTGGGATGGATCTCGTCGGGCCATTAGATCGGTCAACACGAGGGTACCGCTTTATATTGGTTCTGGTGGACTATGCAACGCGATACCCGGAAGCGGTGCCTCTTCGCAATATCTCCGCACGTAGTATTGCAGAGGCCCTCTTCCACGTCATCTCCCGGGTCGGAATCCCGAAAGAGATTCTGACTGACCAAGGCACCTCGTTTATGTCACGAACACTGGCCGAACTGTATGGGCTACTGGGTATTAAGCCGATCCGCACCAGCGTGTATCACCCACAGACGGACGGTTTAGTCGAACGGTTCAACCGCACCCTCAAGAATATTATCAAAAAATTCGTAAGTGAGGACGCACGTAACTGGGATAAGTGGCTCGAACCCTTGTTGTTTGCAGTGCGAGAGGTCCCCCAAGCCTCCACGGGGTTCTCCCCGTTTGAATTATTATATGGGCGTAAGCCGCGCGGCATCTTAGATGTACTGCGGGAAAATTGGGAGGAGGGACCTTCGCAGAGCAAAAATGAAATTCAATACGTTATGGATCTGCGCGCAAAACTCCACACACTCACCCACTTAACTCAGGAGAATTTGCGGCAGGCCCAGGAACGGCAAACCCGCCTGTACAACAAGGGCACGCGCCTTAGAGAGTTCACTCCGGGAGATAAGGTACTCGTCCTGCTGCCCACGTCGAGCTCCAAATTAATCGCCAAGTGGCAAGGGCCCTTCGAGGTCACACGGCGAGTCGGGGACGTCGACTATGAGGTTAGGCGAACGGACAGGGAGGGGGCGCTACAGATCTACCACCTCAATCTGCTGAAGCTCTGGAACGAGGAGGTCCCCGTGGCGTTGGTGTCGGTAGTTCCGGAGAAGGCGGAGCTGGGGCCGGAGGTCCAAAAAAGGTCATTGGCATCTCGCACCTCTCCGGTCCCCTGTGGAGACCACCTCTCCCCGACCCAACTCACGGAGGTCGCCCAGTTGCAGGCCGAGTTTTCGGATGTGTTCTCGCCCCTGCCCGGTCGCACCAATCTCATAGAACACCACATAGAGACGCCCCCGGGGGTGGTAGTGCGTAGCCGTCCTTATAGATTACCCGAACACAAAAAAAAGGTGGTTCGGGAAGAACTTCAGGCCATGCTCGAAATGGGCATTGTCGAGGAGTCCCACAGTGACTGGAGCAGCCCGGTGGTCTTGGTTCCCAAGGCCGACGGCTCGGTCCGGTTCTGTGTGGACTACAGAAAAGTCAACGCGGTGTCTAAATTTGACGCGTACCCAATGCCTCGTATTGATGAGCTGCTCGATCGACTAGGCACGGCTCGCTTTTACTCGACACTGGATTTGACGAAGGGATATTGGCAGATCCCCTTGACTCCATTATCCCGGGAAAAAACGGCCTTTTCCACACCGTTCGGCTTACACCAGTTCGTCACACTTCCATTTGGGCTGTTTGGGGCGCCCGCTACGTTTCAGCGGCTGATGGACCGGGTCCTCCGGCCCCACGCCACCTATGCGGCCGCTTACTTGGATGACATCATCATTTATAGTAATGACTGGCAGCGGCACCTGCAACACCTGAGGGCCGTCCTTAGGTCGCTGAGGCGGGCGGGGCTCACTGCCAACCCGAAGAAGTGTGCGATTGGGCGGGTGGAAGTACGGTATCTGGGCTTCCACTTGGGTAACGGGCAGGTGCGTCCCCAAATTAATAAGACCGCAGCAATTGCGGCCTGCCCGAGGCCCAAGACCAAAAAGGGGGTGAGACAGTTCCTGGGGCTGGCTGGCTATTATCGTAGGTTTATACCTAATTATTCGGACGTCACCAGCCCGCTGACTGACCTCACTAAAAAGGGGGCGCCAGATCCGGTCCAGTGGACGGAGCAGTGCCAGCGGGCTTTCTCTGAGGTAAAGGCTGCACTGTGTGGGGGGCCACTGTTACACTCCCCTGACTTCTCTCTCCCTTTTTTGTTACAGACGGATGCGTCGGACAGAGGGCTGGGGGCCGTTTTGTCCCAGCAGGTGGGGGGAGAGGATCGCCCAGTATTATACATCAGCCGGAAGCTGTCGGTGCGTGAGGGGCGCTACAGCACTATCGAAAAAGAGTGTCTGGCGATCAAGTGGGCGGTCCTCGCCCTCCGTTACTACCTGCTGGGGCGCTCTTTCACCCTCTGTTCGGACCACGCGCCCCTCCAGTGGCTCCACCGCATGAAGGATGCCAACGCGCAGATCACCCGTTGGTATCTAGCGCTCCAACCTTTCAACTTCAAGGTGGTCCACAGGCCGGGGGCGCAGATGGTCGTTGCGGACTTCCTCTCCCGTCAAGGGGGGGGGGGGGGGAGTCGGCTGCGGGCCGGACGGGCGCCCGGCCTGAGTCGGGCGGTGGGGGTATGTGGCAGCGGGGGCGTGGTCAAGCGCCGGTCTGTGACAGGAGGGCGGAGTTGGGGAAGGTAAGTGGCAGAATCGCTTCACCTGAGTGTGATTAATCTATGTTTTGTGTGTTCTCCCCAGTAAACCGGGCTATTTAAGGAGGGAGAGCGAGAGCAGAGGAGCGCTACAACCCGAGCACCGGAATGTGTGTGTGTGTGACTGAGAGAGAAAACCGCTTCCGCTGAAAAGTGCGAATAAAAGAGTTTTGCGAACTCAGTCTCTGTCCTGCCGCCCTCTGTGCTCCACCCACATCCAGCGAACATTTACAACGAGCAACAAACGTTCTATGTCCGTTATCATCCGTTAAACGTCTGCTGTATCCTCTCTGCATCCTCTGGGCATCCTCGCAACTCACATCCGCTGCAGCTGAAAATGGAAAGAGGGAGGAAAGATAAGGTACATGAAACGTCTATTCATCGTTAGTAGCACGGAAATAGAAAGGATGTAAGCGTATGCATCTCGTATATAAAGTATTCAAAACGGACAAAGCGTTTATATCTGGGATGTATCTTGTATATTTAGGATGTCTGGAGTATGTCTAGAGTATGTAGAAGGACACCTAGCGGACAATCGATATTTTGTATAAAAAGGGGGAGTAGCCTTCTTCAAAAACGAGATGTAGTAGAGATGTATCGATGTAGCCGCCAGCACGTCTTTCCGCTTTATGCTGACGGCGTGCGTGCTGCATCCCTTTATATCCGCGGAGCAGACGCAATTCATACCCCCCGCATGCGCAGTGAACGGTCTGCATCCGATATACATCCGCGCAACATCCCCATTGTTTCCGTTAGGCGTACATGATGCATCCCCTTCATCCGCTATGCATCCGCTCTTTCTGCTATGCGTCCGCTTCTCAGTTATCACCGGTAACCCCTTCGGAGCTGTCATCCACTTCCATCCGCTTTCTTCCGCTAGGCTTCCTATGAACATGCGTTTAACATCCCCGCTATATACTACCCATGTCCGTTCTTTTCCGTTCTGTTTTCGCAAATTTTCGCCAATTTTGTCCATTTCTGGAGCGGATGAAAACGGATAGAGCCACCCCCGAAATTTTGCTCGTCCGCTGTGTCCTTTTTGCATACGTTTTGTGTCCATTGGCCAGTGGGACCGGGCCTTAACATTATGACCACTGACAGGTGAAGTGAACAACAACATTGATTATGTCATTACAGTGGCACCTGTCAAGGGGTGGGATATATCAGGCAGTAAGAGAACAGTCAGTTCTTGAAGTTGATGTGTTGGAAGCAGGAAAAAAAATGGGAAAGTGTAAGGATACGAGTGACTTTGACAAGGGCCAAATTGTGACTGCTAGATGACTGGGTCTGAGCATCTTCAAAATGGCACATCTTGTGGGGTGTTCCCGGTATGCAGTGGTTATTACCTATCAAAAGTGATCCAAGGAAGGACAGCCGGTGACCCGGCGACAGAGTCACAGCTGGCCAAGGCTCACTGATTCACATGGGGCACGAAGGCTTGCCCATATGGTACAATCCCACAGAAGAGCTACTGTAGCGTAAACTGCTGAAAAAGTTAATGCGGACACCTTTCGGTTTTAGGCGCCATGTGGGTATCCTATACATGTTGCAGTCGCAGAACCATGGGTACATACTTATCCTTATGTCCCATTTCATTTTTCCAGACCACCAGGGCAGATTTATTTGACTCTACCTTTTGGAGTGAGTCACTAAAGTGAAAGAATCAGTATCTGCAACTGGCATGCAGTGAGTTCAGAAAGTACTGTTTGGGTTTGTTCATTCGGACCTGGAAATTTCCAGCAGTTTACTGCATGCAGTGTTGGGCTGCATGATCAGGCTATGCATCCAGGCAAACTATGCAATCATTTCATTGAACAGACATAACTGACTAGTTACTGAACAGATTCAAGAATTTCAGCTTTAATGATGGCCTAAAAATGTATCTAAATATCACCAGAATGTCCAGTTAATGTTTCAGACAGGAGAAGATGATCTACAGTAGTGCCTGTGTAGCAGCAGGTGGCAGAGTTTTTACCACGCATCATGAAATGGACCAGGCATTCGATCAGCTGTAGTAAAATATCCAACTTCAGTTTCACTAAGGCAGCTTTAATATCAGCCTGCAGTGCATTACCAACTGATGATCTGCATTACTTTCTGATCGTCAGAAAGCTCCAGACTGACAGGCTATCACCAGTCTTCTCCAGGGTGGGCTCTTGTTTAGAGAATGGTGTGTTTTCACGTTTTAAGTGATTGTAGGCTTTTAACCCCTTCAAAATCCTGCACTTCACTGCACTGCACTCAACAGCTGTTTTTAGACTCAAGCCCAAAGCCAACTCCCCTTCATTCCAACACACTCTTTCCATCCAGAAGCTCAGCAACTTACTTTTTGTGTCTAAAGCCCGGCACACACGAGCGATTTTCCGTCACTTGGTCGTGCAACTTTTTGACCCAAGCAAAAAATTGCTTCATGTGCAGATATTTGCAATGGCGATTTATTGTTGCTTGCAATAGATCGCAGGTATCAAACATGCTTGATATTCTGCAATTAAAAATAAATAAATAAATAAAATTGCCAGTCGCCGAGTTGATGCAGAGATATCGCCACGTGTGAGACTTTGCAGTAACAAAGCAATCACCTCCAAAGGCTAAGCCAATCCCCACCCACGAAGTAGTCATGTGATTTCCACATGACTTGCATCCCCCTCCCCAAATCTCCCACTGGTTGCAGACAACGCGCACACGCAGCTACCCGAGAGGGGAAACTTGCTAAACGAACAGCTGATCACACCAAGGTGCTCGCTGACCGCCGATATTTATTAGTTTGGTCCTGCGTTTCCGTTCCTTCGCAACATAACGTCTTTTCTTCTCGCTTTCCGTTACTGTAGTCGGTCCTTCACGTTTCATTCGCGTGCACACATCCTCCATTTTCTTCTCCTGTTTCAAATTTGTATCCTACAATGCCTTGTGCAAACGGGGAAAGCCCGCCACGTGATGCATGACGTAGTATCTTGAATTGGGTCACGGTGAAACAGGAAAAAAAAAAATCGTTGGAGAATTTAGGGCCATGTGGCCCTAAATTCTCCAACGATTTTTTTTAATTGTTCCATTTAAAATAAATAAATAAATAAATAAATAAAATACAAAAAAAAAACTAATAAAATTGGAATTCTGTGAATCAAATTCAGTAGCTTTCAGTTCACTAAACAAATATAATTGGGTGTCAGGGAAAATTCTTTTTATGACCTACACTTGAAAAATCTGAAATGCAGTCTACAACCCCGATTCCAAAAAAGTTGGGACAAAGTACAAATTGTAAATAAAAACGGAATGCAATAATTTACAAATCTGAAAAACTGATATTGTATTCACAATAGAACATAGACAACATATCAAATGTCGAAAGTGAGACATTTTGAAATTTCATGCCAAATATTGGCTCATTTGAAATTTCATGACAGCAACACATCTCAAAAAAGTTGGGACAGGGGCAATAAGAGGCTGGGAAAGTTAAAGGTACAAAAAAGGAACAGCTGGAGGAGCAAACTGCAACTCATTAGGTCAATTG
The DNA here is from genome assembly GCF_027579695.1 of Neoarius graeffei. Classification (NCBI taxonomy): domain Eukaryota; kingdom Metazoa; phylum Chordata; class Actinopteri; order Siluriformes; family Ariidae; genus Neoarius; species Neoarius graeffei. The sequence goes on along the minus strand of NC_083580.1, from coordinate 20,476,932 downwards.
GCAATAGGTCATTAACATGACTGGGTATAAAAAGAGCATCTTGGAGTGGCAGCGGCTCTCAGAAGTAAAGATGGGAAGAGGATCACCAATCTCCCTAATTCTGCGCCGACAAATAGTGGAGCAATATCAGAAAGGAGTTCAACAGTGTAAAATTGCAAAGGAGTTTGAACATATCATCATTTACAGTGCATATCATCATCAAAAAATTCAGAGAATCTGGAAGAATCTCTGTGCGCAAGGGTCAAGGCCGGAAAACCATACTGGGTGCCCGTGATCTTCGGGCCCTTAGACGGCACTGCATCACATACAGGCATGCTTCTGTATTGGAAATCACAAAATGGGCTCAGGAATATTTCCAGAGAACATTATCTGTGAACACAATCCACCGTGCCATCCGCCATTGGCAGCTAAAACTCTATAGTTCAAAGAAGAAGCCATATCTAAACATGATCCAGAAGCGCAGACGTCTTCTCTGGGCCAAGGCTCATTTAAAATGGACTGTGGCAAAGTGGAAAACTGTTCTGTGGTCAGACGAATCAAAATTTTAAAGTTCTTTATGGAAATCAGGGACGCCGTGTCATTCGGACTAAAGAGGAGAAGGACGACCCAAGTTGTTATCAGCGCTCAGTTCAGAAGCCTGCATCTCTGATGGTATGGGGTTGCATTAGTGCGTGTGGCATGGGCAGCTTACACATCTGGAAAGACACCATCAATGCTGAAAGGTATATCCAGGTTCGAGAGCAACATATGCTCCCATCCAGACGACGTCTCTTTCAGGGAAGACCTTGCATTTTCCAACATGACAATGCCAAACCACATACTGCATCAATTACAGCATCATGGCTGCGTAGAAGAAGGGTCCGGGTACTGAACTGGCCAGCCTGCAGTCCAGATCTTTCACCCATAGAAAACATTTGGCGCATCATAAAACGGAAGATACGACAAAAAAGACCTAAGACAGTTGAGCAACTAGAATCCTACATTAGACAAGAATGGGTTAACATTCCTATCCCTAAACTTGAGCAACTTGTCTCCTCAGTCCCCAGACGTTTACAGACTGTTGTAAAGAGAAAAGGGGATGTCTCACAGTGGTAAACATGGCCTTGTCCCAACTTTTTTTTGAGATGTGTTGTCATGAAATTTAAAAATCACCTAATTTTTCTCTTTAAATGATACATTTTCTCAGTTTAAACATTTGATATACATGTCATCTATGTTCTATTCTGAATAAAATATGGAATTTTGAAACTTCGACATCATTGCATTCCATTTTTATTGACAATTTGTACTTTGTCCCAACTTTTTTGGAATCGGGGTTGTACCTTTCAGCGGTATTTATCATCTCATCTCATTATCTCTAGCCGCTTTATCCTGTTCTACAGGGTTGCAGGCAAGCTGGAGCCTATCCCAGCTGACTACGGGCGAAAGGCGGGGTACACCCTGGACAAGTCGCCAGGTCATCACAGGGCTGACACATAGACACAGACAACCATTCACACTCACATTCACACCTACGGTCAATTTAGAGTCACCAGTTAACCTAACCTGCATGTCTTTGGACTGTGGGGGAAACCGAAGCACCCGGAGGAAACCCATGCGGACACGGGGAGAACATGCAAACTCCGCACAGAAAGGCCCTCGCCGGCCACGGGGCTCGAACCCGGACCTTCTTGCTGTGAGGCGACAGCGCTAACCACTACACCACCGTGCCACCCCGGTATTTATCAAATTTGATAAATCAAGTTATGTCCTGGTGGTCATTGAAAGTGCAGTTATGGCCCTCTCACTGTTCATTTACACAGGGGCCAGAGTTTGTTAGCCTGAAATAACCACCAGCCAAGTTACCAAGATGGCTGCTAAATGAGACTTGCCTATAAGGATTTTGAGGAAAGGCTCTAAAAGTGCTGGGTCACAGAAGTTCTGGTCTCAAATAATTAGGGATTAGATCATTGTCCATCATCCAACTCTAAGAAGCCTTGGCAGAACAGCTTGCATTTCTGCCTTTAATTTAGGCAACTTCAATTCTTTGCTTTGAAACAGCAAACAAAAATTCACAAGAAAATCATGAAGTTATTTACAACTACTCTGCATCTGCAGTACGCATGCTGCTTTGGCAGTGCAGATATGCAGGGAAGCTTGTGTCATGTAGCAGAGACGTTTTATAAGTTTACCACATGATAATGGTCATGCGAGAGGAGGAGGGGGAAGAAGAAGGAAGAAGGATTTTCTAAGAAATCTCCCTGTACTCAAAACCAGACCTTACCGTTTCGTCGACTGTCATGAAATCCTCTCTTACAATCTCGATCAGAGACGCATGATGTTTCAGGTCCAGGATTCTACAAGAAACAATATGTCGAATGATTTCATTTCACAAAGTCTACAGGTCAAGTTTAATAAGACTACATCTTGAAATGTTTAAAACGTGACTTTCTAACTAGTATGCAATGAAGGGATATTTAACAGTTATTCCACGAAATTGAGTGGTACATGAGTTGATGGCTGAAGAGGTGCATAGCACCGAGTTAGCTAAAAGCCATGTACGATGAGACTGAGTGGAACAACTTTTATTCAATCCACATTCACTGAATTTTGAGAGACATTTATTTTTTGCAAGTTTGATAAAAACTTTATCCAAATCATCTGAAAAAAATAATTTCTGCTTAGTGGACACATGATAAATTACATACATGCGTAGTAAAACATTCTTGGGTCATTGCTTTCTTGTGTACAACTCCTGCAATTTTTCCTGTTTTTTTCAAGTCCTTTACGAAGGCATCAAGAACATCATTTGCTTCTGAAAATGCTGGGTCAGCAACTATTGTCAAGGCTTTGTTATTAGGCGGACTTCTTAAAAACCTATTGATGGCTGCACAAATTGACTTGTGGTTTTTTTTGTAGAAAGTGCCGTCTTGCCGAGGTATACAATAGCTTTAGACGTTTATTTACTTCTTCCTTGGACATTTCAGTTATGTAATTTTCAAACTTCCTTGAGCTTTTGAACCACTCAAAAAAACCCCGATATATTCTTACCATCAAATATTTTCATTCCATATTTTGTTGCTTTTTTTTTGTAGTTTTTGGGATTTTGAGTAGAGTTTTTATTTCGTTCTGGGTTAGTTCAGCAACATGCGCTGCCATTTTGTTTTTCTCTACTCATGGTATAGGAGCTAATAGCCTAGTAGTAGAATAGCCGATCAGAGCGCGCGATTGCTCATATCCAGTGAATGTGGATAGAATAACTACTAATATCCAAGCATACACACACACACACACACACACACAGTTCCAGTCAAAAGTTCTGACACAGCTTCTAACTCAATGTTTTTTTTTCTTTATTTTTATTAATTTAAAGATGCTTCATGTCTTCAAGTAATGATGGATGTCATCCCTTTACTTAGTTGAGCAGTTCTTGAAATAATATGGATTACTACAGTTATGGAATAGGGCTATTTACTGTATTTTTATTTACTATTTAGGTCTCAAACACATTAAGTCAGAAATTGCACTAATTAACTTTTGACGAGGCACAGCTGTTAATTGAAAAGCATTCCAGGTGACTACCTCATGAAGCTGTTTAAGATAATGCCAATAGCGTACAAAGCGTCATCAAGGTAAACACTGGCTACTTTGAAAAATCAAAAATATGAACTATATTAACACTTTTTTCACCACATACAGCAGTGCTTGAAAGTTTGTGAACCCTTTAGAATGTTCTATATTTCTGCATAAATATGACCTAAAACATCATCAGATTTTTAAAAGTCCTAAAAGTAGATAAAGAGAACCCAGTTAAACAAATGAGACAAAATTATTATACTGGGTAATTTATTTACTGAGGAAAATGATCCAATATTACATATCTGTGAGTGGCAAAAGTATGTGAACCTCTAGGATTAGCAGCTAATTTGAAGGTGAAATTAGAGTCAGGTGTTTTCAATCAATGGGATGACAATCAGGTGTGAGTGGGCACCCTGTTTTATTTAAAGAACAAGGATCTAGCAAAGTCTGATCTTCACAACACGTTTGTGGAAGTGCATAATGGCACGAACAAAGGAGATTTCTGAGGATCTCAGAAAAAGGTGTTGATGCTCATCAGGCTGGAAAAGGTTACAAAACTATCTCTAAAAGAGTTTGGACTCCACTAATCCACAGTCAGACAGATTGTGTACAAATGGAGGAAATTCAAGACCATTGTTACCCTCCCAAGGAGGGGTTGACCAACAAAGATCACTCCAAAAGCAAGGCGTGTAATAGTCGGCAAGGTCACAAAGGACCCCAGGGTAACTTCTAAGCAACCGAAGGCCTCTCTCACATTAGCCAATGTTCATGAGTCCACCATCAGGAAAACACAACAATGGTGTGCATGGCAGGGTTGCAAGGAGAAAGCCACTGCTTTCCAAAAAGAACATTGCTGCTCGTCTGCAGTTTGCTAAAGATCACGTGGACAAGCCAGAAGGCTATTGGAAAAATGTTTTGTGGACGGGTGAGACCAAAATAGAACTTTTTGGTTTAAATGAGAAGCGTTATGTTTGGAGAAAGGAAAACACTACATTCCAGCATAAGAACCTTATCCCATCTGTGAAACATGGTGGTGGTAGGATCATGGTTTGAGCCTGTTTTGCTACATCTGTGCCAGGACGGCTTGCCATCATTGATGGAACAATGAATTCTGAATTATACCAGCGAATTCTAAAGGAAACTGTCAGGACATCTGTCCATGAACTGAATCTCAAGAGAAGGTGGGTCATGCAGCAAGACAATGACCTGAAGCACACAAGTTGTTCTACCAAAGAATGGTTAAAGAAGAATAAAGTTAATGTTTTGGAATGGCCAAGTCAAAGTCCTGACCTTAATCCAATCAAAATGTTGTGGAAGGACCTGAAGCGAGCAGTTCATGTGAAGAAACCCACCAACATCCCATAGTTGAAGCTGTTCTGTACGGAGAAACGGGCTAAAATTCCTCCAAGCCGGTGTGCAGGACTGATCAACAGTTACCGGAAACATTTAGCTGCAGTTATTGCTGCACAAGGGGGTCACACCAGATACTGAAAGCAAAGGTTCACATACTTTTGCCACTCACATATGTAATACTGGATCATTTTCCTCAATAAATAAATGATCAAGTATAATATTTTTCATCTCATTTGTTTAACTGGGTTCTCTTTATCTACTTTTAGGACTTGTGTGAAAATCTGTTGTTGTTTTCGGTCAGATTTACGCAGAAATATAGAAAATTCTAAAGGGTTCACAAACTTTCAAGCACCACTGTAATTCCATACTGTAGAAGTTCTGTTTATTTCATAGCTTTGTGGTCTTCAGTATTGTTCGACAATGTAGAAAATCGTCAAAATACAGAAAAACCTATGAATGAGTAGGGGTGTCCAAACTTTTGACTGGTACTATAGATTTTTCCATCGAAAATAATTTGCTCATTGTGAAAGCTATTTAGAATGGTGTAAAATCATTGTGAGAGATGAGCATGAGATCAGCCTCTACCCACAAAGTCTCACTTCTTGGTTGAAAAGAAATGAGGAGATAAGCCAAGTCAAACAGCGTGCACAGTATAGACTGCTTTCTGCTCAACCTTTGCTAAATCAAGACAAGAAGCGTACAGCGCGGTGACATGCACAAATACAACAGGAAGTTAAGTGAAGACCATGTTATTCTGTTAGATATCATTAGTATGTACTGGGTGTAGATCAGGAATAAAATCCCACCTCAGCACATCGTGACTGTGTTTGGTTGGGTGTGATGTTCAGGTTCGTCATCACAAAGAACGAATTCTCCTCCTGATACAGAAAAAACAAACAAAACACACACACACACACAAAATCAGAAATCTGTTTGACCACCCTCTCAACAGACAAACCAAGTAGTACAATGGTTTTCACTTCCTTTTGTTATCTACAGCAAGAGAGGCAAACTTTTAGTAGCACACACTGGTAGCTATAGAATACAAGGAAATGAATCAAATAAAACACACCAAGAGATTAGAGAAGGTTTATATTTGCATAGTATAACTTGCTGGTCTTTTATGAATTAGGCATTCAATTGGCTTGATTCTGCAATATGAAAGTCGCAGTTCTGACTGGAATTAGCAGTAAATGATGCCTCATATGTAGGGAGAAGATTCTGTGCCAGACAGAAGGTCATACTAGTAAAAAAAAATTGTAAAAACGTTATCGTATTCATTAATGACATGCAGAAATAATGGTACACTATAAATCACTGTTTACAATGCATGATCGATTTAGTTGACTGCTTTTTTAAGAATTAAATGCTAAACTTGAAGTGAATATACTCGGCAGTTGCATTTCACTTTGATCGGTGTATTGCAGTCACGCTACACTGAAATGCAATCACTGTCCAATCCCAAGCCGAACTCATGTACTGATGCATTGATCACCAAAACTTTAAATCATCAAGCGTCTCAGACTTATTATTCAAAACAAATTAAGTGTGAATATGAATAAAATACTTACAGCTCAGAGTTACATTATCCCAATATCACATCTGTGACTGCTTATCTATTGCACAGTGAAATGCAACACATTGGCATGGATTGCTTTTAAAGGTAGCTCACATTCATTTATGACAACATTTAATACTTAAAAAAAAATCCCTTAATGCTCCTCGCTAAAGAGATCAAGCAATGCAACGAACGTTTTGCTTTTCAGTGCAACACGTTATCCACATGATGCAAATGAAATACAATACCACATGTATGCTTTTCTTTTAACTGGTGTGAATTTGTTTCGCTCTCACACAGAATCTTCTCTATACACATGAAGCTAAAAAGTTATTTAAATGTTAACATAACCTAAACATGAAGTTAACTATCTGAAATTAGCGTGTACTCAACCCCAACACCACGCCCACCAGTGTAACTCATGATATGAAACCTTGATAGAAAGTTCAGCAGATCCACACAGATCTATCAGTGGTGTGTCAGTTAGTGCATGTGCAACCACAGCCCTACTTCACAGAGGAAGGGAAACAGAATTGTTTCTTAGATGCATCACAATTTTTCTCTTGCACTGATGTACAGAATTCCAGAATTGGGTTTTAAATTCATTTCTTATTGAACATTCTTAATAACACCAAACATTTATGATAAATCTGTGGAACACTTATGAAAAAGCTTATAATAATAATAATGATAGCTGAATTAAATATGGAGAACAATTTTGAAGCACCATGAACCAAATTCACTCCCACTCTTCATCTTGTGTTCCAATACTGTTTTACAAACATCCTCCCTTTCAGCTTGCTGGGGAAAATCTTTTCACAATCTGTGAAAAGCTGTTCAATTCCATTAGCTTAGCTCATGTATGGATTGTCAGATACCCAAAACTTGAATGCATGATGAGAATTTTTCTTCATCACATGATTACACTGTCAGTAATGTAATAATTCATGAGATACCCTAAGCTTAGACTTAGACAAAACTTTATTTATCCCCGAAGGGCAATTAGAAGGCCGAAGAGCGGTACATTAAAAAAGCAAGAAAATAAAATCACAAAAAGAATAAAATCACAAAAATAGGTGGGGGAAAAAAAAAACAGCGTATTATGTACAATATACAATGGCAGGCCTGTTGCCAGTAACAAAGAAAAATAAATAAATAAATTTAAAAAAGGCAGCAGATAAAATATGGCAAATAAATAAAAGGACGCGTGGGTAAAATTAAAAATGACAATATAATTAGAGTGACATTGTAGTTAAAGTGACAAGGTGATATTGCACTAGAGTATTGTACAGAAGACTTAAGTTATTGTAACTGTCTTAGACTTCTTAGAGTTCAAGAAGAGAATAACACTTGGAAAAAAGGTTGCTCTCCTCCTCTGGGTCTTACAGGCCGGACAGCGGAACCTGCGACCAGATGGCAGCTGCTCAAATGCCGGGAACAAAGCATGAGTCGAGTCCTTAAGAATTCGACGAGCCAGGCCGCTAGCCTGCTGCTCGTACACAGTATTCAGGTGGACAGCAGGAAGTCCAATAATCTTAGAACGCTGACCACAATATGTAGGACAGTCGAGCAACAGTTACTGATTATTTTTTCAGCTTGGTGAAACAACAAGCTTCAACATCAGTCTGTCCAAAGGTATATGCTTTCAGATAGTATACAGGGCTTAAGATTAGCTTCCTTTGAGGAACCAAGAATAAACTACAACCCCAAATCAGAAAAAGTTGGGATGGTATGTTGAAGTTGAAATTAAAACTGAAAACAATGACTTGTAAACAACATATTAGCTGTATTGCACTCAAAATAATGTAACAGCATATTATGTGAGGTCTTACCTCATGATTTTTTTTCCCAAAATAATTTTTTTTTTAAAAACACACTTTCATTCTTGCAACACACTTTAAAAAAAAGTTGGGACAGTAAAGCATTTACCACTTTGTACGTGTTGCCATTTTTTCCTCACAACGCTTAAAAGATGTTTAGGGACTGAAGACACCAAGTGATGAAGCATTTCAGATGTTATTTTGGCCCATTCTTCCTGCAAACAGGTCTTAAGGTGTGTAACAGTACGGGATCGTCAAGGTCATATTTTTCATTTCAAAATTCTCCACACATTCTCTTCTCAGGGACCGAGGAGACAGGCTCCCTCTTATTCCACAATCACACCTTTTAACCGTGTGCAGAATGTGGTTTTGCATTGTCTTGTTGAAATATCCCTGGGAAAGTTGTCATCTTGAAGGCAGCACATGTTGCTCCAAAATCTCAATGTACCTTTCTGCATTATGCTGCCATCACAGAAGTGTAAGGGCCTCTGCATGCTCTTGCAACAAGGCTTTCGCAGATAGCTTTTCGCAGACAGTTGTAATTTATCGTTGAGCGGGGAGTAATAGGCGTGCGCGATGTTATTCACCGCCACAACGCAAGGGGGCGCGAAGTCGCGAAATCGCTAGGAGTAGTTGGTGGGTGTGGTTAGTGGAGGGTTTATCCTCTGGTTACTTATAATGACTAGAACTGGAGTCGTATAGATGTACGTACTTCCTCACTTCCTCGATCAACCGCTCTTCGTGCTGCTCCATCTTCACTCGTGTTTTTAAAAATGGCGGTCGTGAAAACAAACCAAACCGGGAAAGTAGGGAAGCGGAAGTGCGTGTACAGCGGATGTAGAGTGGACCAATCAGAACCCTCTCGTCTGCGAGGCTTCTGCGGTGGTCACAATTTTTGGGAGGTGCGCGCAGAGCGTCTGCGAAGGGGGGGCTACGCAGACGCCATCTGCGACGCTATCTGCGAGGACTGGGTTGTCAGCATAAATTGACCTTTAGTTACCTTTTCCAAGGGCATTGACATGACCCCATTACCATGACAGAACCTGGCTTTCGGACTTGTTGCTGGTAACAGTCTGGATGGTCCTTTTCATCTGTGGTCCGGAGCACACAGCATCCATTTCTTACAAAAAAGGACCTGGAAAACTGATTCATCTGACAATGATACACATTTCCACTGGGTGATGGTCCATCCCAGATGCCTCAGAAACCAGAGATGTCAGAGTTTCTGCACACAGTTAACATCAGGCTTCCTTTTTGCAGAGTAAAGTTTTAACTGGTATTTGTGGATGTAACTCCATATTGTAATACTTGAGAAAGGTTTGTCAAAGTAATCCTGAGCCCATGTGGTTATATCAGCTGTAGATGAATGACGGTTCTTGATGCAGTGCCTTCTGAGGGATCTGAGATTACAGATGTTCAGCTTAGGCTTGTGCCCTTGCCCTTTACACACAAATTCCTCCAGATTCCTTGAATCATTTTATGAACTTATGCACCATAGAGGGTGAAATATCCAAATCTCTTTGCATCTTTCTTTAAGGAACATTGCTATTACACATTTCAATAATTCTCACACATTTGTTGACAAACTAGAGCTCTTCAACCCATCTTTGCTCCTCAAAGGCTTGGCCTTTCCTGGATACTCACAGCAAGAAGGTTCTGGGTTCAAACCTCACAGCCAACTGGGGCCTTTCTGTGTGGAGTCTGCACGGATTTCCTCCAGGTGCTCCGGTTTCCTCCCACAGTCCAAAGACATATGGATTAGTTCAACAGGCTACTCTACATGGTGTTAATGGTTGTTCTCATCTACATTAGCCCTGCAATAGTTTGGTGACATGCCCAGAGTGTACCCTCCCTCTCAACTGAAGTCAGTTGGGATTGGGACTGGGTCCAGCTTCCCCCACAACCCTGATGGATACGCAGCATAGATCATGATGGATGCATGATTTGCGATGTTCAGACTGGTTTTATGTAACCTGCATATGAAAACCAATATAATCTCAGTACATTGTTCTACCTGGTGATTAGCACAGTAACTGGTTAGCAAGCTGAAAAGGAAAGTGAATATGTAAAGCTATTAAGCAATCATGTAAACACCACTCTTACCAGTGTATTTAAAAAAACCTGCTTCCCACCACACACCTCTTCTAAAGTGGTTAGTGGAAGCTTACAAGGGAAGCTGAAAACAGTATTGGAACACAGGGATAGGCTGATCAGGTTGTTTGGCTGGGTTTTGATTACTCGCAACGGTACCTTCTCTTTCTTAGAACGATGGAGTACCTGAGGGGGCACAACGTAGTCGGCCACGTCCCAAACCCGCACACCCAAGTCCGTTGTGTTAGTCAGTGCTAGACCTTTCACCTTGGTAGTGACTGAGCTGACAATGGAGTCAGTGTCCTGGTAGCCTTTCTTCAGAACACACACATATCTGTGCAATGATAGTTATTTCAGCAGGCAGATATTAAAAATGTATTTACTATAATAAAAAATAAATAAGTAAATAAACCCACACAATTTAACCAACTCTACGCAGGTACAACCCTAAATCAGAAAAAGTATAGAAAATACAAATAAAACTAGATAGAACTCTACGCCGATGGCGTCGATGGGGATGCCACGCCTGGTAGACTACACGCCTTATTAAGTTGTGATTTGGGGATGGACATTTGACCTCACAGTAATCTTGACCTGGTGAAATTACTTGTAGTAGCCTTGGAGATACTGTGTTCACAAGGTTTTCGGACAGACATTTGACCTCACAGTGACCTTGACCTTAGACCTTTTGACCTCAAAATCTAATCAGTTTATCTTTGTCCCCAAATGCACAAATGGTGAAAGTCTGGTGAGATTCCTTTCATCTGCCTTGGAGATATTGTGTTCACAAGGTTTTCGGACAGTCATTTGACCTCACAGTGACCTTGACCTTAGACCTTTTGATCTCAAAATCTAATCAGTTCATGTTTGTCCCAAAGCGCACAAATGGTGAAAGTTTGGTGAAATTCCTTTCATTAGCCTTTGAGATATCGCGTTCACAAGGTTTCGGGATGGACGCACGGACAACCCGAAAACATAATGCCTCCTGCACCTTACAGTGGTGGAGGCATAAAAAAGAAAGCAGCAATTTCTAAGTTTACTTTGACTAGTATTTCATTGCAGACAGTATGAACCCAAGATATTTCATGTTTTATCAGGTCAACTTAATTTGTTAATATACAGCATTGCACAAAAGTCTTAGGCACATGTAAAGAAATGCTGTAGACCAAAAATGGCTCTAAAAATAATTAAATGTTTCAACATTAAAAAAAAAAAATTATAAACCCCAGTAAGCCATAATAAATGAAAGTCAATATTTGGTGTGAGACAACCCTTTGTTTAAAATATGGTTTCTTTTTTAATCTGAAAAGTGGTCTCTTATGTAATATGCTGCTCAGATATAAACATGTTTTTTCCCTTCCAACATTTAATTCTGTGCTGGAAAACGAACGTTTGGAACTCGAATGTTTTTGTACTGACTCGATAATGTAGAAGTCATAAAATAGAAATCTGTAACAAAGGTTGCATGAAAAAAATAGGGTGCCTAAGATTTTTGCACAGTACTGTGTGTGTGTACACACACCTCAAACAATTAGAATAACATGAAAAAGTTCAATATTTTCCATCAGTTATTTGAGAAAGTGAAAATGTAATACATTTTAGATTCATTACACTAAATGTTTCAAGCATTTTTCTATTTTAATACTTACGACCTACAGCGCAAAAAAAGATTTTTAAAAATCTCCATTTTAGAATCCTTTCATTTTGAGTAAAACAGTATAAATACCATGTATCTCTCAATCTAGTTCAGTACACGCAATCACCATCATGGGGAAGACTGCTGACTTGACAGTTGTCCAGAAAACAATCATTGACTCCCTCCACAAGGAGGGTAAGCCACAGAAGGTCATTGCTAAAAAGGCTGGCTGGAAAAGGTGCACAAGCAACAGGGATGACTGCAGCCTTGAGAGGATTGTCAAGAAAAGTCAGTTCAAGAACTTGGAAGAGCTTCACAAGGAGTGGACTGAGGTTGGTGTCAGTGCATCAAGAGCCACCACGCACAGACATCTTCAGGAAACAGGCTACAACTGTCTCATTCCTAATATCAAGCCACTCCTGAACCAGAGACAACATCATTAGTGTCTTACCTGGACTAAGGAGAGAAAGAACTGGACTATTGCTCAGTGGCCCAAAGTCCTCTTTTCAGATGAAAGTAAATTCTGCATTTCATTTGGAAATCAAGGTCTCAGAGTCTGGAGGAAGAGTGGAGAGGGACAGAATCCAAGGTGTTTGAAACCCAGTGTGAAGTTTCCGCAGTCTGTAATGATTTTGGGTGCCATGTCATCTGCTGGTGTTGGTCCACTGTGTTTTATCAAGTCCAAAGTCAACGCAGCCGTCTACTAGGAAATTTTAGAGCACTTCATGCTTCCATCTGCTGACAAGCTTTATGGAGATGCCGATTTCCTTTTCCAGCAAGACTTAGCACCTGCCCACAGTGCCAAAACTACTACCAAATAGTTTGCAGACCATGCTATTACTGTGCTTGATTGGCCAGCCAATTCACCTAACCTGAACCCGATAGAGAATCTATGGGGTACTGTTAAGAAAAAGATGAGAAAGACCCGACCCAAAAATACAGACGAGCTGAGGGCTGCTATCAAAGCAACCTGGGCTTCAATAACACCTCAGCAGTGCCACAGGCTGATCGCCTCCATGCCACGCCATACTGATGCAGTAATTCATGGTAAAGAAGCCCCAACCAAGTACTGAGTGTATAAAATGAACATACTTTCCAGAAGTTGGAAATTTCTGTATTGTAAATCCTTTTTTGATTGAGCTTAGGAAATATTCTAATAATTTGAGATACTGGATTTCTGGTTTTCATGAGCTATAAGCCATAATCTTTAAAACAAAAAAGGCTTGAAATCTTTCACTTTATGTGTAATGAAAACAGAATATATGAACATTTACCTTTTTGAATTAAATTACAGAAAATTTAACTTTTTCAGGATATTTGAATTGTTAGAGATGCATGCATATACGAGGGAGAGGGAGGATATTACAAAGCTGTGCCATGATATGAAGTTTACGTATCTTCGAGTGGTGAACATATTTCACGAGTGAGTGAAGTGAACAAGTGAAAATATTTTCAACACAAGAAGATAAACGTCATATGTTCATGCCACAGTATAAATGTTCTTTATATTATATGGACACATGCACAAAGAGAAAAAAAAACAAGTTCACCAAAATAATTTTAACTTTGAACTTATTCACCATTTTGACAACACTCATCTAGTCAGCGGGAAAACACTGGAAGTGACATCATCGGAGTGAAATATTGGAAAACGTGTCACTAAGATGTCTCACACACTTTTTTTATGCCTCCGCCACCATAAGGTGCAGGAGGCATTATGTTTTTAAGTTGTCCGTCTGTCCCGCAACATTGTGAATGCGATATCTCAAAGGCTAATGAAAGGAATTTCACCAAACTTTCACCATTTGTGCGCTTTGGGACAAACATGAACTGATTAGATTTTGAGATCAAAAGGTCTAAGGTCAAGGTCACTGTGAGGTCAAATGACTGTCCGAAAACCTTGTGAACACAATATCTCCAAGGCAGATGAAAGGAATCTCACCAGACTTTCACCATTTGTGCATTTGGGGACAAAGATAAACTGATTAGATTTTGAGGTCAAACGGTCTAAGGTCAAGACGTCCGTGCATGCGTGTGTCCGTCCCGAAACCTTGTGAACGCGATATCTCAAAGGCTACTGAAAGGAAGTTTGGTGAAATTTCACCATTTGTGCATTTGGGGACAAAGATAAACTGATTAGATTTTGAGATCAAAAGGTCTAAGGTCAAGGTCACTGTGAGGTCAAAAGTCTGTCCGAAAACCTTGCAAACACCGTATCTCCAAGGCTAATACAAGTAATTTCACCAGGTCAAGATTACTGTGAGGTCAAATGTCCATCCCCAGATCACAACTTAATAAGGCGTGTAGTCTACCGGGCGGAGGCATCCCCGTCGATGCCGTTGGTGTCGAGCTCTATCTAGTTCAGATGTGTTTTTGTTGTTTATCTGAAGGAAACTTTATCCATGTTTAAAATTTATTTTAACTTTAAATACATATTTGTAAATCAAACAGTACCAGTCAAAAGTTTGGAAACCTACTCATTCATAGCTTTTTTTGTATTTTGACTATTTTCTACATTGTAGAATAAGACGGACATCGAACCTCTGAAATAACACCGATAATGAACTTGTATAGCACCATTTCCATGAGTTCAATAGTGCTTGAATCATCCTCTCTTACGGCTGAATAGCTTAATTATGAAGGATACAGCTCAACATGGCCGAGTCGAAGGCATACAAAGGTGCCGCTGGCAGCCGCCATTCTACTCGTGCTCAGATAACAAATGGAATCATGTGGTAAACAAAATTTTTTTTTTTAAACAAAATATGTTTCATATTTTAGATTCTTCAAAGTAGCCAGTGTTTACCTTGATGACAATTTGCACACTATTGGCATTATCTTAACCAGCTTCATGAGGTAGTCACCTGGAATGCTTTTCAGCTAACAGCTGTGCCTCATCAAAAGTTAAATTGGTGCAATTTCTTGCCTTCTTAATGCACTTGAGATCAAACAGTAAATAATAAAAGACACAGTAAATAGCCCTATTCCACAACTGTAGTAATCCATATTATGTCAAGAATTGCTCAACTAAGTAAAGACAAATGCCAGTCCATGATTAAGACATGAAGTGTCTTAATGAATAAAAATAAAGAAAATCCATTGAATCAGAAGCTGTGTCCAAACGTTTGACTGGTACTGTACCTGTGGGGCACAAATTGCACCCCAATCGTAAAATCACCCTCATAAGCTCCTTTGGCCAGTGTTGTGAACTTAGAGATGGTCACTATAGATGTGGCAACTTTTTAGAGACTTTTAATGACTTTAATTTTAAAAAGAAGAAAGAGCTAGCCACAAATCTAACAACTTTTTGAGCAGTCATTAACAATTGTTTTGCACTCAATATGGTTCACATTACAACTACTGATGATGATGATGAATGTTGAAAGACTGTTTGCTCAGGTGTCCACCACTGTGTAAAGCCTGACTGAGTTGCACTTACCCAAACGGCTGTTCCCACCAACCAACCCGTCACTGAGCACCGCTGTTCCCACCAACCAACCCGTCACTGAGCACCGCTGTTCCCACCAACCAACCCGTCACTGAGCACCGCTGTTCCCACCAACCAACCCGTCACTGAGCACCGCTGTTCCCACCAACCAACCCGTCACTGAGCACCGCTGTTCCCACCAACCAACCCGTCACTGAGCACCGCTGTTCCCACCAACCAACCCGTCACTGAGCACCGCTGTTCCCACCAACCAACCAGTCACTGAGCACCGCTGTTCCCACCAACCAACCAGTCACTGAGCACCGCTGTTCCCACCAACCAACCAGTCACTGAGCACCGCTGTTCCCACCAACCAACCAGTCACTGAGCACCGCTGTTCCCACCAACCAACCAGTCACTGAGCACCGCTGTTCCCACCAACCAACCCACTGAGCACCGCTGTTCCCACCAACCAACCCACTGAGCACCGCTGTTCCCACCAACCAACCCACTGAGCACCGCTGTTCCCACCAACCAACCCACTGAGCACCGCTGTTCCCACCAACCAGTCACTGAGCACCGCTGTTCCCACCAACCAGTCACTGAGCACCGCTGTTCCCACCAACCAGTCACTGAGCACCGCTGTTCCCACCAACCAGTCACTGAGCACCTTTGTTTGTCCCACCTGCACACTCATTTTAAACTATTTTCTTTTTCCAAATAAGTTTTATTTCATCAGTAACTGTTTCCTTCATATCCATTTCACGACAACGTACAGCTACTAGACTAGTTCTTTTTGTCTATATTCTTGATAGAAGGTAGCATTTTGTAAATTTGTAAAAAAAATTAGTTGAGTTTCCTACTTAAAGAAATAAGTGATAAAACATTGCTTCATATTCTGATAAAACTATATTTTATTCTCTTATATTCTACGTTGCTTTTTTTCTTCATATACCCTCATTTGTTATGTCATATGCAAATGATAATGATGAATCAATTAATATGCAAATTAGCCCAGGGTGTCACCTGGCGACTTCTAGCAACTTCTTACTTTCCACTGCTTCTGAGGTAAATTCAGTCTTTTTTTTGTGTGTGTATAAAATATAAATTAAGCGCGATTTTCTTCTCTATTTGAAATAAACGTAATAAAATTAAACATACATGGACATTTTAAAATGACACTTACCCTACAATATATGCAATAACCAGAGCCTGGCCCAGGCGGTTAATAGCGCCCACTTTCTTACTCTGGATGACTAAGATTTTCGGAGTGGAGTAGCCGAAGAAATACCTGATGACTGAAGAACACACCATGCTGTCCTTCTTTTCCAGTCTAATGAGAGAAAAAACAAACCTCCGCACACAATCCCTTCTTCTTACTTGCGTGAAAGTCACGCGTTTGGTGACTAATTAACACGAGGAGTCGCCACAAACACCGAGCACTAAACACATCCCGCCGAGCTCTGATTTATCACACTGGGAAAACATCAAGGTTACTTTCGGTTTCGCTCATGAGGCAAAACAAAAAAATCTGATAGCTATGAAATCGTGTAATTTCTTATGCCTTGTTCGTTTTAGTTGTTTGTACGACGTAAATACATAATTTCCTAATCCCTGGCGGTTCAAAGTTTTAGGTGTTTCATTGCTCGGAGTCTGAGAAATGAATGGAGTCGCCATTTTGTTTGACTTTTTTCTTCTTCTTCTTCCTCCAAAATATCTCCATACTATAGAAACCTGTTTCAGACACTATAACAATGGAAAGGTTTCTTATAATAATGACTTAATATATCAAAATAACGAGAGAATCTTCTCACAGTTATTTCTATCATAATAATAAGAGCCTATCGAACGTAGCTTATAATTATGACTTGCTATTTCGTAAAAACGACTTATCTGATAATAATGGCTTAGTATCTCACAAGTATGACTTCCTATCTCATAATAATGAAATCGTATCTTATAATAATGACTTAATTGCTCACTCATAATAATGAAATCCGATATCACAATAATGACATCATAATTATGACTTAGTATCGAATAATTATGACTTAAGTTCTCATAATAACGACTTACTATTTCATAATAATGAGATATGAACAATTTTCAGAAAATGTTCTCATTATTATGAAATAATAAGTAATTGACATGTCATAATTGACATATAGTATATGTTCTCATTATTATAGCATACTATGTGGCTTCCCCCCAGTGTGGAAACGGGCTTCCAGAACATTCTGTGCAGCTTTTGGCTTCTTATCTTATTCTAATTTTCAGTTCACAATAAAACGAAGTTACAAGGCTGAAGTGGCAAAATGTCGCCGGTAGATGGCGATATTTAGTTATTACTCCAAGCAACTCAAGGCCGTGAGCCCTTTTCCACAAGGTGGAACCTTCCAGAACTTTAGACACATTTGAACAGGGATTGAATATCATCTCATCTCATCTCATTATCTCTAGCCGCTTTATCCTTCTACAGGGTCGCAGGCAAGCTGGAGCCTATCCCAGCTGACTACGGGCGAAAGGCGGGGTACACCCTGGACAAGTCGCCAGGTCATCACAGGGCTGACACATAGACACAGACAACCATTCACACCTACGGTCAATTTAGAGTCACCAGTTAACCTAACCTGCATGTCTTTGGACTGTGGGGGAAACTGGAGCACCCAGAGGACACCCACGCGGACACAGAGAGAACATGCAAACTCCACACAGAAAGGCCCTCGCCGGCCCCGGGGCTCGAACCCAGGACCTTCTTGCTGTGAGGCGACAGCGCTAACCACTACACCACCGTGCCGCTGGATTGAATATCAAATTCCTGTAAAACTGGATCTAAAGTTGTATATACTCTGTTAAAACCTAAAAATTATGAGACTTGATATAACCAAGCATCAAAAACAAGAAAGAGCTACAGTGGTGCTTGAAAGTTTGTGAACCCTTTAGAATGTTCTATATTTCTGCATAAATATGACCTAAAACATCATCAGATTTTCACACAAGTCCTAAAAATAGATCAAGAAAACCCAGTTAAACAAATGATACAAAAATATAATACTTGGTCATTTATTTATTTATTTATTTATTGAGGAAAATGATCCAATATTACATATCTGTGAGTGGCAAATGTATGTGAACCTCTAGGATTAGGAGTTAATTTGAAGGTGAAATTAGAGTCAGGTGTTTTCAATCAATGGGATGACAATCAGGTGTGAGTGGGCACCCTGTTTTATTTAAAGAACAGGGATCTATCAAAGTCTGATCTTTACAACACATGTTTGTGGAAGTGTATCATGGCACGAACAAAGGAGATTTCTGAGGACCTCAGAAAAAGGGTTGTTAATGCTCATCAGGCTGGAAAAGGTTACAAAACCATCTCTAAAGAGTTTGGACTCCACCAATCCACAGTCAGACAGATGGTGTACAAATGGAGTAAATTCAAGACCATTGTTACCCTCCTCAGGAGTGGTCGACCAACAAGGATCACTCCAAGAGCAAGGCGTGTAATAGTCGGCGAGGTCACAAAGGACCCCAGGGTAACTTCTAAGCAACTGAAGGCCTCTCTCACATCGGGTAATTTTCATGACTCCACCATCAGGAGAACCCTGAACAACAATGGTGTGCATGGCAGGGTTCCAAGGAGAAAGCCACTGCTCTCCAAAAAGAACATTGCTGCTCATCTGCAGTTTGCTAAAGATCACGTGGACAAGCCAGTCAGTACACAGTCTGACCCTAAGCACACAAGTCGTTCTACCAAAGAATGGTTAAAGAAGAATAAAGTTAATGTTTTGGAATGGCCAAGTCAAAGTCCTGACCTTAATACAATCGAAATGTTGTGGAAGGACCTGGAGCGAGCAGTTCATGTGAGGAAACCCACCAACATCCCGGAGTTGAAGCTGTTCTGTACGGAGGAATGGGCTAAAATTCCTCCAAGCCGGTGTGCAGGACTGATCAACAGTTACTGGAAACGTTTAGTTGCAGTTATTGCTCCACAAGGGGGTTACACCAGATACCGAAAGCAAAGGTTCACATACTTTTGCCACTCACAGATATGTAATATTGGATCATTTTCCTCAATAAATAAATGACCAAGTGTAATATTTTTGTATCATTTGTTTAACTGGGTTTTCTTTATCTACTTTTAGGACTTGTGTGAAAATCTGATGTTGTTTTAGGTCATATTTATGCAGAAATATAGAAAATTGTAAAGGGTTCACAAACTTTCAAGCACCACTGTATCTCTTGATTACCAAGATCTGACATTAAATTATGAAAATTGATGTAACACAGTGTCAAAAACATGAATAATGAGAAATCTCATCTCATTATCTCTAGCCGCTTTATCCTGTTCTACAGGGTCGCAGGCAAGCTGGAGCCTATCCCAGCTGACTATGGGCGAAAGGCGGGGTACACCCTGGACAAGTCGCCAGGTCATCACAGGGCTAACACATAGACACAGACAACCATTCACACCTATGGTCAATTTAGAGTCACCAGTTAGCCTAACCTGCATGTCTTTGGACTGTGGGGGAAACCGGAGCACCCGGAGGAAACCCATGCAGACACGGGGAGAAAATGCAAACTCCACACAGAAAGGCCCTCACCGGCCACGGGGCTTGAACCCGGACCTTCTTGCTGTGAGGCGACAGTGCTAACCACTACACCACCGTGCCGCCATAATGAGAAATTTTACAAAGAATTTTATTATGCCTCTCTAATCATGGCAGATAAGAATACCGAACAATAGGTGACTGATTTTCCTGCTTATATTATATAGGACTGTCTGGCTTAATTAAGGGTCTGTTATATCTGACCCAGATGTTTGATATAGAAAGTTGATGCATAATTGTGGAGAAAAAGAAAATTTACAGTAAAAGCTGTGTCCTCTTTTGCTTTGAAGAAAACAGATTGGCTTTTATGCACCACTAAGTATGCAATGAGCGGTACTTTCTAAATATATGATTTGTTCGACAAATGTTAGCCTGCTAATGAAATGTCATTTGAACAAATATAATATGCCTGAGTCATGGTCAATCAGCAACTTATGCACCTTGCTTTGCACGAAAGTTCATCCTCTTGTACACAGTTCCTTCTGAGTTACCTTTGGTCTCATTTACTTCACCAGCTCACGCCCTCTTCCCTGGTTACTGATTCTGGTCAATGACCTTTCATAGTTGTGCCATATTCTTTCCATTAAAAAAATAATAATGGAATTAATGGTCCTCCAGAGGATGCTTGGGATTTGTTTGAGAGTATATACTTTCAGAAGGATGGTGACCCTTGATATAAGCCAATTCTTTCTTCATGTACAGAATTATAAATGAACGTACATTTGTGGGAAAGATAGCATGTACAACTCTATCTCCCTTCTAATTAACTTTATATTGACATCTCTCCCTTTCATTTGCTGTTCTGAAGCTATTTCCAGATACACTCACCAACCATTTTAATAGGAACACTGGTATATTTATACAGTTTCAGGCTGGGAGGTGCAGAATGATTCTGATTTAAGCTGACAGGAAGGCTACAGTAACTCAAATAAACACTCTTTACAACCAAGGTGAGCAGAAAAGCATCTCAGAACATTTCACCCGCCAAATCTTTACAACTTCACAACAGCAGAGAACCACACTGGGTTCCATTCCTATTAACCAATAAGTGGAGAGCAAGCGTTCAGGTAAACAAAACCCTTGACAAGGTGAAGCACAAAAGTTTCAGCAGTTTATAGAGTTTAATCTCTTTCCTTTTCTTGAAGAATTGTCAACATAGTTTTCTAAATTTACTTTAGACTCATTTTTACAGGAAAAAAATATTTTATTTTGAAGGCATTGGCTTTCAATGGACAGTGGATCTTCGTTGCCAAACAACATGGTGACTTTGCAAGGTATGTTCACCAAAAAATTTCTGTAAAAGCACTTATTTTAATTCTAACAGGTCAGAGCAGCTCCATAATAAAAGTTTTCAAGGTATATAGTTGTTTTTGTAAGGTTTGGCTACATCTTGAAGATATAAACAAACAATTTACTGCGATGATAACACAAGCACTTGTATATGATCGTATCCAAGCATATGACCTCTAGCTACAAAGAGCCTATAACAGGAATCTGATACTACAATGGGCACAGACTCAGCACAGTTGTAAAGAGTGATTATGTATATGATCAGCGGATTGGATAACTGCACAAATGAACAGATGTACAGCTGTCGCTGTTAAAGTGGCCAGTGAATGAAGTGCCTCAAATCTTGAATTCCACCAACACGGACGTGCGGCAATTAAAGAATCTTGGAAGCTTGGAATCTATATCCATATTTCCGTCTCCAAACACTATTTGTAATATTACATCTGATTGTTCAAATGATGTTGAAAAAAAGTTAATATTTTTCTCATGCATTCCAGTGCATCTCAAAATACTGGAATATCATAAAAAATTCTTTTTTTTCAAATTTAATTCAAAAAGGTAAACTTTCATATATTCTATATTCATTACATGTAAAGTGAAATATTTTAAGGATTTATTTTGTTTTAATTTTGATGATTATGACTTATAGTTCCTGAAAATCAGAAATCCAAAATTAATAGAATATTTCATTTCGAGTTTGAGTAAAACAGTATAAATACCGTGCATTTCTTGGTTTAGTTCAGTACACCCAACCACAATTTTAAGAGTTTTCAATGAGAGACACTTCTGGACTGCAGGCAGGCCAGTTTAGCACCTGGACTCTTTTATGGCATGGTGGTGTGGTGGTTAGCACTGTTGCCTCATAGCAAGAAGGTTCTGGGTTTGAGCCCAGTGGCCGATGGGGGCCTTTGTGTGGAGTTTGCATGTTCTCTCCATGTCTGCATGGGTTTCCCCCACAGTTCAAAGACACGTGGTTAGGTTAACGTGGAGGAGCCATGGACTGAGGTCGGGCTGAAGTGCCCTTGAGCAAGGCACCTAACCCCCAACTGCTCCCCAGATGCTGTAGCATAGCTGCCCACTGCTCTGGGTATGTGTGTGTGCATTTGTGTGTTCACTGCTTCAGATGGATTAAATGCAGAGGAGGAATTTCACGGTGTGCTTAAGTGTATGTGTGGCAAATAAAGGCTTAGCTGCTTCTTCTTCTATATATGGTTTTAACTTGCATTTGTGGATGCAGTGATGAACTGTTTTCACAGATGATGGTTTTCTGAACTGTTCCTGAGCCCATACAGTGATTTCCACTACAGACACATGTCTGCTTTTAATGCAGTGTCACCTGAAGATCACAGGCATCCAATGTCAGTTTTCAGCCTTGTCTCTTGCATACAGAGATTTCTCCAGATTCTCTGAATCTTTTAATATTATGTACCATAGATGATGTGATCCCCAAATTCTTTGCAGTTTTACACTGAGGAACATAAATTGTTGCACTGTTTGCCCACGCAGTCTTTCACAGAGCAGTGAACCCATCCCCATCTGTACTTCTGAGAGACTCTGCCTCTCTGGGATGCTCTTTTTTTAACCCAATCATGTTACTGACCTGTTGCTAATTAACCAAATTAGGTTTTTTAAAGCATTACACAACTTTCAGTTTTTTGTTGCCCCATCCCAACTTTTCTGAAATGTGTTGCTGACATCAAATTCAAAATGAGCATATATTTTTCAAACAAGCAATACAATTTCTCAGTTTCAACATTTGATATGTCTTTGTACCATTTTCAGTGAAATATAGGGCTTCCATGATTCGCAAACCTTCACATTCTGTTTTACACAAGATCCTAACTTTTTTGGAATTGGGGTTGTATATGACCAAATTCAGTGTTTAATAGACATGTTGCAACAGGATATACTTTCAGAAACCAAGTGTATATAAAATCTATGCTTACTACTGTAGGAGGTGAATATATAGTTATAAAAAGGCCAATTCTGTTAAATAATCCAAATATTTCATGTAATTTGTATGCTAAATGTTAAAGTTCACCCCATTCCTCAGTATTTGCCATTAGTACATGGGATTCTAAAGTTACAGCAACTGTGTGGGCAGGTCTCACATGAAGGTCTATCAGCCAATCAAGGCCAATCTGGTTCAGTGCCAGGTCATTGCTACTGTATGATCAGTTCCAGCTGTTGACACTACAGAAGCACATCAGATTTGAACTCCCCTTTACCCTAAACCAGATCTGATAACCGTCACTCAGGGTGAAAAACACTGATCACTCTTCATATTTCCATCTCCATCCCTCAAAGCTGTGAAAAAGAGCTGAGCTTATATTCTGCTGCATTTAAGTGTTTGTTTACCAAAGACAAGCCAAATATTGAAACAGAGGAAAAATGTCTTTTCAGGGACAGCCCAACTGTTCAGACTTTCAGAGATCAGAATGCCTGAGAGCTGAGACACTCTGGAAACTGATAAAACATGCACCATAGCCTGATCATGTCTTTAATACAAGTCCTGTAGTTTCTACTGGGTCATGTATGCAGTAAGTCCTTTGCTGTACAACTACACTTTTTGGTCTTTTGAGAGGAATTCTTAAGACAAGGGGGGGAAGCCACAGCTGTTTTTCTCCTCTGGTACAGAAACTTGCATGAGGGGAATTTAATACTAGCCTTCAGCTGCAGGAAATGTTAAATCACTCACATTCCTCACCACCCAGCTCTTTTTTTCAAGAGTAAAGAATTTGCTGGAACAATGCTCTCAAGGCTATGGAGTCTGCTTCACAGTCAATAAGAATGCAAGAACTTGAAAATGGAGAAAATTAAACGATTCAGAGGAACACTGGGGCACTGCAGATTTAAAAAAAAAAAAAAAGTTGGAAAACCATTTCAGTTACTTCTAGTCAAAATTAGATTTTATAAAAACTGATCAAAATAAGAGATGCTAACAATTCACTAAGCTTCAGAAACCCACCCCAAAGAATACACCTCACATACACAGGTTTGAAAGGAGCTTGGTTGCTTTTTATTAATCATGTTTTCCATGAAAAGTTAAGGTTACACAATCAAGCTTAAGTAATCTTGCATCTTCTCATAAGAACAGTTTGAGGATCTTGGATTTTAAGTGTTGCAGTTTGCTGCCATCTAGGTTTTGTGCCATTTCCTGGACAGAGAGGATTTTCTGATGGGTTTCGTCAAACAGTTCAGCACCGATCGCAGCCTGAACTCGATCCCTCCATGCTCTCAGTTTGGGCCGTTCATCAAAGACACTGAAACCAACACCTACAGGCTGAGAATCAGGACACAAAATGGTGGGTTATGTACAGAAATGTGGTTTTATAAATCAAGTGCATGAAAACCTAGAGTTCCTTCTAGAACTGGGAGTTTTGACTGGTTTCTTTGCTGAATATCAACAGCAAAGTCATCAGTTAACAGTGGGGACCTCATTTGCCTCCTTGTCAACCTGAATGACCAGGGTAGGGTGGTTTTCTTCAGAACTAATGGAGGCCATGTACCAAAGTCTCCAACAATGCTTTATTCCACACTGAATTTAATTTAAAAAAATTAAAAAATAAAAACCCACACACAAAACTGCTTGAAACTGCCCTCACTGAATTCAGAACATACTTTACAGAATTAAAAATGTTCTTAAGATTGAAAAAAAAAAAAAAAAGCTTAATTTAGAAAACCGAGGTCATATGCATTAGGATAACAGTTCAAAATGGGCCTCGTTAAATGAGATCAAATGTTTAATTTTATTTTCAAGATCTTACATGGAAGTTGGCAGGCACATATTGCTGTATACATTTGTAAAATTAGTAAGTTGTGTAAATTAGTATCATGTTTAGGTAAAAACATTAAGTTGGTACAGTTTCACCAAATGGCTTTATTTGTGCAATATGAAGCGGATCTTAATTCCTTTATACATCACAAAGGAGGAAAATCAATGTTAAATTATAAAATCTGCATAAATGACATTTCAATGCTTATTCATATCTACCATTCTATCAAAAAGTAATACGATTCCTAATACCAACTATTTCTAAATAGGGCCTACTAATGTTTATATGAAAGACTGGTTTTCGATTGGCTCAGCTTTCAAGGCGAACCTTGGAGAAAGAAAAAAAAGCCACATCTAAACAATTCCAATTAAAGTGACTCATGTTTGACTTCCATTTTTTTTTTAATATCATTCCAACCACCAAGATCAATATCTTGGTAAAATTAGTTACATTTTATTTTTAAAAAAAAAAGTTAGTGGGGCTTGAAGGTTTGTGAACCCTTTAGAATTTTATATATTTCTGCATAAATCTGGCCTAAATCAGATTTTCACAAGTCCTAAAAGTAGACAAGAGAACCCAGTTAAACAAAGGAGGCATTATACTTTGTCATTTATTTGAGGAAAATGATCCAATATTACACATCTGTGAGTGGCAAAAGTATGTGAACCTTTGCTTTCAGTATCTGGTGTAGCAATAACTGCAACTAAACATTTCCAGTAACTGTTGATCAGTCCTGCACACCAGCTCAGGGGAATTTTAGTCCATTCCTCCGTACAGAACAGCTTCAACTCTGGGATGTTGGTGGGTTTCCTCACATGAACTGCTCGCTTCAGGTCCATCTACAACAGGGGTTTTCAAAGTGTGGGAGAGTCAGCCCCCCCTCGGAGAGCAAACAAACAGCGCCCCCCCCTTACAATTTGTTGTTGCTATACTTAATGTTCCATTTGTATTTTTAAAAAATGGTTGTTGTACACATTTTTTTCTTTTTCACATTTTAAACATCTGTGCTTTTTAAAACATCTTGTTTTACACATTTTAAACATCCCATAGCATCGTTAGCTAGCATCTCTTAGCAGACAACACAGTGTGGCAGTGGAGCATCTTCAGATCCAGTCCATGAAAATCCAAACTTTAAATAATCGTGGTCATACTTCCTTCTTTTTCCAGTCCCCCAGGATTCCGTGGGCCTTTTTTGAGATTGTTGTGGGCTAAAATGTCTGATGTTGCGGGGGGGGGTTTTCCAAAAAAATTGAGATGAAAGTTGGTGTTTTTTTAGGTTTTTGTTGCGATTACATTGCGGGAGGAAGTGAAAGTTGCGAGAAATTGTTGCGATTTTCTCTTTGTGATTAAAATTGAGTGATATGTTAAATATTAAGTTATTACTGAAAAACTGTTGATTAAAAAAACAAAGAGAAATGGTCCTATAAACAACTTTACCAATATAAAAGATTACCAGGACTACAAAAATGCAGAAAAATAGGCTTTACTTATCCAAATGCACCTGTTGGTTCAAAAGTTAAAGTGCAGAGAACCTCACAGCACAACATGAAGTTACCTTAAAATATAATATAAATGCCTCAGCTTCTATGTAAGAAAAAAAAAAAAAAAAAAAAAAAACACTATTAATACTAGTACTGTGTGCAGGCAGTCTCTCCTGAAGACTAAATTAAACAATAATTATAAACTAATAAAATAAATGGCTCAGGCTTCATAGAAGAAAAAAAACAATTTGAACAGAATCTCAGAGTATGATGCTGAAGCTGCCTAAACAATGGAAAATAAAATACCATTTTGGCAAAAATGTTGGCATCCATTAACTTTTTGTATTAAGTAAAAAAAAATAAAGTGCACACAGTCCTTCACTGTAAACATAACAGTGTTGCCAGATACTGCTGACGTTTTCCAGTCCAAAATATGTTCAAAACCCGCCAAAATGCACTTGAAATCGCCCAATCTGGCAACACGACGTGCATGCTGCTTCTCTTGAACACACGGAAGTAAGGCGGAAGGTAGTTTCTTGACGTCACCTCAAGACGACGCCAACGATTGGTCAAATTTGCAGGAAAGTTGCGGTGATTGGATATAATTGCAACACCGCCCTGAATTTGCGGGGATTGGTTGAATTTGCGCTGAAGTTGCAAATCGCAACATCCTGGAGGCTCTGTTTTTTGCTTGGCCCAGACTTTGTCTCCTCACTCACTGTAGCTTTAGGTACTAAAAATCGATCCATTTTGTCTCTCACATTGCACCCCCCCTGAAGAACTCTGGCGCCCCCCAGGGGGGGGCGTGCCCCACACTTTGAAAAGCCCTGATCTACAACATTTCTATTGGATTAAGGTCAGGACTTTGACTTGGCCATTCCTAAACATTAACTTTCTTCTTTAACCATTCTTTGGTAGAATGACTTGTGCTTAGGGTCGTTGCCTTGCTGCACGACCCACCTTCGCTCGAGATTCAGTCCAGTCCATGGATAGATGTCCTGATATTTTCCTTTAGAATTTGCTGGTATAATTTCAGAATTCATTGTTCTATCAATGATGGCAAGCCATCCTGGCCCAGATGCAGCAAAACAGGCCCAAACCATGATCCTACCATGACAATGTTTCACAGACAGGATAAGGTTCTTATGCTGGAATGCAGTGGTTTCCTTTCTCCAAACATAACGCTTCTCATTTAAACCAAAAAGTTCTCATCCATCCACAAAACATTTTTCCAAATAGCCTTCTGGCTTGTCCATGAAATCTTTAACAAACTGCAGATGAGCAGCAATGTTTTTTGGAGAGCAGTGGCTCTCCTTGCAACCCTGCCATGCACACCATTGTTCAGTGGTGGACTCATGAACATTAGCCAATGTGAGAGAGGCCTTTGGTTGCTTAGAAAAGTTACCCTAGGGTCCTTTATGGCCTTGCCGACTATTACACACCTTGCTCTTGGAGTGATCTTTGTTGGTCGACCACTCCTGGGGAGGGTAACAATGGTCTTGAATTTCCTCCATTTGTACACCAGTTGTCTGACTGGATTGGTGAAGTCCAAACTCTTTAGAGATGGCTGGGTCACCTTTTCCAGCCTGATGAGCAATCAACACTTTGTGGTCCTCAGAAGTCTCCTTTGTTCATGCCATGGTACACTTCCACAAACGTGTTGTGAAGATCAGACTTCAATAGATCCCTGTTCTTTAAATAAAAACAGGGTGCCCACTCACACCTGATTGTCATCCCATTGATTGAAAACACCTGACTAACTTCACCTTCAAATTAACTGCTAATCCTAGAGGTTCACATACAACCCCGATTCCAAAAAAGTTGGGACAAAGTACAAATTGTAAATAAAAACGGAATGCAATGATGTGGAAGTTTCAAAATTCCATATTTTATTCAGAATAGAACATAGATGACATATCAAATGTTTAAACTGAGAAAATGTATCATTTAAAGAGGAAAATTAGGTGATTTTAAATTTCATGACAACAACACCTCAAAAAAGTTGGGACAAGGCCATGTTTCCCACTGTGAGACATCCCCTTTTCTCTTTACAACAGTCTGTAAACATCTGGGGACTGAGGAGACAAGTTGCTCAAGTTTAGGGATAGGAATGTTAACCCATTCTTGTCTAATGTAGGATTCTAGTTGCTCAACTGTCTTAGGTCTTTGTCATATCTTCCATTTTATGATGCGCCAAATGTTTTCTATGGGTGAAAGATCTGGACTGCAGGCTGGCCAGTTCAGTACCCGGACCCTTCTTCTACGCAGCCATGATGCTGTAATTGATGCAGTATGTGGTTTGGCATTGTCATGTTGGAAAATGCAAGGTCTTCCCTGAAAGAGATGTCGTCTGGATGGGAGCATATGTTGCTCTAGAACCTGGATATACCTTTCAGCATCGATGGTGTCTTTCCAGATGTGTAAGCTGCCCATGCCACATGCACTAATGCAACCCCATACCATCAGAGATGCAGGGTTCTGAACTGAGCGCTGATAACTTGGGTCATCCTGCTCTTTAGTCCGAATGACACTGCGTCCCTGATTTCCATAAAGAACTTCAAATTTTGATTCGTCTGACCACCGAACAGTTTTCCAATTTGCCACAGTCCATTTTAAATGAGCCTTGGCCCAGAGAAGACGTCTGCGCTTCTGGATCATGTTTCGATAAGGCTTCTTTGAACTATAGAGTTTTAGCTGGCAACGGCGGATGGTACGGTGAATTGTGTTCACAGATAATGTTCTCTGGAAATATTTCTGAGCCCATTTTGTGATTTCCAATACAGAAGCATGCCTGTATGTGATGCAGTGCCGTCTAAGGGCCCGAAGATCACGGGCACCCAGTATGGTTTTCCAGCCTTGACCCTTACGCACAGAGACTCTTCCAGATTCTCTGAATCTTTTGATGATATTATGCACTGTAGATGATGTGTTCAAACTCTGCAATTTTACACTGTCGAACTCCTTTCTGATATTGCTCCACTATTTGTCGGCACAGAATTAGGGGGATTGGTGATCCTCTGCCCATCTTTACTTCTGAGAGCCGCTGCCACTCCAAGATGCTCTTTTTATACCCAGTCATGTTAATGACCTATTGCCAATTGACCTAATGAGTTGCAATTTGGTCCTTCAGCTGTTCCTTTTTTGTACCTTTAACTTTTCCAGCCTCTTATTGCCCCTGTCCCAACTTTTGAGATGTGTTGCTGTCATGAAATTTCAAATGAGCCAATATTTGGCATGAAATTTCAAAATGTCTCACTTTCTACATTTGATATGTTGTCCATGTTCTATTGTGAATACAACATCAGTTTTTGAGATTTGTAAATTATTGCATTCCGTTTTTATTTACAATTTGTACTTTGTCCCAACTTTTTTGGAATTGGGGTTGTACTTTTGCCACTCACATGTAATATTGATCTCATCTCATTATCTCTAGCCACTTTATCCTGTTCTACAGAATTGCAGGCAAGCTGGAGCCTATCCCAGCTGACTGCGGGCGAAAGGCGGGGTACACCCTGGACAAGTCGCCAGGTCATCACAGGGCTGACACAGACAGACAACCATTCACACTCACACCTATGGTCAATTTAGAGTCACCAGTTAACCTAACCTGCATGTCTTTGGACTGTGGGGGAAACCAGAGCACCCAGAGGAAACCCACACGGACATGGGGAGAACATGCAAACTCCGCACAGAAAGGCCCTCGCCGGCCACGGGGCTCGAACCCGGACCTTCTTGCTGTGAGGCGACAGTGCTAACCACTACACCACTGTGCCGCCCCATAATATTGGATCATTTTCCTCAATAAATGACCAAGTATAACTTCATTTGTTTAACTGGGTTTTCTACTTTTAGAACTTGTGGAAATCTGTTTTAGGTCATATTTATGCAGGAATATAGAAAATTCTAAAGGGTTTACAAACTTTCAAGCACCACCGTATATTTAAAAAGGAATAAGTTTGATTTAAAAAAAACCCACATGAACTCACCTCAAAGTCTCCCATTAAGCATATCAAAACTAGCTGATGGAAAATTTTGCTGAATACTTCAGAAACAGCAAGAGCCAGAACATCCCTATAGTGGTTCTGATATTTACGAGTAACCCAGTCAAAAACCGCTCAGGAGAGCCTGACCACTTTCCCATGACTCAAAAAGCACCGGCATCACATGAGCAGAGAGTGCATACTGTTGTACCAGCTTTAACCTGTTACTCCCAAAGTACTGAGCAGATCTTAACCAGATAAATTTCTTTGGAAAGCAGAAATTAGCTTTTTAATGACAGTATTCATGATAGATATTCAACAGTTAAGCTATGAGATTTGGAAACATGTCTGCATGCACAATTTTCACAGCACGGCCAGCAAGTGCCCGATACGTCTACTGGAAATAACTACAGTTAAGTAATCATGACTGGCTGGCACTTATTGCATAATGATGCAATTTTGTTGTTCCATTTACAATAAAATTTGTTAGTTTGTACCTGCATGATTTCCACAATAGCAACCAGATCAGCCAGTGATATCTTCTCTCCTGCAATGAAAGCTCTGTCTTGAAGAAACTTTTCCTCAAGGAGCTTCAGTGAATTGTTGAGATCCTCTGTAGCATCATCCATTTTCTCTTTGGGAACCTCCACACCCAGAACCTTTGGAATCATGAGCTAAAGAAAGGATTTGCAGACAAAACCCTGCCTTTAGTATGAAGCTAAGCAACTGGAAGCTACAATTAAAACTAAAGAAATACTTCCTTTACAAGAGACCTTAGACTTTGATTAGACTGAGGACCCCTCACCTTTAGCCAGAACATCCTAGACCCATGGAATCTCATGGCTGTATGCTGCCAGGACAGATATTCATTCACCTGTGCTCTCTTCTGCACATCAGCTGGGTACCAGTGATCCGGAGTGCCATATTTCTCCACCAGGTACTGCAAAATGGCAATACTGAAGGAAAGGGGGGGGGGGGGGGGGGGGGAGGGAGAGTGTTTCACTTTTCACTAGGTCTTGCAAGCATTTACTAAAGAGTCTGGTACACCGCCAAGAAATGGGGGAGTTGCATCCAACATCACATCTGCCTCATTAGATATGCAAGACATGAAGTGGTGGTCAACTAAGCTTGCTGTTCAAAGTGCTACTATTGCTGGGGTACCTTGCTAGTCATTAAAATGCCCTACACTTGCATTGTCTTGCACTGCTCGAATGAAAAACTGGGGGATAGTTTCTTCCAGGTTCCCTGTGAAGTAATAGAGGGTGAAAGAGCAAAGAATTTTACCCAAAGACAAGAAAGGTGGCCTTTTGTTGCAATGGAAGGGCACAGAGTCAAAGAACACTTGAGTCTGCAATGCATGATCACATCATGAAAGGTTTATAAATTCCTCAGATTTGTTTTGTTTGGATTCACAAAAAAAAAAAAAAAAAAAACACTTCATTTTAATTTCATGATGTTTTGAAGTTCAGAAGACACTCAAGTCCTCAGATATGTTTACTGTTTGATCAGGTTCACCATATTGCAAACAAATACATACATTTTTCACTTCATCAGGATGTCCTAGCAATCTTTACAAGGACAAATGTAGATTAGGCTCCTACACTGAACCAGGAAGAGAAGATAAATTGAGGCAATCCGCAGAAACACAAAATTAGACCTCAAGTTAATGGCACAAAACGGCTTCCTGCCTATGCAGTTGCAGAGTGATAACTTCTCAGTCCTGTTTCACCAATCCCCAGGTCTTTAAAAGGGGTTTCTGTGGATCTTTGCAAAGCTCCCAACACTTCAGAACTACAAAGAGGGATAGGACTTTGAATGGAGCAAAATTAGTTGGCACAGCATAAAACATGACTGGGGCAAATCAAAATATTAAGATTTCAGTTACAAATAAGGTTAAAAAAAAAAAAAAGCACACATTGAAGTTGACAATTAATACCCATTTGGTTAGCAAGTAAGGGGGGGGGGGGGGGGGGGAAGAAAATAAGTTAGCAAAACAAACTTCTGCTAATTGGTAAGCAGACCAGTTTTTTTGTTCCCAGAAATGGATGAACTTGAGCTTTACTGACTCACCAGAATGGGAATTTGAACTGTGTCAAATCACAGGACAGTGTGGGCAGTTCTTCCACTGAATCCAGCTAAAGTTCTCCATCAGTAATTAGAACTGTGGGCAGTTCCTCCACTTAAATCCTAGCTCAGGACTCCAAGAATTAGAATAGCTGACCGTGTCAATCAAGACTGAGTGGTCAGTTTTCTCAGTCAACAAATTACCAAATTCTAATCTAGATATCATTTTGAAAATTAAAATTGTGCACAGATTGTCATTTTGTCCAGAGTTTTTAATAGGGCCTTATTCTAGCACTTTACTTCTTTGTACTCTTCAGGTCCATGCATGTAGCAGACTTGCACTGCCTCAGTAAGGCATCAGATTGCTCCAACTCATGGCATTTGACTTCATTGGCTAACATGTACCGTTTCTGCACAAGGAGATCAGAGTTTCAGTGGACATGTTTGCTCTGTGGGCCATTTTGGCCTTTGTGACAAACCTGAAAATTCTTTCACAGTCCGAGTTACTGTGAAACATAACTAATCTAGCCTGTGCCAGCTTAGGTAGCAGCACATACTTCAGGTTCAAATTGGAATCTTTCAGCTGTCCTATTAGGAATCACCAATCAGCCCTTTCAGAGGAGAGGATTTCATCCGTGAGATCACCTACTTGATACTGAATGAACTCCTGTTGGCAGTTGAGCTTCTCCCTGGAATTCAGACCAAGACATGCAAACTGATCAGCAAAGAACTTGACAGCAGTGAACTTGGCTTCAGCCCTCTCACTGACTAGCAACTTCAGCATGTAGTAATACTGGGTCTGTGTAGGGGGACTTCTAACATGTACCCCACAGTAGAACTTTGACAGTTTTGTAAAATTTGGTCTTTTCTACCAGGTGGCCTTTCTCCTTCAGGAACTTGCTAGCTTCACTTCCAATGAACAGTTCATTGTTCTTCTGATGCCTGGATCTTCAGTAAAGTAATTCATATAGAGCTTCCTTATACTTCAGAAGTAAGGTAGGTTTGATGAATCTACTTAATAGCAACCTAAGCTGTTGTAATAAAGTCTGTCTCAAGATACGTAGATGTGGTTCCTCTTGAAGTTGCATGTTGCCTGTGTCAAAGATGGAGATTTTCACTGAGAAATATGCAGTATAGATGAAGTGGATCAAGGGTGGCAACCTTTTCCACCTTAGACTTTGGTTTACATTCCTTGTTGGTGTGCTGGGTTGTTGTACCATATCTGCTGGACTTGTCTGAGGAAGAATCTGGGTTATGCTTGCTGGCTGTACTGGTTTGTTGGACTTTCCTGATGATTAATCCTGGCTGGTATGCTTACTACTGGATGAGGCACTAGACGCTCTTGACTGTTGGTTTGCTCAAAAATATAAGCCACCATGTCAAATGAAGCAGGCTTCTGACAAGTCTGACTGGGCTGTGCTACAGGCTTCTTGCTCATCTGCTTGGCTGGAGGATCCAGGGAAGCTTCAGTGGGGGTGAGGTGGGGTCATCTGACTTCTCTCTAAAAGTCATTGTGAGTGGAACCAGCACTGGAAGCATGTGGGATTTCAGCTTGAGAAGTCATCTGGCTTCTTTTTCCTGGCTTGTCCCTCTTTGTCAGCTTTCTGGGTGGAACTAGACTTGTCCATCTCCAGCTCCTTCCTGAAGTATGCCTGCAATGCTGGCCATTGTGACCGTCTCCCAATGCAGATGCCCAGAGACAGCCACTTGGTGTTCACATGCTTCATCTTCCTAACCTCTACCCCATCTAAGGATTGGAAATCTTTGAGCTCAGCTTCTCTTTTACTACTTTTGTCAAGGTAAAAGTAAATGTCTCAAAAGATCCTCAGGATTGACAGGCAAAGTCTCGCAGATTTTCTCAGCAGCTAAGTGCATGAGGTAGCAACCTCTATGATGTAGAGGTTTTTCACATTCTTCAGGTGAAATGCTAGGCCTGACTTGGTCCCTTGCATTATATTAGCATACCAGCACCAAAGGATAGGACATTTAACCACTTCAAGTCTCTTAAGGACATTTCCTGATCTAATGCTTCAAATATTTTTAACAGCTGACTCCCCCCCAGCATTCAGCCATACTAAAGGCCTCTGCATGCTCTTGCGACAAGGCTTTCGCAGATGGCCTTTTGCAGACAGTTGTAATTCATTGTTGAGCAGGGAGTTATAGGCGTGCACAATGTTATTCACCGGCACAACGCAAGGGGGCGCGAAGTCGCTAGGAGTAGTTGGTGGGTGTGGTTAGTGGAGTGTTTTTCCTCTGGTTACTTATGACTAGAACTTTTTTTTTTTTTATAATGACTAGAACTGGAGTCGTATAGATGTACGTACTTCCTCAATCAACCGCTCTTCATGCTGCTCCATCTTCGCTCGTGTTTTTAAAAATGCCGGTCGTGAAAACAAAACAAACCAGGAAAGTAGGGAAGTGGAAGTGCGTGTACAGCGGATGTAGAGTGGACCAATCAGAGCCCTCTTGTCTGCGACGCTGTCTGCGAGGCTTCTGCGGTGGTCACAATTTTTGGGAGGTGCGCACAGAGCGTCTGCGAAGGTGGGGGGGCTACGCAGACACTATCTGCGACACCGTCTGTGAGGACTGGGTTGTCAGCATAAATTGGCCTTAAGTAGCACAGTACTGACCAATCCCTTCTCACAGTGTCTCACTACCAGTGGGCATAACTTGATATCTTCAACATCAATACCACCATCAGTGGCTAGGCTGAATGGATTTTTCAAAATTTCCTGCAGATCTTTCTTAAAATTACTTGACAGGGTCCTCACTAGAGACCTTGTTTTGGTCTGGGCACACCAATATTGCTTAGCCATTTAACTATCTGGAAACATTTTATAGAAGAGGGCATCAGCATGGTCTGCTGCAGCTAGCTGCATATTCTGCTCCATCAAAAAGTTGGTGAAACTCACTTTGGCCTTTGTGACAGCCAAATCATTATTGAACAGAGTATGAGGTCAACTTAGGAGTGCTAGACAGGCCTTTTGCAGCCTGCTTATGCGATGGGCAACCTACATGTCTCCAAATGTCCCCGATGCCACGGTGAGAAACAAATCTACCAAACAGACCCCATACATCTCCCATGGTACTCAGACTTCAAAAGCAATGATGCAAGGAAATGCCTTCATGTACTTGGGCAGAAACTTCTGGTAAGCTTTCCTGGCATGTTAATCACAAAAAAAGTAAATCAAAATCTAACCGGAGAACACTTTAAACCACTATCACAGCTCTGCCTGCCTTCTATGGCAGGTGTGTAAAATGTACCATGCTTCCAGTTTGCTGATTACCACTGTCTAAGAGATGGCACGTGTGCAGCTTTCCAGGTGGGCACATTTGAAATCTGTCAGACTTTAGCACATTTGTTTTATGCAGGAAAATAAAGGGGCCCAAGCAGAAAGGCAAGATCTAGGGTGATTTTTCAGGAATTTTCCACCCAAAGCAGGAGGATTGGAAAGCCTGTCTTTGCAAGTGACATAGCTGGAAGAGAAGAGCAGGGAGGCTTGAAAATTGAACGGCTGTGGTTTGTTTACACCCAGATATGAAAACTTGTAGCACCCTAGCAACCATCACAAAGACATGTACAAAGCGCCCAAAAAGTCCTACTTACCCAGGCAAAAACAATACAGGATTTATCTTGTCTTGATCCCCAGATCTTTAACCCAACCACATAAAAAGTTGTACACCTCCATGCTCTTCCAGGTTTTCAGCAGTTTGTCCACATAGAACAATGTCTACAGCACCAGGTAGTTTGGGAGGTCAGAACTCAACGGACAGATAGTTTTCCCAACTCCTCAGAAAACTCCATCTTTACTAGTGTGTAAGGATCTATCCCATCACAAAGAGCAACTTTCTAGAGGCATCTTGACCATGCATTGGCCTTGAAACTGCAAAGATAGTCAAAAAAAGGTTTCACAAACTCTTTCCGTAACAGCAGCCAAACTGTTTGACCACCACTTTCTTCACCGGAACAAAACTCACAACCAAAAGTCATGTGACTGAATACAACCTATACATACCTCACAGAAAAAGGGAAGTCAGTTAACATGAGCACACCTAGTCTAGATCCTGAAAAGTGCCCAGAGTATAGACCAACAGCTTCTATTGGCAAATAGACATGGTATGCCATTTTTCTCTGTGTGACCCACCTTCAAGAAAATTCTGACAAGACTCATTGCTGTGCATGGCCTGCTCATTCAATTAGAAACTGGATCCAACTGTAGTCTACAAATGAATACAGATTATTCATATGGTTTTTGTCAACATGTTCATTTGCTGGGAATCACATACCTTTCACCCAGGCAAAAATTTCCATCTCGGATGGCAGGTACTTTTCTTATTGGGTTGACCTTGCCAAACTCTTCTGTATAGTGCGCACCTGGAAATCAAAAAAGGTACAAGCAAGACTTAATCATAAATATAAACTGATTGTTAAAAATACCAAAAGACAAACGTGAAAATCTCATTAAAAAGACGACATACATGGGCCTTTAAAGGAGGGTGGGGGGGAAAAAAAAAAAAAAAACATGAAGTGGCTTGAGAGCTGTGGTTTCTGTATTTTGACAATCCCTCTGATACAGGAGACCAAGAAGTGGCATACTGAAGTGCTTGACTGATTTACACAACAGCCAAAAGCACTTCAAATACTCCATGACCCAGCCGAGTCTAAACACAGTTGACAGTAACTTGAACTAGCCAAATATGGAGAATAGAAAGGGGGGGGGGAACCCTTCTTACCTTCACTTCTGTTTGTTCCCAACAAAACTCAGAAGTAATGAATGGATTTTGGTGAAATTTGGTGGACGGCTTTATTATCCCATGTTCAAGTGATTTGATTTTGATGCTGAGAATATGTGACTTGGTGGAGGTATACACAGTGCCCCTCTAGTTTCAACTTAGAAGGACTTCTCACTGCTGCCTTCACTCACACCTGTCCATTTTACCAAGGACTTCATCCAAAACGACAAGGTGTCATGCATTTAAAGTCATGCTTGTACATGTTTAAGCTGCAGTTAACCATCAAGCATGCCAACACTGGCCCTTATCATCACTGGGAGGCATCTGATCCATCAGAGTGATAAGCTTATTGCTAAAGAATTATCATCCAATTGATTTTTTTTAAAACACCATTTTGATTGGCTGAGCGAACTACAAATAACTGCCTACAAATTATGGTCTGCTTATGCAGTTACTTTGCATTTCTGCATTTTGAAGAAGAAACCTTTGTTCATCACATGCACAGTTCAAGCACCGTGAAATTCATCCTCTGCATTTAACCCATCTGAAGCAGTGAACACACACACACACACACGCACTCAGAGCAGTGGGCAGCCACACCAGAGCGCCCGGGGAGCAGTCAGGGGTCCAGTACCTTGCTCAAGGGCACCTCAGCCCAAGGCCGCCCCACGTTAACATAACTGCATGTCTTTGGACTGTGGGGGAAACCGGAGCACCCGGAGGAAACCCACGCAGACATGGGGAGAACATGCAAACTCCACAAAGAAAGGCCCTCGCCGGCCACTGGGTTCAAACCCGGAACCTTCTTGCTGTGAGGCGACTGTGCTAACCACTACACCACCGTGCCACCCAAAACCTCCCCATCAGGGAATCGAACCCCGGTCTTCCGCATGACCAGCAGAGACACTGTCCACTATACTAACGAGGATGACAATGCTGATTTATAAAGTTCTAGATGTAAATAACAGTGATCGTGTCAGATTTTCTTATCGTTTGCCTAGCCATGCAAACTTTATAAAATCAGCATTTAAAAAAAAAAAACCCACACCACACACCAGCTTGAATGATAAAATGATTGAACTCTTTTCACACAAAAAAAAAGACTACTTAGTCTCAAGTAATTATTTGCCTCTGCCTTGCCACTAAAACATTTTGTTCAACCTTGTCCAATAATTGTTGATTTGTATATACATTTTTGGCGGTGTAGTGGTTAGCACTGTTGCCTCACAGCAAGAAGGTTCCAGGTTCAAACCTCACAGCCAAAGAGGGCCTTTCTGTGTGGAGTTTGCATGTTCTCCCCATATCTGTAGGTTTCCTCTGGGTGCTCCGGTTTCCCCCACAGTCTAAAGACATGCAGGTTAGGTTAACTGGTGGCTCTAAATTAACTGTAGGTGTGAATGGTTGTCTATGTATCAGCCCTGTGATGACCTGGCGACTTGTCCAGGGTGTACCCCACCTCTCGCCCATAGTCAGCTGCGATAGGCTCCAGCTTGCCCAAGACCCTGCACAGGATAAGCAGTTAGAGATAATGGATGGATGTGGCTGTACAAGACAGTGCATACTTGTGTCCCAAGCCCGGATAGATTGGGGACAGTTGCATCAGGTAGGGCAACCTATGCAGAACAGATCTGCTGTGGCAACCCTTAACATACATGAACAGCTGAAAGATCTGCACATACACTTGTCTAACCTTAAAGCAAGGCAGCATTTCAATTTCATAACAATCGGTGAAATTTAGGTCCCTCTGAAATTTGGTAATTGTGATGTTTATTTCTGTACTCTCATATCAGGCCATTCTGTGGCTGGGAAGTTATTTAATTTGAAGGGATTCCTTAGCAAATAACGTGCATGAAATCACTCGCTTCACACAGTCAAGCAGACAGGAAGTCCATGCGCAGGTTTACCTTTGACCGTGCACTGACAGTCACATCATTCTGTCGCTAAACAAATAGCTGAGCACCTAGATTTATTAATTTGGGCCAGTGTTTTCTTTCCTTTGCAACATAGCATCTTTTCTTCTTGCTTTCCATTACTGAAGCCAGTCTTTCATGTTTCATTCACACCATCCAGTTTTAGATTTGTATCCCACAATGCCCTGCACAAACAGGGAAAGCCCACCACATGAATTGTATCATGGTGAAGCAGGAAGAAAAAGATTCATTAGTTGTCCCGTTTAAAATCTCATCTCATCTCATTATCTCTAGCCGCTTTATCCTTCTACAGGGTTGCAGGCAAGCTGCAGCCTATCCCAGCTGACTACGGGCGAAAGGCGGGGTACACCCTGGACAAGTCGCCAGGTCATCACAGGGCTGACACAGACAACCATTCACACCTACGGTCAATTTAGAGTCACCAGTTAACCTAACCTGCATGTCTTTGGACTGTGGGGGAAACCGGAGCACCCGGAGGAAACCCACGCGGACACGGGGAGAACATGCAAACTCCGCACAGAAAGGCCCTCGCCGGCCCCGGGGCTCGAACCCAGGACCTTCTTGCTGTGAGGCGACAGCGCTAACCACTACACCACCGTGCCGCCCCCCGTTTAAAATAAACTTGAAAAAGTCTGTGATTCAAATTCAGTAGCTTTCAGTCCACTAAACAAAAACTAATTGGTGTTAGGGAAAATTATTTTTTATGACCTACACTTGAAAAATCTGAAAGACCTTTAACTCAGAAAATGCACAGCAATACATAAAAACATGAACCATGCCTACTGCTAAAATGCTGGGGCGGGACATACAGTCTCGAGAGCATTTAATTGGACAGACACAAGACTAGTACAGGATGAAGTCACCAAAAGATTGTAAGCAGTTTTCTTTTTCCTTTCTAAATTACACCATTTGTGTCCATGACACAAAAGGCTCTGAAAAACACCCATTTTAATTTCAGAGGCACTTTAGGTGCAGAATCTGGGTCAAAAACCATGTCCTGTAGATGTGTGCAGAATATCAAACAGACAGGAATGTTAGGAAAAGTAGGTTTTTAAAGATAATGAACGTACTTGTATGTGCATTTCAGTGAAAGGGGGAGGGAAAGAGTTTTTTTTTTTTAAATCCTGTATCACTTATATTGCTCTCTTCAAATAAGAAAAGCCCTTAAAAAAAGTTGTACTAGTTAAAATGCTTCAAACTTCTCTGCAGCCTACCTGCCATTAAAGACAGCTCCTTGTACTCAAACTGGATGTTGTTCTTCTTGGCGAAGATGTACACCGAGCGGCAAGGCTGAGAAAGAAGGTCCAAATAAAGTTCCAGCACCATGTTTGCTCCTTTAGTATCGAGTCCCTTTCCTTCTCTTGCCGAACAAAGCACTTCAGTAACGCTCACAGACTTCGAGCCTAAATAAGCCTGAACAAAGCCACGCCCCTTTCCAACAATTTGAGGAGGCTACGGTCAATCACACGTTTCCTACAGAGTAAGTCCCGCCTACCTAGAGGTTTGTGGTTGTTACTAGAACTTGTAACTCTTCGGTTATTACAATTTATTCAGTTTCTTTACAGTTTATTACACTTTAATGTGTTATTTATATTTATATATATATATCGTACATACTATAAGATAAAACATCACTCATTCTGTACTACTTATTTTTACTTGCACTTGTCTCTAAATACTGTAGTACTATTATTTTGCACTGCTGGTTAGATGCTAACTATTTTGCTAACTGGCTTTGCACCTGTTCTCTGCACAGTGACAAAGTTGAATCTAATCTGATTTAATCTAATGTTTTTATTATTTCCTCAAGTGAAGCACATTTTGAGTCCATCTGCAACAAAATGTTTCTCTAATTTTCTAATATTTAAGGCTTTCTCATTCATTTTTGTCTTTTTAACCAAATTCTCAGACCCAACTCTTCCTCTGACAGGACACAATTACTTAAAAAACCTGAATGAGATCAAACACTGTTTCTTAAAACTGGAAGTGGATTTTTTTTTTTTTCATTTATTTTTGAAATCCATACATGCACATTCTAATTCAACACTGGAAGCTTGTACATGTGATTATATTTCACATTACTAAACAAACACCTTGCTTTTCTGCATATATGCAGACTGAAATACAGCCATGACCATTTCATTAATTCATTCATTCATTCATTCATTCATCTTCAGGAGTAGAAGTGGATCCTGAGCCCATCCCAAGAACACTGGGCTCAAGGTGGTGGGAGAACTCACCCTGGGACAAACGCCAATCCATCACAGATACTCACTTTATTTACTGAGACATTTATTGATGAATGGGCGGCACGGTGGTGCAGTGGTTAGCGCTGTCGCCTCACAGCAAAAAGGTCCGGGTTCGAGCCCCGTGGCCGGCGAGGGCCTTTCTGCGTGGAGTTTGCATGTTCTCCCCGTGTCCGCGTGGGTTTCCTCTGGGTGCTCCGGTTTCCCCCACAGTCCAAAGACATGCAAGTTAGGTTAACTGGTGACTCTAAATTGACCGTAGGTGTGAATGTGAGTGTGAATGGTTGTCTGTGTCTATGTGTCAGCCCTGTGATGACCTGGCAGCTTGTCCAGGGTGTACCCCGCCCATCGCCCGTAGTCAGCTGGGATAGGCTCCAGCTTGCCTGCGACCCTATAGAACAGGATAAAGCGGCTAGAGATAATGAGATGAGATGAACTCTCGTACAATGGACTGGTGTCCAGGGCCACAGCCCATGACCCCCACAGGTCATAAGTCACTTGACAGGTTCAACTTCATCCTTAGAGCCTGTTAAAATGACAAAAAGATGATTGAGTCTTAAGCCTCGGTCACAACCGGCCGTATGTGCTCCTACGGCCGATCTATGTGCAAAAAACGCAAGAAACGTACGGAGGGCGCATGTGTGACGTGCTGATTTTCGAGCCGTAGACTGGCCGTAGACCAGCCACAGAGGTTCTTTGTCATGTCAAACACTCTACGGGCGCTTACGTTTTTTTTCAGGTTGCAAGACAAACTGACGGCCAACGTGCGTCTTTCTCCATGAACAAAAAAAACGCAGCGATTTGGGAAATGCCAAAAATCGTACGTCCGGTTGTGACCTAGGCTTTAAAGAGGACAATTTCTAAGAACAACTTTATTCATCACATGTACACTTGTGAAATTCCTCTCTGCATTTAAACCATCTGAAGCAGTGAACACACACATGCGAGCAATGAGCACACACATATACCCAGAGCAGTGGGCAGCCATGCTACAGCACCCAGGGAGCAGTTGGGGGTTAAGTGCCTCACTCAAGGGCACCTCAGCCTAAGGCTGCCCCCATGTTAACCAAACCGCATGTCTTTGAACTGTGAGGGAAACCAGAGCACCCAGAGGAAACCCATGCAGGCATGGGGAGAACATGCAAACTCCACACAAAAAGGCTCCCATCAGTTACTGGGCTCAAACCCAGAACCTTCTTGCTATGAGGCGACAGTGCTAACCACTACACCACTGTGCCACCCTAGCTAGCTGGATATTGAAACCTCCTTTTCAGAGACCCATTGAGGGATCTGCTAGTTTTTAAGAAATTCTAAATGATTAGATTGAGCTGTGACAATCCTGTTACACTTAACACAATTAAGGCATGGCGGTTAATGTGTAGACTTGAGGGAAGGTCGAAACTGACATCTGTTTTCACTCCTATTCTGAACAATTTTGATTTCCAGCCAGGACTACTTGATACTGGTTTTAGACATTGAGCTAATAATTGCATTAATACATTGAAAGGCTTGCTTGCTGATAACACTACTATCATTTGAACAAATGTTTGAGAAATATGGTATCCCCAAACAGGATTTCTTCAGCTATTTACAGATACGGCATTATATACTGCACAGCACAACCTGAATGGATCATTCTGAAATATCTCCTCTTGAGAAGTTGCTGTTTCAAACAGCTGGGAGGATGTCTATTAGTCTATTCTATGGGGCTATGTGTGCAGTGCCACCTGTAGCTTTATAAGGGCTTAGAGATAAATGGGAAAGGGATCTTTCTGTCACATTCAATGACATTGAGTGGGAAGATATATGGATATACAGTGGTGCTTGAAAGTTTATGAACCTTTTAGAATTTTCTATATTTCTGCATAAATATGACCTAAAACAACATCAGATTTTCACACAAGTCCTAAAAGTAGATAAAGAGAACCCAGTTAAACAAATGAGACAAAAATA
Organism: Neoarius graeffei; assembly: GCF_027579695.1. Taxonomy (NCBI): domain Eukaryota; kingdom Metazoa; phylum Chordata; class Actinopteri; order Siluriformes; family Ariidae; genus Neoarius; species Neoarius graeffei. The sequence goes on along the minus strand of NC_083580.1, from coordinate 20,433,427 downwards.
TTATACTTGGTCATTTATTTATTGAGGAAAATGATCCAATATTGCATATCTGTGAGTAGCAAAAGTATGTGAACCTCTAGGATTAGCAGTTAATTTGAAGGTGAAGTTAGAGTCAGGGCGGCACGGTGGTGTAGTGGTTAGCACTGTCGCCTCACAGCAAGAAGGTCCTGGGTTCGAGCCCCGGGGGCGGCGAGGGCCTTTCTGTGTGGAGTTTGCATGTTCTCCCCGTGTCCGCGTGGGTTTCCTCCGGGTGCTCCGGTTTCCCCCACAGTCCAAAGACATGCAGGTTAGGTTAACCGGTGACTCTAAATTGACCGTAGGTGTGAATGTGAGTGTGAATGGTTGTCTGTGTCTATGTGTCAGCCCTGTGATGACCTGGCGACTTGTCCAGGGTGTACCCCGCCTTTCGCCCATAGTCAGCTGGGATAGGCTCCAGCTTGCCTGCGACCCTGTAGAAGGATAAAGCGGCTAGAGATAATGAGATGAGTTAGAGTCAGGTGTTTTCAATCAATGGGATGATAATCAGGTGTGAGTGGGCACCCTGTTTTGTTTAAAGAACAGGGATCTATTAAAGTCTGATCTTTACGACACATGTTTGTGGAAGTGTATCATGGCACGAACAAAGGAGATTTCTGAGAACCTCAGAAAAAGCGTTGCTGATGCTCATCAGGCTGGAAAAGGTTACAAAACCATCTCTAAAGAGTTTGGACTCCACCAATCCACAGTCAGACAGATGGTATACAAATGGAGGAAATTCAAGACCATTGTTACCCTCCCCAGGAGTGGTCCACCAACAAAGATCACTCCAAGAGCAAGGCGTGTAATAGTCAGTGAGGTCACAAAGGACCCCAGGGTAACTTCTAAGCAACTGAAGGCCTCTCTCACATTGGCTAATGTTAATGTTCATGAGTCCACCATCAGGAGAACACTGAACAACAATAGTGTGCATGGCAGGGTTGCAAGGAGAAAGCCGCTGCTCTCCAAAAAGAACATTGCTGCTTGTCTGCAGTTTGCTAAAGATCACATGGACAAGCCAGAAGGCTATTGGAAAAATGTTTTGTAGACGGGTGAGACCAAAATAGAACTTTTTGGTTTAAATGAGAAGCGTTATGTTTGGAGAAAGGAAAACTCTGCATTCCAGCATAAGAATCTTATCCCGTCTGTGAAACATGGTGGTGGTAGGATCATGGTTTGGGCCTGTTTTGCTGCATCTGGGCCAAGATGGCTTGCCATCGTTGATGGAACAATGAATTCTGAATAATTCATTGGGTCATTGTCTTGCTGCATGACCCACCTTCTCTTGAGATTCAGTTCATGGACAGATGTCCTGATGTCCTTTAGAATTCGCTGGTATAATTATTATGCCAGCGAATTCTAAAGGAAAATGTCAGGACATCTGTCCATGAACTGAATCTCAAGAGAAGGTGGGTCATGCAGCAAGACAACGACCCTAAGCACACAAATCATTCTGCCAAAGAATGGTTCAAGAAGAATAAAGTTAATGTTTTGGAATGGCCAAGTCAAAATCCTGACCTTAATCCAATCGAAATGTTGTGTAAGGACCTGAAGCAAGCAGTTCATGTGAGGAAACCCACCAACATCCCAGAGTTGAAGCTGTTCTGTACGGAGGAACGGGCTAAAATTCCTCCAAGTCAGTATGCAGGACTGATCAACAGTTACCGGAAACATTTAGCTGCAGTTATTGCTGCACAAGGGGGTCACACCAGATACTGAAAGCAAAGGTTCACATACTTTAGCCACTCACAGATATGTAATATTGGATCATTTTCCTCAATAAATAAATGACCAAGTATAATATTTTGTCTCATTTGTTTAACTGGGTTCCTTTTATCTACTTTTAGGACTTTGTGAAAATCTGATGATGTTTTAGGTCATATTTATGCAGAAATATAGAAAATTCTAAAGGGTTCACAAACTTTCAAGCACCACTGTATGCTAAATCAATTTCAGTTTGTAATCGTGCTAAGGCAATACAATTTAAGATTATACACAGAATGCATATATCCAGGGCTGGATTAACCAATGGGTTTTATGGGCGTGTGCCCAGGGTCCCACCCAGCCATGGGGTCCGTAAAAAAAAAAATTAATCCATTGCCGTTAGTGTAAGAGATCCATAGACGTCCCTGATGTAACCTCGTTTCTAAGTAGTAGGCTACCCGCCCAGTTTTCTACTCTTCTGCCAAGCCCCTGTCCCCTTTTGTTTAGGCTAAATCAGAGCGGTAGCTCTGGGCTAAATAAAATGATATAATTGGTGCAAAATAGTAACATGCCCACCCCCTTTTCTCTACCACGCTGCTAACTTCAACGTCAAAACAAAACAACAAAAGCCTGCAGACATGAGTGAAAAAAGTGGATGGAGCAAACTGGACTCTTTGCGATCATGGGTTATGTCACTTCGCGACCAATTTGACCTCTTTGAGAACTCTGCAAAGACCATTCCCGATGTGTGCCAGTCATATAGAGATGAACTGCAGTGTAGCAAAAAGCGTAAAGTTTTTTCTGATGAAAGCACACGACACAAAATAACACTGACAGGCCAGGAGCAATACCAGGTAGCAACATTCAGTGTCATAATTGACAAACTAGTCAGCTGCCTGAGTCACAGAATGGACACATATCGGAATATTTTTGACAAATTTAAGGTGCTCTACATGGAAACTGACGATTTGACCAGTATCCATGAACAGGCAAAAGTGCTCTGCATGTCATACCCATCTGATTTAGATGACGACTTGGCCAATGAAATAGTCCAGTTCAGAAGCTTTATACAAAATGAACAGGATAAGTCTCCTCAAAAGCTTCTTAAAGTGATCTTGAAACATGGGCTGCAATCAACTTTCCCTAGTGTTTTTGTAGCTCTCCCTATTTTTTTGACACTGCCTGTGACAAATTGTGAAGGGGAACGATCATTTTCATGTCTGGCCAGAATTTAAAATGAGCTTAGAATGACAGACGCAACAGCGCCTCAGCACGCTGTCACTCATGGCCATCGAGACAGAGCTACTCAGGAGTTTGGAATTCAATGAAGTTATAACTGACTTTGCTAATAGGAGAGCCCGTAAGAAGTCTTTCTAACAGGTGCGTCAGGGAGTACAGTCATAAACATAAATTCTGACTGTTTGCTTTATTTCTCATTTAATGTTACAGATTTTTATTGAAGATATAGGCCTACTTCTATTTACTTTTACGTGTAATGTATTGCAATTCATTGCATAGACATACCCTGGAGAGACAAGGAGAGGAGAGCTAGCCTTAAGGATCAAGTGGAAAGAGAGGACAGAAGTGAGGAGATCAGACAACCAGACAGACACAATGATAGGCCTCGGAGACCTGATTGGAGAAAGGAGAGCAAGGGAGGATGCCAGTCAGAAACAGAGAAAGCTGTCAGACACTAAAACATTTTAAAAGTCCTCCAATTTCTCGAAGTTCATATCTTATTTTCATTCAGCAATTCATGGGCTACTGTATAAATGTTCATAAACACTAAAATAGGCCTACTTAAAGTATTTCATTTTAAGAGCTTTGATGGTTTTAGCATATAATGCTTAATTTGTTTTATTTTTCATATGCCTGCCTGAGGTTTTCAGGAGTTTAACTTCAATGGTTCTTAATGGTTTTCCAGTAGTGGGCAGTGCTTCCAGTTGAAATCAGAATGTGTTCTGTCTAGTGCACTGACATAACAGTTCAGTTTTGTTGATATGCAATTGGAACTATTCTGTCCGGTAGCATTCTGTTGTGACATATTAGGCTGCAATAAAAAACACCCACCTGCCACACCATGTTTTTTTTTGTGTTTTTTTTTTTTTTTTGGGGGGGGGTGTCCATCCAACATTTCTGCCCAGGGGCCTGTGACCGCATAATCCGGCCCTGCATATATCCCCTAACCGCAGATATAATTTCAACCCCACGCTTTCATCCATGTGCCTTAAATGTAAGACAGAAATTGGTTGGTACTCTAACTCATAGTCTTTGGTCATGCCGTAAGCTGCAAAGGTACTGGTCAAATGTATTATCAGAAATGGAAAAGATACAAGGTTTGAAACTGGAGATGTTTCTCATTCTAGGCCTCCCTGCCGGATAGGTAATACTAAAAAACAGAAGATTGTACTGTATTCTTACTTAAACTGCAGTGAAGAACATCTTACTGTAATGGACTAGTGAAAAAGAACCAACTGTTCAAGGCTGGCATAGAGTACTGTTTGATTTCATGCCATTAGAGTACCTTACATGTGTATTACATTCAAAGTCAGACCAGTTTTATAAAGTTTGGGAACCCTATTTGAATTACTTGGCGCCTGATGTCGCTGCCATTTTACTGCAGGGATTTTCTGAAAGGTCCTGATAAGGGAGGGAAGACTGCCCATTATTATTGTAACTTTTGGTGTGGTATGTATGAAATAATAATAGCAACAACAACCCTCCTCTGCAGGATCGCGGGCAAGCTAGAGCCTGTCCCAGCTGACTATGGGCAAGAGGCAGGGTACACCCTGGACAAGTCACCAGGTCATCATAGGGCTGATATATAGAGACAAACAACCATTCATACCTACAGTCAATTTAGAGCCACCAATTAGCCTAACCTGCACGTCTTTGGACTGTGGGGGAAACCAGAGCACCCAGAGAAAACCCAAACAGACATGGGAAGAATATGCAAGTTCCACACAGAAAGGCCCCCATTGGCCATGAACCCAGAACCTTCTTACTATGAGGCGACAGCACTAACCACTATAACAATGTGTTTTTTGCTTTTAGTTTGTTTGTTTGTTTAGTGTTTGTATGTTTATCTGTTATTTTTTCTGTGGATTTCAGAATGGAGCCATCTTTTACTGTACTTGTAAAAGTGAAAACCAATAAATATTTTCTAAAAAAAAATGACAAAAAGATCATTAATGACACTGACACACCAAAATCACAAGGCTTTGGAGTAACTTTATTAATCTGTTTTATCTTTTGCTGTTGTTTCATTTACTCACAGATTAGGAAACATTTTGAATGCAAGACTGGGGAGAAAGTATACTTATCACCGCTGATGAATAACTTTCATTAAAAACATTACAAAGAAGAATGTATTCCCTCAATGTTGCAATTTTATTTGCTCAGTGTAAGACTTTGAGCGGGTGGGTGGAGCACAGAAGTACGGCAGGCCAGAACTGAGTTGTCAAAACTCTTTATAGTGTTACTTTTCAGTCTAACACACACACACACACACACACACACACACACACACACACACACACTCCCAGTCACCGAGAGACACACACACACATTAGTCGTCTGATTCTGGAGAGAGCTCCCTTCCTCCTCTCTCTCCCTCCTTATATAGGGCACGGTCACTGGGGAAGACACACAAACGCAGGTTAATTGACCTCAGGTGTAGTGATTCTGCCACTTACCTTCCCTGACTCCGCCCTCCGGTCACAGACCGACGCTTGACCACGCCCCCGCTGCCACATACCCCCACCGCACCGTCCGGCCTGCAGCCGACTACCCCCTCCCCCCCATTTGACGGGAGAGGAAGTCCGCCACAACCACCTGCGCCCCCGGCCTGTGGATCACCTTGAAGTTAAAGGGCTGGAGTGCCAGATACCAGCAGGTGATCCGCGCATTGGCATCCTTCATGTGGTGGAGCCACTGGAGGGGCGCATGGTTTAAACAGAGGGTGAAAGGGCGTCCCAGCAGGTAGTAGCGGAGGGTGAGGACCGCCCACTTGATGGCGAGGCACTCCTTCTCTATTGTGCTGTAGCGCCCCTCACGCACTGACAGCTTCCTGCTGATGTACAGCACGGGGCGATCCTCCCCCTCCACCTCCTGGGACAAAACAGCCCCCGGCCCTCTGTCCGACGCATCCGTCTGCAACATAAAGGGGAGAGAAAAGTCAGGGGAGTTTAACAGTGGCCCCCCACACAGTGCAGCCTTCACCACAGACAAAGCCCGCTGGTATTGCTCCGTCCACTGGACCAGGTCTGGTGCCCCCTATTTAGTGAGATCAGTCAGCGGGCTGGTGACGTCCGAATAATTCGGTCTGCAACTGGGCAACCTCCGTGAGTTGGGTCGGGGAGAGGTGATCTCCACAGGGGACCGGAGAGGTACGTGATGTGAATGTTCCCTTTTGAACTTCCGGCCCCAGCTCCGCCTTCTCCGGAACCAACGACACCAACGCCACGGGGACCTCCTCGTTCCAGAGTTTGAGTAGATTGAGGTGGTAAATATGTAGCGCCCCACCCCTGTCCGTTCGCCTCACCTCATAGTCAACGCCCCCGACTCGCCGTGTGACCTCAAAGGGTCCTTGCCACTTGGCGATCAATTTGGAACTCGACGTGGGCAACAGTACAAGTACTCTATCTCCCGGTGCAAACTCCCTAAGGCGCGTACCCCTGTCGTACAGGCGGATTTGCCATTCTTGGGCCTGCCGCAAATTCTCCTGGGTTAGGTGTGCGAGTGTGTGGAGTTTTGCGCGCAGGTCAATAACGTATTGGATTTCATTTTTGCTCGGTGAAGGTCCCTCCTCCCAATTTTCCCGCAGTACATCTAGGATGCCGCGCGGCTTACGCCCATATAATAATTCGAATGGGGTGAACCCCATGGATGCTTGAGGGACCTCTCGCACTGTGAATAACAGGGGTTCGAGCCATTTATCTCAATTGCGTGCATCCTCGCTTATGAAATTTTTTATTATATTCTTGAGCGTGCGGTTGAACCTTTCGACTAAACCGTCCGTTTGTGGGTGATAAACGTTGATGTGGCTCGGCATAATTCCCAATAACCCATACAGTTCGCTCAGTGTGCGTGACATAAACGAAGTGCCTTGATCAGTCAGAATCTCTTTGGGGATTCCGACTCGGGAGATGACGTGGAAGAGTGCTTCCGCAATACTGCGTGCTGAGATATTACGAAGAGGCACTGCTTCCGGGTATCGCGTTGCATAGTCCACCAGGACTAAAATAAAGCGATACCCTTGTGTTGACCGATCTAATGGCCCGACGAGATCCATCCCAATTCTTTCGAACGGGGTCTCGATTAATGGTAGGGGGCGCAAAGGCGCTTTTGGAATGGCCGCTGGATTTACTAACTGGCATTCGCGGCATGCCATACACCACCTACGGACATCACCGTGAATCCCTAGCCAATAGAACCGGGCCATTATTCGGGCTAGTGTCTTATCCTGCCCCAAGTGTCCAGCCATGGGATTAAAGTGAGCCGCCTGAGATACCAATTCCCGGCGGCTCTTTGGGATCAAAAGTTGCGTGATCTGCTCTTTAGTCTGAGTGTCCTGCGTCACTCGGTATAATCTATCTTTCATAATAGAGAAATAGGGGAAGGACGGTGTGGCATTTGGCTGGAGCGTTTGACCATCGATTACTCTCACTTGGTCAAATGCATGCTGCAGAGTCTCATCTCGCGACTGTTCTAACGGGAAATCCGCAAGGGATTCCCCAAGAGAGGGAGGAGGAGCCTGCTGCTCCTCACTCTGACGCGGAGATGACGTAGACGGCTCTGTGACAGCTGCTCCCGCCAATGCCACACCAGGACCTCCCCCTGCTGAACTATGGCAGGACCCACTCTTCACGAAATGAGTCATTAACGCCCCAAATCCCGGCCAATCAGTCCCCAAAATTATCGAGTGGGTAAGGCAAGGATTAACCGCTGCCTTTACACTAAATTTCTCCCCTCGAAATAGAATGTGGACCGACACTAAAGGGTAGTTGTGAACATCCCAGTGCACACACAACACCTTCACCAATTGTGCTCTCCCCAATGCCTCGTCTTGCACCAGGCTTTGGGGGATTGAGGTCTGATTACAGCCAGAGTCCACCAAAGCCTGATACGTATCCCCTTGGACACTCACCGGTATGCGATACGCTCCGGCCCGATTGAGGGCAGTTCCTGGCGCATCGGGGATCCGGACCACCGCGCCCACCTCCTTTGCTGAGCACTGATGCCAGAGGTGCCCCGGCTCCCCACAGCGCCAGCAAACCGGCCCGGGCTCTCTCTCTGCACCAGCGCTCTGGGGCTCACTCACCTGAGGGGGGAGAGAGACAGACACGGAAGCGGTAAACAGGAGGGCACCGTGGGTGCGGCGGGCCGGCTGTGAGGGAGCCGGCCCCCACCTCTGCGGTGGGGGAACAGGGCGAGGACGAGACACAGATGGGGGGGAAAGAGAGAGAGAGAGGAGAGAAGCGAAGAGGGGATCTGTTATCCTGCCGTGGGAACAGCCGCCAAATGATCCTCCACCAACTCGATGGCCTGATCCTGCGACGCCGGGCAATGGCACTGGACCCACTCCGCGGGCCCTTTGGGAAGTTGTGCGATGAACTGCTCCAGTACCACCAGATCGACGACTCCCTCGGCGTCACGGTTGTCAGCCCTCAGCCACCGCTGGCAGGTGTCCCAGAGTTGCTGGCCAAACGTGAATGGGCGGCCGACCTCCTCTACGCGCAGAGCACAGAAGCGCTGTCGATGTTGTTCAGGGGTGCGCCTCACACGCTGGAGGACGGCCTGGCGCAGGTCCGTGTAGACCAGCCGGCTGTTGGCGGGGAGCTGTAGCGCGGCCAGCTGCGCCTCGCCCGTTAGCAGGGGGAGGAGGTGCGCCGTGCACTGTTCCACTGGCCAGCCTGAGGCCTCTGCTGCTTGTTCGAATAGCGCGAGGAAGGTCTCGGGGTCCGTCGTGCGGGCCCATCTTCGTTAGGGTGAGGTGGGGAGGGCCCGCGGTGGTGGAGGTGGTGGACCCCGCCGACGCAAGGATGTGCCGGAACGCCTGACGATCTTCCTGTTGCACCAGCACCGGGGCCTCAAACCTTTGCTCTAGCTCCTTTCGAAGGGCGACCAACGCCTGGTGCTGGCTCTGTTGGGCCGTGGCGAGGGCGTGGACCAGGTCTGCGAAGGGGGAGGACTCCATGGGGCTGTTCTCCTCTGAGCTCCGTCCCGGGTTTCAGCACCACTGTAGGACTTTGAGCGAATGAGTGGAGCACAGAAGTATGGCAGGCCAGAACTGAGTTGTCAAAACTCTTTATTGTGTTACTTTTCAGTCTAACACACACACACACACACACACACACACACACACACACACACACACACACACACACACTCCCAGTCACCCAGAGACACACACACACACATTAGTCATCTAGTTCAGGAGAGAGCTCCCTTCCTCCTCTCTCTCCCTCCTTATATAGGGTGCGGTCACTGGGGAAGACACACAAGCACAGGTTAATTGACCTCAGGTGTAATGATTCTGCCACTTACCTTCCCTGACTCCACCCTCCGGTCACAGACCGACGCTTGACCACGCCCCCACTGCCACACTCAGGTATTCGGATACACTTTGTGTTACATTCACTTTTTTTGTGGGGAAGTCATCCAGTGTCACTACTCCAACAGTTGCTGTGCCAATGACACCCAACTTGACCTGTACCAAACCCTGAAGAATACCTTAGTCTCTTCAAATATTTTAGATAGCCTCACATAAAAGCAAAGATATAGAAAATGCCCCCTCAAATTGAAATTCATACTTGGAGTAGTTTTCTCTCTCATCCAAACTTTGACTGGAACTGTGTATCACTGATCATAGTTAGATGGCGAGCTTGCTGCATGTTGCGTTTTAAGGTTCACATGAATAACTCGTGATCTCTATATCTATACACTGAGTTTTTCTTTGTTTCCTTCTTGTGCTGCTCAGTAGCAATAAGAGAGAATAGAATGTTTTGGTTTATCTGTTTTTACATCCATCCATTATCCGTAAGCACTTATCCTGTGTAGGGTTGCAGGCAAGCTGGAGCCTATCCCAGCTGACTGTGGGCAAGAGGTGGGGTACACCCTGGACAAGTCACCAGATCATCGCAGGGCTGACACATAGAAACAAACAACCATTCACACCTACGGTCAATTTAGAGCCATCAATTAGCCTAACCTGCATGTCTTTGGACTGTGGAGGAAACCGGAGCACCCGGAGGAAACCCATGTAGACATGGGGAGAACATGCAAACTCCACACAGAAAGGCCCTCGTTGGCCACTGGGCCAGAACCCAGAACCTTCTTGCTGTGAGGTGACAGTGCTAACCACTACACCACCATGCCACCCCTGTTTTTACATATGTTCCAAATTACTTCTTTCTTTTCTCCCTTCGTGTTTTTGTTCTTAGTGTGATAATCTTTGTGTAAATATTGTTCAATGGTTATTAAACTTTGGACTGAGTAAAGCCTGACAACTGTTGTGTGTCTCATTTTCTCATTCTCCAAGTGCTTGACACTCTGGACAAAGGAGGACCGAGTTCTGATTTTGGGCTTAAGAGATCTAAACCTAAGATGTAGTAATCCATATTAAGTCAAGAACCACTTAATCAAGTAAAGAGAACTGACAATCAATCAGTACTTTGACATGAAGTGTCTTTTAATTGAAAATAATAAAGATAAACCATTGAATTCAAAGGTGTGTCTAAACTTTTAACTGGTACTGTATATTGAAAGCACCAAGATTGAAAATGGTGTCATTCTGACCTGCACAGTACCATAAGTTGTTTGCAGTATAAGTAATGGTATCCCAAAGTCACCAATCTAAGACATATGTTCTTGTCATCCCAGCAAGTCCATTGATTCAATCCAATGGCTTGGGGTCCTGACAACAAGGTGCACCAGGAACACTGGGGTAACTATTGATGCCATTTACAGACCACACAACAATAATCTTCTAATGCTCCTCCTGACCTTACACGATATAACAAGAAAAATGACAAGAATGACAAGTATAACAAGAACAACTCCTTATCCAAGCACATGAAATGTGACTCTTGAATCTTGAATAAAATCAGTTCGTACCTGTCAGAATATGCAATACAACTCCTCATCCAAGCACATTTCATCTCATGACTTACCACTGCAACTTTCTGATGGTCAGTTGACCAGCTTATACCATTAAACCCCTGCAGATGATCCAAAGTGTTTTGGAATTGTTGATCAGCCAAAGTTTACATGTATTCCTACAGCAGTTCACATCAGGTTTAAGTGCAGTATGTACTTTATCTTGGTCAGGGTCACAATGGATCTGGAGCCTATCCCAGGAACACCCTGCATGAGGCAAACTGTATGTGCTAAAGGCCCGGTCACACAGCGCTTTACGGCTTTATCACGGCCAAAACCCGTCAAAAAGTGCTCTCCCGTGAAGCAGACGATGTTGTTCGTGTTGATGTCGAAGTTAAGATGTGTTACAGTCGATATACAGACGTGACAGGACGCAGGGGAAAATCGGAACGGCGTCGGACGCGGCAAAAAGTTTTGGACTGCTCAAAACTTTAGACCGCGGACAACCACGGCCGGCACACGTGGTAAAGACGTGCAACACACGTGAAAAACACATGATAATCAGTGTCCCGGCCGTTATTAAAACTTGGGGAGACGTGGTAAGACGCAAAAGTTTGGCGGTCTATCACGGGCAGAGCACGGTCATCGGACGGGTGTTACGCGTTGGTATCACGGGATATAGCGTGTGTTTAGCGGCTTATCACTGAGAAATGGATTTTTCTGCGTACATAGCACTGTCTAAGCCCGTTAAACGACGTCTCAAACAAGTTCTAAATTCGATTGATCACTGTCTAATCACTTCTGCATCACTTCTGATTTGCGGCATGTATAAATACCGTAATTTTCTGAGACCTCGGCACTTGCAGTCTAGATGTCAAGGGGTGAACATGAACCCTCAACGCTGTGATGTCCTCATCTTAATGCTCCAGCACCAACAGAACCAACTGATACAGGCTCAACATATCCTTGCTGAGAGAAGAAGAAGAAGGAGGAGGAGGAGGAGGAGGGTGGTACGGAACATCTGGGTGCGTGACTGGATTGCGAGGAGACCTCAGCTTGGGCTTTACGACCGTCTCATGGTCGAGCTGCGTAACGAAGATCCAAGAGCCTTTCAGAACTTTATGAGGATGCCTCCTGCGATGTACGATGAAATTGTGCAGAGACTGAAACCAGCCCTGCACACAGCCGTGCGCGACCGCTTTTATATGCGCAGCAAGCCGCTCTTCCAATGACGCTGAGCCGCGGTTACCCGTGATTTGGCAGTGCTATGGCAGTGGAGTGCCCGTTTTACGTCCGCGCTCAACACGTGATCGGCAGTGCTACAGACGCGATGAGGCCGCGGTTATCCGTGGTAACTTGTCGCTTTTTTCCCTGCGTTCGAACACGTGCGAACCTATTTTTAGCCTTACACGTGGCTGGACTTGGTTAGCTGTGCTTAGGCAGTGCTGCAGCAGCGAAACAGCCACCGACGGCCATACCCCGTACAAAGCACGGCAAAGCCAAAATTGACCAAAAATTACCACTTACGACCACGTCCACCAGATTTTTGTATCTTTTTGTACGTGATATAGACGCGGAGTGCTGTGTGACCGGGCGTTAAAGAAGGCAACTGGACTTGCTTGAAATCCTTGAAGACGTTTCACCTCTCATCCGAAAGGCTTCTTCAGTTCTGTCTGACTGGTGGGAAGTTCCAGGTATTTATCCTCTTGTGGACCAAAAGCAAACCTAAGGAGAGTCGTTGAGGTCACATGGGTCATTGACCCTCTCAGTCATCCTGTAGGTTGTTAGGATCACTGGAAGTCAGATGTGAATGGTGTTAGCAACCTAGACCTCAACGACTATCCTTAGGTTGCTTTTGGTCTACTAGAGGATAAATACCTGGAACTCCCCACTAATCAAACAGAACTGAAGAAGCCTTTCGGATGAAAGGTGAAATGTCTTCAAGGATTTCAAACAAGTCCAGTTGCCTTCTTTAGCACCTAGGGTTACGATGACCTGGATGACTGAGAAACTTCACAGACATATTGGCATGAGGCAGGAATACACCCTGGAATTGGAACACCAGTCCATCACAGTGCACTATTCACACACAAGTTCATGGTTGTTCAAAGGTCGAGACAGTTTACCAAAATATGGTGTTTTGCAGGTGCTATTTAATAATGGTGCTAGCTGAGAACCTATGAGGTGTCTATTTCTCAAACTAGAGGCTCTGATGTATTTACCCTCCTGCACAGTTGGATCACTGGCTCATAGATTCCAACACTGGAAGAAATCTACAGGACCCACTGCAGCCGCAAAGCCATGAACATGTGTAGAGATCTGACCCACCCCATCCCCAGCATCTTTACCCCTTTGCTTTCTGGCAAGTGCTACAGATCCCTGTATGCCCGGACAACGAGGCGACAGAACAGCTTTTACCCCAGAGCTGTCATGCTGCCGAACACACATCACTCACTCCCCACCTTATAACAGCAGCATCACCAATGGAACTAGAACTGGAATTGTACTGGACCTCAGTGACGCTACACACATTACATACTGTTGTAGGTGCAATTTGTAATTAAGTGATCCATCTCATTAAATCAGTCTCATTAAATATTAAATCAGTCTCATTAAATACCATTAATTTTGGTGCTTAATAATAAATTACCAAACGGCTAAATTATGGTATATTCCAAATTATTATGATCACTTACCGTATTACACAACTCATATGCACCTTGGAATTCTTTGAGATTGGGTACTAAAGAATATCGGTACAACAACAGACACAGTTTAACAGAATAATTGAATTTATTATAACAATGATGTACATTCAATAAAGTCAGCAGATATATACATATAAGCAAGCATAAACGGTGTGTTATGTGTGTGTGTATGTGTGTGAGAGTGATGTGTGAGAGTGATTGGAATCTTATCTGAGGTGTGTGTGTGTGTGTGTGTGTGTGTGTGTGTGTGTGTGTGTGTGTGTGTGTGTGTGTGTGCGTGTGTGTGTGTGTGTGTTATCTGAGGTGTGGGGGTCACCACGTGGGATTTGAGGAGAACAAAGGATTAGCCGGTAGCTAACCCACGTGGTGGAGACAAAGGAATTAGCTCTGTGTTGCTAGCTAAGGTGTGTTGTGAGGCCTGTGGCCTAAACAAAAGAATTAACTCTGGGTGAGCGTGACCACGTGGTGGGAACAAAAGAATTAGCTCTAGGTTGCTAATTCACTAGCTTATAACATTCCTAAATCCACTGAAACCTTGATGAGGTCAAAATATGTGTAATAAGGACATCAAGGATGTTATTAAGGTAAAGAGAGAATGCAAAACCTATCTATTAAACAAAACAACTGAAAGAACATAGAACAATGATGGAACACAAAATCAGTGTGCACACTTAAACAGTTCCTGAGTTTAAATTCACACTATTTCATAAAACTAATTCCTAAGACTAGTTTGCCCAAAAATGCCAATCTTACTTCAGTACCTCGCCTCTATGCAAGATTATGAGAAGATGTTCCGAGACTTTTGGAGTCCACAGGAGCACGTGAGTTGATTCCGCGGAAGGCAGAGGATTTCTTGGTCCGAACGCTTCGTAGTTTGTGGAGGAGAAGTCTCTGATCAAACAATGTGCACAGCGCTTTAGTTAGAAGGAATCCGGTCGCTTCTAACTTTAAATTAACTGCTTTGGGCGGCAGTTCGTAACGTTACTATAATAGACAAACAAACTGGCTGTAGCTCAACCGGAGAGAGAGATAGCACGATTTGAGTAGTTCTACCGTGGCCAAGGGTAAACAAAAACCGTGCTGAATCGTTTTTCTCGGGAGAAAAGACGTCTTTATCTTGGGTGCTAGGGGCGAGTGGTCCTCCTTGTGTCCGTGTGCTGAGTTCACGCGGAGCCAAAAGGGGGAGTATGGCGGATTTCCAGGTCACTTATAGGCTCATGGAGGAAGTGACGTAGGTGATCCCGCCCAGCCATGACGTAGGTCACCGCGGGAGTTAGTTGATGGGAGTTGTAGTCCTTAGACGGACTGTTATAGTTCTTAGACAGTAGGTGGCGACTGTACCTACACTGTACATGCTGATCAATGTGCAATCCATTTCTAATGACATTGACTGTATTAAACCTGAACTACTGTGACTGCTGCTATTATTATTTATTCTCCCTGACTTGAAGTGCAATAATTATATCTCAACCACTGTGATGCCCTTTATTAATCCCCCGGCCACACTTTAACAGCATTAAAGGAATAGAAAATGTAAAGTAAATACATGCATGGGTTGGTAGCTTGTAATATTGGGAGCCTGTAAGAAAAGTTTCAGGCATGTTTGACCATTTATAAGAAAGTTGTGAGCGTTTTTGTATCGCTACTCTAATGCCACCAGTAGGCTGCCATGTTGCCGGTTGGAAGGGCGATGCGTGATATCATTTGGGTACAAGGCTGAGTGTATACTTTAGTACTGAAGGGGCAAAGCAAAAGGTCTACGAAGGTGACAATGTCGATTTTTTCACTATACATCTGAAATAGTGGGACGGCACGGTGGTGTAGTGGTTAGCGCTGTCGCCTCACAGCAAGAAGGTCCGGGTTCGAGCCCCGTGGCCAGCGAGGGCCTTTCTGTGTGGAGTTTGCATGTTCTCCCCGTGTCCGTGTGGGTTTCCTCCGGGTACTCCGGTTTCCCCCACAGTCCAAAGACATGCAGGTTAGGTTAACTGGTGACTCTAAATTGACTGTAGGTGTGAATGTGAGTGTGAATGGTTGTCTGTGTCTATGTGTCAGCCCTGTGATGACCTGGCGACTTGTCCAGGGTGTACCCCGCCTTTCGCCCGTAGTCAGCTGGGATAGGCTCCAGCTCGCCTGCGACCCTGTAGAACAGGATAAAGCGGCTAGAGATAATGAGATGAGATGAGATCTGAAATAGTGTATTAATGAGCTGCAACCCTGACTTATGGACAAAGCTGAATTCTTTACCTGTAAAACAAGGCTGAAACTATGTGTTATACTATTCATTAGCAGGCTTAGCATGCTCTCAAGTCATTCATGAAAAACTTCCTCATCAAGACGTCCCCAGGCTAGCCTACCGTAATTACCATAGGAGACAGTCCAACCCCCACAGCAATGCAGAAAGAGGGTAAACAAACACTGCTTTACTATAGACCCCTTCACAGTAAACGTCATTCATACTAAGAGGAAATTGCGCGCGCAGCCTGGACCCAAAAAAAGACTCAGCGACGGTAGAGACGAGAAGAAATATTTGGAAGAAATGCCTAGTTGTTGTGTTGTCGGGTGTCAGAATCGTAGCAGTGATGGGGTTAAAATGTACAGAATTCCAGCAGGATCTCACCCATTCCAAAAAAATCGCCAACGTCTATGGCTACAAGCCATCAAACGTGTAGACTGGGATGAAAGCACTATCAAAAATGCGCGGGTTTGCAGCACCCACTTCATCACAGGTAAGATCAGGCTATTTATTAAATCTTTCTTTTTTATTCTTTCTAGTCTTCGTTTATTGATGTAGCAAAATACTTTGGTAACGTTTGTCTGATTAGCTGGGTCATAGTTACACAATGTAATGAATATTGTTAGCATGTTAACTTAGCTTTGCATGCAATTTTGCTTGTAGGAGAGGTCTCACTTGACTCAAGCAGTCCAGATTTTCTCTCTCATCTCATCTTATTATCTCTAGCCGCTTTATCCTTCTACAGGGTCGCAGGCAAGCTGGAGCCTATCCCAGCTGACTACGGGCGAAAGGCGGGGTACACCCTGGACAAGTCGCCAGGTCATCACAGGGCTGACACATAGACACAGACAACCATTCACACTCACATTCACACCTACGGTCAATTTAGAGTCACCAGTTAACCTAACCTGCATGTCTTTGGACTGTGGGGGAAACCAGAGCACCCGGAGGAAACCCACGCGGACACGGGGAGAACATGCAAACTCCGCACAGAAAGGCCCTCGCCGGCCACGGGGCTCGAACCCGGACCTTCTTGCTGTGAGGCGACAGCGCTAACCACTACACCACCGTGCCGCCCCCAGTCCAGATTTTGTGCCATCATTATTTGTGTATGCCGAAAATCACAATTTTAAAGCAAGGATGGAAAGGTAAAATTGTGTGCCCTCACTCTAAATGCCAACTTACGTTGACTGCTCTAACCTAGCTCCCGCCCCATTCAGTTTCATTTCTGGTCTCTGCCTCTCGCTTTTTACACAGCTCTGATTTCTCTTAGCTGCACTCTTTACACTATCATTCCTTTCATGCCATTACCTCCTGCAAATTGCTGTTTAGTGTTGGTATTTGCTGTTGTAGCTAAAGCCACATTGCTATCACATCACTGGCATAATTTGATTAAAACAAAATGAATATGAATGTCCCATTGTTAATCAAGTTGTAGTCTCGCTGTAACCAGAATGTTGATGGCAGGCTACTTTTGTAAATAGGTTTTTTTTTTTTGAGTTTGACATTTTTTGTAAATAGTATGACTGCCTTCAGGTATCAGAGGAAAACTTACTAACATCATCCGTCCACTCTTTAATTAAATATGGATCCGGTAGGCGATGTCCACTTGTTAGAGTTAACTTATTTATGTAGCATTCTTGATCTTGTAACGACAATTGTTTTGCATAATCTGACAGCTCATAATGCCGGTCTATGGGCAGCGCCATTGTTTCTGAGTCCAGGCTGCGCGCGCATCCTGGCAACGGTCGGTTTGTTTACAAACATGCGAAGGCGTCTATACAGGATTCATGTGAATATTACAGCAGTGCCCTGTACTACGAAGCGGGTTTTCTGGCTTACCAGGGTAACTTCGAGAGTAACTTGATCACGTGCAGCGTAACTTCCCGATTAACCCATATTACGAAAGTTGGCTATGTTCAAACCGAGGTATGCTGCATTGGCAATTTACGCTGCATCTCAAACCTGCTTGTCTCAGGTTATGTTCTTGGTTAACCCGAGGTTTCCGATTAACCACACCCTTTTTAAACACCACCTCTCCACCGACATTTCCTCTAGAGACAATGCCAGCGTACCTGGATGACCCGTGCGATATCGGAGCGCAGATTGTGAGGGGCTCTCTCCGGAGGGCGAGGGTATTTAGAGACCGCCAGAATCCGCTGGCATACCCGGATGATGTTCTTCATGAACGATATAGATTCTCAACTGAGGGAATTCGTTACCTTTGCCAGCTGATTTGCCAGTCGGCAATGATGGACCGAAGAGGAAGAAACTGTACTTTGTGACATTGTGACGTCCCTGGCAGGGAAGCCTCAGGAGGGGACAGGGGCAGCTCCAACTCCTCCTACAAAGGAACACAAGCACACAGACTGATTGCATCATTGATACAAGTCACACTTCAAATGCAGTACTGCTGAAGAGTAATGGGGCACCCTCCTAGAATATTGACACAGCATATAGTAGCAGTGGTAGAGTCTTTCAACCTGCATGTGGGTGTCGGATTTGGCCGTGAGGGTCTCGTCATCTTCCTCCTGAGAGAACATACATAAATCATAGGCTGCACCTACATAATTTCTGAACACGACATAATGCATGCAATGTTAGCTATTACAGGTACCTCGGCCGGAGGATCACTGGAGCCGGGTATGGGCTGTGGTGGCTGGATGGTCTCCAGATTGCTTCCTTCAACTGTACACACAACACATAAGACATGCCACTGATGAACGAGAAAACACACTTCTTACATGGAACTTGAATGCCATATTACCCCGCACGTAGAGGGTGGACATTTCCACAGCACCAGGGGTGGATTGTAGGCCTCCTTCTACCCCCTCCATGATTGGCCTACCGCTATTGTTGGCGAGCGTCAACTCCTCGGCCACGGTAAGGGCTTCTGGTGCCCTCCCTCTTCCCGTACACCTGGCGGCCACCTTTTTCTTGTTGGCTGTGAAAGACAAGCATCTTTTCATTATATATGCCTCACACACACACACACACACACTTACTATTATGAATGATGTTTTTATATTTCATTTTCACCTGTTGCCAGGTGCGTTTGGCACTGCTGTTGCCTCTGAAATGTTCACAGGACATACACCAACTTAGTCAAAGGGACTGAACAGTCAGTCATCCTAATTCATGTGACTCATGTGCACATATCAGCTTAAGTAGGCTACTCCATGAATTTACCATACCAAATTTTATTCAGGATTTTTCAGACATTAAACAAGCTATATATGACTGGGGCCACGTCGAAGGACCATTTTCTGTGACTTGTGATTGATCATGAAGCTTTCTCTCATCCTATACTTCTGTTCTGGAACATGTAGAAGGGAGAATGTACTTACGCATTTACCCGATCGGCAATTCGCTGCCAACATGCTTGCCGCCCCTTATTGGCAGCCGCTGTGTTAGATTTTGCTCTTAATGTTGTTTTGAACTCCTCGTAGCTTTGCATTATGACAGCGCGTTCTTCCTCTGTGAAGTACGGCGACCGTGCCATTGTGAACAGTGGTGATTTGCGCTGATAACCTCCCCTTTCATGTGAACGCGCATTAACCCTGATTAGGTTAACACAGGTTCAACAAATCAACTTCATAATTGGCGTCGTAGTACTGTTTAACCCCAAACAAGATAACCAGGTTTTGTCAACCCCGGTTTAGCGGGGGAACCCTGGGTTACTTCTGGGTAGGTTGACCTCCGTTCGTAGTACAGGCTCCTGATGTGAATTAACCTGTGTTTGTGTCTTCCCAGCAACCACGCCCTATATAAGGAGAGAGAGGGCAGAGGAAGGGAGCTCTCTCCCGCACTAGAAGACTTGTGTGTGCGTGCGAGCGACTGGGAGAGTGTGAAATTAAAGCTGAAAAGCTAAAATAAAAAAGTTTTGGAACTCAGTTCTGGCCTGCCGTACTTCTGTGCTCCACCCACCCACTCTGACTTCTACAGTGGTGCTGAAACCCGGGAGCGAGCACAGAAGAGAACAGCCCCATGAAGTCCTCTCCCTTCGCAGACCTGATCCACGCCCTCACCACGGCCCAACAGAGCCAGCAGCAGGCGCTGCTTGCCCTCTGAAAGGAGCAAGAACAACGGTTCGAGGCCCTGGTGCTGGCGCAACAGGAAGATCGTCAGGCGTTCCGGCACCTCTTCGCGGGGGCCACCATCTCCACTGCTGCGGGTCCACTCCACCTCACCCCGACGAAGATGGGCCCGCATGACGACCCCGAGGCCTTCCTCATGCTATTTGAACAAGCAGCAGAAGCCTCGGGGTGGCTGGTGGAACAGAGCGTGGCGCGGCGCGCCTACTCACCCTGCTAATGGGTGAGGCACAGCTAGCCGCGCTACAGCTCCCAGCCGGCTGGCCTACGCGGACCTGCGCCGGGCCGTCCTCCAGCGTGTGGGGCGCACCCCCGAACAACATCGTCAGCGCTTCCACGCTCTGCGCCTAGAGGAGGTCGGCCGCCCGTTCGCGTTTGGCCAGCAACTCCGGGACGCCTGCAGGCGGTGGCTGAGGGCTGACAACCGCGACACCGAGGGAGTCGTCGACCTGGTGGCACTGGAGCAGTTCATCGCACAACTTCCCAAAAGAACGGCGGAGTGGGTCCAGTGCCATCACCCGGTGTCGCTGGATCGGGCCATTGAATTGGCGGAGGATCATTTGGCGGCTGTTCCCGTGGCAGGATCACAGATCCCCTCTTCGCTTCTCTCCTCTCTCTCCCTCTCCCCCTCCCCTTCTGTGTCTCGTCCTCGCCCTGTTCCCCCACCGCGGAGGCGGGGGCCAGCTCCCTCACAGCCGGTCCACCGCACCCGCGGTGTCCTCCCGTTTCCCACTTCCGTGTCTGTCTCTCCCCCCCACCTCAGGTGAGTTAGCCCCAGAGTACCGGTGCAGAGAGAAAGCCCAGGCCAGTTTGCTGGTGCTGCGGGGAGCCGGGCCACCTCCAACAGCAGTGCTCGGTGATGGAAGTGGGCGGTCCTCACCCTCCGTTACTACCTGCTGGGACACCCTTTCACCCTCTGTTCGGACCACGCGCCCCTCCAGTGGCTCCACCGCATGAAGGATGCCAACGCGCGGATCACCCGTTGGTATCTGGCACTCCAACCCTTTAACTTCAAGGTGGTCCACAGGCCGGGGGCGCAGATGGTTGTGGCGGACTTTCTCTCCCGTCAAGGGGAGTCAGCTGCGGGCCGGACGGCTGCCCAGCCTGAGTCGGGCGGTGGGGGTATGTGGCAGTGGGGGCGTGGTCAAGTGTCGGTCTGTGACTGGAGGACGGAGTCAGGGAAGGTAAGTGGCAGAATCACTACACCTGATGTGAATTAACGTGTTTGTGTGTCTTCCCAGCAACCACGCCCTTTATAAGGAGAGAGAGGGCAGAGGAAGGGAGCTCTCTCCCGCACCAGAAGACTTGTGTGTGAAGACTCTCCCTGTGCATGCGAGCGACTGGGAGAGTGTGAAATTAAAGCTGAAAAGCTAAAATAAAAAAGTTTTGGAACTCAGTTCTGGCCTGCCGTACTTCTGTGCTCCACCCACCCACTCTGACTTCTACAGTGCAATAGGCTTATCAAATCAGTCTCATGTAAAAAGGGATCAGTCTCATAAATTCATTAATCATTGATTCAAGTGTCTAATAGTTTATAGCTTACTTACTTACTTAGGCCCTTCGCCCCCTGTGGAGCATAGGCCATCGATCAGTTTCCTCCAGCGTATCCGGTTCTGGGCCTTCCTCCCTATCTCTGTCCAATCCAATCCTGCCTCCCTCATCTCCTTTTCTAGATCTCTCCTCCAGCTATTCCTTGGTCTGCCTCTTCTTCGTTTACCCTGGGGGTTCCACTTGAGGGCCTGGCGTGTGATGTTACTTGCCGGCTTACGCAGGCTATGGCCTATCCAGCCCCATTTCCTCCTTCTGATCTGCAATTCCACTGGTTCGTAGTTCGCCCACTCCCATAGCTCTTCATTTGTGACTTTGTCCTTCCAGCTTATCTTTAGGATACGCCTTAAACAGGTGTTAACAAAGGTCTGGATCTTGCTCAGTGTTTTCTTTATCATTCTCCAAGTCTCTGCACCATATAACAGGACAGACTTCACGTTTGATCTAAAAATCCGTAACTTGGTTCTAGTAGTTAGCTCTTTAGATGACCACACGTTCTTTAACATGAGGAACACTCCCCTTGCCTTTCCAATCCTTACTTGCACATCCTTATCTGTTCCTCCTACTCTATTTACCACACTTCCCAAATATGTGAACTCCTCGACGTCCTCTAGTTGATGTCCATTTACTACTACTGGTACCTCACTTGTGGTATTCATCCGCATTACCTTAGTCTTCCCTATGTTAACTTTCAAGCCAAGCTTGGCTGACTCCTCTGCTAGTCTTGATGTTTTTTCTTGCATTTGCAGCTGGTTATGTGAAAACAGTGCAAGATCGTCAGCATAATCCAGGTCATCTAACTGCTCCCAGGGAGTCCACTGTATCCCGTTCTTGCTCCCGCTTGTTATCATTCTCATTATCCAGTCGATAGCCAGTAGAAAGAGGAAAGGAGATAGCAGACATCCCTGCCATACACCAGTTCTTACTTCGAAAGGTTCTAAAAATTGTCCTTCGTGGGCCACTCTGCACTTCATACCTGTATAGCTGGACTTAATCAAGGTGATAAGCTTCTCTGGAATCCCATAGAAGTATAATAGCTTCCAGAGTGACTCTCGATCTACACTATCAAAGGCTTTTTCATAGTCCACAAAGTTTACATACAGGGATGAATTCCATTCCAAGGATTGTTCTATGATGACTCGTAAAGTGCATATTTGGTCTATACAAGAGCGATCTCTCCTAAATCCCGCTTGCTGGTCTCTCAACAACTTATCCACGGCATCCTTCATTCTTACCAGTAGTATTCTGTTAAACACCTTGCCCGGAACAGAAAGCAGCATAATGCCTCTATGGTTGTTACAATTTCCAAGATCACCCTTCTTAGGAACTTTCACAATGATCCCTTCTCTCCACTCTTCTGGGATACTCTCCTCTTCCCATATCCTAGCAAATAGCCTATGGAGGATTTCCACTGATGTTGTTAAATCCGCCTTCATAGCTTCAGCAGGAACCCCGTCAGGTCCTGATGCTTTACCATTCTTTAGAGCCTGAATGGCAGCCTTTATTTCCGATTTGCTAGGGTTTTCGCAATTCAGGGGAAGAGTTGCATCTGGCAGGGGGATGTCCGGTTGATGTTCTGGTGCAGGACGGTTTAGAAGCTCCCCAAAGTGTTCGGCCCATCGCTTAAGTTGTTCCTCAGCTGTAGTCAATGGCTTTCCACTTTTGCTCCGCACTGGTTTCAGTATCCTCTGATGCTTCCCCGCCATTCTTCTGGTGTAACTATACAGGTCTTTCATATTTCTCTTCTCTGCTGCTTCTTCTGCTGCCTTTGCCAGATCGTCAATATAACTTCTTTTATCCTGTCAAACACTTCTTTTCACTGCTCTGTGGGCACTTCCATACTGTTCACTGGCCTTTGCCTTCGCTGTTCTTGTTCGCGAGTTGTTCAATACCTCTTTGCACCTTTTCCTAGCCTTGATCTTCTCCATTGTTCCTAGAGACATCCAATCCTTGTCTGTCGATTTCTTCTTACCTATTGTCTTTTCACATGCTTTGATCCAAACGTTCTTCACTTGTCTCCATTCCGTCTCAATGTCTGCCACTCCCTCCGCTTCATATAGATCTTGTAACACTTGAAATCTATTTGACATACTTAAACAAAACTGGTCTCTCATAGTTGATTCCCTGAGAAGGTCAACATTGTATCTTGTCCTGCCACTTGTTGGTTGTCCATGGCGCTTAAGGCGCAACTTTAGGGTGGCAATAACAAGGTGGTGATCTGATGCCACGTCTGCGCCTCTTTTAACTTGGACATCTTGTAAGGTTCTTCTAAATTTCTTGCTGATGCAGAACTGATCGATTTGGTTCTCTGTCATTCCATTGGGTGACACCCACGTAGCTTTGTGTATCGACTTATGTGGGAAAACACTCCCTCCGATTACAAGTTGGTGCAGTGTGCATAAGTCGGCAAATAATTCTCCATTTTCATTCATTTCTCCCATTTCATGCTTACCCATTACTTCCTCATATCCGGTGTTGTCAAATCCTATTTTGGCATTTAAGTCTCCCATGAGAATGGTGATATCTTTGGGTCTCTCTTTGTTACGTAGATCTTGTAGTATGGAATATAACTCTTCCTTCTTGGTCTGTTCTGCATCATTTGTAGGGGCATAACACTGTATAATACTAACCTTGATGTTCTTCTGCTTGGTTAAGAATTTAGCTGTCACAATTATTGGACTGACTGGCTCCCAACTTATAAGAGTTTTTGCTGCATCTTTAGATAACATTAATGCAATGCCTTCTGTATGGGGGGCATTCACTTCTTCATGACCTGAGAACAAAACTACTTCCCCAGTTGATAAAGTTAGTCAACCAGCCTGGTTCCATCGCACTTCGCTCAGCCGCAGGACTGATAAATGGTAGTTTCTTATCTCCCTTACTATCTGTGCTGCTTTTCCTGATTCGAACATCGTTCTTACATTCCAATTCCCTATTCTGATAGTCTTCCTGGGCGTCAGTAAAACATTCGGCCTCACAGCTTCCGGCTGGCTTTCACTGTGCCACGTCATAAACCTTCTACTAGAAAGCTCTACTTCCCCCAGGACCGATTGTTGTTGTAGGTTACTTCTCGATGATTCTGTAACATTCCTTTTTTTACAGTAGAGGGTTGTTAGCCCTAAACCAACCTCCCAAGGGAGGAAAGTGTGGGATCACTCTTTGTCTGGCCCCTACCTTTCAACCTGTTCGGCATGGGTGACCCTACCGGGAGCCACGTGGCTCCTGCCGACATAGCTCTAGAGGTCATTGGGACACGCAAACCGCCCCACCACGAATAAGGTGGTGATCCCATCGGAGCGGAATAGTTTATAGCTAAACTATTAAAATCAATGGAATAACTTAGTGGTGATGCTGCTATAGTTTTTGCGAGTATTGTAGCTCTAATGTAATACCAGGGTATCTGCACATTTTTCAAGTACAAATTTAAAGACTTTTAAGACCTTTTCAAGACCTCTAAATGGAAAAATTAAGACTGTACCATGGCAAAGAAAATGATAAATACGACAACTTAAAACTGTTTTCTGCAATAGTTTTTTTACAACCCCGATTCCAAAAAAGTTGGGACAAAGTACAAATTGTAAATAAAAACAGAATGCAATGATGTGGAAGTTTCAAAATTCCATATTTTATTCAGAATAGAACATAGATGACATATCAAATGTTTAAATTGAGAAAATGTATAATTTAAAGAGAAAAATTAGGTGATTTTAAATTTCATGACAACAACACATCTCAAAAAAGTTGGGACAAGGCCATGTTTACCACTGTAAGACATCCCCTTTTCTCTTTACGACAGTCTGTAAACATCTGGGGACTGAGGAGACAAGTTGCTCAAGTTTAGGGATAGGAATGTTAACCCATTCTTGTCTAATGTAGGATTCTAGTTGCTCAACTGTCTTAGGTCTTTTTTGTCGTATCTTCTGTTTTATGATGCGCCAAATGTTTTCTATGGGTGAAAGATCTGGACTGCAGGCTGGCCAGTTCAGTACCTGGACCCTTCTTCTACGCAGCCATGATGCTGTAATTGATGCAGTATGTGGTTTGGCATTGTCATGTTGGAAAATGCAAGGTCTTCCCTGAAAGAGACGTCGTCTGGATGGGAGCATATGTTGCTCTAGAACCTGGATATACCTTTCAGCATTGATGGTGTCTTTCCAGATGTGTAAGCTGCCCATGCCACACGCACTAATGCAACCCCATACCATCAGAGATGCAGGCTTCTGAACTGAGCGCTGATAACAACTTGGGTCGTCCTTCTCCTCTTTAGTCCGAATGACACAGTGTCCCTGATTTCTATAAAGAACTTCAAATTTTGATTCGTCTGACCACAGAACAGTTTTCCACTTTGCCACAGTCCATTTTAAATGAGCCTTGGCCCAGAGAAGACGTCTGCGCTTCTGGATCATGTTTAGATACGGCTTCTTCTTTGAGCTATAGAGTTTTAGCTGGCAACGGCGGATGGCATGGTGAATTGTGTTCACAGATAATGTTCTCTGGAAATATTCCTGAGCTCATTTTGTGATTTCCAATACAGAAGCATGCCTGTATGTAATGCAGTGCCATCTAAGGGCCCGAAGATCACGGGCACCCAGTATGGTTTTCTGGCCTTGACCCTTATGCACAGAGATTCTTTCAGGTTCTCTGAATCTTTTGATGATATTATGCACTGTAGATGATGATATGTTCAAACTCTTTGCAATTTTACACTGTCGAAGTCCTTTCTGATATTGCTCCACTATTTGTCAGTGCAGAATTAGGGGGATTGGTGATCCTCTTCCCATCTTTACTTCTGAGAGCCGCTGCCACTCCAAGATGCTCTTTTTATACCCAGTCATGTTAATGACCTATTGCCAATTGACCTAATGAGTTGCAATTTGGTCCTCCAGCTGTTTCTTTTTTGTACCTTTAACTTTTCCAGCCTCTTATTGCCCCTGTCCCAACTTTTTTGAGATGTGTTGCTATCATGAAATTTCAAATGAGCCAATATTTGGCATGAAATTTCAAAATGTCTCACTTTCGACATTTGATATGTTGTCTATGTTCTATTGTGAATACAATATCAGTTTTTGAGATTTGTAAATTATTGCATTCCATTTTTATTTACAATTTGTACTTTGTCCCAACTTTTTTGGAATCAGGGCTGTACTAACTTTAAGAAGAATGCACACAATTGGTGAACAACAGGGTGCATCAATGGCAACTGTTAGACATGCAAACAGCTGAAGCAAAGTCGTGTGTTTTGGGCCTGCAGAACTACTGTAGCAGCAAGGAGAAGACTGGTGTTTACTGGAGAAAACACCATGAATCATTTCAAAAACAAACGGCAAGTAGAACCAGCTGAACAACCTTAGCCGGCATTATTTCAATCCCCAAAGATTATCTTTGATGTGTGATTTTGTGTCCGACAGCAAAATCAGTCTGAGTGTCGTACAGTATACAGCTGGCTGAGGAAGTTCTCGAGTATCTTCTGCATTATAGCAGGTAAGAGCATAAACCTGTTTATGCAGTCATACAATCATCAGAGCGTTACATTAAACACAGAAAAACAACTCTCAGACTTACCTTTCTGCAGCCAGTCAGTCAAAAAGCATCCATCTTTCAAAGCTCCAACTATAGCATCAAGCCTGACAGCTTGGTGGAAATTTTACGACCTTACTAATTCGCCTCTGACACTATCAAATCACACCCCTATCTGGAATAATCCTGATTTCACCATCAATAAAAAACCACTCAACTTTCTCACATGGATAGGCAAGGGTATCACTCATCTTCATCATATCATCCAAGACAATAGACTGGTCTCTTTTCCTTATTTGGTCCAGAAGCATGGCATTGAGGGTAAACACTTCTTACAGTATCTTCAAATTAAATCAACTATTCAAGCAAAATGGAATATTCAGATACCTAATTTAGACATCCCCCCACAAATCTTGGAACTGATTAACATACCCTCCCCTCAAAAAATCCTTTCCAAAATATACAAACTTATATCACAATCCGAAAAAACTTTAAGCCTTCCATACCACAATTGGGAATCGGACCTGTCCATTACTCCTGATGCCGGCTTCTGGACCCAAATCTGCAAAAATATCTATCTAATGACTAAAAATGCCAATCTTCAACTAATACAGTACAAGGTACTCCACAGATTTCACTACACTGCACAGAAACTGGCAAGAATGGGTTTTGGCTCCGATACGTGTTCCCACTGCATGCTAAACACCCCAGACACATACATCCACGCTGTCTGGCATTGCACCCCAATCCATAGGTTCTGGATAAAAGTCACAGACTCACTCACCTCTATCCTTGGCCATCACATCCCAGCAACTCCTTCCCTCTGCATACTAGGAGATACATCTTCAACCAACCTTAACACCACAGACAATAAATTTCTTCTGGTAGCACTAACTGTCGCCAAGAAAACAATCCTCATGAACTGGAACTCAAAGAACTCAATCCACATTACCCATTGGAAAAACCTGCTAGCAGATTATATATCATTGGACAATCATACCTCTCCCAACTTACTCCACACTCAGAATACACACTCCCCTTGGTCATCTTACCTCACCTTTTTACAGACTTGACCTGGCCCTCTGTGCCTGAGATCCAGTCCCAACACCACACTCAAATATCCTTCCATAATCGTTAATACTTAGCCATACATATTAGGGAAGGGAGGATGGAAGCTGGAATCTCTTATCTCTGTTTGTTTATGTACATCATTTATTAATTTTTCCCACCACTCCCTCCCTCCCTCTGCTACCATCTTCCCTCCCCCACTTCATCTACTCTTGTTATACCTGGGCTTCTGGGATGGCGTGGTCGGCCCCATCCTGTCTGGTTGTCAGGTGGGACTGGCGTTGGTTGGTGCCATTGGGAGGGTTGATGGGTCAGGGTTCCCCTCCGGGTCAGGGTCCCGAGGTTTTCTCGGCGCCCCGCCCACCCCACGCATGCACTCTGATACCTGCCTACTCTTGGTATTGCACAGCGCGCCTTATCCTCTTTTAAATGTTCTACACATTAGGAAGCACACACCATTTGTACACCTGCAATAAGAACAACATGATAGACTAGGGTAAGGGAGGAGTGCATGTGGGAAACCTCTGCAGGTGCTTCGCTGCACTCCTTGCCTCTTTTAATGCAAATACATCTCTTCTTTTAATGCAGTACATTTTAGAGAAGGCACACATTCTTGTCATATACAGTCATATATAGGATAGGTAGGGCGTGTTGTGCGGAGGCTATGGGGGGCTGGTGTCGGTGCATGGGGCGTCAGGGCCCGGAGCCCTGCCTCATGCAGTACCTCCCCCTCCCCTCTGTCGTCCCATCATGAATCAGCTTGGGCAGGGGGGGCTGGCACCATAGCCATAACAGGTGCTCAGGTAGTCATCATAATTAACTATTAAATAACTATTATTTTTAGAATTTCTATCTATAAAAAATTTACTAACACAAATGATTAGCAAATAAAATAATACTCCCCCTCCCCCTCTCTCCTTCATTATGATCCAGTTTCCTTCTCCCTGGCCCGACACAGACCAGCACTGCTTACACACACACACACACACACACACACACACACACACACACACACACACACACACGTGCTTACTTTCACATATCCCGCTCCCCCCCAACATATACACACTGTCCCTCCACCCATAATTCAAGGCCCAACACCCCTCCAAATCTCCCCCACCTACCCTCCTCTATCTCATATGCACATTCATTACCCCTAATCAACCCCACCCATCCTCCTCTATACAGCAATATAGCTCTTGTTTATCTTTGTCGAATTTGTCTCCATGTGTTCTGTTACATCTCTTTGTTAACATATTAGTAGTATTGTCCAGCCTTTGAAATTGTTTAGTTACGTCAGTGCTTCTGTTGTATGTCATGTGTATGTATTGATTTGTTTCATTCTGTCCTTTTTACTTTGTATTTGTTTGTATTTGTTAGCAAATAAATTAAAAAAAAAAAAAAAAGAAAAACAACTGTCACCTTTCATAACCATTATTATCAATATTAATCAATAATAACTGTAAACTAATTATCATCAGTGCAATTGTTATCAATGTTCATTATTCAAAAATAATCATTAATTATTATCTATAATCCATGAATAATTGTTTGTATTACTACTACTAATAATAATAATAACTACTTTTTTAATAATAATTAAAAAAAATTAACTCAATTTTATAACATTTTAATAATCACTACTTATTAGCTATATTAATAATTAATAGAGTAGCAATTATTATAATTCAGTATTATTAATTACTACTTAATTAATAAGCAGTGATTATCAAAATGTAATTTAATAATTAATAAGTAATTATTATCAACTACTACTTAATTATACTAATAATTAATAAGTAGTGATTATTAAAATGCTATAAAATTTAGTTATAAGATTAGTTAAAATTATTATTAAAAAGTAGTTATTATTATTATTATTATTATTATTATTATTAGTAGTAGTAGTAGTGATACAAACAATTATTCATGGATTATAGATAATTTGTTTTTAATAGTGAATATTGATATAACAATTGTACTGATAATAATAACATTAACAAGTATTACTAGTAGTATTATTGTTTTTATTATTAGTAGTAGTAGTAGTAGCAGTAGTACAGTTATTTTATATCAATGTTCACTATTTTAAAAAATTATCTATAATTCATGAGTATTTGTTTGTATTCTACCAATTACTACTTTTTAATAATTATTTGTAATAATTTTAATAACTTTATTTTATAACATTTAATAATCCCTAGTACTTATTAATCACTAATTCATAAGTAGTAATGATTAATAATCAATAATAATTACTACTAATAATAATTATTAGTGGTTGTTAATATTATTCTTATTATTATATTAAAAACACTTGTAGATGATAGGTAATAAAACTAAAAAACTTTTTGTACAAATTATATTGTATTATATTTAGAATTATTGTATTTTCTGTAATTCTTTTTAATTGAGTTTTGAAATAAAGGTTGTTTATATATTTGTTTATTGTACTAAGTTTAATATAATGTTAATTATGTAAAAAAAAATGATGCTAATCATGATTAGTAGTAGTAGTAGTATTATGTCCTATAAGTCCCATTTTCCACCTGACTCTTGTGCGCATACGCGAACCCCCCTGCGTTTCACTCCGGAGTGCTTGACCTCTAACACACACATGCGCATCTCGTGTCCGTGAAAGACCAGTTTCCCAGTCCGCCGTGTCCCCAGCGCTGCGTTATCGTCTTTAAACACATTGTGCGATCCGGTGCTTTTTATCGCAAACGATTCTTCTCCTCATTTTGGGGGTATTTGTCATCCCCCAACCACTTGTAGTTAAACAGACATCTTCCCATAATTATCAATGCTTTCTACCACCCACGTAAGCTACCTGTGTATCTCTCACTCTTCACAACCACCACACCACACTTCCTCCAGTAGCCTCCTAACGTTAGTTCTTGATCTACGGAATGCACAGAATGCACAGAACCAATGCTGCCCCCAAAAGGTACGCTGGTCACTTTTAAAATTACGGTTAAAAAATACCCCAAACCGGATGGAGACATTTCACTCGTTCGGTCCAATATTAAATTTAATACCTCCCTTTTGAAAATTCCAGTCATTCCAAACAATTTAAGACGTTTTTAGGCCTTGAAAACCGAAAGTTGTATTTAAGACTTTTTAAGGACCCGCGGGAATCCTGAATACGTTTACTCAAGATCTATAACATTCATATAACAACCAGATGGGCGAAGGCAGTTAGAATACTTGTTGGCAGAGGTTGGCACTCAGTGAATGTTGTAGCAATAAACAGGACACAGTTTACTCCAAAGGTACCATTTATTGAAATAGCTAACACAAATTAGCAAACTAATACTGATCAGATATAGCAACAATAGCAGCCAAGGAATAATTCAATATAAATGGTGATACAATGTATACAAGTAATAATCAGTAGTGTATAAAGCAATAGTCAGTAGTAAGTAGAATAATAACCAGCAGTAAACAGAGTAAGAAATCAGCAATGAATATGATGATAACCAAGGCATTAATGGTGATCAGAAGTAATGGGCTATATGCAAGTGTTACATTGTAGGGAACAAATGAGTGTAGGGGCGAGTGAATGTTAAAATGTGAGAGGGAAATCACGCGTTTATGTGTGTCTGTGAGTGTGCGTGTGAGAGTGTGTGTATGAGTGTAGGCGTGTGCGCAGCTGCACACTAACAAGATGAGGAGGAGCTAGGGAGAGAGCGTGTGTGCAGGCGCACGACAAAGAGGAGGGGAATGAGGGAACGAGGCTGTGTGCGGTGCACGGGCGAGAGATAAGTGTGGTATTTGAATGTAGTGCACGAGCCTTTGTGCTAGGCACCGCCTAAAGGGGGGGATGGGCAACAAGGAGAGCGCACGAGGGAGAGTAATAAAGGATCTGTAACTTAAGTTTTAGTCTCAACTAGGCCTTAAACCCAAACTTCTACCCAACCCTTAGCTACTCCTGAAATCCCAATATTGAGGGGTGTAGTGCGACAGAGGGAGTTAGAGAGAACGCATGCACGATCTAACTAATATGAATAGTAAACAAAGCAAATCAAACACCGACTTTCATGTGAATCAAAATGCGTACATTTAAACCATGAATGAATTCAAATAAACAACACTCTTCGCATTAACTAGCCACAGCTAAGACTAACAATTGCCCAGATGCCAGCCTTACTTGAGATCGCTCTTGCTTGGCAACCAAAGGTGCGTCATCTGTTATCCGAAGACAGCGCAGAGCACAGGTCCAGGGAGAAAACAGTTCTGTTCCTTTTGCTTTTACAGCTCGTCAGCTGAAGATCTTCGGTGTCCCGTTGGTCTTCCGATGATCTGGAAGGAATCTTGTTTGTAGTTCGTCGACATTGCAAAAGGGAAAAGGGATCCGGTAGCCTTTTCTCTTTTAAAATACTGCGTGGGCTGCAGTAACTAACCAGTTCAGTTATTATTACAACTATGCGAAGATCAAATACATTGAACTTTGGCTAAAGGTCCGGTATGAATAGCTCGTTCTTTGTTCTTCTTTAGCACTGATGCAACAACGTCTCTTTCACACATGGGGATCCACCACCAGAGAGAAAGAATTTTGATTCCACTGCAGGTTTTAAAGCACAGTCGTGTCGTCACTGTATTTGGTATATGGCATCATCTCTGTATCCAACACCATTACAGTGTGAGAAGAATGGGCGGAGATAGAACATGGCATCGGGTACAGGGATTGTTGTGTTCAATGCTGTAACAGTGAAAGGGGAGAAGAAAGGCCATAAAGTGAAGCAGGGAATTGTGGATACTATGGCTATGGCATGGCAGCCCCCTACACCTGTATACCTACAAGAACTCCAAATGGTTTCCGTAAAGTGTGACGTGATGTCACTTACAATACACAGCCATATTTGACAAAATGGACCATAGCGCCAGTGACATTTATTCACTGATTTCCTCGACTATTTTGGACAATGACACAAATAACGATGATCATGAAAAACAAGCATTACCATGTCAATTAGTTACACACAAGTGAACAATATTTATAGAGTTGTTTTAGTTAATTACTGAGGCTTTTCTGACAACACTACTTCAAAGCAAGACACCCAACAAACATCAAGCTGCTTAGCTGCATCAGCAATTATTACGTTTATGCCCCAAGGAACTCAAAATAACGTATGCTAAAATATAAAAAGTCAGGGAAGCCGTAAAAAATGTTTTCTTACCCTTTGAATTTCTCTTTTGCAGACTACTGACCGTGTTGTCTCATTTGTCTTGTCTGTTTTTTGGCCGAAGATTGTGGGAACTGCATCTGGATTCA
This sequence comes from Neoarius graeffei, assembly GCF_027579695.1. Classification (NCBI taxonomy): domain Eukaryota; kingdom Metazoa; phylum Chordata; class Actinopteri; order Siluriformes; family Ariidae; genus Neoarius; species Neoarius graeffei. Next base: position 20,400,166 of record NC_083580.1, on the reverse strand, counting down.
GCGCTGGTGTGTATGGTATTCCTAATGCCCAGGGCATCCGAGTTGTTTGAGTGAAATAATTTTCTTCAAAATGTTCCGAGCACATGAGCTGCGCATGTACTGTTTTTGCACCCGAAGGACTGTTCCAGTCAGCCCGTAAGAGGTCTGTCTCTGTGCGGCAAGTGGCATTTATCCATTACTTTCTTACCTTTTTGTACTTTGGGGATTGATGCAGGCTAGATTTTTCACTTCTGCCATTATCGTCTCCAGTAATCTCATCTCATCATCTCTAGCCGTTTTATCCTGTTCTACAGGGTTGCAGGCAAGCTGGAGCCTATCCCAGCTGACTACGGGTGAAAGGCGGGGTACACCCTGGACAAGTCGCCAGATCATCACAGAGCTGACACATACTGTAGACACAGACAACCATTCACACTCACATTCACACCTACGGTCAATTTAGAGTCACCAGTTAACCTAACCTGCATGTCTTTGGACTGTGAGGGAAACCGGAGCACCTGGAGGAAACCCACGCGGACACGGGGAGAACATGCAAACTCCGCACAGAAAGGCCCTCACCGGCCACGGGGCTCGAACCCGGACCTTCTTGCTGTGAGGCGACAGCGCTAACCACTACACCACCGTGCTGCCCACTATCTCCAGTAATGTTCATGTGAATCCTGTATAGTAAAGCAGTGTTTGTTTACCCTCTTTCTGCGTTGCCACAGGGGTTGGACTGTCTACCATGGTAATTACAGTAGGCTAGCCTGGTGATGTCTCGATGAGGAAGTTTTTCATGAATGAGTCAAAAGCATGCTAAGCGTGCTAACGAGTGCTTTTGCTGCCAGGAACGTGTAAAAACTCGCGCACTTGCCTCTTCAACAGATTTAGGTAAGTCAGATTGTATGCAGATCTGTTTGTAGGTTGTCTCGCAAGGTTACAGCCCGCAGAATGAGGCTGTCACGGTAGCACTACTTTTACCAGGGATATAAATCTGAAAAGTTACCTCCCTCCATTCAGTCACATAGGAGCAGATCAGCTGTTCACTCTTCCTTTGCTGTTTATCAGCAACATCAGTATTATCTTTCCCCCTCCACTTTTTTGTTAGAGAAATGGGATTTCAATTTTTTTTCATATAAACTTTTAATGTCAGTGAGAGGCAGCTTCAAGTCTTACTCGCTATGCGGAGCTTTCGTGTTTTGCGCCCAAATGACGTCTGAGCATTGCCAGAAACGATCAGGGGGATTTTTCTGATTGGTTAAAATTAGGGCTGTCGAAGTTAACGTGATAATAACGCATTAACGCGAACTCAATTTATCGCGATTAAAAAAAATAGTGCCGTTAACGCAAATTCTAATTTGGCCCTGCGAGTCACCCGTAGTTCATGTTGAGCCTTGTCGCGTGCTGCTTCAATCAGACCCTCCAGGATTTCGCGATGTTGCGATTTGCAACTTCAATGCAAATTCAACCAATCCCTGCAAATTCAGGGCGGTGTTGCAATTATATCCAATCACCGCAACTTTCCCGCAAATTTGACCAATCGTTGGCGTCGTCTTGAGGTGACGTCGACAAACTACTTTCCGCCTTACTTCTGTGTTTCCGTTCAAAAGAAGCAGCATGATGTGCGAGTCATTGTTTATGTAGGCTTAAATTCTGCTACTGAAAGTGTTATGTTTACAGTGAAGGACTGTGTACACTTTACATTATTTTTTTTACTTAATACAAGAAATTAATGGATGCCAACATTTTTGCCAAAATGGTATTTTATTTTCCATTGTTTAGGCAGCTTCAGCATCATACTGTGAGATTCTATTCAAATTGTTTTTTTCTTCTATGAAGCCTGAGCCATTTATTTTATTAGTTTATAATTATTGTTTAATTTAGTCTTCAGGAGAGACTGCCTGCACACAGTACTAGTATTAATAGTTTTTTTTTTTCTTACATGAAAGCTGAGGCATTTATATTATATTTTAAGGTAACTTCATGTTGTGCTGTGAGGTTCTCTGCACTTTAACTTTTGAACCAACAGGAGCATTTGGATAAGTAAAGCCTATTTTTCTGCATTTTTGTAGTCCTGGTAATCTTTTATATTGGTAAAGTTGTTTATAGGACCATTTCTCAGTGTCTTTGTTTTTTTAATCAATAGTTTTTCAGTAATAACTTAATATTTAACATATCACTCAATTTTAATCACAAAAAGAGAAAATCGCAACAATTTCTCGCAACTTTCACTTCCTCCCACAATGTAATCGCAACAAAAACCTAAAAAACACCGCAACTTTCATTGCAATTTTTTGGAAAACCCCCCGCGACATCAGACATTTTAGCCCGCAACAATCACAAAAAAGGCCCGCGGAATCCTGGGGGGGACTGATCAGTAAGAGTAAGTGTGAGTGATGGAGAAAGGTCTGTTAAACGGGAAGTTTCATTTCAAAAGTTTCATTTCAAAAGAAGAGTGTGATTGAGTTGGTTTTGGTATGCACTTTACAGTTCTAAAATACTTTTGTAAATTGAGATTTCAGTATGCTGTAGCACTGTGATATGACACTAAATGTCTTTATTGAAGTCCAACTGCAGTTTATTTTTGTTTGCACAGCACTGTGAAGTCCTATAGGCTGTGACTGAATACAACTCCAGCACAATTGAAGTTTTATTTCATTTTTATTTTCTTTTGTCACACATGTCTGAACTGAGACACAGTAGTATGTGACTACATGTTTTATATTTGAGACTACAGCTCCCTAATCCATCACAAAATCCAATTTTGTGTTTTGTATGTTCAGTACTGCCTAGTATGTGAGTGAATAAACTCCCTTACCATTTTCTCTTGTCCCAGCAGTTTTTAACAAGTACTTTTAGCATAAAATGTGTTCACCATTTTAATTGTAACATTTCACTTTAAAAGCCTTACTTATTTACATACCGGTAGATTTTTAAAAATTAGATTAATCACGATTAACTATATGAAATTCTGAGATTAATCGCGATTAAATTGTTTTAATCGTTTGACAGCCCTAGTTAAACTATTTTTAATGGCAGCATCCATGAAATAGTCCATTCTGCATAGAAACTGACTTTCAGAGATGGATATCTTAGTTGTGTGAGCTGCTTATTTTCAATTATTCACATGAATCGTTAGTTTATATCATAATCCATCTTCATAACTGTATTTTAAAAATGGGTTTTCTTTTCTTTTAATGGAGTTATCTACCTCCCTCAAGTGCCATAATATGCTCATAATCTTTATACTATTTCTACTGACATTTGAATATCTTTTTATAATTGAATAAGTCTTATTCATGCATGCTTGCATGGGTTTCCTCCCACAGTCCAAAGACATGCAGATTAGACCAACTGGCTACTCTAAGGCCCTGTCCACACGGCAACAGATTCAGGTGACTCCGATACAATTGCTTATCATTTAGGCCTGGCGTCCACACGGCACCGGCGTTTTGGGTGCCCAAAACGCAATCTTTTTGAGAACGGGTTCCAGAGTGGAAAGATCTGGCAACGTTGCCGTTGTGAAGTCGTCTGGATGAGTAGAACGGATTTGTTTACGATGACGTCACAACCACATGACTGTGAGTGCTTCACGCCGGGTAGAAGTGTAACGAATATCACCAGGATATCACCAGGAAAAAGCCTTACAGAGCACTAGTGAGAGTGAAACACGAGCTTGGATATTATTATTATTATTATTATTATGTTCAGTGTTAGTTCACAGTAGTAATGCAAGAAGCAGAATAGTGACAGTAATAGTGAAGCAAAAACATGCAACTGTACAAACACTGCAGCTCTACAGCAAAATATTCATTTATGAAATGGTCTGATTCTTAACACTAGTAGTGCCAATGATCTTCTCATTGCGATGCGATGCGAGTTGTCAACAAATCCTATAACTTGGTTCATGAAACGCGCTTACAAAATATTTTCACTGTGAATATTTATTGTGGGGCGGCACGGTAGTGTAGTAGTTAGCGCTGTCGCCTCACAGCAAGAAGGTCCTGGGTTCGAGCCCCGGGGCCGGCGAGGGCCTTTCTGTGTGGAGTTTGCATGTTCTCCCCGTGTCCGCGTGGGTTTCCTCCGGGTGCTCCGGTTTCCCCCACAGTCCAAAGACATGCAGGTTAGGTTAACTGGTGACTCTAAATTGACCGTAGGTGTGAATGTGAGTGTGAATGGTTGTCTGTGTCTATGTGTCAGCCCTGTGATGACCTGGCGACTTGTCCAGGGTGTACCCCGCCTTTCGCCCGTAGTCAACTGGGATAGGCTCCAGCTTGCCTGCGACCCTGTAGAAGGATAAAGCGGCTAGAGATAATGAGATGAGATATTTATTGTGTAATGGTGCAAAGTGAGAGAGAGAGAGACTCTGCCCTTAGGGCAGAGTCAAGCCCGCCAGCAAAAATAGGGAAAAAAAGGAGCGATCTCACCTCTTCAGATGTTGATTTTAGTCCTACAATACATTCCTCAAAAAGGGCGTAGAGGAGCAAATTAATCCATCAACGTGTAGCATTCAATTTATTCCGGACCATTAAAGACGCCGCCTTCCGCATAGAATCATACGTCATCCTCGCCACCATATTGGATAGGTCAAAGCGGAGAATAAAGATTCATGCGCTACCTTTAACTGTACCAACAGGTTTACCGTCCAAACGAGATCACATGGGATTACCTTTCACAGATGAGAAACAACAAATTAATCCATCAACGTGTAGTATTCAATTTATTCCGGACCATTAAAGACGCCGCCTTCCGCGTAGAATCATACGTCATCCTCGCCGCCATATTGGATAGGTCAAAGCGGAGAATAAAGATTAGCTGCGTTTAACTGTACCAACAGGTTTGCCGTCCAAATGGGATCACATGGGATTACCTTTCACAGGTGAGACTGGAAAAATACTTTTCATTGTATTTGGTCATTATAATGTAATTTTACGAACAGATTTTCCTGACTTTGTGGCTAATATGAAGTCTCGCGCATAATAGTTTATGCGCATGCGTCCTTACTACTTCTATTGTTCTGGTGTCTCCGAAGGGACCATCTTACAGCGCTCCTAGAGGTGTGGCATGTGTATTGCATCGTTTTCAGCAAGTGTTGCGTTGCCATATGGACCTGATATTTTACTGATCGTTGCCCATTTGGACGCGATATATTTTTAAATAACATCTCGTTGCCGTTGTCGTGTGGATGTAGCCTAAATTTCCTATAGGTGTGAATGTGAGTGCGAATGGCTGTTTGTCTATGTGTTGGTCCTGTGATAGACTGGCGAGCTGTCCAGGGTCCACCCTGCCTCTCGTCTGAAGTCAGCTGGGATTGACTCCATTTTTTACCCCAGAGACCCTCAGTAGGATAAGCAGTATAGATGATTGATGGATAGATGTCAACTCTTACTCTAATGGCATCTCCTGGCTTGCTCCAAATGATATCTCGTTGTACTCGTACAGTGACAATAAAGGCATCTTATCTTGTAGTATCTCATCTTAGTTGTGCACTAGGGCCTCACACTTATTTTCCGATCCTGTTTAAAGCCAGTTTGCACTGGTCTGGAGCGATACACACCTTTGTACAATATCTTCAATTTCTTAGAAATTTCTCACATGGAATAGCTTTGCATTTCTCAGACTAACAAGAGATTGATAAGTTTCTGAAGAATACTTTTTCTTTCTGGCCATTTTGAATCCACAGTCACACCAACAAACGAGGAAGTAGCCCAAACAGCCAGTTTTATTGCTTCCTTAAACAGAACAATGATTTTCAGCTGTGCTAACATAATTGCACAACGGTTTTCTAATTAAGAATGAGCCTTTTAACATGATAAGGTTAGCAAACACAATATGTATGTATCAGTGGCGACTGGTGGTCATAAAAATAGGGGAGGACAGCGAGTGAATAGATAGGTGGATGGTTGAGAGAGAGGTTGGAAGTTGTGTGGGTGTTTACAACTGTTCGGGGGTTTGTATATTTTTAAAGATAAGCTCTGTTAAAAATGGGGTTTCCAGAACCTTCACTTTGTTCTGCTGTAGCCAATGACAGGTCGACTTGGCCTTGTGTTTTGGATCGTTGTCATGTTGGAACATCCAAGTACGTCCCATGCGCTGCTTCCGGGCTGATGAGTGCAAATTTGCCTCCAGTATTTGCTGATAACGTGCTGCATTCATCTTTCCTTCAACTTTGACCAAGTTTCCTGTGCCTTTGGAGCTCACACATCCCCAAAACATCAGTGATCCACCTCCATGCTTTACAGTAGAAATGGTGTTCCTTTCATCATAGGCCTTGTTGACACCTCTCCAAATGTAAACGTTTATGGTTGTGGCCAAAAAGTTCAATTTTGGTCTCATCACTCCAAATTACCTTGTTCCAGAAGTTTTGAGGCTTGTCTCTGTGCTGTTTGGTGTAAATTTTTGTTGGTCTACCTGACCGTGGTTTGGTTTTAACAGAGCCCCATATTTTCCATTTGTTAATCACAGTTTGAACACTGCTGACTGGCATTATCAATTCCGTGGATATCTTTTTGTATCCCTTTCCTGTTTTATACAGTTCAACTACCTTTTCCCATAGATCCATTGACAATTCTTTTGCTTTCCCCATGACTCAGAACCCAGAAACGTCAGTGGCTGGATGAAAGATGCAAGAGTCTGTCTGGATCCCAGAAACTCACTCAGCTTTTATGCACACACACTGATTACAAGCAAACAGATCACAGGTGAGGATGTTACCTTTAGTTGCCATTCAAACCCATTTGTGTCAACTTCTGTGCATGTTATCAGGCCAAAATCACCAGGGTATGTGAACTTTTGATCAGGGTCATTTGGGTAGTTTCTGTTGTCATTATGATTTAAAAAGAGAAAACACAGTCGTTTGACAAAAAATGGTTTCACCCAACCACTAAGCATGAGTGAAAAAGATGTTTTTATGTTATCATTCATATTCTCTGAAAAATGGCCAAAGAATCATAGATTCCAGGGTATGTAAACTTATGAGCACAACTGTATGTGTATCTTTTAGGCCATAAAAAGGTACACATACACTTGTGTTCAAAATAATAGCAGTCCAACATGACTAACCAGATCAAATCACTGTTTTTGGTGGAAATTATATTACTACATGGCAAATAATTTACCAGTAGGTGTAGTAGAGTCATAGAAAACCAACAGACCCAACATTCATGATATGCATGCTCCTGAGTCTGTGTAATCGAATAATTAAGTGAAAGGGACGTGTTCAAAATAATAGCAGTGTGGAGTTTAATTAGTGAGATCATTCATTCTGTGAAAAAACAGATGTCAGTCAGGTGGCCCTAATTTAAGGATGAAGCCAGCACATGTTGTACATGCATTTCTCTCTGAAAACCTAAGAAACATGGGTCGTTCCAGACATTGTTCAGAAGAACAGCGTGCTTTGATTAAAACGTTGATTGGAGAGGTAAAACATATACTGTAAAGAAGTGCAGAAAATAATGGGCTGCTCAGCTAAAATGATCTCCAGTGCTTTAAAATGGACAGCAAAGCCAGAGAGACATGGAAGAAAACAGAAGACTACCATTCGAATGGATCGAAGAATAGCCAGAATGGCAAAGACTCAGCCAATGATCAGCTCCAGGGTGATCAAAGACGGTCTGAAGTTACCTGTGGGTACTGTGACAATTAGAAGATGCCTGTGTGAAGCTAATCTATTGGCAAGAAGCCCCCGCAAAGTTCCACTGTTAAAAAAAAAAAGACGTGCTGAAGAGGATACAATTTGCCAAAGAACACATTGACTGGCCTAAAGAGAAATGGAAAAACATTTTGTGGACTGATGAAAGTAAAATTGTTCTTTTTGGGTCCAAGAGACACAGACAGTTTTTCAGACGACCCCCAGAGACTGAATTCAAGCCACAGTACACTCTGAAGACAGTGAAGCATGGTGGTGCAAGCATCATGATATGGGGATGTTTCTCTTACTGTGGTGTTCGGCCCATTTATCGCATACCAGGGATCATGGATCAGTTTGCATATATCAAAATACTTGAAGAGGTCATGTTGCCTTATGCTGAAGTGGAAATGCCCTTGAAATGGGTGTTTCAACAAGACAACGACCCCAAACACACCAGTAAGCGAGCAGCATCAGGGTTCAAGACCAACAAAATGAAAGTTATGGAGTGGCCAGCCCAATCCCCGGACCTTAATCCGATAGAAAACTTGTGGGGTGACATCAAAAATGCTGTTTCTGAGGCAAAACCAAGAAATGCAGAGGAATTGTGGAATGTTGTCAAATCATCTTGGGCTAGAATACCTGTTCACAGGTGCCAGAAGTTCTCAGAAACTGTGGTTATACAACTAAAAATTAGTTTAGTGATTCACAGGAATACTAAATCCTTAAGATTTTTTCAGTTTATACAGTAAATATTTGGAGTTTGTAATGAAAAATGCAGACACTGCTATTTTTTTGAACAGCCCAATGTTCATTTTTCTTCATTTTCTGTAAAGTAATTAAAATATTGATACATTTTTCTTCATGTTTTGATGTAGAATATAATGTGCATTGTTCCCAATGCATGGAAATAAAAACTATTATAAGGATTTTGAGCTTTACTCACGTTTTTAAACACACTGCTATTATTTTGAACACAACTGTAGTTACCTTGAGGTCCAATAATGAGCCATAGAGGGTACATTAGCGTAGATTGTACCATGGGGTATGGAAATGGACTCCTCCCGTACCCCTATTTCTGACAGTGTAGGATCAAACCACAAGGCTGCAACACTACAATCTTGTGTTATTTTCAATCAAACTCAAGTCCATGTACAAGTTAATAGAGGCTGGTGAAACTACCCATGCAGTTCCAAGTCCAATAGCAGGTGATGTTTGTAGTCCTCCAATGGTGAAATGAATTTTACACACTAATTAGATGTCCAAATATCTTTCCACAAATGCCTGAAAACTCAGACTTGCTCCACATTGTAGAACATCCTGTGCCTCGGAGTGTGTTTACGTCTCATGAGACATGTTCCCTTATGTATTGTGGTTAACATTTGGGTTGACCGACATTCCTTAAATGCTTGACACACCAAACCAAATGTTTTGCTCATTTAATGGCAACAATTGCCTGGGATCCATGTGTCCTTTCCTAGAAAACTGACTGTTAGAAATCTAAAGGACTTCACATTAAAAAACAAAACTACTTTTATACAATATACAAAAGACTAACACACCATATTTGAACGAGGAGGATGTGATTGTGTTTTCTAATTGGTTAGTAATTTTATTGCAAATGTTTAGCAGATAAAAATGTGTTTATTTTCAGACTGTGTTTAGATTGAGAATTTTTCTTCATTCATTGATCCTGTGTGCAATGCATGTGTGAATAATTAAAGATTAATGAAGCGAATTTAACAATTCATTTATTTAGAAGAAATGATCCAGCAAAACTATTTCATACTGCATAATTTCAGTCAACTTACAAAGAATGAAAAAGGGAAAATAATAAAAACAATATGGATAAAATTAGTAAAATAATACAAATAGTTTATAGATGAATAGAGAGGCAGGCCATCTCTCTCCATGTCAGGGTGTTAGGATCAGTCTGTGGGGCAATACTCCTTCCTTTCTCTCCTCAGGAGAAACATGATCACTTTAAATTGTTCAACTATATAAATTCTACATTAATCAAAAATGATAAGTGATCACATGATCAGCTAGACTATTCTTGGGTTTCAGTCACATGACTTCTCTTAGCGATTTCACTTCTGGTAAAACAGCTGGTGGTCTAGCAAACCAAAACAGCTGCCGTAGTGCAAACAACTAGCGATAACTTATCAGGGTACGCTCGTAATCTAGAAGCCACTGCTCGCTTTAGATATATTCAGAAGATTGCGATGTGCAATGGAATAAACCCCTACAGTCTGAGAAAGAAGGATGTGTCGTACAATCTTGAAAACTACCCTTCAGTCGAGTTCCCAGACATCTCGAACTATCTGGTGTTGCAGACGTCCTTCTACACCGCAAAACAGATGAAAACGTGGAAGAGTATGGAGGCTTACAACTTTTTTGATACCTCGGTATCAAGTCACTGCCGAATGAATCCTGTATTGTTTTTGCCTGTGTAAGTATGTATTTTTTTAAGCTTTCGTTCACGTCTTTACAACAAAGTGCTGCAAGTTGAAGTGTAAACAAACAGTTCGTTTGATTCTCACTTGTGTTGGCGCTTATTTCTCAGGCAAATCATTCACAAAGATCATCAGAAACCCCTTTAAAGACCTGGATCTTAGTTAAACAAGATGGAGAAGTGATCGCAGCGCATTGTAACTGTACGGCTGGGGAAGAATTTTGTCGCGACCTTCATGCATATGGACTGTGAGGAGTGAGCAGTAAACAAAGAAACAGCCGGGGACTTTAGTCACATGACAATGACACATAGCAAGAAAAGTACTTGGAAAACACTAAGGACGTAGCTGAGAGGGAGATACAAACCTTTCACCAAGTGATCACTGCAAACTCGAGCATGCCTCGACTCGGCTCCCTTCGATTTCAGGGAGGGGTTCAAAAGCCGCCTTTCTTGACGTCTTTTTGTGAAATCCTGTGTTCGTTCACCCTTTATTAGTTCACGGGGAACCCTGAAGAAACTTTTCAGTTTCACGGCTTGATCGATTCGAACAACCTAAAACAACGCAAGCGTAAGGCGTTTTTCATGCGAGCAATGCACCTTCTCTACACAAACGCTTTGTCAACTGAGCTTTGGTAGACCACCAGCTAAAGTCTTGAATAACTAATGAAGCGGATGTGACGTCACATGAAACCCAAGAATAGATCAGAAGTGATACAAATTTAGGACCACATTTCATACTATATAAAACTAATAAATAGCAACTATTAAAATGGTAATTGTTACAAAATATTAACTATACTACTAGATTTCATTTAAGGACGTCTCGTTTGTCATTGCCATGTTGCCACCTTCTGAATCCCTTGGGCCAATATGGGCTAATAAATTGGAGTTGATAAATTACCTTAAATGTATTCCAGCTTTTCTTTCACGTCATCTCCCACATCTGCGTGTATGTGCAATTACCAACAAAAAAATATTTCAATATGTTTTCCATTACTGAGAAAATAAAGATAAAAACATGATAGGGTGTGCAAATGTGTGTTTTCCTAGAACAGCATGTCCCATACTCCTCTTATACCACAAGGTTCCATCAAATACAAGAGAAAAGGCACAGCTTGCCATGTTAACGAGACACTGGAAAGCACAAAGTCCTCTGTCTCTGAAGACTCTCCAATGGTGGAAAACCTACTGACCATTACAAACAGATGACAGTGAAGACTCCGTCCATAAACGTGTCTTTATAAAAAGCTTCACTGTATAAGGATTAAATCCTTTTCTTTGTTAAATGGCATGTTTTGTAATCTGTTTATTTTTAAGCCTGGCATAACCAGGTCCCTGTGCATTACAGTAGTTGTTACTATAGAAGTGATAACATTAGAACGAGTGCATTAAATATAAACCTGTTGTTCCGGAAAATTAATCAACACTTTCTACCAATCAGATCTGAGAATTCAACAGTGCTGTGGTTATAAAGGATACTGACGCTGGATTTCCACTACGAAGGTGCTTTGCATACAGGTTTTTGTTCTTTTCTCAGTATATAGAAACATGTGGAAATTTTGGTTTGTGGGAATCACACATACTGTATGTTCCACGTGCAGTTAATAAGGTTAAAATCCACTCAAGTATTCCTTAAAAAGAATATTGAAACTGGAGGGAAACGAGACATCCTTTTTTCCTCCAGATTTCAAGGCAAAAATCAAGTATTTCTCTCAGACTACACAATAACAAATTTTCCCTTACACACAATACCAGCATGATGGTAGCATATGTAAAGTGTGTTTCTCTACAGGAAGCTCATCACTGTGCCTTTCTTCCCCACCTGCCACAGCTCCAGCGGGTAGAACCGGATCACAATGCTGCACAGACACAACACACACACAAACCAATGAGGAGGATGTCTCTTATGATATGAACATACACATGCAGTCTGCATACATACACTCAGGTCTATAAATATCTGCTAATTACCTTCTTAATGATTATGGATTTAGGAAGGGTGTACTTATTTTTTCCTCCCATCTGTTTTCTGAATGCTGGTTTACAGTTTAGGAAAAATTAACTACACACAGGGTGTAAGACTTCTGTCTTATCTAACAGTAAGCTGGGGTGCCAGGCAGTAAAACACTGTCAAATTTGTTTAAATTAATCAGGGAGTATGCAGGTTAAGTCAAAAGAAAGAGAGAAATGCACAAGAACACATGCATCAACTTCAAGTATCACATGAATCCTTAGTTTCAATGGTTAACTAGCATAGTATACTTTATTTTCATCTAGGAGACACTTAAGAATGTTTAGTACTGAATTATAGGCAAGAATTAAATTAAATACCAGCACACACCACATCACACAATGAAAAGAGCCCAAATAACAATTCACAAAAATCAGTCGTTTGTACATTTCACAACTATATTGTTCTCAACCAGATCAGTCCAACACCCACAATCACAGTTCAGTTCCCACGTATTATTTCAAATCACAGAATACCCACACTGCAGTTCACCAGTTTGCAACCTCTTCCCGTAATTTTATCAGAAGTAAACAAAAAAAGGCCCCCGCGAAGTCTGAGCACCTAGGGATGCTGCAGTCCCCACACTCGGGAGAATGTGCCTCACCGTGGTGCAGGGGTGAACTCAGGATAACGCAAAGTACATCCGCAATCCCTGAGGCCAATAGGTGTATGTGAAGCCTCTGGGTCAATCACCCACAGGTGGATAATCTCTGATTACGAAAACCTCAGTGAAAACGCCTCAACCTGCGAGAGGATCAACTCAGTGCGGGACAAGGTGTGCCAATAAACTTAAATGACATTTCTGGTGGAGGACAGCCTATGACGTCTCATCGACCGAAACTTCTGTCCCCCAAATATCGTACTAAAATTGCAATATGGAATGTTAGAACTCCTTTCCAAGCTGGAAGAATTCACCAAGTAGCTGCAGAAATGGAGAGGCTGAAGATTTAAATTGTTGGGTTAAGCGAAACGAGATGGCTTGGAAGTGATAAAAAAACCCTACAGAGTGGAGAAACCATCATATACTCTGGCACTAGACACATGTAAGAGGAGTACAAATCATCATGTCAAAGACAAGTGCACGGAGTCTGAAGGAATAGGAACCCACCTCAGAGAGAATAATCATGGCAAGGTTCACATCCCGCTGTCAAGACACAACCATCATACAGGCATATGCCCCTACAAATGATGCAAGTGAAGCAGATAAGGAAATGTTCTAAGAACAGCTGCAAGCCACCATGGCCAAACGCAAGAAGAGGGACATCACCATCCTCATGGGTGGCATGAATGCCAAAGTGGGATCAGTAGACAGTGGCAACGAAAGAGTGATGAGAAAGCAAGGTGTCGGGACCATGAACCACAACGGAGAGCTCTTTGTCGACTTGTGCTCCATGAACGACCTCGTAATAGGCGGCACCTTGTTCCCGCACAAGGAGAGCCACAAAGTGACCTGGCAATCACCCGATGGATCTGTTGAGAACCAGACAGACCACACTGCAATTTCTAGAAGATGGCGTGGAACCCTACAAGACTGCAGAATAAAGAGAAGTGCTGATGTTGGCTCGGCCCACCACCTATTCTTGGCCACCTGCAGGATACGCCTCGCGGCCTGTAGGAAGAAAAAACAGCTGACAACAAAGTATAATGTGGAGAGGCTGAAAAACCCAGAAACAAAACAAGAGTCCACACTCACCTTGGCAAACCGCTTTGATGCCCTACGCTACAACTCAGACAACAAAGAGGAGAAAGATGATGAAATCAAAACGGAATGGTCTATCTTCAAGGAAGCATACACAAGCACATGTGAAGAGGTTCTGGGAAAGATTAAGAGAGAGAAAAAGGAGTGGATGAATCAAGAGACATGGGAGAAGGTGGAGGACAGACGCAAACTGAAAGCAAATATTGACAACAGTAGAACCAGGAACCAGAAGGCTAATGCTATGAAGCTCTACAACAAAGCAGACTGGAAAGTGAAGAGAAGTTGTAGGAGAGACAAAAGGAAGTGGATCTCGGATATGACCGCTGAGGCGGAAGAGGCTGCTTCCAAGCAGGACATGAAAACCCTTTACAGAATTACGAAAACTCTGTGTGGCAGGAGGCGGCAAATTAGCAAGCCGGTACAGGATAAAGAGGGCAAGTTGCTTGCAATAAAGGAAAGGCAAATGAAACGTTGGCAAGAACACTTTGAAGACATCCTTAATCGCACACCTCCACTGGACCCTCCGGAAGTTGAACCTCAAAAGGAAGTGCTTGACATATGCACCGGACCACCACGCAAGGCAGAGATTCATAAGGCTATTTCATCACTCAAGAATGGTAAAGCCGCAGGACCTGATGGTATACCCCCAGAAGTTTGGAAAGAGGCAGGCAGTCTGTCTGTTGAAGCCCTCCTCCCCCTCCTTAACAGAATATGGCAAGAAAAGAAGATACCCTTAGACTGGAAGAAAGGGATCATCATTAAACTACCAAAGAAAGGAGACTTGACCCAGTGCAAGAACTGGCGTGGCATAATGCTCCTCTCAGTTGCCAGCAAGCTACTCTACAACAGGATGGCAAACGCCATGGAATCCAAACTTAGAGACAACCAAGCAGGCTTCCGCCCAAACAGATCGTGTAGTAACCAGATTGCAGCCCTGAGAATCATAGTTGAACAATCCATAGAATTCAACTCACAACTGTATGCGGTCTTTATTGATTATGAGAAAGCCTTCGACTCAGTCGACAGGACCACACTGTGGAACATCCTTGCCCTCTACGGAATACACACAAAGATCATCAACATGATTAAAGTCTTCTACACCAACTTTCAAGCCCAAGTATCCCACGAAGGAGATCTGACAGAGCCTTTTAACATGACCACTGGAGTGAGACGGGTGCCTCTTAAGCCCGCTGCTTTTCATAACCGTACTTGACTGGGTAATGAGGGAGACCACAAAAGAAGGAAGGACAGGGATACAGTGGACGTTGATGGATATGGTAGACGACCTAGACTTCACGGATGATCTCGCCCTCCTGAGCCACAGCATCAGTCAGATGAGAGAGAAAATGCAGAAATTAGAGCACAACTCGAGTCGACTGGGACTGGCAATAAATGCAACAAAAACAAAAGAGATGCAGGGTCAAAACAGCTGGGAAGGCCAAACCTGTGTGCTGCAGAGGAACAAAGCTGGAGACAGTGAAGGAATTCACGTACCTTGGGAGTGTCATCAGCAATGATGGAGGGGCAAGCAAGGACGTCAAGGCTCGCATAGGAAAGGCTAAGGCTGCGTTTGCCCAGCTAAAACCAGTCTGGAGGGCCAGGAACATCTCCATCAAAACCAAACTACAAATCCTCAAATCCAACGTGAAGTCCATCCTGTTATATGGCTGTGAAACGTGGGGCCTGACACAACTCAACAGCACTAAACTCCAAACCTTCATCAACTCAAGACTACGCTACATCCTTGGAATCTGGTGGCCCAGGAAGGTCAGTAATCAAGACCTACTGGAGAGAACAGGCCAAGAACCAGTGGAAGTTACCATCAGAAGAAGAAAATGGAGATGGATAGGCCACACCCTACGAAAGCCCCCTGCATCCATCACTAGAGCTGCCCTTGAGTGGAACCCTCAAGGGAAGAGAAGGAGGGGAAGGCCGTGGCTGTCTTGGAGGAGGGGTGTCAACAAGGACTTAACTAGAGCCAACGCCTCATGGTAAGAGGTGAGGAAGACCACATGTGACCGGAAGCAGTGGAGGCACTTCACTGAGGCCCTATGCTCTCGGATGGGCGAAGAGGATTAATGGAAAAAACAAAAACGGAAACCTTTAAACAAAATATCCAAAAGTTTAGTCAAGTCAGTCAGTTTTGTTTCGCTACTCACAACTCCGGCAATCTCCCAAACAATCATAAATTCGTCGCGATAACAGCTCCGGTTCCAGTTATCCCCATGCTCTTCCACTTCTGTCGGTTTTGTCACCGGCTGATGATTGTGTTTAACAAGGAGGATATGCGATTCGGAACAAAGTTTCGAAGACACTAGAGAAGGGGATCCACCTTGGACAGTGAAATTAGTGGCTAGTGACACTTCCGGTTTTTCCAGCTCCAGACAAGCAACGAGAAATAGGCAAACCTTCTTTCCTTCTCATTTCAACAGTGAGGGGTTTGTTGGTTCCTTTCTCCTACTGATGACCGTAGAAGAGTCCTTTTGTTTTAACATACAGTGCGACTATGGATATTTTTGCAAGAAAGAAAACGTGTAAGCACACAGTAACAGGAACTCGTGAGGAGTAGCAGACAGACACATTACAGCGTGCGCCATCCTCCTTTAAATGGAATCATGTCATTTCCAAGAAAAAAAAAGGGGGGGGGGGGGGGGCAGACCTGTTACATCTCCATGCTGAGTTAAACCTATGGCATGGCATTGTCGCAATATGACTGGCAAATTAACACATGGGTTGGACATGACATTAGAATGCGTGTAACAATATAAAACGGTAGAGGAAAAAAGTAAGATATATTGCAGCGCCACAAGGGCTCGACATGAAGATTTTTCACTTGTCCTGACTATAACATTTTTATTATTATGCATTTCCTAGTCAAAAAAAGGAAAACATGTTTAACAAAGTTTACCAAAAAGCAGGTATAGTTATGATCATCATTATGCTTTAATGATTTATAATTTTTCAATACAACTCAAACTTTAACTGTAACAATAAACAAAAACTATCCAGTGCCCCATTATGGTGCGTGTGTGTTCTAACCCGTTACCTAATCTGCAGTTTTAAGAGTCAGACTCACCCAAATTCAAAGCTTCTGGAGGAAATAATGTTAAATTTTGATTAATCCAGTAAAACTTGAAGTATAAATAATTTTTTTAATAAAAACGAAAGAAAACAAGTTGGACATGATAAGGGGGACAGAATCACGTTGTGAATGAAAAACTGTAAGTGAGTTCAGCACTGTCGTAAAATTCCCGCGGAATATTTAACAATAAACGTGTTAATGTGAACCGTACAAAAGAACAAAACAATAAAAAGTCAGAATGAAATGAAGATTAACCACAGACATTTATTTTACTGAGGTATTTGATCGCCATTTTTCCTACTTCAATGAATTCAGTGTCTTATAATCTATAATTAGATATTACGACATGGTTATTTTTCCACACGCACCTGCTATACTCTGCTTCCCCGGAATTTCGTAAACAATAACAAGGCCAGATCACTGAGGGGATTGAACTAGTTTTGTTGGAACTTTATTGATGTAACTAAATGGTGATTTCTAACAAATATTCAACTTGTCCCATCAGACAGGCAGATGCAGATTCGACTTGTCTGGACCAAATGTTTGGTTGTCCCGGACAGTCGGACGACCATTAATGTCGAGCCCTGTACATACTGTGTTTTTTTTTTTTTTGGTTACCTGAGGTTATTTGTTTACAGAAATTGGTGAGGACCAAATTGTTATATTTAGGTCCTGAAAAATAAAATCATCGAATTGAAGGAGCATGTACTTTCTTTTCCCCCCATGACTATACATGGCTTTCTTTGTGACTTTTTCATTTTCAAGGTTTCTGATATCAGCAGCCTTCTTTTCTCAAGCAAGTGAAGAAAAAGGAGAAATCAAACATCTTTCGGTTCTTTGGAAGCAATCATGCACCAACAACTTCATGTCATGAACCTGCTAGTTATCTGCTTTAGAATTAGAAAAACATGCAGCTGGATTCTCAATACATGCTGGTACTAAATCATACACCACACAGTTAAAGGTAAGCTCTGACCTACACTAACCAGGTGGACACACTACTCCCAGCACCTCCTTAGAGTAAAGAACCACATACATACACACACACCACTGAGATATTCACAGGCGTGTTCATGTTATCCACGACATGTAGGGCTGCTTTAGATTACACACTTGCTCTCGCTTGCCAAATAGTGTAATCTTTCGACTACAGTTGCTATTAGATAGGTACACTTGACAAATGCGAATATAAACAATACTTTTTTGTTGTTTTTAAATGAATCTGGATATGAAAGTAGGTACAAACAGAACCGAAACAACATTAGGAATTCTGTGGTTCATTTCACTGCCTAAAAGGCTTGTCAATACATCTAAGAAGTAAAAGAATGCACAGTATTGTGCCTCTTGAAACAGTACATTAAATCCCAAGCACTTCACTCAGCTGAAGCAGGCTTGCTGTTTATCCTAAACATCAGCTGCACTTCAGCCAATGGAAGATGTTTTTCTTACACCACACCTAATCTCAGGAGTAGAAAACATTAGGAAGGCCGTGCTTTCAAAGATCTTATTTGAAACACTCTTGATAAATTTGAGCAAAAGGTGTTGAACCAGTGGTGCTACATCTCCTACTGACCGGTCCTGGCTGAGTCCCAACTCCTGGGTGAGAAACTGGAAGAGTTTGGCACTGTGCTCCTTGTTCTTCTCTGCAGTGTCAGTCACAGCTACGGCAGAAATCAAGAGCGACACGGCAGGGGAACATGAGCCAGCAATAAACATGGGCAGATCAGGCTTCACCACCACATTCATCCTCTGAAAAGGGGGGGGGGAACAAAACACACACACACACACACACACACACACACACACACACACACACAGTGTCAGGTTAAAGCCAGGTTATCCTGTGTAACGGTCCTCAAAGCTCTAGCATGACATCTAGTGGCCTGCCTATATGGGAGCAAGTATAATTGCTTAGATCAGGGGTTCTAAACCTTTCCTACTTTGAGGTCCACCTTTTCATAATTGTAACGAGTTGGGGCCCATAAAAAAAAGATCCCCAATTATTTTGGCTCATCTATTCTATTAAAACATAATAATCTATTGTAAAGTGTATTTATGGGATGCAACACCACTCCCTGTTACAGATGGAAGCCCAAGTATTAAATAAATACAATGAAATTTTGTTTTTAATTGTAGGTATTGTATTTAAAACTGTATGAATGTGCCAGAAGCCAAACCATGCATGCAGGGCATTCTCAGTCAAAAGGGATTAATGATCCAAAATCGGAGTCTGGTCAATTAACACAAGAACTTATTGCCGTGTTTCTGTACAGAAAACAAGCAGGTTATTAAAACCAAGACGTACACTCAAAAGAAGTGGATACAGACACCACTCAATGGGATTAGATCCTTACATGCTAACAAAGAAGGATTTTTTTTTTTTTTTGCTATGAGTTGGAAAATTATCCATCCATTGAGTTCCCCGACATTTTGAACTACCTGGTGCTCTAGACATCGTTCTACACAGACACGCAGATGAAAACCTGGAAGAGCACGGAAGCGTACAACTTTTTAATATGTGGCTGGGTTAAAGATCTGGGGATCAAGACACTACAAGATGAATCCTGTATTGTTTTTGTCCGGGTAAGTAGGAATTTTAGAGCTTTTTGTACGTGATGGTTACTCGGACGCTACAAGTTTTAGTGTCAGGTGGAAACAAACCACAGCTGCTCAATTCTCAATCCTCCCTGCTATCCTATTCCAGCTATATCATTCTCAAAGATCCACAGAAACTCCTTAAAAAGACCTGGGGATTACGTATACTATATCCGCGTTAGTTTACAATACGGCGACCACGATCAAAGCAAACAAAACACATCTGAGGACTTCAGCGTCTCCTGAACTTCAAAACATCATGAAATAACAGAAAATGGCGAGAAAAGTGATTTGCAAATCCAAAACAAAATAAATTGGAGGAATTTACAAACCTTTCAGGAAGCGATCACTGCAAACTCGAGTGTTCTTCGACTCGGCTCCCTTTGATCACAGCGAAAGGTTCAAGAGCCACTTTTCTCATTGTCTTTTGGTAAAATCCTTTGCTCTTTCACCCTTTATCACTTCACAGGGAACCTGGACGAAAGTTTTCACTTTCATGGTTTGTTCGATTTGAACAGAGCAAAACACAAGTGTAAGGCATTTTAACGAATAGCAAGACACCCCAGAGATGAACCGTGAGCTTAGCTGACCACCACTTCATGTTCTGCATATCTAATGAGGTGGATGCGACATCTGATGCAACCCAGGAATCCCTACGAAAAATTAGCTTCAACTTGAAAAAAAAAAAAATTCACGGCCCACTAGATGGTTGAGAAATACTAGATGGTTGAGAATCACAGGTTCCTAATACTGGTACCAGCACAATTTTGTGTTTCCCCCGTTCCCAAAACACCTTTATTTATCTAACCAGCTGAATGAAGCTCAAGTTAGTGTGTTAGAGCAGGGAAAACAGCAAACTGTGCAGTATGGGGATTACTCCAGGATGAGCGCTGGGAAACTAACTTGGATGCTATGTAATCAGTAACTAATACAGCTCTGGTAGCCAGCTTTATATGCAGATTTACAGCACAATTTAGTTACTGTAGTAGCTTGATTTCTCCAACTCTTGATTTTCCCCCATGCTTTATACCTCTCTAAGGTTATCTCCTGATGATCCTTGTGGTAAATTTCTTTTCATTATGGAGTAGGGTTATATGGAGGCTTTTGGGACACTGCCCAAAGTAACAGGTGCACACCAATAAGGAAGGAAATCTACAGCGACTCCACCCCATATTTAACAACTACAGTGATCATATGGTCTCATCATTTTGCTCATGGTAAGGAGTCTCACACAGAATACCAGGAACAAGCTCATCACTGACATATATAATCCATCAGTGACAAAGAGAAACTTACTAGCAGTCGTCACAGTGACGAATGTATTTGACATTATCATAAGTCATCTTTTATAGAAATCCGTCCAGAAATCCCTCCGTTTGCCAAAATCCAACCGCAGCGAAGAGATGGCGGGAAGCCAGAGTGTAAACAATGAGCGTGTGCTTGTGACCAATAAAAATTGACTACACAATGACCAAATGAGCGCCAAGCTTTTGACCAATCGCAGTGCATCTTAATCAGCCTGGTGTGGTGGTGTATTTATCTCTGCGTGAACCAAACAATGGCACGGTGTAAGCTGATGAAGATTTTTGAGCAGTCTTCTTCAATTACTGAAGATGATTTAAGGGCTGAAACAGCCATGGGGGAGGCACACTCAGAGCCCTGACCATCCCCGAGCACATCAGACAGTGTCAGTAATACAGGGGTCGGTTTAAAAAAAAAAAAAGTCAAAGTGCTGTCAGCCGGCAAGTGACTGAAGGGAGCGATGTTTCGGGGGATGTGGTGTGTTGAGTCCCTGTGGCAAACATATGCTGAAAATTACGGTATCGTTCTGTGTTCGTAAATCGACTGGAAATTAGGATTACTTCACTGTTGGTTGTTCCCAGACTCTTCTCGACTCTGTTCAATTGTAAGTCAAGTGTTCTGTTGAAGTAAAGGCTAAAGGGAGTCCTAATACCTCTTTAGAATAATTCCATGCTCAAATAACCTTCAGTAAACTCAAACTAAAGAGGTTTACTTTAGCCTGATGGTACACAGACTGCCCAAAATCAAGTCTTTCTGATTAGAGGCTGGAGTGGAGCCCAAATTTTATCTGTAATGGAGAGGCCTAGCTGTATCTGTACAAATATTTGAATTGTGCCAGTTTGGTTGGTATAATCCTGTATTAAGTCCACTTTGATAAGTTGGTAGCTAAGAAAAAACAGCGCAAGTGAAGAAAAAAAAAATAAGAAAAAGTGAAGAATACTTCCTTGACTTGATTTTTCAAGGAAAAAAGTGGAGAATATTTTTCAGAACCCAGGGGAAACCCTGTCAGAGTAAAGTTTGTGAAGGAAATTTAGCGAATGAACATTCCTATTCTCTGTGTTTGTGTGTGCTGAGCTCAAGTGGCCTAGTGTACTGAGAAAAGTTGTTTTCCCACATGCTGTAATCACCTTTCTGTGCCCTTGGCTGGTGATAAGCAGGGTGTCTGGGTTCTCCCTAACCATGCATACACCTGCACATCCCAGAGCACGCCAGGTGCACGCTTTAACAAAGCTTCATAGAAAGTCTCGAGCCAATCACGTGAAGACGCGAGCAGTAAGCGAATGCCTTTAGAGTATAATAGATAACAGCCACTAAGACACAACTCAGAGTGCGTACTCTCGGCATCATCTGAAGTGGTGTCTTCTCTTCTTCCTTTCCTGTTTTATATGATCTACTATAATAAATAACTGAAAAGACAACTGCTAAGTGTTCTGAAGTGTTTATTAGAAGTTTCCATTACAAGTTCCTCATTTCTGCATTAATATCAGCAATATATATATCACTTCATGTTGCAAGTTGATATCATCGTTGCAGAATTTTGATTCATGATTTCATGGGTCACTGCCTGTCTGAGCACCTGCTGAGCAGCACTGGATCACCACAGGGAACCCAGTTCTCCCCATTCCTCTTCACCCTGTACAACCCAGACTTTCAGTACATACACTTTCAGAAAGTTCCTGACAACTCTTTGGTGGCATCAGGGATGGACAGGAAGAAGACTGCAGGGACCTGGTCAACAACTTCATGGAGTGGTGCGGGAAGAACGATCTGCTCCTCAGTGTGGCCAAGACTAAGGGTGGTGGTGGTGGACTACACAAGGAAGAAGCCCAAACGAGACCTTTTACCATCATGGGTTCGGGTGTTGAACTGGTTGACACATGCAGATACTTTGATGTCCATCCTGACAACAAGCTGTAATGGAAGGACAACTCCGAGGCTGTGTACAGGAAAAGGATGAGCAGACTCTACTTTCAGAGGAAACTCAGATCATTTAATGTTTGCAGCAAGATATTTGAGATCTTCCACCAGTCTGTGGTAGCCAGTGTGGTCTTCTTTGCAGCAGTCTGCTGGTGAGGTAGCATTTGAGCTGAAAATGCAAAAAAAAAAACAACAACCCCCCCCCCCCCCCCAACTGATCAAGAAGGTTGGCACAGTCTTGGGCTGCTCTCTGGACCATTTTGAGGTGGTGGTATAAAAGAGGACACTCAATAAACTCACAGCATTCTCTCTATGACCTACTGGTCAAACAACAAAGCAGAAGACTCATTCAGCTTTGCTGCAGAAAGAAGTGGTACAGGAAGTCATTTGTACCAACAACTCATCACACAAGTCGTTCTACCAAAGAACAGTTAAGGAAGAATAAAGTTAATGTTTAGGAACGGCCAAGTCAAAGTCCTGACCTTAATCCAATAGACATGTTGTGCAAGCCGTTTATGTGAGGAAACCCACCAACATCCCAGAGTTGAAGATGTTCTGTCCATAGGAATGGGCGAAAATTCCTCCAAGCTGATGTGCAGCTCTGATCAACAGTTAATGGAAACATTCAGTTGTAGTTGTTGCTGCACAAGGCGGTCACAACAGATACTGAAAGCAAAGGTTCACATACTTTTGCCACTCACTGATATGTAATCACTGTCACTGTAGCATAGCGGCCTACTGCTCTGTGTGCGCGCACTGCATCAGATGGGTTAAATGCAGAAGAGGAATTTCACTGTGCTTGAGTGCACTTGTGAGAAATAAAGGCTGCTTCTTCTTCAAATATTGGATCGTTTTCTTCAATAAACAAATGACCAAATCAGGCTTGTAGTACTTGAGTCCAGGACTCGTGCTCCAATTTTAAAGACTCCGTAGGTCGCGTTAACTGACAATTGTCCGTCATTGACGGATTTTTTTTTAGCTATGACGGAAAAATCTGAAGGCCGTCGGTCATTTGACGGATGTTTACCGTTACCATTACCAATAACCTAATAATAATGAATTGTTTCTAAATGAAACAATAGCCTAATAATAACAATAATAAAACATAATGAAACACACAATTTAAATGATTGGCAAGTTGTGGCAGAGTTTTCTTACATACAGTATACATAGTCTTCACTGCCGTCACTTTCAATCTGAGCCGACGTTGCGGCAGTCTTGATGTTCAGTGCATAGGCTACTCGTATATATTGTAGCCACTGCGCAAGGCTGTTCCCCCCATCGCGCTCCTGACCGCGCTCTGACTTTTCTAACCACTAGCACAGTGAGATGGATTAATGTTTCCCTTCTCTGCAGAAGACATGTCATTTTTGCTATTAAAAAAAGAGATGCATTGGGTTGTTTGTGTCGTTTCCCTGCCTGTACGTCTTAATGCAATAGCGCTCATTTAGGCTAGTTGTTTTCTTGTTTTTAAAATGAAACAAATGTCGATTTATTGTATTCTTCCCCAGCAAGCTTAGGAAGCTTAGGAACATCACTGCTCGAATATCTGCTAAACTATCATTTTAATGAGAGCACGGGTAGACTAACATTTAAACATAACTTCGTTTTATTTAAGACCTTCCGTGTCAGCCCACTACGGGTCACCGCGGGGTGCAGCGGCACCACTGGTGCAGAAAGACCGCATGCTGCAGGATTTCCTCCCTATGAAGAGAGTACTAGCAGGGTCGGGAAATCCAACTTTCAGAGACTCTTGCCGGCTTCTGATCACTTCCCTGGGAGAAATGTTTCCCGACTTCAGAACTTTGGCTGAAGTGGCGCTGGTTATTCCAGTCTCCAGTGTCGCAGCAGAGCGCGGGTTCAGCCTTCAGAATAAAATTAAAACGTCAATGAGAAGTCGTCTGTCCGAGGCAAAGACACAAAATTTAATGACAATTGCCTCGGCAGCAGTCTCCACTGACGACTTTGATTATGCACAAGCGAGCTCCCAATTTAAATCCATGCGGGCCAGAAGGAAGGTTTGAGCTCACGCAAACAGGTCAAATTAGATTGTCACTTAAATCGTTGTAGTGGACTGTTCATATTTTAACTGCAATTGTCTTGCTACGTTGTAAAATAACATTGTTCATATGCCCGTTAAGGCACAACAGCCGCAATGTTTTTAGCGGAGGGAAAATGGGTTCACAAGTGACCGAACGTCAGAATCTCTGTTCATCTTTTTGCATCATAAATACATAAATAAATGATTAAATAATACAAGCTTGTTCTGTGAATTAATTTTTAAATGAAAATGAGTCCATGAAAACACAAGTTATTAAATATATAGCATTTATAGCCTATATACATTGTCATTTAAAAGTTAAAATAAAATGACAGATAATAATGGACAATGACGGAATTTTTACGACCCTGTCCGTCAAAATGACGGACAATGAAAAAGTCTAACGCAACCACTGAGACTCATGACTTGACTTGAGCACTGAGGACTCGAACTTGGACTTGTACATTAACTGCATTCGGATTCGTAAACTGGAGACGAGAACTGGGATTTTTTTCTTTACTTTTTGTAACATGCCATAATAATTTGGCAAGATATTTACATCTACATTAATTTTCACACTAGTTTTGTGCAAGAGAATGCACATTCACCTGTTCATACTAGGGATGGCGAAAACTAAAAAAAATCTTGACCGACCACCGAGCCTCATTAGCCGGTTAACCTATGAGTTTATGCCCATGTTTACATTAGACCGTATCAGTGGATCATCAGATTAACGTTTTTAAAACGATTAGTGTGCACACAGCAACACCAATACACGATTTGCGTGCATACAGCAACACCAATACATGGATACGCTCGGCTCCGCAGGCATCCTGCGCTCCAAATCACTCTGCCCTGAACAGCGAGTGCCCTCTGGAGGGTGCGCACTCCGGCCCTGCGCAGCTCACAGAGCGCGCGAGTGAAGCACACTAGCAGTGTTTTCGGGACTGAGCCGCTGTGTGTGTGATCCCAGCGCATATCACTTACCGCTTGCAAGTGGAAGGATGGCAAGCCTAAAGACAATCATAACTACACAATGGGCAGTATTTGCATCAGTATTTGCAGTATTTTCATACTTTTATACTCTTTAATGAAAGGTGATACAAGGCGGAAGTCCGCGCCGTTTTTCAGCAGTCGCGTCACATGACCAACGCCAGCGAATCGGGAAGGTGGATGTCACAGTGACGTTGTCCAATGACGACGCCAGCTAGAGCTCAGCACAGCGTACCCGCGCATCTCAATGTTTACACAGCACCGGAGCTGACACAATCTGGATTGAATACGTGGACCCTGGCGGATTCCCGTTTCCCGGCGTTTCCAGGCGGTTTAATGTAAACGGACAGTGCATCCGCGAAGAAAACGAGACCGATACGGTCTAATGTAAACTTGGCCTAAAATTCTAGAATTGGAATTATTAGAATCTATTCTAAATCTAACCGTGAGCATCCACACATTCAGTCCCAGTCGCTGCCCTCCACTCACATTACCTTTTCTACAGCGCGAAACATTTAGTCAAACGCGGCACTGATGTCGAGGGGTTTGTATTGGAGCGGAGGACAAATGGCTCCAGCTTAGAGACAGTTTCAGTTGGCCATGATGGCGTTGAAAATAAAGTCAAGTGCTAGAAGTAGTACATAACATTCAGTGATGGGAATAACGGCGTTAAAATAAAGGCTGTTATAACGCCGTTACCAATATCAACACGCCATTACTGCATGGTATTGAAGTTGCTCTGAAGCCGTCACCGACTTGGCTCACAGACATAAAAGCTGCGTTTGTCGCTCCCCCTCCAGACACCGCCGTCATTTCATTCTCTCCCCTTCCCTCCAAAAGTCGGCATCTGCGCCTTTAGTTTGTGTGGAGAGATATGATCTGCAATAACATGCATTGTTGGCTACAGACCGAAACATACTTTCAGAATGCACTGGCCAAGGCAGGACTAAACTCCATGTGCCTTCTAATAATAATAATAAAAAAAAAAAAAAAAACAGAATAGTAATTTGTAAGCTAAAAAGCCTGTGTCTACACTTTTTTCTTTCACCGAGTGGCAGCTGTCTTCAACTGGGGTGGGAGGGCGGGACATGACTGAATGGGTGTTTCTGATTTGTCAACTGTCTTCAACTGGGGCGGGAGGGCGGGACATGACTGAATGGGTGTTTCTGATTTGTCAGCTGTCGTCCTTACACCGCATGGCATGCCCCAAGCGTTTACAGCACAGAATTCCAGGTTCTCCGCTCCAAAATTGGCAGCTTCAAAACGATTTATTTTATTTTTTTAACCGATAACCAAAAAAATATTAACCGGTTGACGTTGATTCGGTCAACCATCGGTCAAACGGTCATCGGTTAACATCCCTAGTTCATACGTCATGTTCAGGAACAAAACTAACGCTAATGATGCTAAAATGCCTGGAGAGAATGCCTCTAGGATTGTCCACTTTGTTTATACAGGCTTCTCATGCCAGGGATCGACATTAAGCACTGCCCGATTGCCCAGGGCAAGTGAAACATGCATTCGGGCAAGTGGGACATGTCCCCGACCGGGCAAGTTGGAATTGGAATATTACGGACTAGCACCACAAAAATTGATCTTTTATTTCAGTTTCTAAAAGTGTCCCTCGCTACGTATCCGCCATTATGTCTTGGCTGTTTTCTTAGTCTCTGTTTCATTTACTGCTTTGCAAGTTATTTTATAATACCCCTGCTGTTGTAGTATGGTACGCATACTGTTTATAGACCCCTTGTGCATGATGTCACGCATCACGGATAATTACAGCTGGGGTCAGACAGACACCGTCTTTCATGCAAGCAAGGCTTATTCCGTCTTCAATACGGTTAATTTTTGCGCTGTTTTTGCTCGTTCAAACAGAGAAATAGATAAAAGGCATTACCGTCTCCCCGCTATCAAGAAAAATGTGAACAAATAGAAGCAAATGCTTCAAGAACAACGAGGAAATGAATGGTTAAAGAATACGATGAGAGAAGCTCAGCCTGAAAACTCCAGAGAAATTCACAATTGCATTTAAAATTTTACAAAAACAGAAAGTCGGAAGTGAGGATGGAAGAGTTTGCTTAAGAATCTCGTTTTATTTTTTTTCTGCTCGCATTCGAGTTAGCTCCTTCATGAAAGTGTTCGAATTTCTTAAAGGTGAAGCAGCTTCCTTATTCAACACAGAAAACCCAGATTAGTTTCAAACAATTCGGGCATAAAAAAAACTCAACAAGGAGCGACATGCGCAATAAATCCTGAAAGAACAGATTAAGAGCAGAGAGAGCTGGAGCTTTGTTTCTGTTATCAGAGGAGCACAGTCCTGTGCAAAATATTTATATATTTTTTTTAATCATCCACCTCTAGGTTTATTTAAAAAAAAAAAAAAAAAACACCACACTGCGTCAGAACACACCGGCTGCGCTGATTCGGTTACAGGTTGCCAGGTCTATATAAAACACCCACAACCTATACAGTAAACAATTTTAAACTCAAACATTATCCTGTCTGTCATGACGCAGCGCTGGGTTTTTTTTCTTTTAAACCTAGAGGTGGATGATATAACAAAAGATATATAAATATTCTCAAACACAGTACTGTTCAAAAGTCTTGGAACCCTATTGTTTTCTTCATACAAACTTTGTTATAGATTTCTATTTTATGATTTCTACATTATCGAGTAATGAACCTACAGTAAGAGTGTTCTACACAAATACAGTGAACTTTACAACAGCTGCATGCACATGAAATGGAAATAAATCGACTAAGGCAGGAAAAATTATTTTGGATAAAATCGTTATTGGGGGCGGCACGGTGGTGTAGTGGTTAGCGCTGTCGCCTCACAGCAAGAAGGTCCGGGTTCGAGCCCCGTGGCCGGCGAGGGCCTTTCTGTGTGGAGTTTGCATGTTCTCCCCGTGTCCGCGTGGGTTTCCTCCGGGTGCTCCGGTTTCCCCCACAGTCCAAAGACATGCAGGTTAGGTTAACTGGTGACTCTAAATTGACCGTAGGTGTGAATGTGAGTGTGAATGGTTGTCTGTGTCTATGTGTCAGCCCTGTGATGACCTGGCGACTTGTCCAGGGTGTACCCCGCCTTTCGCCCGTAGTCAGCTGGGATAGGCTCCAGCTTGCCTGCGACCCTGTAGAACAGGATAAAGCGGCTAGAGATAATGAGATGAGAATGAGAAAATCGTTATTGTCCGTTACAAGTAAAAAGTAACCAATAAACAAACTTAATAATAAACTTAATCACGAACCAAACTTCAACTCAATGTGTGATCTTCATTTTATGTTGCAATTCACAACTATTCTCGAGTTTTCCTTAAAAAAGAAAAACACACCTAGTACTTACAAAATAGGGGGAAAGTGATAATATTTGGGGGGGGAGGGGGGTGGAAATTAACTCCCACTTGCCCTCCAGGGCATTCATTCATTCATTCATTATCTCTAGCCGCTTTATCCTTCTACAGGGTCGCAGGCAAGCTGGAGCCTATCCCAGCTGACTACGGGCGGGTCCAAAGACATGCAGGTTAGGTTAACTGGTGACTCTAAATTGACCGTAGGTGTGAATGTGAGTGTGAATGGTTGTCTGTGTCTATGTGTCAGCCCTGTGATGACCTGGCGACTTGTCCAGGGTGTACCCCGCCCTCCAGGGCAATTGGGTTTAAAAGTTAATGTTGAGCCCTGCATGCAGTGGGAAAAAAAAAAATGCACTGCTACATGTTCCATATGTAGAAGAACTATAAAGGAGACAACGGGGACAACCTCGAACTTCAATCGTCATTTGGCAAGACCACATCCAGAGAAGGAAGTGACACACTATGTTCATTGCCCTGTTGACAGCGGGGCTTGCTTGCTGACCAACCGATGAACTAGCTAGTGTTAACCGTCTCTCCTGTTGGTAGCGGAGCTTGCTGAGTGATGAACAAGCTTTTTATCTGTAGCCTATTAACTAAAATGGGGCAGTCAAGCAGTAAGGGTAGTATCTCACTGGGCTGCGACAGCCTGCGACTAGCTGGAGACAACAATTACGATAAAATATATGAATTGGCAACAATTTTCACTTGGAATCATACTGAATTGATATTCGCATATTTTACCGCAATTGTTGTGTCTCCAACTAGTCGCAAGCTGTCGCAGCCCCGCTTTCCCTCGGCAGGCAGGGAAGTAGAGGAAGCCTCAGGGAAACTGACTTGAGAAGGGTTCGCAATGGCTTTGCGACACCAGCGACGCATTTGCGGCTATTTTGAGAGAAATTTTGTCGCGCAAATTTTTCGAACATGTTCAAAATTTCAGCGACAAAGTAACGATACTTTGCAACTCATGCGAGGAAATTGAGAAGCCCCGCAAATGTTTCAAGACACTTTTGAAACTCTCTCGCGAATGACATTCGCAAGCTGTCGCAGCCCAGTGAGATACTGGCTTAACGTTAATCCAACACAGCAGCAAAGATGCTTTTACATAAAGGCAGCAACAGCCACTGTCAAATGGTGCTGTTGGAGTCTTGGACTCAAAATTTTCTTTAATGATTTGGACTTGGAACACTGGGGACTCGAGGTTTATTGAGTTGACTACAGCAACGGACCAAATATAATATTTTTGACTCATTTGTTTAATTAGGTTTTCTTTTAGATAGTGCTGCAGCACCCAGTGTGCAGTTGGGATAACGTGACCAGACATCCCAGTTTGATCGGGACAGTCCCGATTTTGAGTTGCGTGTCCCCAGTCCCGACAAAGGTCCGTCGGGACGCTGAAATGTCCCGGTTTACACCAAACATTAACAAACTGTCCCGGTTACAGCGATCATATATAGCCAACGAGATATCAATAAAGCTCAGGGTTTCCCATACATAGACCATTGTGTGGCGCAGCGCCACACAATGGATTCCTAGCGCCACACAATCAGACTCGCGATTTTGAAAAAAAAAAAAATTCCGTTGCGTATCGTTCCGTTCATTCATAGTGCTCTTTCTTCTCGTTCGCGCGTGCACACAGAGAGAGACGGAGAGGCGTGTCCACAGGCCTGCCGTTGTGCATATACCCGGACTGCAAGTAGGCCTGTTAGGCTAATTAAAAATAACGCAGCCTTCCCGATTCGCCTTCCGACCCCTTATTTTACAAGGTAGCCTACGTCATGCTCATGATGAGCTTTATCATAGCCTTCCTGGCTTACAGGAAACGGACATCCCTGAGTCAGGCTATAAACCAATTTTGATGCATACAGTGGCAGCTTGACGCGAGGAACCGGCCTTATTGCATTATCCCATCTAAGCAATCACTTCCCTTATGACAGGGCACTGGAGGTTTTTTTTTTCAGAAAGCCACGCAGAATTAAATGTTCCGATAGGGCATGCAGGCTTTGCACCAATTATCACCAAAAAGGCAAATAACTAAGGTAAAAACCAGAGATGCACCGATTGACCGGCTGCCGATCGGAATCGGCCGATTTTCACGTGATCGGCCATGACTGGCGACCAGCCGGTCAAAATTAAAATGTGCCGATTTTCTGCCGATCAAAACTTGTGTATCACGTAGAGATGAAAGTGGAAATACTCGTAATTCGCAACTAAAAAGACTGCAGCTACACTGACAGCTTGAACATGCTTTCTAGTGCAATTGTGTTGCGCTTGCGCAGAACAGTGCCAGTCCTGCGCGCCTAACGAGCTCCGGCGCGCGCGCTGTTAACAACAAAAAAAAACTCACTATATTTGGATATCCACATACAGTGAATTTTTTTTTTTTGTGCCAGATATTGGATGTGAAAAGAAGAAAACGTTTGTGGTTGTGTGAATTTCCCGTTACAGGAATTAATACGTTAGCCTATTACCAAACATCTAGTTAGATTTGTACAAAGAGAGAGAGAAAAAAATGCCTTTTTGTTTTACAACCTTGGTTGCACTTGATTCCATTGGAAATTACTCTACAAATACACATTTGACAAAGATGATAGAATGGCTATGGTACAAGTATGACTGGAAATTATTTTTGTATTTTGATACTGAACGAAGAAATGGGTTGTTCCATAAGGCATAAGTTTTCAGATCTAAATAGGCTTATGAAAGGTGTGTTCCATAGCAGTAGGCAAATAATATATGAGGGGGAAGTTGTTTTTGTGCCAGATATTGGATGAGAAAAGAAAAAAATGTTTGTGTGAATTTCCTATTTCAGGAATTAATATGTTAATACCAAACATGAAGAAAGATTTTACAAAGAACAATGTCTTTTTGTCTGTTTTCAACCTTTGAGGTGTTGAAAATTTATTACTGAAAATCTGGCAGAATGTTCTATTAAAGAAAAGATAAAAAGAAAATAGTCTGTGTGTGTGCTGTGAAGTGGTTTGAAAAAATTAAATCGGAATCGGCCAAAATCGGTATCGGCAGGTCACACTCCATGGAAAATCGGAAATCGGAATCGGCCCAAAAAATTGCCATCGGTGCATCTCAAGTAAAAACTAAACTTTAACTTCAATTTTGGTGAGTAATTTTCATATATTTAAAGACAGGTTTTCCACCAACATCAAGACCAGCAAACTAATGGCCTGCCCTGTAATGTAAAGTTGGGTCGAGGAATGAAACCAGGCAGGGTTCTGGTAAAAATTGTTTTAGCTGTCTAGAGAACTTGAAAGAATTTAGATTGAACTGAATAATCTCAAATGCTTCTTGTAGCTTTAAAATAGTCCCAGCAGGTGACTCTGAAGAAAAATACTGTGTGTTTGAACACTGCCCGCTGTAAACACTTTGCATACACCCCAATGACCGACTCCACCGACCGCCACAACACCACCGCGCACGATTCCCTCATCGGCACAGTGGAGCACCACAAATTGCTACCTGGTCTGTGGGAAACACTGAAGCTTCTAGCAATTCAGCATCAATGTGCGTGTGCGCAGTCAACCTTACAATGTATCTATTTGTACAATGTTGCAATATAGAGGCCGCGTTATAACGGTTTCTTTCGCTAGCGGCTGTCAACTACTACGCGACAATGCCGAACGGATGAGCGCTGGGTGGAGATGTTCGCGCACTTCAAGAGTAGGGAGATTCCTTACAGCAATGTCAGCCAGCTTTGCCAGTTTGCCATGTGCCTACCTGGCACCAATGCTCCAGTTGAGCAAATATTTTCACTCATGAGCAACACCTGACTGATGAGAGGAATCGCATGACCGTGCCTACTCTCAAAGCCTTGCTCGTTACCCGGGCCAATTTCGATGATACTTTTTTGCAGTTTCACAGCAGGCTCTCGGGCAATAAAGTGCTACTGGAGCAAATTCACAAATCATGTAAATATATGCAATAAAATGGCATCTTCTTTAGGGTAGGTGGCTGTGTTTCTGAAACATTTTTTGTTGTCTTTAATGTGTAATCATAGATTGTCTTGACTTGTTTGATGCTGTTGTCAACTCAGGGTTCACGTTTTCAAAACAGTTAATAGCCTACACTGGTTAAGATTAAACAGAGGCATTTTGGGTAAAGGTTCGGAGGTGACAACGATTAGGCTCATGCGCTCGTTCCTGTTACAATGCATAGCCTATTGTTTAAAAAAAAAAAAGTTCATCGCATAAAATGTTGATGTTAATATGCAAGCAATGCATTTTCTTGCCGTTTTCACAAAGGTGAAATAAATCAGTTGAAATTAAGCTATTGGCCTATTCCCCATCATCACATCTGTTGTCTGATTTTCTTACTTTAACTGAATTGTGATAGAAGTACATGTAGATAACAAGAAAATACTTGATTATTCTCTGAAATGTTGATAAAAGTGAGCTTCTACAAAATGATAAAAGCACCTGTCTGAGCCATAGGGAGGGAAAGTGAAACACAGCGATCCTAGTGGTAGCGTTCCTAAGCCGAGAGCCATACTATTGAAAATCCCATAGACCCGATTTTTTTTTAAAAATCCCACGAAGTTATGACGTGGAACTTGTACACCCCCAAAAAAATGTTGAATATGTTGGGATTATCTACTAACTGTGAAAGTATCAAGTGAAATTTCACTGTCTTAAAAAGATCGAAATTGCGCCTAACCTGTCAGAAACGGACTACAACCAAACTGTCTAGTCAGAGTCGCTCATATTACGTCAGCAGTAGGCTTGATAAGGGTTGTTTTACAATCAGGGTACGCAAGCTAAAAATCACATTTAACACTTATCTTCAATATCAAAAAGCTTGACAAAATAAACTTGGTTGTTTATTGTAGCCCTGTGATAGCTCTATTTACCATGCAAAAAAAAAATTTGGTGATAACATTATTTTTAGTGAATGTATGGCAATATATGTCATATTTAGCAAAATTACTCGTGTCATTTAGAAAAAGTGCTTTTTTGACCACAGGTAGCTCCAAAAGGGATGCACTTAAATCATTCTTTATACCATAAAACACATATTTGGTTCCATATCATTGGAAACATAGTTAAGTTTTAATGTTGAATGCCAGTAAGTTTTCAGACTATTTTGATCAAATTAGTATGTAATTGTGTCAAAAAAAAATGTCCTCTCCGAGACAGCTAATTTTTCAATATAAAATAACATATCTAAAATGATTATTTTCATCCTAAAATGTGGTCAAGATATTGGGACATAAATATTAGAGACAACTAACACAAAGCTTACAGCCTTATATTTAAAAGCACTATGGAAGTAGTGGATTCTGAATTGTCAAAAAAAATGTCCTCCCCGAGAATCACTTCATTTGTTTCTCCCAGCCCTGCTTAAAGCTACACTTAATCTTCTTTATCTTATAGCAGATTACACAAAACTACCATACACATGTCAAAAAATGACCTGAAATCTGTTCTTTAACTTGTCCTTCACTTAAAAACTGGTACAAGAACCAGTTTGAATCAATTTGAATTTTGGACCCCTGTGACACAAACTTTGTACCCTGATTGTAAAACAACCCATAAGTTTTGTTCTTCATGCTAGCCCTTACGAGTGCTCTCCCTGTGAATAGCGGCAGTTGACTACATGCCCTGATCTGTAATGGTTATCCCCACGAGGGATGCATTTCTTATTGGTACAGAAATACTCCGCCAACCATGCTATAGAGAGCGTGCACGTGACGTCACGTGATATTTGTTTATCTGCCATCTTGGACAGCATGGCCGCGCATAGAACTTAAACAAACCCGTTCTAATTATCAAGTGTGTGGGAGTAGATCTTTCGAGAATGGTTATATCTTGTTCAGCATTTGGTTGTACCAATAGACAGGGCCAAAAGGAGGGCCTGTCATTTTATAGATTCCCCGCAGACGCGGAGAGACGCGCAAAATGGGTGTCCGCTGTGCGAAGAGAAAACTGGAACCCCAGTTCTACCAGCCGAATTTGTAGTGAACACTTCATATCAGGTAGGTGTAATCTTCTAATTCAATACTCCTAGTACATCTGTTAAGTTGATTTTCGGATTGAATGATAACTGCATACTTAGAAACTAGACAGAACTGTTTGTGGCCGTCAGTCCGCTTGATCTCTAACGTTTAAAATGGCTATGCCTAGCCCTACTACCCTGGCCTAGTCTATGACAATGTTTTATCTTTTTGGCTCATATATGCCTTTGAAAGGCCAATCCATAGTAGGGATGGCAAAAACTAAAAAAAATCTTGACCGACCACCGAGCCTCATTAGCCAGTTAAAGTCGGTTAACCTATGAGTTTAAACAGGGATGCAAACGGCGCGCCTTTTGGCGGATGCCGCCTTTTTCATGGCTGAATCGTGCAGATCCGATTTTTTTTGGGGGGGGGGGGGGGGGGGGGCGTTGGAGTGTCTGAATAATTTCATCAGAGTAAATTCTGTATTAAAATTACTAAATAAGCAAATGCCGTTACAGTCCATGAAACATAGGAAGTATGAGAAGAAAACGAAATCTAAACTCAGTTCCAGATATGAGAAGAAAACAGTAAATCAGAAAGATGTGCACATTTGCGCAGCTTCCGCGAAAACGTACGCTACTTTCTGATTTACTGTTTTCTTCTCATATCTGGAACTGAGTTTAGATTTTGAACATTCTTACGATAAAACGTCCTGCATAGTCTCTTCATGATAAACGTCTTAATGGCACTTACCCGTGAGGTTATCAAGTAGACATTCTTCTTCAGAACCTTCCAGAGGTATAGTTGGGATACCCATCCCGCAACAAAATATTTATAAGCTTCCAGGCTCTTGTAAGCTTTGAGGGCTTTGCCAGTGTAACACGATTCATGATTAACAAGAAAATTGTAAATGTCGTGGTAGGCCAGATCAGGCAAATCGCCAGCACCGCAGCTCCGAATTTCCCTCAAACCGGCATGTTGATGTAGGCTACTCGCCGGCCGCTACCTGCTACAGATTTGGAAAGGCGCTAGACTTGCGGTGATGTCGGGTCCGTGTAGTCTTTGATCAGCTTATTAAAAAAACATTCAAAACAATTCAAATCGGTGTAAAAAATAAAGTATGATCACCAGGATCGATAGAGCTGCCCGACATGCACAACATATGGAAGCCATTGTCTAAACTTTGAAGTGTAACCCAAAATAATTGTATATAATATATAAGCATAAGATGCATAATTATGATATGGGCGTCTGTGTACGTATGGATGTGTATAGTTATATGTACTGTATGTATTGTGTGTATATATGCATAGCATTATTTGTGTTATATATGAGATTTGGGTGATATACCATGTTGGTATGTCTTGGTATATTATTTTTGTTGATTTTGCTTTCTTTTGTATATATAGTTTATTATGGTGGAAAGTGACGTTTGATTAACGGTGGTATAGAGGGTTAGGATTTGATAAGTTATTTACTTCTTCCTAATCC
Organism: Neoarius graeffei; assembly: GCF_027579695.1. Taxonomy (NCBI): domain Eukaryota; kingdom Metazoa; phylum Chordata; class Actinopteri; order Siluriformes; family Ariidae; genus Neoarius; species Neoarius graeffei. Next base: position 20,363,680 of record NC_083580.1, on the reverse strand, counting down.
TTTCTGAACATTATGTTATTGCCTTGTGGCTACGCTATTCTGTTTATGACGATGTTTTGATGATTGCTTTTTTTTATATATCTTCTTTACTGTTCGGAATAAAGCAATCAATCAAAGAAAATGTAATTTTTTGAAAAGATATTCCCATTCATTTTGCCATAGAGGTTGGAACGCATCCAGCAGGGGGCGATGCCCCGGTTTTAGACTCGGGAAATTAAAGTTGGGAGTTTGGTGCCATGCTCAAGGGCACTTCAGCTGTGATACAGAGCGAGAAGAAAAAAAGTGCTGTTCATTCACTCAACTCCTCTCACATTTTTCCTGCCAGTCCCAGGAATCAAACCAGCAACCCTCTGGGCCCAAGGCTGCTTCTCGAATCCTCAGGCCCCGGCTGCCCCACAGAGTTTATAGTCCATTTTTGCAGTAGCTTTCTCACACAACACGGCTCTGTTGTCATTGAATTGTGTTTCTATTGTCCGGTGTATTTATTGTTTCAGGCTGTTGTGAATTTGCACTTTATGAAGTCAATTTTAATATCCACTAACTGTGTGTTTTCTGTAAAGTTGAATACGACCTCAGTGTGTATCCGAATGATTCAGTGAGCAAAACTAAGAGGTCACGTGACACAACATTAGCTCGCTGTTTTAGCTGAAATCTTAACCATACTCACATCCTCCGGTTTCCCCAAAACAGCCGCTGTGGTGGAGCAGAGCTTTTTCAGAAAGTCTTCAGAAAATTTACTTGCCGGCAAATTGGTCTCTACATCAATAAAAGGCATTTTTGTTTGTTTCTGTAAGAGTCGCTTAATTCAAATTCGACACTAGCCCGACAGAACTGCAGACAACACAACGTCCCGCCCACACAACGCACGATTGGTTGAAACGCCTGTTCATTTTCATCTGTGATTGGTCGGTTTTGTTTAACGTGAGCTCGAAGATCTTGCTGAGAGGACTCGTTAGCACGGCAGGATGTGCTGTCCACGTGCACTGAGGCTCAGAATTACACAAAGTGCAGGATAAAATTATATTACTCAAGTTTCGGTTTATTCTACTTTTTACATCCATTAAAAATAGTCACTTTTTATCCATAATAGTGTACACACATTAAGGTAATCAGTTAAAACAGTTCTTGAATTGTTTAAAAAAAATTGACATGACTTTAAAGGTGCTCACTAGTAGAAGACCTGGGTTAGATATTTATGCACATAATTTAGGAGAGGATAACTCAATGGTTATAGGTTAATTTGAACCCAAGGAACAACTTGGGATGTGTGCCAAACTCACTATCCAGGGCGAACAGGCCAAAAATGACCAATCCAAGATGGCTGCTGGTAGCCATATTGAAAATATAAATTTTTGAATCACTCACCAAAGAAGTATGCGCAATATATATGTGTTATTTACCAGCTTAAGGTCGGTCCGTATCATGAAATACCGTGACCTCGGCCTTGAATACTGACCTCGGCCGAGGTCACGGTATTTCACCATACAGACCGACCTTAAGCTGGTAAATAATATATTTATTTTTTTCTTTACCAAATTCTAACAGAAAACGAGAGTGCCTGAAAGGGAAAATCGAGCCGAGCCACCATTTTGAATCCTCATTCATGGCTGTAATGCAAATTGCTTCCTCCTCGGTATACAAGTCCATGACAGGAAAAAAACTACATTTTGCCGCCTATGTAGTCCCCTATTTATACAAAATTGAGTCATTAGCTTTCTCCCGAAATGTTTTCTTTTATTTTGTCTTCCTCAGGGTAGTAAAACTCGCTTTCGCTGTGAACACTGTCATTATCGCTATCCATGCTGTAAAATTAATGCTATTTTAAATCCTCATTCACGGCTGTAATGCAAAAACTACATTTTGCCGCCTATGTAGTCCCCTATTTATACAAATAGGAGTCATTCAGGATTCAGCCATGTTTTTGCTCGGCGTTAGCAAGTTACAGGTTTTTAGCTTTCTCCTGAAATGTTTTCTTTTATTTCTTCTTCCTCAGGGTAGTAAAACTCGCTTTCGCTGTGAACACTGTCGTTATCGCTATCCATGCTGTAAAATTAATGCTATTTTCCTGAGAAATGTTGGCAAAAATTTACAAGATTTTTGATAATGTTATAAATAAATCTTATAAAAAAGATAAATGTTGACAAAAAATTCTACTATGTTTGTTGTTGTGAACGAGCAAGTCGCCAGAGGTCTGTAACTGGGGTCCATACCGTAGGATATGGACCCGCTCGCCAGCCAATCAGAGCGCAGGATTTGATGGATTTTCCGCACATCGCCATCTTGGTATGATGCAGTTCCATGGTTATACCAATTAGTTAAAGCTCCTTGTGTTTGGCTGTTTCCGTAAGGCCATACTGTTTACCTCAAGATGTACAACCTCGATTCCAAAAAAGTTGGGACAAAGTTCAAATTGTAAATAAAAACAGAATGCAATGATGTGGAAGTTTCAAAATTCCATATTTTATTCAGAATAGAACATAGATGATATATCAAATGTTTAAACTGAGAAAATGTATCATTTAAAGAGAAAAATTAGGTGATTTTAAATTTCATGACAACACATTTCAAAAAAGTTGGGACAAGGCCATGTTTACCACTGTGAGACATCCCCTTTTCTCTTTACAACAGTCTGTAAACGTCTGGGGACTGAGGAGACAAGTTGCTCAAGTTTAGGGATAGGAATGTTAACCCATTCTTGTCTAATGTAGGATTCTAGTTGCTCAACTGTCTTAGGTCTTTTTTGTCGTATCTTCCGTTTTATGATGCGCCAAATGTTTTCTATGGGTGAAAGGTCTGGACTGCAGGCTGGCTGGCCAGTTCAGTACCCGGACCCTTCTTCTACACAGCCATGATGCTGTAATTGATGCAGTATGTGGTTTGGCATTGTCATGTTGGAAAATGCAAGGTCTTCCCTGAAAGAGACGTCGTCTGGATGGGAGCATATGCTGCTCTAGAACCTGGATATACCTTGTGGCATTGATGGTGTCTTTCCAGATGTGTAAGCTGCCCATGCCACACGCACTAATGCAACCCCATACCATCAGAGATGCAGGCTTCTGAACTGAGTGCTGATAACTTGGGTCGTCCTTCTCCTCTTTAGTCCGAATGACACGGTGTCCCTGATTTCCATAAAGAACTTCAAATTTTGATTCATCTGACCACAGAACAGTTTTCCACTTTGCCACAGTCCATTTTAAATGAGCCTCGGCCCAGAGAAGACGTCTGCGCTTCTGGATCGTGTTTAGATACGGCTTCTTCTGTGAACTATAGAGTTTTAGCTGGCGACGGCGGGTGGCACGGTGAATTGTGTTCACAGATAATGTTCTCTGGAAATATTCCTGAGCCCATTTTGTGATTTCCAATACAGAAGCATGCCTGTATGTGATGCAGTGCCGTCCAAGGGCCCAAAGATCACGGGCACCCGGTATGGTTTTCCGGCCTTGACCCTTACGCACAGAGATTCTTCCAGATTCTCTGAATCTTTTGATATTATGCACTGTAGATGATATGTTCAAACTCTTTGCAATTTTACACTGTCGAACTCCTTTCTGATATTGCTCCACTATTTGTCGGTGCAGAATTAGGGGGATTGGTGGTCCTCTTCCCCTCTTTACTTCTGAGAGCCGCTGCCACTCCAAGATGCTCTTTTTATACCCAGTCATGTTAATGACCTATTGCCAATTGACCTAATGAGTTGCAATTTGGCCCTCCAGCTGTTCTTTTTTTGTACCTTTAACTTTCCCAGCCTCTTATTGCCCCGTCCCAACTTTGAGATGTGTTGCTGTCATGAAATTTCAAATGAGCCAATCTTTGGCATGAAATTTCAAAGTGTCTCACTTTCGACATTTGATATGTTGTCTATGTTCTATTGTGAATGCAATATCAGTTTTTGAGATTTGTAAATTAATTGCATTCCGTTTTTATTTACAATTTGTACTTTGTCCCAACTTTTTTTGGAATTGGGGTTGTATGTAGGTCTGTAGCCCTGTGACATTTAATGCAGCACCATGGTCCTGGAGAAATGTTATTTCATTTTAACCGTGTACTGTACCAACTGTATATGGTTGAAATAACCAAAAAACCCTTGACTTCATCCTTTCCCCTTCAGTCAAATGACTTTCACTAGGCAAATTCATTTTGGGTCGTTTCTGATGTTTCCCCACATCGCCCTAGCAAGGGGCCAGAAACAGCAAATGCTGTGGCCAAACCTTAGATGTTGGTACCGCCAGTGCTCAAGATCATGTCATGAGGGACACGAGTAATTCAGTATTTGATCAAACATACCAAATAAAGAAACAAGAAGGGAAATAGCAGCTCTTTATTTTATCTTACAAGTTAAAAACTAGAACAGAAATAAAGTAAATACAGGTCAGGTACTGGAGGGCTCTAGATGATTTATACTGAGTGCAGAGTAGTGTTTAGTGTCTTCATACCAGAGATGAAACACCTAGAATAGAAGCAAGAAAAACGGCACATTTATTTGGATTACACAATTTGAACATTTTATGAAAAACTATCAAGATGTCAGAAAAGCATACACCAAGTTTACAACCAGGGCAGACTGGAGGACACATTCTCTTTGCGTACTTTATAAAGCCAAAAGCCAAGTCATGGAAAACTGGGTTTCTTAGTGCATCAGTTCACAGCAAGCAGAGTGGTTCAATGAAGCAATACGCACTGTGTGAACTGCTCCTGATCCCCCCCCCCAAAAAAAACCCTTACAGATTACAGAGGTCATGCCATAATATATGAAAAGGTAATGTGTATACCGTGTGAAAATTTGCACTGTTTGAGAGCTTCGTTGAAGCCTTCGCACAAGCTGAGGTCTGTCTGAGTGGTAGCACAGTCGAGAAATTGCCTTACTTCGAAAAGACATGGGCCGGCCTGAGGGGGAGCAGCTCGTGCAGGCTCCTATGAGAGAGAGAGAGAGAGACACAGACTATTATCATCCTGAGAGACAGCATAATCCTGAGAGAGAGAGAAATTATGAGATAGATCATCATTATCCAAAAGAGACAGAAAGAGAGAAAATCATCCTGAGAGAGACTCGTTATCTGAGAGCGAGAGCAATCATGAGTGAGAGAGTATGATCATTCTCTGAGAGAGCACGATTATGAGAGAGAATGAGTATCATTATCCTAGAGAGAGAAATCATCCTGAGAGATTGATCATGAGAGAATATCGTCATCATCCTGAGAGAGATCCTAATCATAATAAAATCATCCATATCTTGAACAGTACTATACAACAGCAACAATACTGTTTAAATTCTATAGTTTATTCCACATTACTAATGTATCTATTTGTCTATGATTAAACCTCCTTACATTTATGTATACTGTGAGTGTGAGGACTTGCCTGATGTGCAGGAGCTGGGCTTGGTGTTTCAGAAGAGCTGCCTCCACTGAAGGCTCCAGTAAGGGCACCACCCACCACGTGACCCACGGCCGAGCCCACGGCCACACCTGCAGCCGTCGTGGCCATCTGAGCCATGAGTCCTGGCTGTTTAGGCTGGACAGGAGCTGGGGCCACCGCTGATGGAGGAGGGGTCACTGGAGCTGGAACACTGCGAGGAGAGAGAGAGAAAGAGGGATTAGATTACCATGTTTAGATAATACAGAACCCAAAAGTCAAAGTTTACCAGAAAAGATTCCAAAGACACAGGACATTTTGTGGCAAAGTGTGCGAGGTGAAACCAGTCAACCAATGGGATTAACTATATTGTACACTCAAGTAAAAATCGAGTATAGTGAACCAAAATCTGTAACAGCTATTAACAGTGTTAATAATACTAGTGTGTGTGTGCAGTATTGGACTGTATCTGCTGTGGTTAGTAGGCGTCTCGTGTTTGATGACTTTGCCTGAATGTGTGTTGAAGGTTACAAAAGCTGTACATCAGACATACTTACCGTACCAAACAAACCTCATTCTAGTGCCAATTCCCCTCCTTTCACATTTACACATTGACAGATGGCCCCCTGCACAGCCTGACCCTTGGATTTAGGTAGCAAGAGGACAACTTGCTTGGTAATCAAATAACCACACAGTCTTAAGTGTTTTGTCCTTTCCTAAATAAGCACCCAAATCCCAAAAATCCAACAGATCCGTTTGGAAACACAGTTCAGCCATGGATTAGAGCAATTCCAGCTCATCACCGCGTTTAACACACTGGTGTTCTTTACTGAAACATATTAAAAACCAGATATGATTCTACAACTAATGAGGTAGCATTATTTTTTCCACCGACGTTCAGTTTTGTCCCGCCTCCTGTACTATGATTGGCCAAGCCAGAGATCTGCGAGGAGAAAAGTTCACTGTAAGACCTACTAGCCAATCCGAGAGAAGCAGGCGGGATAGTTTCAGCCAATCCCGATACAAATCGGCTGGATTTGTCAGAATACGGGTAGGGAAAACGTCAATCATATACCTAGTGCGTCAGTACATATTAGCTCGTTAAGACAGGTTGTTTTTTTTTTACCTTGCTGATGCTGAAGCACGACTGCGACTTCCTCTCGCCATGTTTAGAATGCCTTTGTGTAAATAGTGTTAATAAACTCCAGTCGCGTCCCTGAGTACTGCACGAATGAACTCCTGGCAGCCGGTGCACGCGCAAAATGACCTTGTGTGGGCTGCATAGACGCGCATGCGCACATCCGCTCCCTATTAAATCGCCGCCTGCAGAGAGCCACGTGACCTTTATGTGTAACATTCCTTGTACAGTATTAATCTCGTGTCAGGCTCTAAAGAGAAGCTGAGATAATGTTATAACAGCTGGAGTGTTATCATAATGTCCACTGAGACATCAAATTACCTCAATAACGTCACTGGGGATTGCTTAATCTCTCCACAGAAAAGAAAAACAATCTTTACGTCGCCCTCTAGTGGAGCAAAAAAGAAATGCAAATATACAGTCCATCTTCACCAGAGATGATCATGGAAAATGTTCAAACATTTAAGAGTTGTCATGCAGGATTTGGAGAAACAAATGAACGTAACGACTGAATATGGGTTACTAAGCCACTTAATAGTGGTTTCTTCACTCACTCATCTTCAGTAAGTGCCTTTCTCACAGCAGATCAGTGTCTATCCCAGGAACACTGGGTGTGAGGTGAGAGAATTCACCCCATATGGGACACCAGTCCAACCTTGACACGGACAATTTAGCACAACCAATCTGCTTATCGACTTGGTTTTGGAAAGTAGGAGAAAAACAGAGAACCCAAAAGAAAACCCACATGGACATGAAGAAAACATGCAAAACTCCATACAGAAAGCAGCCTGAGCTCAGGATCAAACCAGAAAATCTTGAGCCAAGTTGACAACCCTACCAGCTGCACCAATGTGATAGTGTTAAATGTGTCATTTGTTTATAGACAGATACAAACGTAATCATAATCGAGGATTATAAAGAGACAGTCTGGGAAAGAAAAAACTGTCTCCCTAGCAATACATAGGCGTAATGAAAGTATTTTGAAGTTTTTGTCATAATTTTCATGCTTAAATGTACATAGTGTGTATCATATAACCAGTTACAGTTGAGATGATTCAATTTCTGTAAAAGTTGCCTTTAAATACTGCCACCATGTTTACCATCCATTTTCTATACCACTCATGCACTGTGGGTTGGGGGTGAGTTGGAGCCAATCCAAGCTGACTTCAGCCAAGAGGTGGAGTACACCGTCTTGTAACATCCAAACTCTGTACAGAAAGGTCCTAGTTTGCCAGCAGGTTCAAACCCAGTACCTTCTTGTTGAGAGGTGACAGCGCTAACCACGACACCACAATTACTAAACAAGCCTCATTTGGGTGTTAATTCCCATACTTTAAATTAAAAATAAAACTTAATTTATTAATTTTAAAATTTATGATATTGCTTAAAATTGGCTTACCTGCATGCAACAATTTGAGCTGAAATGAAATATCCATTTGTGACGTGACTGGTTCACTAGTATGCTGTTACCCATCATTACACAGAGCCATCAAATAAAGTCTTCTTCAAGAAAAAAAATCCCCACGTGCAACTGCTCTCTCTCTCTGTATGTGTGTTCACTTTAGATGGGCTGAATGCAGAGAAAGACTTTCACTGTGCTGTAATGTATATGTGACAAAAGCTTCTAATTCTAAAAAATCTAATCACAAACTTTGTGACCATGTGGTTTTACTGGCAAACAAACAATCTCATCATACCAACAGTATTCTTGCCATCTAAAAAGATTGTTTTTATTCACTGAGAAAAGCAAACAAAAGCCTGTCGTAAAAATACAAGGAAAATTTACATTTTTGGGGGAACCCCCCCCCCACACACACACACGCTGAGTAGCCAGGGATGGAGGTTTTATAGGCAGCAAAAGGCTCCCAAAGGCTGGGTACGTGTCGTTTCACTGTTTGTGCATGTTCATTGTTTCCCGACTTCCTGACTGGCTGGCCCCAGACTGTCAGGATTGGTAATAGGACTTCAGCCAGCATCATCACAAACATTGGCACCCCACAGGGATGCGTCCTCAGCCCCATCCTCTACACCCTGTTCACCCATGACTGTGTCGCCTCCCACAAGGACATCATCCTCCTGAAGTTCACGGACAACACCGCAGTGATAGGCTGCATCACTGGTGGAGACAAAACGGCCTACAGGAGGGAGGTGGCTAGTCTGGTGTCATTGTGTGAGGACAACAACCTCACCCTCAACACAGACAAGACGAAGGAGATGATAGTGGACATGAGGAAGGAGAGGAGACCTCATCAACTACTGTTCATCCGGGAGCTTGAGGTGGAGAGGGTGAGCAGTCTCAAATACCTAGGTGTTCACATCAGTGAGGACCTCATGTGGACACCTAACACCACACAGCTGATTGGGCTCAACAGTGACTGTACTTTCTGAGGAGGCTGAGGAAGTTTGGTATGTCGCCCAAGATCCTCAGCAATTTCTATCCTGACCAACTGCATCAATGTGTGGTACAGCAGCACTACAGCTATGGACCGCAAACACCTGCAGAGAGTGGTGAAGACTGCTGAGAGGATCACCAAAACTCCACTGCCCTCTCTGCAGAGCATCTACCACTGCAGAGTCCACAGGAGAGCTGCCTCCATCCTCAAAGACCCCACCCACCCCCAGCACAGACTGTTCATGCTTCTACCCTCAGGCAGGAGATACAGAAGCATGAAATGCAGGACTGTCAGACTAAAGAACTCTTTCTTTCCCACTGCCATCAGACTCCTGAACAGCTGACAGGAGTCTATAACCATGGACTACCTCCCTGTAAACTGTCCTTGACTGTTTACATCTGTCTACATTTGCTTGCACATTAATGCCTTTTTCACTGCTACGTTCAATCATTGCCTTATTTTTGTATTATACTGCCTATTTTGCACTACATTAACTTTATTTTGTACAATACTTTTTTTGCACTGTATTGCCTTTACTTTGTATTATTTCTTCCACCTATTTACTGTTGTAATTGGCATTCTTGGTGGACAGCGAACTAAGAATTTCATTGTGCAAAAGGACATGTTCCTGACTGTGCATATGACAGTAAACACTTTGAAACTTGTTTGAATTATCAGGCTTATTTTTGCACCCAAACGCCTGACACTGGGGTATCTTCAGGGTTGTTTACAACAATTTAGAAGCAATGTGTCCACTAGATCTCAACCTTGGTAAGTCATGTCACAATCTCAGATTCTCTTGCGTAATTTGTACTCAGAGCGTGATATTTGAGTTTTGGAGAGAGTGTAAGATGTAGCGCCAAGAGACGTTATTTTAAAAACTGGCCACTAGGCGGTGTGTATGACTGGCAGTTACTAACACTGACCACAAGACGGTGTGTCTGACTGGCAGTTACTAACACTGGCCACTAGGCGGTGCGTACGACTGCCAATTACTAACACTGACCACTAGGCAGTGTGTATGACTGGTAATTACTAACACTGGCCACTAGGCGGTGTGTGTGTGACTGGTAATTACTAACACTGACCACTAGGCGGTATGTGTGTGACTGGTAATTACTAACACTGACCACTAGGCGGTGTGTATGACTGGTAATTACTAACACTGACCACTAGGCGGTGTGTATGACTGGCAATTACTAACACTGGCCACTAGGCGGTGTGTGTGTGACTGGTAATTACTAACACTGACCACTAGACGGTGTGTCTGACTGGCAGTTACTAACACTGGCCACGAGGTGGTGCGTATGACTGGTAATTACTAACACTGGCCACTAGGCGGTGTGTGTGTGTGTGTGTGTGTGACTGGTAATTACCAACACTGGCCACTAGGCGGTGTGTATGACTGGCAGTTACTAACACTGGCCACTAGGCGGTGTGTATGACTGGCAGTTACTAACACTGGCCACTAGGCGGTGTGTGTGACTGGTAATTACTAACACTGGCCACTAGGCGGTGTGTGTGACTGGTAATTACCAACACTGACCACTAGGCGGTGTATATGACTGGTAATTACTAACACTGGCCACTAGGCGGTGTGTATGACTGGCAATTACTAACACTGGCCACTAGGCGGTGTGTATGACTGGCAGTTACTAACACTGTTCACTAGGCGGTGTGTATGACTGGTAATTACCAACACTGGCCACTAGGCGGTGTGTATGACTGGTAATTACCAACACTGGCCACTAGGCGGTGTGTATGACTGGCAATTACTAACACTGGCCACTAGGCGGTGTGTGTGTGACTGGTAATTACTAACACTGACCACTAGACGGTGTGTCTGACTGGCAGTTACTAACACTGGCCACTAGGTGGTGCGTATGACTGGTATTTACTAACACTGGCCACTAGGCGGTGTGTGTGAGACTGGTAATTATCAACACTGACCACTAGGCGGTGTATATGACTGGCAATTACTAACACTGGCCACTAGGCGGTGTGTATGACTGGCAATTACTAACACTGGCCACTAGGCGGTGTGTATGACTGGCAGTTACTAACACTGTCCACTAGGCGGTGTGTATGACTGGTAATTACTAACACTGGCCACTAGGCGGTGCGTATGTGAGAGTGGGCTTGTGTATTTAACCCTCTATTCTGGCAAAAATAAAGCACCACGACAAAACAACCATTATAAAATGCCTTATTTATAGGAATGGACTATTATTAAGTATTCAAACCCAGCTGCTGCTGCTGTTCAGTTACATCGGATCCTTATGTTGACCTTTGCAAGGAAGTAACTTTGGCAAATGTTTGTTGAACACCGTGTTATAACACAGAATATAAAAGACTACTGCAGTTGCACCCATCACAACAGAGCTGGGTGGTTGTTGTCCCCCCGAAATGGCAGTTAATTTTCGCAGTCTTTTTGTTCCTTGTTGCAATCACTTGTGTATGTGTGACATTAGAGGCTGCTTGTTGGCTTGTGCATATTGGCTAGCAATGCTGACAACCATTCCTGCTTGTTCATATTATGGACTGTACACATGTATACAGTACAAAGTCTGGACACCCCTACTCATTCACAGGTTTTTCTGGATTTTGACCATTTTCTCCACTGTAGAACAATACTGAAGACACCATACCAATGAAATAATTCCATATGTTATGCGGTAAACAAAAAAGTGTTAAAACACTATGTTTCACATTTTAGACTCTTCAAAGTAGCCAGTGTTTACCTTGATGACACTTTGCACACTATTGGCATTCTCTTAACCAGCTTCATGAGGTAGTCACCTGGAATGCTCTTCAATTAACGTGTGCCTCGTCAAAAGTTAATTAGTGCAATTTCTTGCCTTCTTAATGTGCTCGAGATCATAAAGTAAATAGTAAATAATAACAGTAATAGCCCTATTTCACAACTGTAATAATCCATATCACAGCAGTGCTTGAAAGTTTGTGAACCCTTTAGAATTTTCTATATTTCTGCATAAATATGACCTAAAAGAACATCAGATTTTCACACAAGTCCTAAAAGTAGATAAAGAGAACCCAGTTAAACAAATGAGACAAAATTATAATACTTGGTCATTTATTTATTGAGGAAAATGATCCAATATTACATATCTGTGAGTGGTAAAAGTATGTGAACCTTTAGGATTAGCAGTTAATTTGAAGGTGAAATTAGAGTCAGGTGTTTTCAATCAATGGGATGACAATCAGGTGTGAGTGGGCACCCTGTTTTATTTAAAGAACAGGGATCTATCAAAGTCTGATCTTCACAACACGTTTGTGGAAGTGTATCATGGCACAAACAAAGGAGATTTCTGAGGACCTCAGAAAAAACATTGTTAATGCTCATCAGGCTGGAAAAGGTTACAAAACCATCTCTAAAGAATTTGAACTCCACCAATCCACAGTCAGACAGATTGTGTACAAATGGAGGAAATTCAAGACCATTGTTACCCTTCCCAGGAGTGGTCCACCAACAAAGATCGCTTCAAGAGCAAGACGTGTAATAGTCGGCGAGGTCACAAAGGACCCCAGCGTAACTTCTAAGCAACTGAAGGCCTCTCTTACGTTGGCTAATGTTAATGAGTCCACCATCAGGAGAACACTGAACAACAAATGGTGTGCATGGCAGGGTTGCAAGGAGAAAGCCACTGCTCTCCAAAAAGAACATTGCTGCTCGTCTGCAGTTTACTAAAGATCACATGGACAAGCCATCTGTGAAACATGGTGGTGGTAGTATCATGGTTTGGGTCTGTTTTGCTGCATCTGGGCCAGGATGGCTTGTCATCATTTGATGGAACAATGAATTCTGAATTATACCAGTGAATTCTAAAGGAAAATGTCAGGACATCTGTCCATGAACTGAATCTCAAGAGAAGGTGGGTCATGCAGCAAGACAATGATCCTAAGCACACAAGTCATTCTACCAAAGAATGGTTAAAGAAGAATAAAGTTAATGTTTTGGAATGGCCAAGTCCTGACCTTAATCCAATGGAAATGTTGTGGAAGGACCTGAAGCGAGCAGTGCATGTGAGGAAACCCACCAACATCCCAGAGTTGAAGCTGTTCTGTATGGAGGAATGGGCTAAAATTCCTCCAAGCCGGTGTGCAGGACTGATCAACAGTTACCGGAAACGTTTAGTTGCAGTTATTACTGCACAAGGGGGTCACACCAGATACTGAAAGCAAAGGTTCACATACTTTTGCCACTCACAGATATGTAATATTGGATCATTTTCCTCAATAAATAAATGACCCAGTATAATATTTTTGTCTCATTTAACTGGGTTCTCTTTATCTACTTTTAGAACTTGTGAAAATCTGATGTTTTAAGTCATATTTATGCAGAAATATAGAAAATTCTAAAGGGTTCACAAACTTTTAAGCACCACTGTATGTCTTGCATCTGTAACGAGACAGGAGTAAAGTGTGGATTTAAGGGATGTTCAGAATCTTGAGATAGTATTAGGGCTTTTCAAAAGACAGCTCTATTTAAGGTCAGGGTGTTTTAAGGAACTAGGCCTACAATTTTTGCTCCGAATTGAGCCTGACTGATAGTCACAAATCCCAAAGGGGGGGAAACCCGCACATTTACTGCTTTACTTTGGACTGACTGAATGGTCACCGGTTCGATTCCCTGGACCAGCAGGAATGGCTGAAGTGCCCTTGAGCAAGGCACCTAACCCCTAACTGCTCCCCAGGCCACTCTGAATAAAAGGGTCTGCTAAATGCCTGTTATGTAATGAATGACTCAAATCACAATTAAAACTGCATACGCCCCAACCAGAACATCACTTAATTATCTACATTAGAAAGGAGACTGGATGTGTGCGATAAGACGGTCCCTGTGTCTGAAAATCACTCGCTACTCACTATATAGTGGACTGTATAGTGAGTCCACCATTTTGTAGTGCTGTCCAAATGTATAGTGAGCATTATTACACCTGATATAGTGTACTTAAAAAGTATCCCACAATGCATTGTGAAAAGTAGTGTACAACTGATGGTTACTAACCAACCAATATGTACCATCATGCACTGCGGTCACGCTGAAGAGAAAGAGAGAAAAGAAAAAAGGGGGAAAATGTGTTGGGGTGAACAGACAGAGGAAGAAACACAAACGGACATTCAAGTGCAATTAAAAATAGTAAGAGAATAGAAAATAAGCTAAAATGAGACTGATAAAATACAAGAATTAAAAAAAAAAAGTTACAGTGCAGAGCGAGGAATTAATCAAAACCCTCAAATTTGATTTAACAAAAGGCAGCGGCAAAGAAGAAAGTATTCAGTCTTGATTACTGAAAGATGCAGCAGACACAAAGTACTTTGTATTTATTAATCTGGGAAATACGCTCAGTATGATATGTATTTATTATTTTGAAAACCCATCAGCCGACTGATCTGGCATGTTTTAATTGTGTGACAGTAATGATGTAAATAACAGCGTGGCGGACTAGTGTCCGAGTGTTTTTTCATTTTACCAATGAGCTCACTATATAGAATTCCCTATATAGTGAGTAGGGAGTAGTGAATGAGTGAGTGATTTCAGACACGGTGTGTGAACATGTTCTGGGATAGAAGTGTTACCTGGGGATGTAATGTGTGTTCGGTGCCAAATTCACTGACAGCTATGAGTGTAACATCATTGTAAGGAAGCCAAGGTTAGTGAATGATCATAGTGACCCGATAATCATTTATGAACTCATTCCATCATTCTCTTAAGATGAAGATAAACCATCACTAGCATGTCAGTAACCCAAAAAATTAAGACAGTTATGCATTTCTTCCAAACCTGGAGTCATTTAGTTGTTTTTTGGCATCAACTCCCTTCTTTATTAACGCGGTTTGTCTCGTTTGGTGTCGAAGAATCGAGCAGTGGCAGCACCAGTTGGTACTTCAGGACGTTCACAGGTGAAAAGTGAAGTAAAAGCAATGCTAGGGTTTCGCTTTCTACCTTCACGTTCTCACATATAGTGTTGAATGATGCATTGACGTTTTAAGGATGTTTGTGAGGTTTATCTCCTCAGTGGTGCGCCTGTAGGGCATGAGGTCCTTACTGACTTGCTTCAGTGGCCCAAATCTCTTAAAATGGCTGCTGGGCCCCTGACTGCACCACCACCTCATGTCTGTATGTAAGAACCCAAAGCGTGGATATGAAAATGTGACAAGCTTTTGGAGCGCGAGGGGGGGGGAAAAAAAAAAAAAAAAAAAAAAAACACTACTAGAAGCAGGTCAAGTAGTCCATTTTCTTATTTTATTCCTGTGTTAATACAATAAATATACAAAACTCAAAACTACTTGACATGCGACTGCAGAGGGAGACAAGAGTGCATTTGTACAGTACGATGAAATTATTCAGGACGACAGGCAACCACTCGTCAATTATCATTAATGTTTTTTGTTTTCGTTTTTTACAAAATATACAAATATCCCTTAGGTTTGCTCGAACGAACTTCGCATCACCACCTCCTCAGTGTTTCAACTAATAAGGTCATCGAGTTCAAAATCACAACTTAAAAGCCACGATCCAACACACGCACAGGCTCGTGTTACATCTTTCTATGGACTTGCCCATTTGATTCGTAATAATATAGAACAAACATTCAGGTGCCATTTGTTGAAATGTTCTTTATATATTTAAAAAAAAAAAAATTGGGAAGAACAACTTGCAGCAGCTCATCTCGACAGGATAGAATTGGAAACCCTACAAAAGCAAAAGGGGAGAATGGGGGGAAGGGACACGATTTTAAAACAAAGCTATGAGCAGAACGTCTCATAGTAACGTGTTCGTGTGACTGTGTCAGTTCTGAAGTCAATACTGTAAAGAGCTGACTGAAGCTACCACACACAAATTCTCTCTCGAAACACAGACAGCCCATAATCTTCGGAGTTGTTTCTCAATGTTCAAGGCTGCATTAAATGAGGAATACTTAAACATAATCTAAAACCTAAAGTGTCCTGTCGGACTTGAAATGATGAGACAACTTAAATATATAAACCTAAGAGAGATCATTTGCTGTGGAGTTAAACAGCTTAAGACTCGCTCATTCACTCAACACACTCACTCACTCTCTCCCCCACCAACACGAGTGCGAGCATGCGATTATTTTTTTTCTCTATTTTTCGGCATCTCTGAAGCATGACACTAGAAAAACAGAGGTGGGAGGCTTTCGCTGCAGATAGCGTTTTCTTCTATCGAGGCTTTTACTACTCACTGGTACCATAAAACTTCAGATACAAGACCTGGACGGAGGCTTAGTGAGCTTCTCAAGCATGTCTAATCCAACTCTTGTGTTTGGAGACCATCGAACAAGCCTCAGAAGCGAAGTGAAGGAGTGTCAACTTATTTTCAGAAAAGCAGGAACAGCGTGTAAGGCAAAATCGGAGACTTTAAAAAAAAAAAAAAGCAACAGAAGAGCCACCTGAATCTCCCACTGGGTGTGTTCAGCGAGGGACGCTCCTATTGGCCAATGAGGGGCAGGAATGAAACGCTTGTTGGAGTGAGATATTAGTGGATTGTGTGGATGACATTTCAACTCTGTTCTGTTCGCTTTCGATGTTTACAGCAAGTGGACAGAATGCTTGCTGACACCACTTCCTATTTTGTTAAATGAGAAACATAACTCAGCACACACTCACTCTCTGAATGGACAATTTGAAAGTGACTGAAGTATCTCTCTCTCTCCCACACACACACACACACACACACACATGATCTCAGTGTGACAGCCAGTTGAGTGCATCTGCTGAGTGAAGGGGATAGAGTCACAGTTAGCCAATGGCGTGCACCGAATCGATGAAGGGGCAGAGTCTGGGATCCTCCACATCTGAAACAGGCTTACAGGTGACTCAAGTCAAAGGAGTACAATAAGAAAGAATGAAAAACAGGGGAAAGTGGGAGGAGCTTGAAGTCGGGCCTGCTCTTGATCGGCCGATCAGAACTGCTCTTTGAAGGCTCCGCGAGCAGCGGTCGAGGCGGCGTTAGCGGCCGCTGTTTGGACCGTTTTGTTGGACATGACGCCGGTGGCGAATTCCTGTTGGGCCTTCTCAAAGCTCGCACCAGTGGTCCGGTACAGCCCGTGGACCTACACACACACACACACAAAATAGAAAGATAGTGATGTAAAGTCCCTAGACGATCTTCTTTTGGGTAAGTATTCTCAGGACAAACCACAAACAAACCGGCCTGCACATACACACACCAGGGCTCTACGTTAACTTTGAGACATGGTTGCCCATTCGGGCAACCATTTGTAGAAATCTGGTTGCCCGAACTCAGAACATGGTTGCCCAAATATTACATACTTTTTTCCTTTGAATATGCCACAAACACATATGCTTACAACACAATGTTCACTCACATGCTCTACTAATGCCTCTTAAAAGCTTATTTTGTTGATTTTCTTATCCCTCTTTGTGTTCCCTTGGTTTCTGGGTTCAATTATATCGTGTCTAACCACTTTTTGTGTAAACCACCATGAATGTGCATTGTGTTCTTTTGTGTGCTCATAAAAAAAGCAGATTAATTAAACATTTGTTAATTACTTTGCTCCCCCTTGTGTATCTTTGTATGAAGACATATAAAGATAAACAGAGCTGTCAGTAAGCATTGCCCTAACATTTATATAACAGCTTGTTCTTTGTGCTGTAGCCTGTTTTTAGCTTGCTCTATGTACTACACTGGGAATTTGCATTTTTGTTTATTTCAAAGGTGATAATGAACAATTCCCTATTATCTCTCTCTCTCTCTCTCGCTGTGTGTGTAGATGCGTTTCATGCTGTTGTTTAGCCGGCAGGGGAAGCTGCGGCTGCAGAAATCCACTGATGAGCTTGATTGAGTTTTCTTTTTCTTCTCTTCCTTGTCTTTATTTTAAAACCCAATTTCTCCAAACCAGACATAATGCCAAAGTTTGTGACTTTGTTTATTTTATTTTTTTATTTATTATTCAACCTTCTCAGACGCTGTCTGTATCGACAAGCATTGACACTAGCGCCCCGTGCGAGTAATGCGGTAATTAGTCATGTAGTGAAGGACATGCCAATAGAACACTGAATATGCACTACGCGATAATTATTAGCAATGGGGAAACTGCATTGCGAGCCCGTGATGTGCAAATGTGAATTCCGCTAGTTGTTGAACATCCCGTAATGATAACATGGACGCGGTCTTTCCGAGTCAAACAATCGCAAATCGTGATGGAATTTCATCATAATATGAATGAATAAACATGGTTTTTCATGCAAGTTGACATATTTGGGTAGTTGCCCGATCGGTAGGGCTGTAACGATACACCCAACTCACGATTCGTATCGCGATTTTTGACCCACGATTCGATACGCCCACGCTTTTTTTTTTTTAAATGTTTTTTTTAAAGTAGTAAATTTGACTTAACATTTACTTACTTACATTAACTATTTAATAACAAATAATTCAGACCACTGCAGAGAATGAGTAATATGTATGCAAAAATGAACAAATGTATATCCAAAGATTGTTTTATTTCTCAAAATAATACTGTTGAGCCGGAAGTTCTGTTTTTTTCGGTTCTGAAAAAGTCATTTTTCCAAATCGTGTAAATCCGTTAAGATTTTTTTTTTGGGGGGGGGGGGGGGGGGGGGGGGGCGCTCTTTCACTGTCTCACTCTCATAGGGCCAATGATTTTCTGTGATCGTGGAAAACAGATGGAAATTACGGAATTTTTATAGTGAAACATTGCTCGCGTGTCAAAATGTAACTGCCGCAGAAGGCTTCCGCCCAAGCAGACATGCCTTCAGTGTTGCCACATATTGCTAACGTTTTCCACCCCAAAATATGTTCAAAACCAGCCAAAAAGCACCTAAAACTGCCCAATCTGGCAACACTGCATGCCTTTCCGGTCAAGTGATTGTGATTGGCTTGTGGCACACCTAGCCAGCCAATGAGCTGCTTGTTTACAGATTCGCTCCCCGTGTCGCAACCAGAATGGCGACCGCTTGAAAGAAATGAATGCTCTGCCAGTGGCGAGTGTGGACGTTGCGTGACTCGCAGAAGATTGTCGCAGGTCGGCTAAAAAACGACTTACTAATAGATATAAAAAAATAAAAGTAATTTAAGTAAGTTTAAAATGTAATTTAAATAAAAAGTAAAGTATTCATAAATTGAAGTTTGGAAGCGCCTCTGTTTTTGGGCTGAGGAGAAGTTTGAAAGGGTGTACCGCGATTCTGCCTTCTTGTATCGCGATACGGATTGTGGCTCTGCGTATCGCGATTTCGATTTGCATATCGTTACAGCCCTACCGATCGGGCAAGCATTTGTGAGAGTCTGGTTGCCTGAATCTATTGAATGGTTGCCCCGGGCAATCGGGCTACTGTTAATGGCGAGGCCTGCACACACACACACACACACACACAGTTCCCACTACCCATTATCCATATGCCAACTTTCCCACCTCAGAAAAGCAGCTTTACCTTTTTAAACATGATGAGAGAGATGACAGCAGAGGCAGTAAACAGAGCAGCAATCAGGATCATGATGATGCCAACAGGAATGCTCGTATTAAGGCCAGTAAGCGCCGAGATCCAACCACTACACACACAAACAGCATAAACACAATGCTTTAAATGTGCCATTCAATTAGCCTAGTTTTCCTAAAATGAGATGAAAAAGCAATTCTTAAAAACTGCTGGAAGAGGAAATAAGCGCATGGCAATACCTGACTCCCCAGCCTGTGATGCCAATGGCCTGCATCACATGGACACCGAACTGGCAAATATAGACGAAGAAAAACACAAAGAAGCGGAAAGAGCTGTCACTCCTAGAGAGAGACGAGAATGAATATTGTTAAGGGCCCGGTCCCACAACACCGATACCTAGAACTACAACAATAAATAAATCGGTCCCTTGCAGTTTGTGGTCACACCAGACCGATAACGATACCTATAGCCCAGGCCTGGGTTTATCGGTATCGGCGAGACTGCTTCTGGAGCCATTTTTCCAGACCTGGACCTGAGCCGATGAAACATCTGACCAATCAGGTAATGGTTTACATGTGATGTCTGAGAACGTGCTATTTTTCCCGGGTATCTTTGTACATCCTTGTTGCATCAATGGAGAAGCTGATTAGAGAAACGTCAATGAATCCCACACTTTGACAAAAAACACAAGCTGTACAAAGATACAGCCAAAAAGGAAGATGTATAGAAGATCATCGGCAGTAGAGTGGGTATGACTGGTGTGTAGTGTGCGTTGGCTGCACGCTCTAAAATCTCTGTAAACCATGCCCATGTTACCCAGCATCTGCTGTTGAACATGGGGGGGATTTGAGTGCGAAGTGTCATGCCGTGCTGCAAGTTGAGCCAATTTAAACCGAGATTTTAGAGTAGGGGTCACCTAACTTTTTTCTCTGGGGGCCACATTGTCGTTCCTGACTGTGATGGGGGCCGGGGTCGGGTCAGCTATATCACATAGAATTGTATGACCCAGACAAATATGACCACCAGCAGGCCTCATTGTGTAGTAGAGATTACTAGCCTGGCACGGCCATCCCCACTACTATATCCATACTACTATATCAACACTTGATTCCGGGCACATATTTGTTTATCTTTACTAGTGGTTTGCAAAAGTAGTAA
This sequence comes from Neoarius graeffei, assembly GCF_027579695.1. Classification (NCBI taxonomy): domain Eukaryota; kingdom Metazoa; phylum Chordata; class Actinopteri; order Siluriformes; family Ariidae; genus Neoarius; species Neoarius graeffei. Next base: position 20,343,172 of record NC_083580.1, on the reverse strand, counting down.
TCAAGTCTTCACACTTTGTTTTAATTTGAAATACCACAGATATTCCATTTATTTATTTTCTAATAAAAATATCAAAGCTGTCAAGGTAAGAAACATCTGCCTAGTTGAGGTGATTGACACTGGCAAAGGTGAGTGGAAAATTATAAATTGTAGGTAGGCCTGTTGATATTATTAATAATATAAATAATTGTATGCAGCACTTAATAAAGGTCAAATAAATAGGCCTATAAAATAAATACATTTTAAAAAACAGTGAAATTATAATATGAGCAATAGATCAATAGATCACAGCAGTTGTGCTGTGTCCTGCACGTCATTGCTCTCATCCATGGCCAAAGCAAAAAACTCGAATTCTGATGCTCTCTCATTCAGCTGGTCATACACGTTGTCCCCCAAATCTTCGGTTCGCCTGGTCATAGTAGGTGCGGAGAGACTCACCGCGTTGAGCGCATCCTTCTTGTTGGGACACGCCTCCTCGGCCACAGCAAGCATGCATACTTTAACAAAGTCCCCATCAGTAAACGGCTTTCCATGGGTAGCTAGTAGGTGAGCTACCTTATAGCTAGCTCAGACAGCAGCCTGGTTGATCTGGGTTTGGCGAAGGAATACATTCTGTTGTGCAGCCAGTCCGCATTTCATCCTCCGAATCCTGTCTTCTCTTATTTGCCCTCGCAAACTAGCATACTCTTTGTGGCGGGTTTCATAGTGACGACGCAGATTATATTCTTTGAAAACCGGCACACTTTCTTTACATACAAGATAAACTGCACGGTCCTTACACTGAACGAAAAAATAACCGGTGGTCCACTGTTCTTTAAAAACTCTGCGCACTCTGTCAGCTTTTCGCTTACCGCTAGCCATTTTGCTGTCCTGAACACTGACAGTTCTCTGCGCATGCGCTGCCCGTCACTGCTTGATCGCGAGCATATGACGAAAATTCGGAAAATATGAATAGTTCATTTTGTAACTAAATATCAATTTTAATTGATAAAATCAACAAAATACAACATGCAGACATGTTATTATTTGCCAAAAAGCAATTTAAAAAAAATAGGCCATGACCACTTTTGGGGATTGCCTCATAGGGCCGGTTCAAGTGATGGGGGGCAGAGGGGCTGGGGGGGCCGGTCAAAGGGGGGTGGCGGGCCGGATCTGGCCTGCGGGCCGTAGTTTGGTGACCCCTGTTTTAGAGTGTGTAGCCACAAATACTACCCATGGATCATGTTAAAAAATGCTTTGCCGCATGGGGTCTCATGTCTGATACACTTCCCTATATGCCCACTACCAAATAATATATTATTTAAGTATCTAAATTAGATGAAACAAATCTAGTCACTTTTCTCACACCCGAGTCAGAGCACTGAGTGACCACTTACGCATTCACAAAAGAATATTTCACATAATGATATGATCCCCTTCACTCTTTGGATTTCTATTAGTTTCTCTTTCGCGGTGGGAACACCCACTGTAAACAGGATAATCAGCCACAGTTTAGGCTACCTGTTTGTGTTAAAGGTTCATTTATTAGCACTCTCAAAGCAAAACACACAGACATGCGTCTTATGCGTGTACAGTGTATAGCTGCGTCAGTCATGCCACTGACCGTCCGAGTGGGGTGCGGGTCTGTTACGTACGGGAGCGCCAGGAATCTGAGATTAGCGGTTATCTCTGTGCTGCAGGATTTCATGCACCCAGATTCTTCTTTCGGCTTTGCCTTCTGTGCAAAATGGGCATCAAAAGCAGCTCTTCCTCGCTGTCATGGTCAGCCGTTGGGTGCTGCTGAGTGCACTGGGTGTGCCCACAAACAGCATACAACCGCTACATTTTCCCACGAAAACTAACCACCGATAGTCAGGATTATAGTTGTGGTGTGACTGCTCCAGACTGGAACTAAATCCAGGTACTGTCATCGTTATCGGTGTTGTGGGACCGGTGCATAAATGTCTGTTCAACTGCAACATTTTATTTATTAAAAGAACATCATGTCATTTTTCATTACAGCATTATGTTTACCCAAAACAAATCAGTTCCTGGCATCACTTACTGTCCATGATAGCAGTTACAGGAGTCATTCCCTCACTAGGGTGTTTATTTTTTAAATCTCCCTAGCGAATTATTAGTCATCTCCTCACTTAATTTATCATCCACCTTACCACATCAACAACTACACACTTTAAATGTGTTTTAAAGGTTGTCTTGCCAAAAGGCTTAGCGACATTTTGTTCAATTATGTAATACAGCAACAAAGTTCTTAAAAAAGGAGGAGTGCATTTTTAAGCACTGTTTACAACAGAGTATGAAAAGTTTAGAGCAGGTTAGGCTTAGCTGAACTCTCAGCAATGTCAGAGTAATAGACCTAACCCATAACTACATCATCGCTTGTGTACCGCAATGCATTAGGGGTTGTTTTACAATCAGGGTGCAAAGTTTGTGTCACAGGGGTCCAAAATTCAAATTGATTCAAACTGGTTCTTGTACCAGTTTTTAAGTGAAGGACAAGTTAAAGAACAGATCTCAGGTAATTTTTTGATATGTGTATGGTAGTTTTGTGTAATCTGCTATAAGATGGGAGAAACAAATGAAGTGATTCTCGGGGAGGACATTTTTGACAATTCAGAATCCACTACTTCCATAGTGCTTTTAAATACAAGGCTGTAAGCTTTGTGTTAGTTGTCTCTAATATTTATGTCCCAATATCTTGACCACATTTTAGGATGAAAATCATCATTTTAGATACGTTATGTTATTTTATATTGAAAAATGAGCTGTCTTGGAGAGGACATTTTTTTTTTTTTACACAATTACATACTAATTTGATCAAAATAGTCTGAAAACTTACTGGCATTCAACATTAAAACTTAACTATGTTTCCAATGAAATGGAACCAAATATTTGTTTTATGGTATAAAAAATGATTTAAGTGCATCCCTTTTGGAGCTACCTGTGGTCAAAAAAGCACTTTTTCTAAATGACACGAGTAATTTTGCTAAATATGACATATATTGCCATACATTCACCAAAAATAACGTTATCACCAAATTTTTTTTGCATGGTAAATAGAGCTATCACAGGGCTACAATAAACAACCAAGTTTATTTAGTCAAGCTTTTTGATATTGAAGATAAGTGTTAAATGTGATTTTTAGCTTGCGTACCCTGATTGTAAAACAACCCTTATGGGTGATACCTGAGGGTCAGTTTCGCCGGATTGTTTACTTTCACCTTTGTTAAACACTGCATTGTTTTGTCTAACCGGTTTTAACCATGCTAAAGTGAATTGCTGTGTGCTTTAAGCCTAGGTCACAACCGGCCGTACGTGCTCCTACGGCCGGTCTACGTACAAAAAAACGCAAGAAACGCACGGAGGGCGCGCGTGACGTGCTGATTTTCGAGCCGTAGACTGGCCACAGAGGTTCTTTGTCATGTCAAACAAACTCTACTGGCGCTTACATTTTTTTCAGGTTGCAAGACAAACTTACGGCCAACGTGCGTCTTTCTCCATGAACAAAAAAAAAACCACAGCGATTTGGGAAACGCCAAAAATCGCACGGCCAAAAAATTGTACGTCCGGTTGTGACCTAGGCTTAACCATGTCTCCACAACAAAGAGAAGCCCTAATTTGAGCTTTTATCAGCTGCCAGTCGAGAAGAAAGAAATGGATAAAGTTTAACCCGCAACGAAAACCTTCGAACTGAATCAAAATGGACAAGTGCTTGTAGCTTACATTTCTCTGGTGGGAAAAAGACGGACTTAAACTGTGACCCGGCAATATTTCCATGGTCTGCGGAATGGCCTTCGGTTATAGAAGATTATAACAGTCAACACTGTTCATCGCTTGAAACTAGCGATATTCCAAAGCCTGTAAAACAAAGACGCATTCTTCGGCCTTTGCCTTTCAAAGTGCCGAAGCACTCGGCAGCTGAACGAGCCTGTCGGACCGATAAAACTCCCAAAACACGAAGGGTTCTCTTTCGGGTATGTGTAACGTTCAGTGTACCTCACTAGCGGCATTTATTGAAGAAAACGCATTTATACCGAACACGACACGGCAGATCAGCGGGTTTCCAAAGTTTTTTTTTTTTTTGGGCTAATGTTTTCTGATATCAAGTTTTATTTAACTAATCACTCATTTATAAAATGTTTTGATGCTGTTTGTCTGGGCTCGGGATCATGAAGCAATCTTAGACTTGAGTCAGTCAACAGTTGATTGTGTTCATAACACAAATCAACTGTTAATGTATCTGTAACTTTCATTGTGCTGGATCACGGTTAAGTACAAGGCTAAGATTTCATTAGAACAACGCTACTTAAAAAATGGTAAGGAAGAACTGAAGATTAAAAGAAACAAATTTAGACTTAAGTATAAGATTGCTTCATGATCCAATATACGTCCTCAGAAATAAGACATTCTGAGAGTTGAGGTTGTACAGTGTGGTAGACTGGCCCTGTGTCCGAAATCACTCCCTACTCACTATATAGGGCACTATATAGTGAGGACGCCATTTTGCAGCGCTGTCCGAAACGATAGTGAGGATTATTACACCCTATATAGTGCACTCAAAGTATCCCACAATGCATCATTAAAAAGTGGTGTACTAACCAAGCAATATATCCCATCATGCATTGCGGGCACGCTGAAAGAAATCAAACTAAGAGTCTCAAATCTGATTTAAGAAAAGGCAGCAGCAAAGAAGAAAAGTAATCAGCCTTGATTTAAAAGAACTGAAAGATGCAGGTACTTCGTATTTATCAACGTGGGAAATGCGCTCAGTAAAATAATGGATATCACAAAAATACAGTACATGCATGTATATATTATTTTGAAAACCCACCAGCCGCCTGATCTGGCACGTTTTAATTGTGCGACAGTAATGACATAAATACCAGCGCGACGGACTAGTGTCCGAAAGCCTTTTTTCATTTTACAAAGGAGCTCACTATATAGTCTTCTATATAGTAATTCCCTGTATAAGGAGTAGTGAACGAGTGAGCGATTTTGGACACAGGGCATGTATAGACTCTTACCTTCTCACCAAGCTTGATTTGAATTCTGATTTTCCTTCTGTAAACCCTCGACATGTTATCCACCTCTTTAAACCACCAATTTCATCATCTTCTACGACAGAGCACGGCAAAACTGCTCCCCTCACATCGCTCTCACGTAAAATTAATCTGACATCCATCATATCGCTCAACTACCGACCCCGGCAATTCCCCACAATGCATTGCAGTAAACAAGTGATGCCGTAGTGATGCTTGGGAGCTATTCAAATGAGTGTGTGTTACCTGAATGCTCCATACAGAGGTCTGTACCAGCAGACAAAGGAGCAGGGAGTGAAGAGCATGAACCACAGCATGGCCAGGCCAAAGTCGACACCACGTTGTGAATCTACACAAAACCATGCCAAGCAGCCGAAGATGTTCAAGAACAGTGTTCCTGTGTGGACTGGGGACACACACACACGCTATACATCAGTTCTCCAACAAGTCAACTACAGCAAACAGTGAAAGCAGGGAAGCATTACTCACATTTAGCACTTGACATTCACTAAAACACATCACAAAAGTTCTTGAGTATGTGGTGAACAGGAATGGTGCCAGGATTTTTCGTTCTGGGTCCAGGGACCCACCTGACTGACCAAACTGAGGTCCCTGGCTTTTTTTGCGGGTCCCAAATATTTTTATATATATATATATATATATATATATATATATATATATATATATATATATATATATATATGAGTGATTCCACGCTTATGGGTACTGAAATGGGGACATGAACTTATTTTTAAAAATTCACCTAAAACCATTTCTTTTTTTTACCATCAGGTCACAAAACATGTAATCTTTAATGAATGATATGTTAAAAGATAACTTTAATTTTCTGAGATGTAATAAAAACATATTTATATGCCAAAGTCAAGCCTATGAGTTCCAAAATGATGTCTGTTACATTACTTCTGTTACGATTGTCCATCTCGCGTCTGTTACAAATTAATTACAATCTAGCTATATACCATGTTAATCTTATTGAAATAATGTGCATGTTTATTCTACTACACGTTTATTAATTATATTTGCTAAAACATCACTGCCCTATGTTTCAAAAAATAATTCTACATTGTTAAAATTGAGAATATATATGTCCACAACACTTCTGTTACGTTCTGACTTTGGCATATAAATGTTTTTATTACATCTCAGAAAATTAAAGTTATCTTTTAACATATCATTCATTAAAGATTCCATGTTTTGTGACCTGATGGTAAAAAAAAGAAATGGTTTTAGGTGAATTTTTAAAAATAAGTTCATGTCCCCATTTCAGTCCCCATAAGCGTGGAATCACTCATATTATATATATATATATATATATATATATATATATATATATATATATATATATATATATATATATATATACACACACACACACACACACACACATACATACACACACACTGGGTGAGATTTGCTGGGGGGGATGGGGGGGGATCACCCCCCCTCTGGTTTTTATCTCTGCTGAAAAAAAATCCTCGGGGACAACCCCGTCAATAAAACAAACAAACCAAAAAAAAAAGTTGACATGACAGGCATGTTGTGACAGTTTTCTATGGTCTACATTGCACTCACTTTCAAAATGACCCGAAGTGGCAGCTTTGATGTTCACGAACGTCCCCAGCAAATAGATACATTGTAGATAATAACAATATCTTTGCGTTCTATGCAGGGATGCAAACAGCGCGCCTTTTGGCGGATGCCGCCTTTTTCACGGCTGATTTTTTTTTTTTTTAGGGGGGACGTTGGAGTGTCTGATTATAATTTTAAAGTAAATTCTGTATTAAAATTACTAAATAAGCAAATCCGTTACAGTCCATGAAACAGGAAGCATAAGGATGAGAAAAAAAACAGTTTAAATCGGAAAGCTGCGCACAGTGTGAACTGCGCCATCAGAGCAAACTATTCATTTAGTATTCATGTATTTTAGTGATTTTCAAGTCACTGTCCATTTAATCCGGAGAGAGAGAAACATCACAGCAATGCGACAAGCAATGCGAACTTTGTTGTGTTAGTGTTCGTGTATTTAGTCAGAGAGATAGGAAGATGAATTTACTATCTCTGGTTTAGTGTTCGTTTTCATTTAGTGTTATTCATTTGATATCATCGGATGTTATTGAGCTGTTAGCCTATTGTTACCTTAATTTTGTGACGTTTCATGATTTAAAAAAAAAAAAAAAAAACATCCCCCCCCTTCTGTTTTTGACAAATCGCACCCTGTGTGTGTGTGTGTGTGTGTGTGTGTGTGTATATATATATATATATATATGTGTGTGTGTGTGTAAAATATTTAATCGCGATTAATGTCGCAACTGTCATAGTTAACTCGTGATTAATTGCAATTTAATCGCACATTTTTGTCACATGAAAAACCATTGTAATTCTCTTATCAGCATAAAAAAGTGAATGGGCTTGCTTTGTACCAATGTTTTTTTTTATTTTTTATTGTAGAGCATAACACGTCTTGTCACAGCCACTGACATCCATAAGTTCCATATTAGATGAGAAAACCAAGGGATAAAAAATAAAGTGCATATCACTGAAAATAAAAAACTGTTTTATTTTACTCTTCATGAGTTTCTTTTGAAGAGAAGTATTTGCCATAAAAGAAGAAAAAAAACATAAAAATAAAAAATATGTAGGCACAAAAGCAGCCCCCTAAAATTGGCTGATACAAAATGAAAAGTGTCCTTTGAGTGGAGCAGTACGCGATAGATAGCTCAGGTAAGCTAATCAGTCAGCATACCGTAGCAAGCTACCAAAACCTGAGGCCAAAATAACCAACCTACAAGACTGAATATGATAAATGATGGAAATAGTGGAAAAACTGGAAATAGTGAATGAAAATAAAAATTTACTGTTTTATTTATTGAGTCACCACACAGACCTACTCTCGCTGAATAAAGTGAGCTGAATGACCGCTAAACTGAGTTCGGCCAGGTTCTATCGTCATACCCAGCGCTCGAAACTAACGGTGTCCCGACGTCCCGGGGACCATAAAAAATGTCATCGGGACACAAAATTATCATATCTGGGACAATCCCGGGACAATGGAAAAAAATAGATCTAGAAAAAGAAGTTCTACATTAAAGGTGCAGTACGAGATTTTGGAATAACTGTTCCCGCAAGCCATATTTTGAAAAGAAACACTCCCACCCCCCGCGTCTCAACCCCTCCTCCCCCTTATAAAGCCTGAGAAATTCCGGCTTTATAATGGGTGTCTATTGCGTTACACACCAGTGCAGCTCGTTAAGTTATAGTGTAGAGAGCTTGGAAAAATAGCTCAAACTTTCTCATTTAAACTGTGTTTTCAGCCCCAATTTTCACTCCCCACACACAATTTTCTCAAAAGTAGTAGCCACGCTTGTCCTGATTCACACAATGTGTCTACCTGAGCGATAGGATTTACAGTTTTTGAATGAGAAGCCTGAAAGTAACGAGAGCACAGCCGCGCAGCCTCATAGACTCCCATTATAAACGTGGCAGAAAAGTCACTCATTTTTAACTTGCTCTAGTGACCTCATTTTTTATACTACAGACAAAAAAATTACATCCATGTGTTCAGGAGAGCCTTGTGGCGCTCACTGTGAAAGAATTTTGTGAATATCTCCTTCTGTTTTCGTGTAAATCCCCGTTGTTTGGAGGGAGCGCACTGAGAGAATCCTGCGCTCTGTGTGACACTCTGCTCGCTCTCACACACACACAGAAGGGACGGGCTGCTCGCGGGCTTCAGTCTGATTGACGTGTCAGTATCCAATCATTTTGAGGTGGTACCTCGATAGGATTGGATGGCGTTTTTCCTTTATTTTACACTGTAGACTGGATTAAAATATTTCGTTTTTTGGGTCAAACCTTCTATTGTACTGCTTGCAACATGGGTGTGCATTTCATCCATTGATGGTATGGCTGATGGCTTTCAAAACATCTCTGAATGGGGCAACAGGTATATTACATAAAAATGGATAACGGTAATGGTGAAAATGATAAGTTGGCCTTATATACGCCAACAGATACTCAAGGTATAAGTAGATGAAACGAACATAAAAGGGGTCTTATTTTCAACTAAAGTGTACTGCAGATGTAGTGAGTTGAAACATTTTCTGAATGAGCTAGTTGGCCCCTTTTAAATAAACAGGTATCTATTCATACAGTGAGATCGCCAAAGTTTAATAAACTGAAAATGCAATAACTAATTTTGAAGTAGATGATGTATTGGACATGTGTCACTTGTGTTTTGTGACTTATTGTAAAAATGATATAAAGGGTTCAAAATCGTATAGTTACAAATATAATAGTAACTTCATATGATAATATTAACCACTGGTTATTTCAGAGAGGAAAAAAATGGGGACACTATTGCTTCCATTCGGGACAATACAACACAGAATTCAGGACCACTGGGGGACACAAAGAAAAAAAAGTTAATTTCGAGCCCTGGTCATACCAAAACAAAATACATCACTGATTCCTTCACATTCAGAAAGGTTAAAAACATTCATCATACGTTCAAAAACGTTCATCATAGTGTGGCACTGTATTATCTAATTCTCACTGCTTATAACTCTATACCTACCCGGTGGAGATGAGCTGGGAAACTGAAGACTGAAGGAACAGTATTGAAAAGTATTTTTCCAGTCTCACCTGTGAAAGGTAATCCCATGTGATCTCGTTTGGACGGTAAACCTGTTGGTACAGTTAAACGCATCACATGAATGAGGCATCTTTATTCTCGGCTACTGTCTAGATGCTATACCAGAGACGGTTGAAGAATCTCCACTTTGCCACATCCAATATGGCGGCGAGGATGACGCATGATTCTACGCAGAAGGCGGCGTCTATGTTTATATGTCTATGCCTTTCTCCATCACTCACACTTACTCTTATTGAAGCAGCACGCGACAAGCCTCAACAGGAACTACGGGTGACTCGCAGGGCCAAATTAGAATTTGCGTTAACGGCACTATTTTTTTTTAATCACGATAAATTGAGATCGCGTTAACTTTGACAGCCCTTATATATATATATGTCAGGGAAATGGAATATTTATTTAGCCATACAGTCACGGTGTGCAGCCATGATCGTCAATTTTTTCACCGACAATCCAAGGACTGAAAGGATTTTCGGTCACTCTTTGCAAGTGGTTAACCTGTAATAAAATATAGATTGTATTCAGTCATGTGACTTTTGCTTGAGAGTTTACTTCCAGTGAATGAAGTGGTGGTCATGCAAACCAATTTGGCTGCCATTATGTAATGACCTACTGAAACCGTCTCCAATTATTTTCAGTTTAGAGGCCAATGCAGTCAAGATACCTTCAGAAAGTTGCTCTTTGCAATGGGATAAGTTATTACACGCTAACAAAGGAGGATTTTTCTTTTCTAGTAGTTGAAAAATTATCCATCCATTGGAGTTCCCCGACATCTCAAACTACCTGGTGCTGCAGACATCGTTCGACACAGACAAACAGAAGACAACCTGGAACAGCCTGGAGGAGTACAACTTTGTGTGGCTGGGTTAAAGATCTGGAGATCAGGACACTATAAGATAAATCCTGTATTGTTTTTGCCCGGGTAAGTAGGACTTTTTGTACATGTATTTGCGATGGTTGCTCGGACGCGACTACAAGTTTTAGCATCGGGTGTAAACAAACCACAGCCGCTCGATTCTCAATCCTCCCTGCTCTTCTTTTCCAGCAAACGATAAGGGTTTTTTGTTTGTTGTTTTTTTTTTTTTAAATTAATACAGAAAATACAGCGAGAAGGTACATTCCAGCATCTATGTAGGTAACGCTAGGCCTCAAACCTACATCACTTCAATCGGTTCGAGGAATTTTGTACGGATCATAATTACTAAAACTCTAACGTCTGTGTATATCTATCCTTTGCTTCTTTTGGACTTCGATTATCCAAGTAATCCGGTAGTAAAGCTTTATATGTATTTTTCTTCGAACTACAGATGTCTGACATCTTCAATATCGGTTGTCTTCAGTATTTAACCCATTGACGCCGGATGCTGTGTCGTGCAACATTGCCCCTAGCGCCGGTTGTTGCATAATGCAACATTGCCCCAAATGCTGGTTGCTGCATAACGCAGCATTGTTGATTTGTCATTATTTTCAAGACGCATGCCAGATTTGTTTTTTTTTATAAAAATGTGTTAGTGTTAATGCTGAATGAGCATGACCCAGTAAAAGTAGAGAATTTTATCTTTTAAATGCAACTTATTTCATGTCTTTATGTGCTTCAGAGGCTGAGATATTGAATTTTTCATAGGCATTTTCAATTAATTATTTTTATTTCAGAAAACCCTCAGGCAGATGGGGACCTTTTCTAAAAACTGGCTTGGGCATTTGCAGACGTTTTTTTGCAGGCGTTTCAGGCATCAACGGGTTAAACAAAGTTTGCTTGTCCCCCAGGACAATGGTAGCAACGGTTGGGTAACGTAAGGGAGACATCACTTTTGCTTTGCTTGTGAAACATAACAGATTTGCCAAGGCAAGTGGGAAAAATTCAAGTTCTTCCCAGGACGCATTAAAAGTATGAACGTGCATTTTTGTGCACAAAACGCACTATTTCTGCGTTACCGTTATCCCTGGTGAAAGAGTCTTTCAGCAGGGATCACGGTAACGCAGAAATTGTGCGTTTTGCGCACAAAAATGCCAAAAAAAAAAAAAAATGCACGTTTCATGCCTAGGCGTTTCATCTCCAGACATACTCCGATATGGATAAAGAAACTAGGACTAAATGAAATCTGAAAACTTTCCATCATCACTGGAGCTCTGATGAGCTGCTTAATCTGTACATCAGTCGAAACCCATAAACCACCGTTACCAAAACACCACCACAACCCTTGACCCTTTCTTCACCTGTATACTGGAGATTTGTACAGAAGGTCTGCTGTGTTCACAAAGCTGGTGTTGCTCATACTGAACATCCTTTCAACATGCTCTTTACAGTACACAGTTACAGAAGTCTCATGATTTAGACATCAGGTGTCACCCAGAAGAGGACTGGGTCCCTTTCAAGTCTGTTTCCTTCCTTCCTCAGCAGAATATTGCCGCGGTCACCTTTGGCTTGCTCACTAGGAATCCAAAGCTATATCCGGAATTCTGTACGACCGCATTTTATACGGAAAATTCAACTGAATTAAACCTGTTGAGTTCCAGAAAATTAATAAATATGAATTTAAAAAAAAAAAAAAAAAAAAAAAAGAGAAAAAGCTGTTTCGTTGATCACAGCAATGAGATTAGCCTCAAATAAAGACATTTTCGAGTATCTGTGTCAGATTCAATATTAATCCTTCTGTCATTATCCGCCTCATGCAAAATGGAGAGGAGAAAAGGCAGATTTAATTATTCATTGTTCGAGAAAGAAGCCAAGAAACCAGTGCTAAATGTGTGCCTCCCTGATGAGCATACAAGGACTGGAAACCTTTTAAAATACATTTGAATATTGTTCCGAATTAAAAAGAAGCATTAACTGTTCATAATTTTATTCCTCCCATTCATAAACTCATTTTATTTAAAGCTAGTTAAAATCATTGCTTTGTATATATGGAGTCAAAATGGCAGTTTCAAGTGTAGGCAATAGGGGTCGACCGATAATCGGCCTGGCCGATATATCGGGCCGATATTCTGCATTTTTAGGGTTATCGGTATCGGCCATAATTTCCACCGATATGCCGATAACATGCGTTTTTGCAGCCATTTCATTCCTAACGCGACTGTCACTGCACGTCCTTTCCTGCACTCGCCTCTCTGAGTTCAAGAACACGGTCCCGCCCACCACAACATCTGATTTGTTTGGCACAAGGGATACAGCCAATCAACACGCGTAGCTAAACGCTGTGAACTGTTTCAAGGCGGCCGTATGAGCACTCGGGCAGAAGCAGATCCCACTTCAAGGTAAGGACACGCTGCTTTTGCCGCAATAAGTCAAACACACAAGTTGCAAAAGCACATCATTATATGTTTACATTCTTCATCTACTACTCGTTAAAATTGTCCATTTGCATCTGTGTAGCCAGGCAAACTTAGCTTAGGGAAGGAAGCACTTGAATTAGCCTACAACCAACTAGTCTCGCTGAAACTACATGTAATGTTGTCCATAGTAAGCAGTCCCCAGCATAACGTAGGCTGCAGTCATTTTTAAATCCCCGTCTGGAAACGTTGTGAATGTGTCAGTAGTTCTACTCGAACAGTAGAAGGACAGTCATACAGAGAGGTGGTCAAGGGAAGACGAAATAAAACGTAGTGTTTGTGTTCTGCAGGCTATCGCAAGCCTACTGGCTATTTGTTATGGTGATGAGTAAACTTCATGACGTGACTCGTGCTCAGAAAGCGCATTGCACTTGTACATGTTAGGTAACTTTATAAAGCGCTATTTGAATACTTAAACAAGCCAGGTGTGATATGGTGCTAGTAGGCTATGTAATACTGTAGGGAGTTTGTCAGGACGCTTGTTGTGGGCTCAGTAATTGTGTCGTGGATGTACACTTGCTTGGATAAACGGTAATGAACGAAATACATCAATTAAACTCTTGACTTAAATGTTCTTATGCTACTTCACACTGCGCTGTAATGTACTCCACTAGTATTCTTGCGCAAGTGATTCTCATCGCTAGCGCTTCTGATTCGGAAAGCGATATACTTTTAAAGGAGCAGAGCTGTAGATGGTTACTTGTTGTTCCATAATAGGGAGTGATAGCCTACTTTATGTTTGATTTTACTTTTTAAAAAATGCTGCAGGCAGCTCCCTACACTTGGTTTGTTATTTAAAAACTACTTGAAGTTGGTAAGTCTTACTTAGTTCTTAGTGTAAAAGAATCCAGAGTGTATTTTCATTTATTTTCCACTGAAAATGGTGAGCTGTAATATAGTAGGGAGTGATTTATTTTTTTATTGGTGAATATTTATTTTATTATTATTTTATTTCTCATTTTATTCTAACTAATGTTTGATTTTATTGTACAAATGCTGCTGGCATCTCCCTGCACAAAATTTCATGTTCAATTTTACAATTAAACATACATTTCATGGATATGAAGGTCTGTGTCAGTGTGTGCTATGTTTAATTTCATGTGAATTATAATGTTTACATTTATCGGTTGCACATATCGGTTATCGGCATCCCAATTCCATAATAATCGGTATCGGCCCTGGAAGAAAAAAAACAAAACAAAACCACATATCGGTCGATCCCTAGTAGGTAAATTAAGATTCACAATGATGTGATGTAAACCAGGGGTTCGCAACCTTTTCTACTTTCAGGTCCACCTATTCATACTTGTAACGAGTCAGATCGGGGCTCAATTAAAAAGAAATAAACAAATATTTTGGCTCACCTATTCTTTTAGAATCTAATAATCTATTGTAAAGTGTATAAACAGGATGCAACATCACTCCCTGTTACAGATGGGAGCCCAGGAATTAAATAACTGCAATAAAAACAAGCCGTTTTTAATTGTAGGTACTGTATTTAAAACTGTATGGATGTGCCAGAAGCCAAACCATGCATGCAGGGCCTTATTTAAAAGGAGATATGCAGAACCTTTATTTTTAAATACTATCCACTCAGAAATGTATCTCCATCCTTGACTTCTGTATGCTGCATAAATGGGAATAAATTATTTATTTTTGAGAGAGAGAGAAAGAAAAATCGACCACAAAGTTGGCATTCGAGCTGCCCCGCTGAGCCAGCCAGCCCTGACTGCGTGACGTCACAGCGGTAACCGGTTTTAAGGCCGAGGCCTTTGACAGCGATAGACCAAAGCCAGACTCGGCAGGCGAGAGTGGTTGCAATGGCCTCTTCGTTCAGATTTATTGAAGATTCTTCAGATTCCTCAGACAGTAATACATCTGACTGTGATAGTCCTGAAATTGGAGTGTGTGTACATGCTACTGCTATACATGTAGAACCGTATTAGTTCGAACCATCGAATCGGATAGTAACACGTCGGCCACGGAGGCCCCCGCCTTATGAAATAAAGGCGGAGAACAAAGCCGTCTAGAGAATTGGATGGAATTGAACTGACGGTCTCATGCAACTCTCATTAAAACAGGATAGGCGTTATAACTTATGCAACATACAAAGTACATGCATGCATTTTCACTGATAAAACGTAAAAGGCTAATTAAATAATCAGATGAACTGAGACAATCACATTCTAAAGCAAATTAAACCTTATACCGGTAACTTACACTACCGTTCAAAAGTTTGGGGTCACCCAGACAATTTTATGTTTTCCATGAAAAGTCACACTTTTATTTACCACCATAAGTTGTAAAATGAAGAGAAAATATAGTCGAGACATTTTTCTGGCCATTTTGAGCATTTAATCGACCCCACAAATGTGATGCTCCAGAAACTCAATCTGCTCAAAGGAAGGTCAGTTTTATAGCTTCTCTAAAGAGCTCAACTGTTTTCAGCTGTGCTAACATGATTGTACAAGGGTTTTCTAATCATCCATTAGCCTTCTGAGGCAATGAGCAAACACATTGTACCATTAGAACACTGGAGTGAGAGTTGCTGGAAATGGGCCTCTATACACCTATGGAGATATTGCACCAAAAACCAGACATTTGCAGCTAGAATAGTCATTTACCACATTAGCAATGTATAGAGTGGATTTCTGATTAGTTTAAAGTGATCTTCATTGAAAAGAACAGTGCTTTTCTTTCAAAAATAAGGACATTTCGAAAAGTGACCCCAAACTTTTGAACGGTAGTGTAAACACAATACAAGTTACATGTATTAATCTAAATGCAGGTAAACGAGTGTTGTTGTGATGTAACCAAATGAGAGTAGCATCTTACCTATCTGTGTTCCCGCTTCTTGAAGGCCGATTGTTTCAAAAACAATCTGACTTTCAGTTCTTTGTTCATTCGGTTCTTCCACGTAAGGGCGAGATATTGCCGCTGAGGCAAGCATATCCAGCGGAAAAAAAAAAAAAAAAAAATCAGACGGCTGGTCCGCTCATTCTCCATACGGAGTACTCCGCCATTCCTGCTCGGCTCACGCTCCGGGAGAACTGGTGCAACTGAACTTACTTTCCTTTTCTTGTTTTCTTTTCCTTTGTTGGTACTGCACCCTCTTTCAATATGGGCTTACAGCCAATGCTCCTCAACAGATCAGAGGTTTCGTACGAGTCTTCAGTAAAATGTGCCCGTGAATTTCTCGCAAAACGCGTCCAAATCTTTGCAGTTTGAACATTCTTGGGCCATGAATGCAACATAAAGCCACCTTCTGTCATGTTGCTGCACCCGCCAGCAACACATCATCTATGTGGCATGGCGATAAATTAGCTCAAAATGGAGGATCGGAGTTGCAGTTAGCTCTATGTTTTAATATAGCGAAAATGGCAATGAGACCGATAGCCTTCCTGCTGTGACGTCACAGATGTCAAAGTCATTCACTCAGACCGCTACCTATATGAATCATTTTAAATCGTAAAAATTACTATATTAAATTTATTGTTAATGCTTAAAACTATTCCTATGCCATTCTTGAGGTCTCGAGGTGTTTATAAACAAGAAGTGAGGCCATGGTTTTGCATATATGTTTTAAAAGTTGTTGTCATAGTGTTGTGTAATGTATCAAATTAAAGAACGTGAAGATCTGAATTGAAAGCTTGTTCAATTTTGTAAATGTCTTTAAAAAAAAAAAAAAGAAGTTATGAACACTTGAAAATCCAGGGTTTTATATAATTTCCATTTCGGTCCGTTGCCCTGGTCACAAACCAGCAATTATTTTCCATTTGTTTAATTTTCCATTCATGAGAAAAAAAACCTCAAATCAGAAATTAACAGACCAAAAAGCCAAAAATAAAGAGATTTTGACTTTTGAGTATCAGGGTAAGAATTACAGATAAAGGCTGCTTCTTGTACATCACAATTATGCACCGAGAAAGCTTAAAAGTAACATCAATGAAATTGGTCCATTCTGTGTGTTTAAACGTAAAAGCCAAAATTGAGCAGGTATGTCCACTTTAAACTAGACACAAAGCATGACTAATGACAGCAGTGCTCGAATGCGCTGTGTATAAGGAGGTCAAACTTAATAATTTAAAAACTTTTTTTTTCCTCCATGAAAAAATGTGATGAAAATCATTGATTTTTAGGAAGGATACAAAATTTCTCCTCAGTGATCTGATCTTTCCCAGGCACAAGACAGCAAAGTGTCCAGTGGATTTTATTGGGAAAAAAAAAAAATTTAAAAATCAAGGTCAACATGAGAAGATTCAACCACTAGGTGGGAATCATGAATTTCAAGCTGATTGAACCAACAACAAAACAAACACATGGGCTGGTGATAAACATCACTAAAAAACCCAAGATGGTGGCGCCCGTGAATTTGGTGTATTGCATTACACAACGTTCAAAAACGCTTAAAGTAAAAGCTCATCACAACGCTGCACAAAATTAACAATATATTCCGTAAATGTTATTATTGAATATAGACTAGTTTTGTGTAAACACTTAAATGTCTTTAAAGGTCAAATGAACACGTGCTATTCTCCCATACAAGCGTATGAGAGGTTCATCAGCACAGCGGCACCATGTCAAGCCTATTCTCAGTCAAAAAGGATTAATGATCCAAAAGTGGAGTCTGGTTGATTAACACAAGAACGTATTGCCATGTTTGTGTTCAGCAAACAAACAAGCAAGTTATTAAAACCAAGAAGTACACTCAAAAGAAATGGATATAGAAACCACTCCATGGGCTAGATCCTTACACATGGACAAAGAAGGATTTTTTCTACGAGTTGGAAAATTATCCATCCGTTGAGTTCCCCGACATCTCAAACTACCTGCTGCTTCAGACATCGTTCTACGCGGACAAACAGATGAAAACCTGGAAGAGCATAGAGGCGTACAACTTTTTAGATGTGACTGGGTTAAAGATCTGGGGATCAGGACACTATAAGATAGACTGCGGTAGACGGATCTAAGTGCAGGAAGAGTGTTTATTAGCAGGCGTGATATTTATAAACATAGCTAGAAACAAACGTGACAATAATAATACTTTGCAAAGCCTCCGTGAAAACAGCATCCGTGTATCTGTGCGTGCTGATTGCGCTCAAAGCAGAATCAGGTGTTTTCCATAACGACTGGGTCCCAAGAGCGCACACAACGCGCTCCGTGAGCAAGCGTGGCCGCTTGAGCTGCACCAGACTCAAGTGCACAAAGGTGTGACGGTCAAGTGTTCACCTGTTGGGTGACCACAACTTTGAGCTCATGTGTACATCACCACCAAAATGCCTCATTTTCATCAATTTCCCATCACAAAGCATTGCGAGCTGTAGCGTGACCATAGCTTAATGAGGCGGCTGTGACTTCGGATGCAACCCAGCAATTGTATGAATAAAAATTAGCTTCAACTTGGGTGGGGGGAATTCATGGTCCACTAATGGGCTGCAGCCCAGTGGTTGAGAAACACTGATGTAAAATACACTGCACAGTCAAAAGTTTGACGACACCTCATCATGAGGCTCATACACGACTGGGATTTTGCAGGCGCTCTTATCCAGAGCAACGTACAACACCCAGAGCAGTCTAGGGAGTAGCTAGGGGTTAGGTGCCTTGCTCAAGGGCCTTTCCTGCTGGTACAGGGAATCGAACCAGTAACCTGTTGGTCTCAAAGCTTCTTCTCTCACCTTTAGGCCATGGCTTCCCCACTTGTGCTTGTTAAACATCCCATTCCAGATTTTGTCCCCTCTTTCCAGTTATAATCAGCTCCACTCTTCTTGGGAAGGTTTTCCACTAGGATTTTGTGGTGTGGCTGTGGGGACGTGTGTTCATTTCATCCACAAGAGCATTCATGAGATCAGGCACTGATGTTGGGACAGGGTGCAGTCGGTGTTCCAATTCATCCCAAAGGTGTCCAGTGGGGTTGAGGTCAGGGCTCCGTGCAAGCCAACGGAGTTCTTCCACGCCAACCTTGGCACACCATGTCTTCATGGACCTAGCTTTGTGCACTGAAGTAATGTTATGCTGGAACAATGTTTTGGCCTCTTACTTCCAAGAAAGGGAAACCATAATGCTCCAACATACCAAGACAGATGTATGCTTCCAACTTTGTGGCAACAGTCTGGGGAAGAATCACATGAGTGCGATGGCGAGATGTCCACAAATATTTGGCCATGTAGTGTAGCACTGCCAAGTTTCCTGTTCACTTTCAGAGCCAGAAACCACAAAACTAAAGCTCAGTCTGTGTAAGATTACAGAAACTGTTTTAACCACTTCTACAATGTACTACACAAGGATATCTTATCATGAATGCCACACCGATCCTGACACATTTAAACAAACTTGAATAACAGACTTGCATAACACGCCCACAGAGCGCTCCATGGGAAATTTCAGGGCTGTTTTCATCCCATGTACTGCTCACAGCAGCAGATAAAATGGCTAGTCTAGGCACCCAGGGCAAGTAGAGTACTTATCTGGGTAAAACTAATTATCTATTATTTATTTGATTCCCAGTTGCCATATAGCGTACTCAAACACTTCATTCATCCAACAACTTCAGAAAGAAAAAACTCCTCGTCTATATTTACTTCATAAAAGGCTTTTCATTTGACATGCTCTTAAATCAAACACCAACCGATTCGTGCATTTCTCAGTGGCAAAAAGCAGAAATAAAAAATGTAAGCCTTTAATTATAATATTACATTATATAAAATCATTTAAATCAGAAACTGAGAAACATGATAAAATTTCAACACAAACAGTGTAGCCATTTATTTCGACAAAACAGTGCATTTGTAGGTCTGGTAATGATTTAGGCATGCAGGAGCGTGTGCTCATATTACAGCAGATCTAATTTCGAGCTCCACTTAAGGAGGGGGATCATCTGAGCGACAGACAGACGCTCTCGGTTACAGAAAATGAAACATGGAGAATTTGACCATTTCGATGCTTGAGTAAAGGCACCAATGACTTGAATAGGAACACGTACCTTTGCGCATTTGTCCAAATCAGCCAATCATGTGGCAGCGGGGCAGATACAGGTCAAGAACTTCAGTTAAAGTTCATATCAAACATGAGAATGAGGAATAAAACGTGATCTCGGGGAACCTGATTGCGGCATGGCTGGTGGTGCCAAATCTCTTGGTTTTCACAGAACAGTCTCTACAGAATGATGTGAAAAACAAAAAACATCCAGCGAGCGTCGGCTCAGTGGACGGAAACACCCTGATGACAAGAGAGGTCAGAGAACAGCAGCCAGGCTTGTTGAAGAAATGGACAGGAAGGCCACAGTAATTCAAATAACCACACTATACAACCGTGATAAGCAGAAAAGCATGTCAGCACACACATGCCGTACCTTGAAGCTACTTTGTACATGCTGTACCTTGTCAGCCAAGATTACTTTTTCCTGTCTTCAGCTGACCAGTTTCTTGTGGTAACCCTGGTGTCACTGATTATCCTATAATAGCATAACCTTGTTGTACTGTGCATCAGAAAATACTTAAACATTATTAAATGATTGGGGGGGGGAATATATATACAGTGCAATGCAATAATGAGTACACCCTCTTTGAAAAGTAACATTTCACACAATATGACAAGGAACACAAAGATATATTTCCAAAATGTTCCCAGACTAAGTTAAACACAGATTCTGTTGAGCTTTTGAACTCAAAACAAAGGCTAATAATATAACTTAAATGATTTTTATTTCAGGGCGGCACGGTGGTGTAGTGGTTAGCGCTGTCGCCTCACAGCAAGAAGGTCCTGGGTTCGAGCCCCGGGGCCGGCGAGGGCCTTTCTGTGCGGAGTTTGCATGTTCTCCCCGTGTCCGCGTGGGTTTCCTCCGGGTGCTCCGGTTTCCCCCACAGTCCAAAGACATGCAGGTTAGGTTAACTGGTGACTCTAAATTGACCGTAGGTGTGAATGTGAGTGTGAATGGTTGTCTGCGTCTATGTGTCAGCCCTGTGATGACCTGGCGACTTGTCCAGGGTGTACCCTGCCTTTCGCCCATAGTCAGCTGGGATAGGCTCCAGCTTGCCTGCGACCCTGTAGAAGGATAAAGCGGCTACAGATAATGAGATGAGATTTTTATTTCAGTTTTAGTGAAATTTGTGTGGTGCAGAAATGAGTACACCCCACTGAAGGGCTCTGAGTAAAGCAACTTTTTAGGCTACCAATGTGGACCTGAACAAACAATTAACCACAGGTGAGTCTAATTAGTCATTACACAGGTGTTAATTAGGCAGTTGGCTACAAAAGGCTGTTACCTAAAGCAAACCACCCTTTCCCATTTCCTGCTGTCAGCAATGGCACCTCATGGCCAGGAAATGTCTCTGGATCTGAGAAAGCGGATTATTGCTTTACACAAGAGAGGTGAGGGCTACAAGATGATCAGTAAAGCCTTACTTATCAGTAAGAACACGGTTGCAAAAGTGATCCAAAAATTCAAGACAGATGGAACTGCAGCCAAAGTACAGAGACGTACAGGCCGGCCAAGAAAATTAACACCCAGGCAGGAGCGGCTTGTAATGAGAAAAGTTGAGGAAAATCGGCATGCAAGTGCACAACAGGTATCTAAGGAAGTAGAGACTGAAATTGGAGTGAATGTGTCACGTGACACAATATGCCGTACAGTGCAGCGGAATGGCATGCATGGGTGTCGTCCCCGAAGGAAGCCTCTCCTAAAGCCCAGTCACAAAAAAGCCCGTCTAGAGTTCGCCAGGGCACATGCTGAAAAGGATGAAGGCTACTGGGACTCTACACTCTGGAGTGATGAGACCAAAATCAATCTTTTTGGAACTGATGGCTTCAAAACAGTCTGGCGTCGCAAGGGTGAGGAGTACAAGGAAAAATGCATGGTGCCCACAGTGAAACATGGAGGGGGTAGTGTTCTTATGTGGGGTTGCATGAGTGCTGCGGGTGTTGGACAACTGCATTTCATTGATGGCATCATGAATTCTCAAATGTACTGCTCTATACTGAAAGCTAAGATGCTTCCATCACTTCGGGCCGTTGGTCGTCGTGCCATTTTTCAACATGACAATGACCCAAAACACACATCTAAGGCCACTGCTGACTTTCTGAAGAGAAACAGGGTGAGAACTGTGGGTGGTAGAAAAAGGGCAACTGGACTTGCTTGAAGATTCTTGAAAACGTTTCACCTCTCGTCCAAAAAGCTTCCTCAGTTCTGAACTGAGGAAGCCTTTTGGACGAGAGGTGAAACGTTTTCAAGAATCTTCAAGCAAGTCCAGTTGCCCTTTTTCTACCACCCACAGTTTACTATGACCTGGATGATTGAGAATCTTCACAGACAAACAGGGTGAGAGTGATTCCATGGCCAAGTATGTCACCTGATCTGAACCCTATAAAGCGTCTTTGGGGAATACTGAAGAGGCAGGTTGAGCATCACTCTCCATCCAACATCCAGGCTCTGAAAGATGTCATCCTTGAAGAATGGAAAAAGATTGATGTAGCCAAATGTTGTCAACTTGTGCACTCCATGCCAAGGAGACTTGGGGCTGCCATTGCAAATAATGGAGGCCATACAAAGTATTAAATGTACTGGATGTAATTGAGTTTGTTGTGGGGTGTACTCACTTTTGCTCCACCCCACTTTCACGGAAACAGAAAAATATGTAATTTAAGGCATCTTTTCACCTTTCTGCTTGAGTTATAATGTAAGAACATAGTGCAATAAACATCAAGGAACTGTTTGGGACATATTGTTTGTGTTCATTTTAATACTGTGAAAAATGTCGTTTTTCGGGGGGGGGGGGGGGGGGGGGGGTGTACTCATTATTGCATTGCACTGTATATATACACTGGTGGTTCTGGCCATATTATTAACCTCTACCATTCCTCCATAGGCCAGTGTGAAGCAGGGTCCCTCAAGGGACTCAGCACTATAGCAAGCACCATGCCCAGCATTCCCCTGAACAGTTACCCTCATTATCCCCCGGTGTAAGCTTATATAGGGCTAGATAAGAGAACGGCATGATAAATGAGAACATTAAACGTGATGCTGTGAAACACCCATGACCCTTCCTCTATCTTTTCCCCTGACACAGAGTCTACAAATACTCCTCTGGGGTTAGTCCATCTTCGTGGCTCGAGTGATTTTGCTCATGCTAAGCACACCACATAAACACCTTCCCGAATAAATCCTTCACCTCACCTCACTAGCAAGCTGTGGGCAGGGTGATACGTCTCCAGCACTCGGTAGGTGTAGATTCAACTGAAACCCTCCCGAGCTCATAACGTCCTGATTCATCATATCCTATGACAGCCAAAGCCTCCTGTAGATTAAAAGTTGCGAGCCTAAAACTTACTTTTTCATCACCAGGAAACTCAATCCCAAAGCACTGTGTCTCCTCTGTATGTGTCTTTTGGACACCGAGAATGGAGATGGTGGATATTTATTGTCCATTCTTTGTCACAGTGTGAATGTCAGGCTTGGATCAAGTTTTTGACCATAATGCAACTTCCGAAAACAGCAAGTCGTTTACTCCTCTTCTACCACAGCAACTTACCAATGATTTAAAAATTTACAAACCATTTCACAAAAAAAAAAAAAAGCATACTTTATCCCTTTATAGTTACTGCAGCAAAACTGGGATCAGCCTATTCCTTGAAAAGCAATTTTCGCCTTTTTACTGGCTAACCAGACTTTAAACTGCTACAACATGCATAAGAGAAATATATTCATTCATACAGTTCAGTAAAGTGTAGTTTCCAGAGCTATACATTTAAAATATATAGTTCTGGAAACTACACTTTACTGAACTGTATGAATGAATGAATAAATAATTTTGCAGAAAATGTCAAATTTTCACTACGTGAAGGGCTTTCCATGGCCACCACACAAATGCGGGGTGTGTCTCTGTCTCGTTTTCAAAAGCACAAGAACAGCTCTGCTGATTGGCTGAGAGAGAGAAAGCGCTTCAGATAAGTGGCTTGTGGTTGGACAGGACACACTCACACATCCACAGGTAGTACATGATCTTCACTGTCTTCTGAAACTCCACTGGGATATCCACTGATATGTCATGATAGAAACACGGACCCACAGGAAACTTCTCAGGCAGCGGTGGCCAGTTGTTTTTCCTCCCTGAGAAAGTGAAGAGAAAGAGAGAAAAAGGGGTGGGGGGGGTACAAAAAAAGTTTATCCTTAATTATTCGATCCACATTCACTGATGCAATCACGTGCTCTGATTGGCTACTCGACTACGAGGCTATTAGCTTATATACCGTGAGTAGAGAAAACCAAAATGGCAGGGTGTGTTGCTGAACCAACCAAGGATGAAATAACACACTCTACTTGAAAACGAAAACGGCAAAAAATACAAAAGAAAAGCAACAAAATGTATTTGACAGTAAGAACGTATCTTTTTTTTTTCCTTCCAAGAATTAGAGTATTTTTCACAAATTGCTACCGTCATTTCACCGGTTTAAGTGGAAATGATTGTCAGACATTTTGTTAAAAAAAAAAAAAAAGCTTATCAAAATTTGCAAGAAAAAAACAACAAAAAAAACAAACAAAAACCCCCCCCCAAACCGTCTGTTTGTCAAAAGCCAGTGAATGTGGATAGAATAAAACAGTTTTTCCACTCACTCAATCTCGTCGTACATGGCTTACAGCCAACTTGGCGCTACACGTCTTGTCGACTATCAGCTCACATATGACTTGATTTTGTGGAATAACTTAAATATTGGCCGCAATTATCAAGACTGAATTCTCTCCCTAACTGTCTCCAACCAAGCAGAAAGAGAGCAACTATCACGGTGTCAAGCAATTTAGACAAGGCACTATTAGAGTCTGAAAAATGTAACATCCATAATTTTTTTGAATAAATAAATAAATAAAAATATATAAAATACGTGTGTTATTTACCAGCTGGGAGGTCTGTATCGTGAAATACCGTGACCGAGGTCTTGAAAGTACTGACCGAGGCCCTCTGGGCCGAGGTCACGGTATTTCACCATACGGACCGACCTTAAGCTGGTAAATAATAAATTAATTTTTTTCTTTACAAAATTCTAACAGAAAACGAGAGCGCCCAAAAGGGAAAACCGAGCCGAGCCGCCATTTTGAATCCTCATTCACAGCTGTAATGCAAATTGCTTCCTCCTCGGTATACAAGTGCACTTCCATGGCAGGAAAAAAACTACATTTTGCCACCTATGTAGTCCCCTATTTATACAAAATTGAGTCATTCAGGATTCAGCCATGTTTTTGCTCGGCGTTAGCAACAGTTACAGGTTTTTAGCTTTCTCCTGAAATGTTTTCTTTTATTTCTTCTTGCTCAGGGTAGTAAAACTCGCTTTCGCTGTGAACACTCATTATCGCTATCCATGCTGCAAAATTAATGCTATTCTCCTGAGAAATGCTGGCAAAAATTTATAAGATTTTTGATAATCTTATAAATAAATCTTATTAAAAAAAAAAAAAAAAAGATAAAATGTTGACAAAAAATTCTACTGTTTGTTGTTGTGAATGAGCGAGTCACCAGAGGTCCGTATCCGGGGTCTGTACCGTAGGATACGGACCCGCTCGCCAGCCAATCAGAGCGCAGGATTTGATGTAAACTGCACCGCGAAAAAAATAATTATAAATAATAAGAAAAAGCAGCACAATAAAAGGGGAACAGCCACAATCGTGAATTTGCCACGGTATTTTGAAGTAACTGAAGATTTTGCATATGGGTCAAGTTTACAGCAGAAGGGCTTCATTTAATAAATGGTGAATATAGTTCACACCTCCAGATGCATTGAGTGACTGCATCTCTCTCTCTCTGCGGTCAAGCTCTGCAGCTTTCCTCTCCAACTCCTCCTGCCTCCTCAGCAATTCAGCCTGGGCCCGTGCCTGATCCTGCAACACACACACACACACACACACACACACACACACACACACACACACCATTAAAATGCACCCATTACAGATTGAACAAGGTGAAAAACAAGGGGAAACTGGTCCACAGAAAAACACGCTGTCCTGGCATATGTTATATTCTTGTTATACATATTTCAAAAACAGATTTCCCTCACCTGGATATTATTTCTATTTTAATCTTTAATTCAAATGTTTTCTTTATTTTTATTAACTAAAAGGCACTTCATGTCTTTTAACCATGGATGTCGTTTCTCTTTACTTAGTTGAGCACTTCTTAACATAATATGGATTACTACAGTTGTGGAACAGGGCTATTTACTGCATTATTTACTGTTTGATCTCAAAACACATTAAGAAGGTAAGAAATTGCACTAATTAACTTTTGACGAGGCATAGCTGTTAATTGAAAAGCATTCCAGGTGACTACCTCATGAAGCTGGTTAAGATGATGCCAATAGTGTGTAAAGTGTCAAGGTAAATGGTGGCTACTTTGAAGACGACAAAATGAACTTAACACTTGTGTTTACACCGCATCATTCCATACATGCTATTTTACAGTGTTGATGTCGTCCGTATTGCTCTACAATGTCAAAAATAGTCAAAATACAGAAAAACCTACGAATGAGTCGGGGTGTACAAATTTTGACAAACAGTAGCCATCTATTTTCACAACAATCCAGCAAGCCCCGTATGCTGTGAACAAAACTTGCAGGAAAGTAACTGGGTAAATACCCAATGAAACATTTTTGCTGCAAAAATGGAATATTTTCTGTTGGTGATACACACACACTGCTTCTCCCTATATGCACAAAGCAGACACTTGAGTGATGCAGGTGATACAAATACAAAAAAAAAAAAAAAAAAATACAAGTCAGGAGCCGAAGTCGATACTGCAGTGTTCAACACATTACTGAATCACTGTGTCTGATCTCCTGCAGATGTGCGCGTGTGTACCGTTACGTGGGCTGTGCCCCCCTACTGGGACATACGAGCACCTTTCTGTTCGCCTCCGCAACCTGTTTTTAGTCGCAGTGCAGAAATATAAACGGTAACACCATTTTTCTTGTTTACTCCAACACGCTAGCATTTTAGAACGTCGAAATATTTGTGAATGCAAATAGTGCCACAGACCAATTCAAAGGAAAACTGAAGGAACAGCATGTCGGTTCTCTGTACGAGAGGGTTTCCTCAGCACCATATCACTACACTGGATGACAACAATATAGCAGTTTAATCTCTTAAAAAGTGCTCGGATTAACATGAGTTCCTTTGCCTGCTTTACAGTTTATCTCAGTTGCAATAAAATTACTGATGGACACTTCAACAATAATAAGCACCGTAATACTCCGCATTGTTCAGTTCATGTGAACTCCACCTGCCCTGCAATTTCCCCAACAATTACAATTTTAATGAGGGCTGTCAATCATCTCATTATCTCTAGCCGCTTTATCCTGTTCTACAGGGTCGCAGGCAAGCTGGAGCCTATCCCAGCTGACTACGGGCGAAAGGCGGGGTACACCCTGGACAAGTCACCAGGTCATCACAGGGCTGACACATAGACACAGACAACCATTCACACTCACATTCACACCTACGGTCAATTTAGAGTCACCAGTTAACCTAACCTGCATGTCTTTGGACTGTGGAGGAAACCGGAGCACCCGGAAGAAACCCACGCGGACACGGGGAGAACATGCAAACTCCACACAGAAAGGTCCTCGCCGGCCACGGGGCTTGAACCCGGACCTTCTTGCTGTGAGGCGACAGCGCTAACCACTACACCACCGTGCCGCCCGGCTGTCAATCAAATCAATTAAAATATCTAATCCACATTATTGTCCATGGTTAACTCTCGATTACTTGCAAATTAAATCGCATGTTTTTTAAAAAAATCTGTTCTAAAATGTACCTTGAAAGGATTGAGTTTTTGGTGAGTGGGAATGGACAAATATTTTTGCTTTATGCAAATGCATGTGGCCGGGTCAGGAAGAATAAGGCTGGACACAACAAAAATTATTTTTGTGGGTATTTTATTCCCCCCACGTCATTTTTTTTTAAAATAAATCTTAGATTTTTCGTTCCCCCACATCATTTAAAAATAAAAAATAAAAATCGGCGTGATAAAGCGTTTATAATTTTGAGGGTTTAGCACAATTCAGTGTGAACAAAAAACAGTATAGTATTTTCCTCCATTTCTGTGCTTAACTTCCAGCCTCAAACTAGGCAATAAACTAAACTAAACTAACTCGCTGATGTGGACTCTGGATAACAGTAGTGGTCATCTTTAAATAAAGAAAATAAAAATACAAAACCCAAATAAATACATTTGTTAAGCCACAGAGCTTATAAAAAGATGTTTTCCAGTAAAATGCAACAACTCACTGGTAAATATAACGTACATTCATGAGCAAATATTGCATTTATAAAACAAACACTTTTATATTACTCAAATGTCTCAGAATAAAAAACTCATCAGTGTATAGCTTGCACATTTGTGTACACACACCTGGACCTTAATACGTCATCTTTTCTCCCCCCCGGACGATCAAAAGCAAATATAACCACATTTTATGTAAACGGTCAGAATGCAACAATACAAGTTGATTCCGTACACAAGTGCACTTTATCACGACGTATGCCAACCAGCTCCGTACCACTCACTTGCACTACGTCACTTCCTGATTTCCCAAACTACGGAAGAAAGTGCATGCGTTAATTGCGCATCCCCCCAAAAAAATAAAAATTACTGGCGCTAAAAGGAATTTGCGTCAACGCGTCATTATCGCATTAACTTCGACAGCCTGAATTCAAACATCTAAGAATGAATATTCAGTAATAAGTTGAGAGTTACATTTAATGCTGTGGAATGTCTGCAAAACATGTTCCTGTTACCACTTAGAGCAGACCTGGGCATTTTACGGCCCGCAGGCCGCATCCGGCCCTTTGGTTCATTCTGACCGGCCCGCGTAAGGTTAATTAGAAATTACAAAATAAACGTATTTTCTAATTTTACCTCATGCATGGACTGAATGTGCATTGCTTTTATTTTGAAGTTGTGTTCAACAAAAACGCATTGCACGCGACATGAACATGACATGAAATCCCACGAAACCTAATCCCGCGATAACTACTTCCGTAATTTGTCCAGACCAACCACAAACTTGTACATCATCCTTCAAACGGTCCAGCCAATCACATAGCGTGATGTCACTAGCAAGCGCCGGAGCCCGAGCCGATCTGTAGATCTGATACCTACACCGAATTGACACGGCATCATTATTATAATATGATGCATCTTGTTTGATATGTGGATTAGAAAGACAATATTGTGATGTCTTTACTGTGTTTTAGGGTGAATGTGACTGAAAAAAAAAAAAAAAAAAGTACAAACATTCACGTTTTAACCATTGTTTTGGGAAATTTGATTGAATAAATGACTTTTTTTTTGTAAGGCAACCTCGTTTTTTCCATACTCTTACCAGTCTTAGCAGCTTGTAAAAACAATGTTATTTACTGCTTTATATAAAGAAATACAATTAATATTATGCAGAATTTAGTTCAGCCTTTTGGTCCGGCCCACCACAAAATTTTCTGTTTCTCATGTGGCCCCATGGAAAAAATAATTGCCCACCCCTGACTTAGAGCAGCTACAAACAACAGTTACGTTTCTTCACCAGTCTCTCATTTGAATTAATTAACTATGACAGCTGTCAGAACTGGTGTTATAGCAAATTACTCAACACCTGCTGACCAATCAGATCACATAAAAGAGCATCACCGACGCAGTAGCTCACATGGCCATACCGATCACAAAACCAGGGAGCAACTATTGTGAAGACTGACTAGATCTTCCAAACAAAATCAAAATCCATTGAAAACTCAAGGAGTAGTGATTTTTGTGAATTGTGGATGGACGGACGCCGCGTGATGGCAATAGCTCATCGGCCTATGGCTTTGTGAGCTAATAATAATAATTAGAGAATTTGACAATGTTGTGTTCTATTTGGTTTATAATTGGTGCAGTGTTGCTAGTTGACACCAATCTAGAGAATGGAATGAAGTAGAATAAATGTGGCCAATGGAAAGAGGGGAGTTCTGGGTGTCTTCTCTCAAGTTCTTGCACCAAAAGGCAAACAGGCGTTTTTGGACCAAACAGTTCTATGGACTTACTGGGAGGAACTACCCGCTAGGGTGTTCCCCGAGAACTACATCCCTTCAAGGTTTCCCCCCGTTTGCATGTGCACCATCAGTAAGAACGCTGAAGTGACTCAAGCTGGCCTGCTAGTAGGACATTAGCAGGAAATGCTAGTCAAGATTTTTATATTTTGCTTCGATGCATCAAAATTGTGCTGCGTTTCCTCCATCACATATAAACTCAATAAAGCCTTGACTTCTCTGTGGATTCATTTGTTCACGTCCCCCCCCCGATTTTTTAATGCTCACATTAAGAGTTGTTTGCACGGCTCACGTTTTTAAAAATGGCTGATGCCGGTGCTGCATTGGCTTGTGTTTGACCAATCAACATGCACTTACATTTGGACCAATGACCCTAACACATCATTCTTGGTTTGCACCCTCAACTAGAAGCAAAAAAAAAAAAAAAGGTCCCTTAAAACAGCAACCTAAAAACTACAATTGTTCTCAGTTCCTGCAGTCCTGAAAAAAAAAAAAAAAAAACACACACAAAAGAGGGGTAAACTTCCTCCAACGGTTCAAGAACTATGAAAGTTCCTCTGGTCCAAAAGCGCCGACTGTGAAGGGTGTCAGCACATCACTTTACAGCTCAAAACTGCCCTCTATCCTCCTTATGATTAGTCAAGTGATCCTTGCATAGGCCGTGCTATGCCTGGTCATGTTACTCCTCATGTGACCGTGTGTGTGTCCTCCCCCCGTTAGTTCTCTCTCACAAATAATCCTTGTTCATTTCCATCTTCAAAAATAAATAAATAAATAAATAAATAAAATGAAATTGACGGTATGTAATCATGCATGATTCTAAATCTATGACACAATGTTTGATACAGATTCAATTTTAGTGTTTTTTCTATGAGGTCTTACATGTTGGTTGTTAAATATACTTGTCGCTTATCACTGCTGGAAAATGAGGATAAAATGTTTTCCAGAGATCTGAATAAACCCCCTTGGT
Organism: Neoarius graeffei; assembly: GCF_027579695.1. Classification (NCBI taxonomy): domain Eukaryota; kingdom Metazoa; phylum Chordata; class Actinopteri; order Siluriformes; family Ariidae; genus Neoarius; species Neoarius graeffei. The sequence goes on along the minus strand of NC_083580.1, from coordinate 20,312,105 downwards.
CTTCCCCTTTTCAGGCAATGCTCAACCCCCCGGCCATGCTGAATTAAACATCCTACCGTATGTCCCGAATGGCTGAGGGGTGGACTATGTGCTGGTTGGGGTGATGTTCGTGCCACGCTACATTGGGGGAAAATCATCCACGCATTGTACATGTAGATAATTATTACTTATTCTAGCTACATTTCACTCGATATGAGCAATCGCGCACTCCCATTGGCTACTCTACTACTAGGCTATCAGATCATATACCATGAGAAGAGAAAAATGGTGTTGCTGAACAGGGGTTTTTCTAGAAAATTTTAGTATGAGGGCGCTCACCATGGCGAGGGAGCGAAGCGGCGGGGGGATGGTGCCGGTTGTCCCCCCCACCGTGCAAAGCCTTTGAAAAATTGAGGCTACAATGGGACATTCTGAGGCTATCTAAGAGGGAAACTGTAACAAATTGTCTGTCAACATTGAAAAAGAAAAGTAATCTTCTGCCCCGAACAGTCTTTGGCTTTCTTCCATTTCATGCCGCGGGATGACATCTTTAAATGCCCAAGTGTCAACAAAAATAACTCGTGAACTACTTCTGTTAAAAGCTCCCGCGCTGGTGGGTGAAAGGTCATTCAGTCTCAAGAAAGCTCGCTCTACAAGTCAGCTGACCTTGTATGTAACCCATGTCAAATCTCGCGAGAGCAGCTGCGACAAGTAAACAACTAAACAACATGGCGCCTCAGTCTGGAAAACACCAATTCGGATTATTTTTGCACCGTCTGGCGGTGTATCTACTATGATTGGAATATTTTTGGAGTAATTATAACGTATTTGATGATCAGACACATTGTCACGTGGTGTTGCTGGGATGTTTTCATGGAGAAAAGATCGTTTTGAGAAAGACTGCATGTTGTGCAGTAGCATATAAGTGCATGGCCTAAGTGTGACTTGGGGTTCAATCGGCATTTCGGTAAGAGGGCGCAACGCCCCTGTTCCCCGGTTTAGACGAAAGCCTGCTGAACCAACCGAGGACGAAATTTAAAAAAAAAAAAAAAAAAAAAAAAAAAAAACTGTACTCGAAAACACAACCCCCAAAAATACAAGCAACAAAATACAGAAAGAAAAGTATTTCAAGAATTTTAGAATTTTTCACAATCGCTCCTGTCATTTCACCGGTTTGTTGACATTTATCTTTAAGCATTAAAATTTGTCGGATTTTTTTTTAGACTGGGTCAAAAGCTCAAAGTAGTTTGAAAGTTACATAATTGAAATATCCAAGGAAGAATTAGATAAAGGTCTAAAGCGATTCTATATCTCGGCATGACAGCAAGACGGCACTTTCCCAGGCATGCCACTGGGGATATCTAAAAAAAAAAAAAAGTGAAAGTCAAGCCACGGGGTGTGGAGGCAGGCCATGCCCCCACTGGGGTGCAGGGGCAACGCCCCGCTGGGGGGTCTGGGGGCCCCAGAAGCCAGGACCTTTTCACAGAATTCATAGCACATATTTTAAAATTTGAGAAACTTTTAGAATAAAATGCATGCAAACTTACAAATTACAAGAACATAATTTTTCACACTTTCAAGAAATCTCATGACCACTGAGGGGTATTTCATCTGACTGGCTCCACTCGTCTGACTAATGGAGGGCTACTAAAACTTATCAAACATCATTACCATTTTTAATAAGTTTATTTTCAGTAAATATTACTGAAACAGGATAGCATTTTTGAAAATTAGTTAATACCAGGGCTTTGAACCAGAATTTTTTTCCTATTGGTTCGTTCCGAACAGAAACGGAACTTTAACGTTTCCGGTTTTGGGTTCCACCATTAAATAGACGTTCCCGAACCGGTTAGAACAAAAAAATTTCGTTCCCGGAACGGTTAATTACGTTCCCTGTCAGCTGTTTAAGAAATGGCTATAAAATTATGTCTCTGTCTCATCCAGCTTAAGCCAAATGTAGGCTAATTCTATTACAACCTTCATTAAATAAGACAAGAAATAATTCAAAACAATTATTATTTCAAATGTTGGCGATTTGGATTCTCAGTACGTCTTCCCATCTACACAAACAGAAAAAGTGCCAAAAATGAAAGAGAATTCGTTTAGTGTGTTACCAAAGGCTAGTCAGGCCCTATAGAGGGCTACCGCATGACGTCACCGCGCTGCGAGATTTTGTTAGGCGCCATATTGGAAGACCAAGTACACATCTATGCAAGTACGTACATACATAAAACAAACTACACCTGAAATGTAGCCAGGGCCGGTTCTGCCCTAATCTGGACCCGGGTGCAACATCACGCAATCCCCCCCCCAAAAAAACAACAACAAAACAAAAAAAAACACCAGTCTAAATCAGGACAACCATCACATAACTATAAACATTTTATATCAACTATTTTAACTAAATGGGCTATAATAAATAAGCCTGCAGGCAGCCACGGCGGGCTGCCTCAGAAAAGTAACCATTTGTCCTACCTTAAAACTCGTTTTGCATTTTCTGCCTCCTTTTTTGTATTTTCGACCCTCCGTTTATTTTCTTTCCTTTTCTGAAAACCCGATTTGTGTCCAGACATTTTGTTCTGCTACCAACGAACTAACTCGTCAGGTCTCGTCTCTCGAGCCCGCGATGATTCCCGTGGGAAGGGCAACAACTGATACATTTTTACAAACAGCCAATAGGGAGGTTGCATCGTTCAGGCTCTTCTTTGCTCAGACACTCAGTAATGCAATTACTCACTTTATCACATGGAGACGTGATAGCAGTCCACCTTCCCGCTCTCTCCATTCAATCAGCGAACGTCACACAGGAAGTGAACCCCAGAGGGTCATAGAAACTTGCGCAGGAGAAGAATGACTATTTTATTTGTAGGCTACGGAAACTTTGAGGAACGAGATAAAAACCGGTATTAACCGGTTACCATTATTTTTAATAAGCGTTTCTGTTCCGGAACATAAAAAATAATAAAGTCTCTGGTTTCGTTTCTGTTCCATGTGAAATAGAAAAAGTTCCCGGTTTTCGTTTTCGTTCCTTGAACCGGTTCAAAGCCCTGGTTAATACAAAAACAATGTGCATTATTATATTGCTGAAAAATTATACATCCTAAGTTGGCAGCATGCTTTTTCTTTTTCTTGGGTGGAACAGTCTGTCAAAGTTTTTCCCAGTCCATGAATCAGCTTGTAAGTTGCACTACTTCTTGCCATGTGAAGTGCATCCAAGGCTTTTTTTTTTTAATTATCTTTAGCTACTTCTTTACACAGGGCTACAAAATCTTCTACATCACTCATGGCCAGAGTTTTCTCTGCAGCAAAAGCTAAGATTAAAGCCTGGGAAAAAAAAAAAAAAGTTTTAAAAGAAGTTAAAATCACAGTACATATCTGGTAATATCAGCATGTACAGTATTTAAATTCAAGAAGCATTAAACCACAACATTAACAGTTTCACGCAAAAGCATATAGGCCTATAGCCTATTAGATTCACTAACTGTTCTATTGTGCATTACGAAGACTCACATGTACACTAAACTACATTTGATTAGTTAAACTTAGCCTGCAGTAGATCTAAATGTTAAGTTTTATCTGCATAAAATGACTTTAGTGAGGTATTTTCATGATTTTGCAATTGTAAGTAACTCACAACTAGATCTGAATGTCAAATCAGTAGCATTTCATTCTAAATTTGAAACTTTTCTCTACAATTAGGATATATTGTATTCTTTGCATTGTTTGACAGTTAAGAGGAAAGTGCCAAAAACTTCAGCAAAAAGTGGTTTCTTACCTCAATGTGTGCTTTCCTGTCCACAAATGGCGTCAGACGCTTAGACTGTGTAGCTGCAGGCTTTCCCGAGGCCTGCAAGTAAACAGGGCTAATGCCGTACGTTAAATCTTGTTTTTGTGCATCTTTCCGGAGACGAGTGAAAAATTACTCAGCAGCTGATGATTTGACCGATTTTCATACAGTTTCCGGGCGTGCCCTTTTGTTTTGATATGGTCAACCAGGGCAACGCAACCACGATCAGTATAGTTAGTCTCTGCATCACACAAGACGCACATGCATTTACCAGCAATGTCAACTTTCCGGTAATATTCGCCCACAGTGGTGTCCGTTTCTTTATCGTTATATACGACTCTTAACGGTTTCGAACACCATTCCCAATTCCATTTCACTCTGCACCCACTATCAACTTCCCTTGCTCGGTTTTCTTCTTTTCAATCAATAATTTTTGCCATTGTTCAAAATATTCGCTTTCTAACTTCGAAATGCGGTTACCACGCTGTAAACAAGCAAGAATGAGCTACAATCCAATCCATTCACGTTGCCGATTGGCTACATTACTAACGCTTGACACATTTTCTTCCAATCACGAACCTCGTTACACACGCATAATCGGTCAGTCCGTAAAACACGGCATCGGATGCAAAATAGCAAATATTACGTTTGTGCATTTACCCCAAGTCAACACCTCTCCCAATTTTTGAGCATTTTGGAATTTCACAAAATTTATTCAAATCTGCGAATTTTCGCGGATCCGCGACCAAATAGCATGCCAGTTTTCTACAAAAATGAATATATAAATAACCTGAAAGTCAATTTGTGCAGTAATCGACAGGTTAAGAAATACGCCCAAGCAGAAATTGTCGGATGTTTTGTATAAAGTTTTTATCTATCAAATTTGCAAAAAACCAAAAATGCTCCGTTTCTCAAAATCCAATGAATGTGGATAGAACAAAACCGTTATTCCACTCACTCTCATCATACGTGGCTTATTGTCAGCTCAGCGCAACGCGCCTCGTCAGCTATCAGCTCGTATGCGACTCGATTTCATGGAATAATTGTTAATTATACTTATTCTAATCTACTTGCGTCCAACGATATTTGTGCATGCAACCAGTGCTGAAAACTAAGAAGCATCTCATTTATTTGCACACTCTTCTGGCCACATGTTTCAGGATCTTCAAGGTTGCAACCTGATTGGTTTCCAGAAGGGAAAGCAAACTTTCGAACGCTGACAATATTACCAAGAGTGTGAACAAACAGTCTTATACTATAAAAGGAAAAAGGATTCGCCACTGATGTAGGTTTCTCCTTTTTTCCACCCTTACTGAACACGTAAAGCATTTGTTCTCCGTATCGCCAATGCGCGAACTAGGCTGTATTATTACCGTAAATAATGTGAGCGCAGCAGGTCCCAGTGCAGCTTCACTATAGCGGTTCCTCTACTGGTATCTTGTCTGTTGTAATTAGGACAAGTGCAACGTGTGTTTTAGGGTTTAAAAACAACAGCTACCCAAACAGCAGGCTTCATGATGACCATTTCTCCTTTACTCTGCTCCTGCCTTCGGCTTCCTCCGTCACAGCGGTCTTCACACCCGCTCTCAATTTGTCATGAACACAGAGTGTGATGTCTCAGGAGACACAGCGCTCTCATATTAGCGGTCATGAGATTAGAAACTGCTGCACGAGTCAGTTAGGCAACAGATGCATGACTAAACATGATGGAGGTGGACAATAGAAAGGAAGAGTAAAGATCAAAAGAGAAGTTATTTATAATTCTATTCAGCAGCTGTTTCAAACGCCCTCTCATTTGTATTCGGCTACAATTTTGACTCAATCTATTGACAATTTCTACCAGTCTGAGGAGTCCATACTGAATCGTTTTGCAAGAACTTGCCTCTTCCCGAGTACAGTGTTGTGTTTTGAATAAATTTGCTGGGTTTGTTGATATTTCGCTAGTCTGTTCTGCAAGTTTCCTACATCTGTGGTGTTCCAGTTCGATCTGATCAGCCATTAAAAATTAACAGGCCAGACACCTACACAGAAAAGCTATAATCAGGGTCGTGGGGGTTTTACTGCTGGGCTACTTTTTTTTTTTTTTTTTGGGGGGGGGGGGGGGGGGGGGCAAAAGCTGTGGGTGGAAATAACGAGTTCAGGTCCACAGGTGGCGTCTTTCCCCCCCTTCCCTTTCCTCCCAGTCTCGGTTAAACCTAAGCTGTGTCTGAAATCACTCACTCACTACTTCCTAATCACTATCTAGGGAACGCTATATACAACCCCAATTCCAAAAAAGTTGGGACGCTGTGTAAACTGTAAATAAAAACAGAATGCAATAATTTGCAAATCATGGAAAGCCTATATTTCATTGAAAATAGTACAAAGACAACATATCAGATGTTAAAACTGAGAAACTTGATTGTTTTTTGAAAAATGTATGCTCATTTTGAATTTGATGTCAGCATCACATTTCAAAAAAATTGGGACAGGGGCATGTTTACCACTGTGTTGCATCACCTCTACTTTTAACAACACTCTGTAAATGTTTGGGAACTGAGACGACCAATTGCTGTAGTTCTGAAAGAGAAATGTTGTCACATTCTTGCCTGATCTACAGTTTCAGTTACTCAACACTTTGGGGTCTGCTTTGTTGTATTTTGCACTTCATAACACGACAAATGTTTTAAATGCAAGACAGGTCTGGACTGCAGGCAGGCCAGTTTAGCACCCAGACTCTTTTACTACAGATCTATGCAGTTTTGATATGTACAGAAAGCGGTTTGGCATTGTCTTGCTGAAAGAAGGAAGGCCTTCCCTGAAAAAGATTTTGTCTGGATGGCAGCATATTGCTCTGAAACGTGTTCATCATTCAGCATTAATGATGCCTTCCCAGATGTACAAGCTACCCGTGTCATGTGCACTAATGTACCCTCATACCATCACAGATGCTGGCTTTGGAACTGTGCACTGATAAGCCGGATGGTCCCTCTCCTCTTTAGCCTGGAGGACGTGGTGTCCATAATTTCTAAAAAAAAAAAAAATTCTACTTTTGATTTGTCAGACCTCAGGACAATTTTCCATCGTACAAGAGCTCGGGCCCAGAGAAGGTGGTGGTGTTTCTGGATATTGTTTTTATCTGGGTTTAACTTGCATTTCTGGATGCAGTAATGAACTGTTTTCACAGACGATGGTTTTCTGAAGTGTTCCTGAACCCATACAGTGATTTCCACTCCAGACACGTGTTTGCTTTTAATGCAGTCTCTCCTGAGGGCCTGAAGATCCCAGGCATCCAATGTCAGTTTTCAGCCTTGTCTCTTGCATACAGAGATTTCTCCAGATTCTCTGAATCTTTTAAAGATATTATCTACCATAGATGACGTGATCCCCAAATTCTTTGCAATTTTACATTGAGGAATGTTATTCTTAAATTGTTGCACTGTTTGCCCCCGCAGTCTTTCACAGAGTGGTGAACCCCTCCCCATCTTTACTTCTGAAAAACTACGCCTCTCTGGGATGCTCTTTTTATACCCAATCATGTTACTGACCTGTTGCCAATTAACCAAATTAGATTTTTTTTTTTTTTTTTTTTAGTGTTTTTAGTGTTACACAACTTTATCAGTCTTTTGTTGCCCCTGTCCCAACTTTTTTGAAATGTGTTGCTGACATGAAATTCAAAATGAACATAAATTTTCCAAAAAAACAAAATTTCTTAGTTTCAACATTACGTTTTCTTTGTACTATTTTCAATGAAATATAGGGCTTCTATGATTTGCAAATCTTCACATTCTGTTTTTATCAATGTTTGACACAACAACCTAACTTTTTTGGAACTGGGGTTGTAATGAGCTCATTGGTAAAATGAAAACGCACTTTTGGACACTACTCCGCCATGCTGTTATTTACATCATTACAGTCACACACTTAAAACATGCCAGATCAGTTGGCTGGTGGGTTTTCAAAATAAATACATGCATGTATTTCTGTGGGCGGCACGGTGGTGTAGTGGTTAGCGCTGTCACCTCACAGCAAGAAGGTCTGTGTTCGAGCCCCGTGGCCGGCGAGGGCTTTTCTGTGCGGAGTTTGCATGTTCTCCCCGTGTCCGCGTGGGTTTCCTCCGGGTGCTCCGGTTTCCCCCACAGTCCAAAGACATGCAGGTTAGGTTAACTGGTGACTCTAAATTGACCGTAGGTGTGAATGTGAGTGTGAATGGTTGTCTGTGTCTATGTGTCAGCCCTGTGATGACCTGGCGACTTGTCCAGGGTGTACCCCGCCTTTCGCCCGTAGTCAGCTGGGATAGGCTCCAGCTTGCCTGCGACCCTGTAGAAGGATAAAGCAGCTAGAGATAATGAGATGAGATGTATTTCTGTGATAAATCCATATTATACTGAGCGTATTTCCCAGCTTAATAAATACAAAAGTACTTTATGTCTGCTGCGTCTTTCAGTTCTTTTAAATCAAGGCTGAATCCTGTCTTCTTTGCTGCTCCCTTTTATGAAATCAGATTTGAGGCTTTTGATTAATTCCTCGCTCTGCACTGTAACTTTTACTCTTGTATTTTATCCGTCTCATTCTATTTCAGCTCATTTTCTATTCCCTTACTATTTTTAATTGTACTTGAACGTCCGTTTAGAATGCGTTTCTTCCTCTGTCCGTTCACCCCAACACACTGCAATATTACTGCCATTTTCGCACCACAACTTCTAAATCTCTCTCGTGCCCGCTGTCATAAGGAACCGCAAGGCATGATGGTATATACCGGTTGGTTTGTGACCATCGGTTGTACGCTACTTTTCACAATGCATTGTGGGATACTACGAGTCCGCTATATCGGGTGTAATAATTCTCACTGTACATTTGGACAGCACTACAAAATGGCGAACTCACTACTGAGTCCACTATATACACCGAGTCGTGAGTGATTTCGGACGCAGCACGAGTTATCAGCTTGGTTGGCAGCCAAGATCGTGTTTTAAAGCAAATAACTGAAATGAAATCAAAGCAATTTCTGAAAATATAGGCTGTGTACACTTGTAAATGCAGACATGAATGTACAGAATTACACTGCAAGATATTTTGTAAAGATTAGCAGAGGGAAAGAGGGAATGTCATGATTAAGTGACGACAAAAAGGCACACTGCAGATATTGCAAATACAAGATTTGGTATACACGACAGTGAAAAATTCAACTCCCTTTCCCAGTGCTAGAATTTTTCAAGTGCGTTTTGGGGTTTTTGTTGGAAATTTTGCTGAAAGCTGGCAACTCTGGTTACAAATTTAACTGGAGATGGAAGAGTAACTCAGAAACAAAAGGGTCAATAAGTTGGTCTTTATGTCCCTCTTTAAGCCTGTCTTTTTAATACCTACATTAGAGCAGGGGTTCTTCAAACTAGGAGTCGCTGCATGATTTACAAATGGGATCACGAGAGAAACCAACCAGCTTTTCTTTTGCTTTCTTCCATTTTTTTTTTAAACAAAATAATTATCTGAAAAATATCACTATGTAAATTTCTTTCTGCTACTCCTTGCTACTGAAAGTCGCATTAAAAGCAAGTAATGCGTGAATATAAAAAAAAAACAAAAAAAACAACGTGTTTTCTATACTGACGCAACAAACTAGTTGCATCTCAAATCGCATATTAAGGTATGATTCTAGATTGTTATTGAGTACTAACATTAACCAATATAAAAACTGGTTAATGTTTGAATTTTAAGCACCGCTCATGTAGGCTTCTGAAAGGTCTGTTTTGCTTTCAGGCTACGTTTACATTAGACCGTATCTGTCTCGTTTTCTTCGCGGATGCACTGTCCGTTTACATTAAACCGCCTGGAAACGGGAATCCGCCAGCATCCACGTATTCAATCCAGATCGTGTCAGCGCCGGTGCTGTGTAAACATTCAGAATACGCGGATACGCTGTGCTGAGCTCTAGCTGGCGTCTCATTGGACAACGTCACTGTGACATCCACCTTCCTGATTCGCTGGCATTGGTCATGTGACGCGACTGCTGAAAAACGGCGCGGACTTCCGCCTTGTATCACCTTTCATTAAAGAGTATAAAAGTATGAAAATACTGCAAATACTGATGCAAATACTGCCCACTGTGTAGTTATGATTGTCTTTAGGCTTGCCATCCTTCCACTTGCAAGTGGTAAGTGATATGCGCTGGGATCACACACACAGCGGCTCAGTCCCGAATCACAGCTTGTTCACTTCACTCGCGCGCTCTGTGAGCTGCGCAGGGCCGGAGTGCGCACCCTCCAGAGGGCACTCGCTGTTCAGGGCGGAGTGATTTGGAGCGCAGGATGCCTGTGGAGCCGAGCGTATCCGTGTATTGGTGTTGCTGTGTGCACGCGAATCGTGTATTGGTGTTGCTGTGTGCACACTAATCGTTTTAAAAACGTTAATCTGATGATCCGCTGATACGGTCTAATGTAAACATGGGCTCAGTCTGTTTCTAGATTCGTAAGGCGACTCATTTTAGATTTTTCGGATCACGGATCCACCGATGGCAGTTAAATACTACCGCTACAAAAATAAAGTCTGTGTGTATTTTTATTTTAACCGCCGAAACGTACAAAAAGAAATGTAAAAAAAAAAAAAAAAGTCATTTTTCTTGTAACAGCACTGTATCCCTGGTACTAGGTCATATTTATTTAAATAAAAAGTATTAGAACCGCATATACAAACGACAATGTGTGTTGTATATATCCACTTCAGCCGAGTCCGAAAACGAAACTATTTACGACATTGAGTAAATGTCGCTTGAATGTTTTTACGGTATTTACGACCGCTTTACGACAGTGTCAACCTCGTGCTGACCATGGCTGACGCTGACAGCATGGATTCTGAGCTATCGCCTCAACTGTACGTAAGCATAAAGTGTGGTAAAGAAAAGTCTTTTCACTGTCTCACTTACCAAAACGTGGGCGATTTCGTCTCTCAAGCGTTGAAAGTAAACAATGAAAAGATCAAAACAATCTTTGGTTCTCAGAAAGAAGGTGGTGATGTAACGAGCGCGATGCCGAATATGCCTGCCATAACGTTAGTTCGTGATTTTGACTGCAAGTATCTGACTGTGGAATTAGAAGAGGATGCCGCAGAATGTCTTATCGAATCAAGTAGCACGAACGTATCAGCCTTCGATGTGCTCATGAGAGCTCAACGGTCATATGACCACATACCTTCAGAGAAGTAAGTACTGGAATGCTAGTCCGTGTTATAAACTTATACACAAGAACACACACTGTGTGTGTGATTATTTATATATATATATATATATATATATATATATATATATATATATATATATATATATATATATAAAGTGTGTCTCTTGAATTTAAATTTTATCATCTTAATCCGACATTGAAATTTTGCCATGCAAAAAAAAAACTGGACAAGGACACTTATTTTTTATTTCGACCGACATCAAAAATATGTTGAAAAAAATCCGTGAACCTGAAGATAAAAAATGGGTGGCCTAAATACTTTTGCATGCAAGATCAGAGCTTTAGGATTTGTGACACAGTTCATGACGACAATCACGACAACTGCTGGAACATTTTTAAGAGAAAACGATCTCGTCAGGGGGTTTAATATTGCTGTGCATGAAATCGTACACATTTTAAAGTTTGACTTGGAAACCTGATGGATCGGGACGTTTTGGTGCCATATACCACGATAAGAGATATTTGAAGTATTTGATGAAGGTATTAATACATGCATCCATGGCTACTGAAAAACACTAGGCGTTTTTCACAAAGCACAAATCTGACGCCAGAGCAACGTAGTTGGTAAAACGCAAAGTTTAGGCAAGTCACAATGTTGCATCTTTTACTGTTTTCAATAAACATATTCTTTCAATGGAAACAAATGATACGATATAAACTCAACGACACTGGCCAACTGAATCAATCAATCTTACCCGTTTCTGCAAAAACTTGACATGATGTTACAAGTAACGCTTTAAGAATGAAAACCCCATCTGAGATCAGCTCCATAAAGCAGCTGGATTTTGGAAAACTCAAGTTGTTCCTTTAGGAGTTTGATTTCCTTGGCTACGGCTTTCATGATTCATTTCCAGACTCCTTCACCGCGCTTACAACGGTCCCCGTTACCGCTGCAATGAGAACAGATGTGTGTGTACCTGTGTTTGCTGTGGCTGTGAATAAGCTGGTGGTTCCTCAGTAGGCTTCATGATGGCTGGCTGTGTGTTCGCAGTGGGCGGGACTTTGGGACCTGAGCCAGGTGGAGCCTAACAACATTCAAAAAGAAATATTAGCATCGTACATCAGTTTATAGTCCAAATTTGAAAGAAATATGGAACATCACAAACTGACAAAATGAATCAAATCAAAGTTATGCTATTAAATAATTAGGTGAAAAGGGGGGGAAAAAAAACCCTCCGCAAATGCCACTTTTCAACAGTGTAAAATGCAGCTCAATTATAAATATAAAAGTAATTTTATGATCGCCATAATGTGGTCTAAAGAGACTTACCGGCTTTGTATCTGTAAATGGATTGTATTCCTCCAGGCCAGGTGGTGCATTTCGTGTAACTTGTGTGACCGAGGGATCCTGAAAAAAAACCCAGACAATACAGAAATGTAACGGGGAAGTAGTAGTTCTGTTTAAAATTGAAATATTCATTCATTCACTGGAACCATTTTTTCTGGGTCAGTACAACAAATATTAATTTTGGATTTGCTTCATACTTGATGTAAATACTGTCATTCTACCCAACAGCTAGTGTGTAATATTGTAATAAATGATGTCATCTTTTGTATCTTTTTTTGGGTTTCTGAGATATTTAGGCTTTAATTTAAAAAAAAAAAAAAAATTTATACGAGTGATTCCACGCTTATGGGTACTGAAATGGGGACATGAACTTATTCACCTAAAACCATTTCTTTTTTTACCATCAGGTCACAAAACATGTAATCTTTAATGAATGATATGTTAAAAGATAACTTTAATTTTCTGAGATGTAATAAAAACATATTTATATGCCAAAGTCAAGCCTATGAGTTCCAAAATGATGTCTGTTACATTACTTCTGTTACGATTGTCCATCTCGCGTCTGTTACAAATTAATTACAATCTAGCTCTATACCATGTTAATCTTATTGAAAGAATGTGCATGTTTATTCTACTACACATGTTTATTAATTATATTTGCTAAAACATCACCTTCCTATGTTTCAAAAAGTAATTCTACATTGTTAAAATTGAGAATATATATGTCCACAACACTTCTGTTACGTTCTGACTTTGGCATATAAATATGTTTTTATTACATCTCAGAAAATTAAAATTATCTTTTAACATATCATTCATTAAAGATTACATGTTTTGTGACCTGATGGTAAAAAAAGAAATGGTTTTAGGTGAATTTTTAAAAATAAAGTTCATGTCCCCATTTCAGTACCCATAAGCGTGGAATCACTCATATATATATTATATATAAAAAAAACACCCCAATCATGGTCCTAGGAAACGAGTGTTGCAAAAAACTGCAAAGTTCAATAATGCATTACATTTGAACTATTCATGCTAGATGCTTGAAATTTTCAGGGATTATTCTACACTATAGTTTTAAATAGTTAAGCCTCGGTCACAACTGGCCGTACGTGCTCCTACGGCCAGTCTACGTGCAAAAAACGCAAGAAACGCATGGAGGGCGCGCGTGTGACGTGCTGATTTTCGAGCCGTAGACCGGCCGCAGAGGTTCGTCGTCATGTCAAACAAACTCTACGGGCGCTTACGGTTTTTTCAGGTTGCAAGACAAACTTACGGCCAACGTGCGTCTTTCTCCACGAACAAAAAAAAAATGCAGCGATTTGGGAAACGCCAAAAATCGCACAGCCCAAAAAAAAAAAAAAAAAAAAAATCGTACATCCGGTTGTGACCTAGGCTTTAAAGGTCTAAAATACTCGGCACATGGGTGCATATTTGCCAAGTTAATGCTTGCTGAAAATTGCATTCAATTCTTTTGTGCTTTGGACCCGACTATACCTTCACACCGAACCACATCAGATCTATTACATTTTTAAATAGTGCCTAGTTTAAGAGTTTGAACAATGCAATGGTGTTCTTTTCCAAACCCAGTCAAACATTTGGACACAGCTTTTAACTCAATGTTTTGCTTGATTTTTATGAATTAAGGACACTTCATGTCTTAAAGTAATGATGGATGTCGTTTCTCTTTACTTAGTTCAGAGCTTCTTGACATAATATGGATTACTACAGTTGTGGAATAGGGCTATTTACTGCATTTTTATTATTTACCATTTACTCTTTGATCTCAAACACATTAAAGCATATACGCAGAGCCATGGGCTCACCTTTTGTTTATAAATGCCTTGAGACCTCAAGAATGGCACAGTAATAGTTTTAAGCGTTAACAATAAATCTAATACAGTAATTTTTACGATTAAAATGATTCATATAGGTAGCGGTCTGAGTGAATGACCTTGACATCTGTGACGTCACAACAGTACGTCTATTGGTCACATCGCCATTTCCGCTATACTAAAACACAGAGCTGACTGCAACTCCGATCCTCCATTTTGAGCTAATTTATCGCCATGCCACGTAGATGATGTGTTGCTGGTGGGTGCAGCAACACGACAGAAGGTGGATTTACCGTATGTTGAATTCATGGCCCAAGAATGTTCAAACTGCAAAGATCTGAACGCGTTTTGCGAGAAATTCACGGGCACATTTTACTGATGACTCATACGAAACCTCTGATCCGTTGAGGACCATTGGCTATAAGCCCGTATTGAAAGAGGGTGCAGTACCAACAATTAAAGGAAAAGAAAACAAGGAAAGCAAGTTCAGTTGCACCAGTTCTCCCAGAGCGTGAGCCGAGCAGTAATGGAGTACTTAGCATGGAGAAAGTGGAGAATGAGCGGACCAGCCGTCTGATTTCTCTGCTGGATATGCTTGCCTCAGCAGCAATATCTTGCCCTTAAGCCTAGGTCACAACCGGACGTACGATTTTTTTGGCGTTTCCCAAATCGCTGCGTTTTTTTTGTTCGTGGAGAAAGACGCACGTTGGCCGTAAGTTTGTCTTGCAACCTGAAAAAAACGTAAGCGCCTGTAGAGTTTGACATGACAAAGAACCTCTGCGGCCGGTCTGCGGCTCGAAAATCAGCACATCACACGCACGCCTTCCGTGTGTTTCAGGCGCCCTCCGTGCGTTTCTTGCGTTTTTTGCACGTAGACCGGCCGTAGGAGCACGTACGGCCGGTTGTGACCGAGGCATTACATGGAAGAAGCGAATGAACGAAGAACTGAATGTCAGATTGTTTCAAAACAAAATCGGCCACAAGATCGACCTTCAAGAAGCGAGAACACAGACGGGTAAGATGCAACTCTCATTTGGTTACATCACAACAACACTCGTTTACCTGCATTTAGATTAATACATGTAACTTGTATTGTGTATTTAAGTTATTGGTAAAAGATTTAATTTGCTTCAGAATGTGATCGTCTCAGTTCATCTGATTAATTAGCCTTTTACGTTTTATCAGTGAAAATGCATGCATGTACTTGCATGTTGCATAAGTTATAACACCTATCCTGTTTTAATGAGTCACATGAGACTGTCAGTTCAATTCCATCCAATTCTCTAGATGGCCTTGTTCTCCGCCTTTATTTCATAAGGTGGGGGCCTCCGTGGCTGACGTGTTACTGTCGGATTCACTTTCCAATGGTTCGAACTAATAGGGTTCTACGTGTACACACACACCAATTTCAGGACTATCACAGTCAGATGTATTACTATCTGAGAAATCCAAAGAATCTCCAATAAAATCCGAACGAAGAGGCCATTGCAACCACTCTCGCCTGCCGAGTCTGGCTTTGGTCTATAGCTGTCAAATGCCTCGGCCTTAAAACTGGTTACCGCTGTGATGTCGCGTACTCAGGGCTGGCTGACTCAGCGACACACCAAAAATAAATAAAACCCCGAATTAAAAAAAAAAAAAAAAAAAATTCACACACAATAGCCATCTATGAATATTTATCAGATGTACTTGAGTGCTCGGGTTTGTTCCAGAAAGATCAGAACACACATTCAGAATCAACCACAAAGTCAGGACACGGTCCTTGGGTCCTTTAAGCCGCCTTGCATGACAATATCTCCAAGACATGGAGATTTCCTTTTCACAATAATAGAAGAACTAGTTGGATTTAAGGTTGGACTTTTGCTGAAACCTGGCGACCCTGACAGCAAACTTCATATTCAAGGTCTTTGAAACTCTGCATGAAAGTAAAAACCTCACGCTTGAACATCTTCCTTTTGAGATTCTAGGCATAGACCTACCTCGTCTCAATATGAACTGAGAAACGATTTATGATAAAAAGTACGAGTTATAAAGCATTTCCTACAAATCTAATGCAAAAAGCTCATGCTTTCTCTTGCTTAACGTCATCTCGAGCGGCGTCCGCAAACCTAGAGCTAAATCAGATTAGCCTGTGACGACTGGATGGAAAAACATGACAAGGCCAGAAATAAAGCGGCAAAAAATAGAACGCAAAAGAGAGAAAAGGACTGGGCAAAATTACATTTGAGAGCATCTTTCTCTCTTGACGCTTGAGCAGTAGGGGGATATTTGATGGAGCCGCAGCCTATAATTTCCATCTGGCAGGGAAACGATGATTCCAATAATTTTCACTGGCTATAAAAAGCAGGAATCTGTGTGACCAAACATACGACAGGACATTTTTCCCCCCCTTTAAGAGCAAGACAGCACAGAAAGAAATGTGAGAACATTTAATTAAATACTATGATCCCATACCTGACGAACTGTATACAGACTATTGAAGGAGGTCTGAGTACCTGGGGCATCTCTGGCTAGCCATCAAGAGCCCAGCGCTATGAATATTTCAGACAGTACAGCAATGAATGTTTCATGAACCAACTGTGTATGCGCGCACACATACACGCACAAAGAAAACTATTTTCTCAAACACGTACCGAGTGTCTTTATAAACAAAACAGATCAGCAACGCCTAACCGGACTTCAAAGTACGACAGCCCAAAGTGACAAATACCTCTTAAATCACACACTTGTTTCAACTCATAACACAAGTGTGCGTGGTTTTCCTTGGTGTACTACTTGGCCCGTTTCTAATGATGGAAACATGACGCCAGTGGTAGCTAATTAGGATCCACAAGTATGACCTGGACCTAAGCAGCTCTTCGAAGGGACACTTGAGAGAGAGGAATGATCCAACACATGCACGTCGTTATTGTAATGCCCATACTGATGGACTAATGACTTTTGGATACCAGGACATGAACCTCCCATGATCTACATTTGGCTTTTTCCTTCAAAGAGAACGTCAAGGCATTTACAGGCTTAAACGATACAGCCAGATGTTTATGGCCACGTCAACACCCCATTCCATATTTAAATAATATTGGCTGGATTTTTCGTGGTATATCAGATGTATTCCATTCAGCTAGCATGATATTGAACTCGTCTCCAATTCGTTCAGCATCATGCTAGCTGAATGGAATACATCTGATATCCCATGAAAAAAAGCCAGCCAATATTATTATTATTATTATAGATACACGTTCCATTCAGGTGTTCAACGCGTCTTCGTCTTTCAATATTCTCTCAAAATCTTCCATATTTAACAAAGCAAACCTGGTGGCCATGTTTGCTTACAAACTGTCACAGTCACTCTCTAGCGCAGAAGTTTTACGTCTCCAAAGCGTGACGTCATGTTGTCTTGACAACCATGCAGCATCGTAAACCATATTCAACGCTCATTCTCCATTGACGTAGGATAAGTGATATGCTAACAAACCAAATGAGTGAAACCAGTTAGAAGGGAATAGAACATGTTTTTATTCCATCGAAAAAAAAAAAGTGCCCTGCATTTTTAATAATTGCTGTTATATCATCCTCCACTCTCCTGGGAAGGTTTTCTACTCGATTTTGGAGTGGGACTATAGGGAACTGTGAGCAACAAGCAAATCTGAGATGATGGTGGCAAGGAAAAACTCCGAGACGAAACGAGGAAGAATCCAGACTCAAAAGGGAACCAGTCCTCATTTAGGTGGTAACGGATAGTGAGATTATAAATAACTCACTTCCAGGGCTGAACGATATGGACAAAATTTCATATCTCGATATTCATGCCAGATATCTCGATATCGATATATGACATGACTACGGTAGAGCCCTGCACTCCCGCAGGAGTCCCACGGGACCCGTGAGACCCACCGCAAAGCAGTGCGGCGCGGGACAAATTTTGAAAGCTCATTGCGGGCGCGAGGGGGAGTGCACAATGCGGGAGTGGGCGGGAGAAGTGATAAGCTGCAGTCCCGCTAACTAAAAACGTGTTTAAAATAAAATTTATAAATTATTAATTTACGTCTATCGTATATAATTTGTGCTGGATATTTTATTTGGCATTAATAAAACATTTTAAGATGCCTATGGTCTAATCTCGCGTACATTTCCGATTCCTTTCCGCTCTTCCGTGTTTGAGATCTCCGATCATGGCAGAAGAGCAGAGCTCCTCTAGTGAAGCTCATAGTGCTTCAGAAGTAAGTGCTGCTTTAAAAAGAGGTACATTTACCGTTAAAAAGTCAAGAGTATTAGTCCTAAGTGTTAAAAAGTATTAAAAAAAAAGTATTAACTAGTATTATAAAGGACTGTGTATCGCACAGATTGTTCAATTTAAAGCTAGAAATAGACAGTGTATAATCTGAGGAGCTGGTTGTGGTTGCGCAGCACTTCATATGAGAGGAGAATGAAATCGCGGTTGGAATCATAACGCCACAGACTCGGAAGTGGGAGTGCGAGAGCGCAAAGCGAGAGCTGTCAATCAAGAGCGCATGCAGCGCTCAACTTGGAATGTGTCAGCAGAATGTCAGAGTCTAAACAATAAACTTACAATAAATGAAGGATCGGTCAGTGGAGAGCTCAGCTAAGCTCAGCATGTTTAATTCCCCAAGCCAATGACAAGAACTTTCGTGAGAAATAACGCGAATGTCTGCATCACGCGGGATTTGCGGGCGGGAGCGGGACTGAAAATAATTCTTTGCGGGAGCGGGCGGAAGCGGGACTGCACAATGCGGGAGAGGGACTGAAAATTCTGTCCTGCGCAGACCTCTAGACTACGGGTTCGGTGAAAACCAAGCATTTTTCAGAAAAATAAAAACATAATACAAAAAAAAAAAAGTGTGGAAAATGCAGTAAGAACTCACTGCCAGTCATCAACATTAACAAATTACAAATCAAACATTTTACTGCAGCTCTGCTTTAACAATAGGTCCGTGGTTGTGGCAAAATGATCGATTTCACGGAGCTCAGATTCAACATTCATTTTACAATTATAGAGTTTCGGAATGGCCACTTGATTAAAGTGTGTTCGGGATGGTATTCTATAACGCTTGTCCAGCATCCAAACCATTTTTTAAAAGCCCTCTTTCGAGACTCTGTACACAGGTACCATGTCTTTTACAATGTGGTATGTTATAACGTCTGTAATTTCTTTATGTCTGGTGGACGTCGACTCGTACGGTGTAACGCTACTGAACACATCAGCAATCAAACTTTGCTTTGGCTTATTTTGGGATGACTGAGAAGTCCCCAGTGT
The DNA here is from genome assembly GCF_027579695.1 of Neoarius graeffei. Lineage (NCBI taxonomy): Eukaryota > Metazoa > Chordata > Actinopteri > Siluriformes > Ariidae > Neoarius > Neoarius graeffei. The sequence continues at coordinate 20,292,730 of NC_083580.1, read as the reverse complement.
TTCTCTGATTGTCATACACTCTTCGTGCAGCACGCGATGGTGTTGTTTCAGGTGGTGAAACATGTTTGTTGTGCTACCTTGCTTCGTCACAATTTTTGCTAAGCACGACCTGCACAAACACCTCACTCTGGTTAACATCATCCTTTTTTGAATCCAAAATACCTCCAAATTAGGGATGTTAACCGATGACCGTTTGATCGATGGTTGACCAAATCAACGTCAACCGGTTAATTTTTATTTTGGTTGTCGGTTAAAAGAAAAAAAAAAAAAAGTTAATCGTTTTAAAGCTGCCGATTTTGGAGCGGAGAACCTGGAATTCTGTGTTGTAAACTCTTGGGGCATGCCATGCGGTGTAAGGACGACAGCTGACAAATCAGAAACACCCATTCAGTCATGTCCCGTCCTCCCGCCCCAGTTGAAGACAGCTGCCACTCGGCGAAAGAAAAGTGTAGACACAGGCTTTTTAGCTTACAAATTACTATTCTGGGTTTTTTTAATTATTATTAGAAGGCACATCGAGTTTAGTCCTGCCTTGGCCAGTGCATTCTGAAAGTATGTTCCGGTCTGTAGCCAACAATGCATGTTATTGCAGATCATATCTCTCCACACAAACTAAAGGCGCAGATGCCGACTTTTTCACGGCTGAATCGTGCAGATCCGATTTTTTTTTTTTTTTTGGGGGGGGGGGGGGGGGGGGGGGGGGGGCGTTGGAGTGTCTGAATAATTTCATCAGAGTAAATTCTGTATTAAAATTACTAAATAAGCAAATGCCGTTACAGTCCATGAAACATAGGAAGCATGAGAAGAAAACAGTAAATCAGAAAGCTGCGCATGTTTTCGCGGAAGCTGCGCAAATGTGCGCAGCTTTCTGATTTACTGTTTTCTTCTCATGCTTCCTATGTTTCATGGACTGTAACGGCATTTGCTTATTTAGTAATTTTAATACAGAATTGACTCTGATGAAATTATTCAGACACTCCAACGCCCCCCCCCCCAAAAAAAAAAAGAAAAAAAAAATCGGATCTGCACGATTCAGCTGTGAAAACGGCGGCATCCGCCAAAAGGCGCGCCGTTTGCATCCCTGTTTAAACTCATAGGTTAACCGACTTTAACCGGCTAATGAGGCTCGGTGGTCGGTCAAGATTTTTTTTTTAGTTTTCGCCATCCCTACTCCAAATAATGGAGGATGATTTATGTTTTGGCACCAAGTCAGATTCTGCACCGCCACCGGCCGCATTATCTTCTGCACTCGTTTTCTTTCTCTCTCTTTAATTTCCCTGCTGTGTCTGTAGTGTGCGCGCGTCGGTCTCCGTCTCCCTCACTCCCGCCCTCATAAGTTTGTCATTGGTTGGCTTCAGCTGTCGATCCACAGCAAGCACGAAATAAGGTTTGTGGTTGGCTGGCCTTAGCAGTGCATTCAAGGGCAATCGTAAAAATGATGTTTGTCGTGACTGCCAGAGCTGTATATGCAGGGCGAGCGCGGGGAGGGGAAATCTATATTGTCTATATCGTTGCTTTTTCGATATTAATATCTTGAATGTTCATATCTAGATATAGATATGATAACGATATATCGTTCAGCCCTACTCACTTCTACAACCGTGTGCCATAATAGTCAAAAAGTACAGCTGTGCAACCAGGAAATTCATTGGAGTTTTTACATGAAGTCTATTTTGTTGACATTATTAACTGTTCGTTGATGGAGACTTGAGTGCAAAACTGTTCATGGCAACTGCAGTCCTAAGTCGTAGGATTAATTGTCCAAAAACCATCATCGAAGTTCATCTTTAGGCTACACATCCACACGACAACGAGATTTTTTTTCTTTAGCGGGTAAAAAAAAATAATATCGCGTCCACATGGGCAACGGATCAGTAAAACATCAGGTCCATATGGCAACGCAACACTTGCTGAAAACGATGCAATACACATGCCACACCTCTACGTGCGCTGTAAGATGGTCCCATCGGAGACACCAGAACAATAGAAGTAGTAGGACGCATGCGCATGTAACGGGTTTATTTTTTTCCACTTGCCATTGTGTGTAGTGGTGGGGAAATTCTGCGCTGGCCCTTTAAGAGCGCAGGTAGTTATGGGAATGAGGCGCTGGCCTCTTTCAGTTCGTTTTGGAAATGTATGCGCCAATGCCACTGGACGTTTGCAGCCCGTCCTCAGCAGTGTATTTGTGTCTCATTTCTTCAGAATAAAAAGACTGGTGAACAACACAATGCAACGTCTGTTACACGCATAAGGGCAATTCCATGTAAATGTCAACCTCACCATGCAAAAATAAAGCAACATGTAATACATCAAAACCACTCCCAGAGATCTCACCTAGGCCTGTATTTTACAGATGTGAATAAGTTGAACCAATTTGTAACCAACCTAATGTGTCACTGTCTGTCTGTCTGTCTGTCTGTCTTTCTTATAATGTAAAACCCAAGCTAAAATCAACTATGATCATGTACAATTCTATATTATTGCCACAAGCCACAGAAATGTACACGGAGTGCAGAATTATTAGGCAAGTTGTATTTTTGAGGATTAGTTTTATTATTGAACAACAACTATGTTCTCAATCAAACAAAAAGACTCATAAATATCAAAGCTGAATATGTATGGAAGTTAGAGTGGGGTGTTTTTAGTTTTGGCCATTTTAGGAGAATATGTATGTGTTCAGGTAACTTTCACTGTGCAGAATTATTAGGCAACTTAATAAAAACCAAATATGTAGCCATTTCACTTATTTATTTTCACCAGGTACACTGATATGACAACTCCAGATTTGCAAATAAACATATCTGACATTCAAACACAAAACAAATCAGTGACCAATATAGCCACCCTTCTTCATGAGGACACTCAAAAGCCTTCCATCCATAGATTCTGTCAATTTCTTTATCTGTTCACAACCAACACTGTGTGCAGCAGCAACCACGGCCTCCCAGACGCTGTTCAGAGAGGTGTACTGTTTTCCCTCTTTGTAGACCTCACGTTTTATAATGGACCACAGGTTCTCTATGGGGTTTAGGTCAGGTGAACAAGGGGGCCATGTCATTATTTTTTCACTTTTCAGACCTTTACTGGCTAGCCACGCAGTGGAGTATTTGGACGCATGAGATGGAGCGTCATCCTGCATGAAAATCATGTTCTTCTTGAAAGATGCTGACTTTTTCCTATACCACTGCTTGAAGAAGGTTTCTTCCAGGAACTGGCAGTAGGTCTGGGAGTTGAGTTGGAGTCCATCCTCAACTCGAAAAGGTCCAACAAGCTCGTCTTTGATGATACCAGCCCATAGCAGTACTCCACCTCCACCTTGCTGGCGTCTGAGTCAGAGTGGAGCTCTGTGCCCATTACTGATCCAGCCACAGGCCCATCCATCTGGCCCATCAAGAGTCACTCTCATCTCATCAGACCACAGCACCTTAGAAAAATCAGTCTCAAGATATTTCTTGGCCCAGTCTTGACGTTTTATCTTGTGTGCCTTACTCAGTGGTGGTCGTTTTTCAGCGTTCCTTACCTTGGCCATGTCCCTCAGTATTGCACACCTTGTACTCTTTGACACTCCAGGAATGTTGCAACTCTGGAATATGGCAGAACTGGATGCTAATGGCTGCTTGTTAGCTTCACGCTTGATTTTCCACAGATCATGTGCAGTTATTTTGCGCCTTTTTTCCCCCCCACACGCTTCTTTCGACCCTGTTGACTATTTGCAATGAAACGCTTGATTGTTCGGTGATCACGTTTCAACATCTTCGCAATTTCAAGAGTGCTGCATCCGTCTGCAAGACATCTCACAATTTTATACTTTTCAAAGTCTGTCAGATCTCTCTTCTGACCCATTTTGCCAGAGGAAAAGAGGTTGCCTAATAATTATGCACACCTGATATAGGGTGTTGATGTCATTAGACCACACCCCCTCTCATTACACAGATGCACAGCACCTGATATACTTAATTGGTAGTAGGCTTTCAAGCCTAAACAGCTTGGAGTGGGACAACATGCATTAAAAGGATGTTGTGGTCAAAATACTCACTTGCCTAATAATTCTGTACTCAGTATATGCTAAAATCCACAAAACAGCAAAACAATAGCCATCCTAAATATTATTTAAGAACTTTGATAGTTTTAGCTGATATTTAGAGAGTTTTTCAAAGGGTTATGGTGGTTAAATTGCTGATTTTCTAAACATATGCCATGTCTATTTCAGACGCGTCACATCCATAACGGAATTTCGTCACATCCATAACGCTGACTTTTCCTTCCGAAACTCTGCATGAAATACAAAATATTTTAAACAAAGATTTTTTAATATTCACCTTGGACCCCTCTATCAAATGGATATCTCCATTTCGACATTAGGTTTACAATTTCACAGAGTTTGATAAAAATGTACAGTCACCCAAGAAAAGTGATACTTTTTCTGTCACATCCATAACGCATCTTTTATTGGCGTTTTCTGGCATGCCCTAGATGTACTATGGGAATTGTTCTTGTTCTATCACTTCTCCAGTATGGTACAGCCTTAAAATATGCAACACCTGTTTAAATACTGGGAGACAATAAAACATGCACTGGGTCATTTGTTGCCATTTTGAGTTCAAGTGTCACGTCCATAACGCTGGAATTGCTCATAAACCCCTTCTTCTACCCGGCGTGAAGCACTCACAGGAACAAACACACAACAAGAAGATGGCTGCGACTACGCGAGGAAATCGTGCCTTCTGTGTGTACAAATTAGTTTTATTAGTGTGCATAGTTTTGTATAACTTAATTTTCTTATTGCGTGTGAACATTTTGAAAAGCATTTTTATATAATTTATATAACTTTTTATATTGTGTGTGAACATTTTGAAAAGCAGTCTTATCCAATAAAAAAAAAAGAAATTCAAGAAATGGTTCAGTTACTTGTTTATTTAAAAGAAAAGCTGTATACAAAAGTGAATGCAATGCAGTGGTTCATTAGCCTGGCAAGCCAGACTAAATGTGAATATTTAGTCTGGCCTCGATCCGTAGACATTTCCGAAGGGGGTGGGAGGAACAAACCGCTGTCTTTCAAACTGTCTCTGTGCGTATAGGCCAACGCTCTGACCAATCAGCGCAACAGTGACTGTGACGTAGTCAGAGCGCGCAGTCGGGGAGGTCTTGAAATAAATAATTTTTCAAAATGCGTATTAATTAATAAACAGGTTCTAGATATTAAGAAGTTTGGAGATAATGACCACAAGTTTGGAGTCTGTACCACATACACACTTTTTTTCCAAGTGTTTTTCAAGGGTTTGCTTAAACTGTTTTTGAGAGTTTTTATTTAGTGGTGTTTGGTGAAATAATTTCCCTTAAATTTAAAATGACGGGAAAATAAGAAACAATCAAAGTAATGTTTCAAAGCTGTTTATTAATTCTTCGTACTGCACAAACTAGCCCCATCCTTTTGGCTACGAGCGGAGCCAGCTGGTAGATCAGACTTTTGCCATAGCCGGTCGGCAAAACAGCGAAAACGTCCTTCTTGAAAAGGAATGAGCGGAGAGCCTCTTCCTGCTCATGTTTCAACGAAAACTCCAAGTCTAATTCTTCTAAAACTGATTCCAAAGCGGAGTCAAACGCGCGCTGTTCACTAGCCGTAGCCATCTTTCCTGTTGTGCTTTCTCCAGCGTCACGCAGCCTTGTCGTCACTCCTGCAAAAGCCCGCCCAAAGAATCCAAACAAAAACCTTGCGTTGTGATTGGCGGGCACGATTTGATGCCCGGAGTGTTTTTGTTTATATGTTGCGAGGCTAGACCCACTCTAGCTAGGCGGGTGGGTCTAGTTTACTAGGCTAGTGGTTCATACAAAACAGTCTGCTGAAGGGTCTTCTGACCCTTTTCCCCTCTGCCTCCATTATAGTCAGGTAACTGTTGCTTTGTGTGGAAGGCTGTACTTTCTGTTCATCAAAGCAGGTGTAAATTGTCTGTCTGGCAGGTCAGTCAGGTTAATGTGTAAACAATTTCAATTTCTGTTGTTACGAATGATGCGCGCGAGAGTGCTGCTTGTTCTAGTCATGTGGTTGTGACGTCATCGTAAACAAATCCGTTCTACTCATCCAGACGACTTCGCAACGGCGCCGTTGCCAGATTTTTCCACTCTGGAACCCATTCTCAAAAAATATCGTTTTGGGGCACCCAAAACGCCGGTGCCGTGTGGACGCCAGGCTGAAACAAACAATTTTATCAGATTCACCTGAATCCGTTGGCGTGTGGACAGGGCCTTAGGCTGTCCATATGGGACCCATCCTCAACAGGAGCGCGCAGCCATGAGAACTCCAGCCAGAAGTAGGGCATCAGGATGGATCAGACAGGTCAGGAGAGGTCAGTGTCACAGATATATAGTGTGCAGGAATAATACAATTTGATAGACTGGTGGATGAAGTCGCACTTAACTCGAAGCACATGGGCAATAGCATTCAGCAGAATGCACATTAAGCCCATTTCACACCAGAAGACGCTCCATGTGCTCTTGTGTGGAGTGTACGTTTTCTGGCTTATTCACTGCTCCAGTAAATATAATATGGAAATATCTGTATTCACAGATTACACAGAATATATAAACATGCATTACCACCATTGTCCCAAATTTCCCAAACAAACTTCTAACTGATGCACTGTTACAGCTAGGACTTTCAGTCCAGTTTACCTGATGGTATTTTCCTGCTGTGTGCCTAATATTCTCAGCGCAGGCTCTAGATGCTCTGCAACCCTAACCAGGACAAAAGCAGTTACTGAAGAAGATGGATGGATCAGAAGAATTTGCTGCCATTGTATGACTACTAGTGTAGCAGATTATTGGCAAAATACTTCACTTAAATGATACAAGCACCAAATTTTGCACAGACATAGATAACATCAAGATGTTTCAAAAAAGCCCGGTAGCCACACAAAAATTCAAAATAGCGGCCGTTTTTCAAGATGGCCGACTTAAAAATGCATTTTGTACTGATAAAGCACTTCACTTCATGATAGTCATCAAATTTTGAAGAAACATAGCTAAAGCCAAATAGCCTCTAGTAAGGTTAGTATCCTCACAAAATTTCAAAATGGCGGCCATTTTTAAAGCTGGCTGGCTTAAAACACATAAATTACTGACAGAGCACTTCGAGAGATGGTCATAAAATGAGCTAAATATATAGTTTAGACCAAAGTGCTTAAGGAATTCCTGATAACCACACATATGGCCCTTTTCCACTACCCTTTCTCAGCTCACTTCAGCCCAACACGGCTCGCGTTTCGACTACCTCAGAGCAGCACGACTCAGCTCGCTTCAGCCCTACTCAGCACCCAAAACTCGCACGGTTTTGGAGTGGGGCTGAAGTGAGCCAAACCGAGCTGAGTGGGGCTAGGGGCGTGAGGAGACACTCCCCTGTGCACTGATTGGTGAAGAGGAGTGTCCTCACATGCCCACACACACCCCACGAGCACGCTGGGATCTGTAAACACCGTAAACCCAGAAGAAGAAGAATTACAAATTACGAGAATTTCTGAAGCCTTATGCGCCTCGTCTCATCTATACGCTCTTGCCAGCATCTGTTGGCGTTGTCGGTGACAACAAGCCACAGCACCAAGACCAGCAACACTAACGACTCCATGTCCTCCATGTTTACTGTTTACTATCCGGGTCGTGAGACTACTGCTTAAAAGGTCACTGATGTCACTGTTTGCGCCGCCTAACGACATCACGTGACGTCCACCCACTTTCGCTAACTCCACCCAATGTGTCCACCCACTTCCAGCCAGCACGGTTCAGCACGGTTGTAGTCGAAATGCAACTCCAACAGCCCCGCTCAGCTCGACTCAGCCCAACTCAGCACCGCACGGCTCAGCCCAACTCCGCCGCGTTGGTAGTGGAAAAGCGGCAATTCAGTAAAGATGGCAGCCATTTTCCAAGATGGCCGACTCAAAAATACATACCTTATTGACTGACAGAGTACAACTTAATAAATCATCAAATTTGACAGAGCTCAAGAAAACAGCCAATTTTTCATTATATTTGAAACAAAACCATATCATTTAAAAACACTTAACTACATGATGCAACAACCAAAATTATAAGAAACATAGCTTAGGCCAGTTCATATTATCTTTTGCACATAAAGATAATAAAACAGCCTCATTCACATATATACAGATAAATTCTCATTTCAATATTACTGCTAACAAAACATATGTAAACAATATAACAAACCTCTGGTGATTTAAAACGCAACTAATCATAGGTATGAAAATATACAAACATGCCATTAGGGCAAAACAACTGGAACAAAACAACCTTGTGGTTACATTGTAATAGAACAAGAATGCAAAAGCTATGACACTGGGTCAAAACTACTAAAACAGGAACAATCACCATAACTTAAACTACAACCCCGATTCCAAAAAAGTTGGGACAAAGTACAAATTGTAAATAAAAACGGAATGCAATAATTTACAAATCTCAAAAACTGATCTTGTATTCACAATAGAACATAGACAACATATCAAATGTTGAAAGTGAGACATTTTGAAATTTCATGCCAAATATTGGCTCATTTTAAATTTCATGACAGCAACACATCTCAAAAAAGTTGGGACGGGGCAATAAGAGGCTGGAAAAGTTAAAGGTACAAAAAAGGAACAGCTGGAGGACCAAATTGCAACTCATTAGGTCAATTGGCAATAGGTCATTAACATGACTGGGGATAAAAAGAGCATCTTGGAGTGGCAGCGGCTCTCAGAAGTAAAGATGGGAAGAGGATCACCAATCCCCCTAATTCTGCGCCGACAAATAGTGGAGCAATATCAGAAAGGAGTTCGACAGTGTAAAATTGCAAAGAGTTTGAACAGATCATCATCTACAGTGCATAATATCATCAAAAGATTCAGAGAATCTGGAAGAATCTCTGTGCGTAAGGGTCAAGGCCGGACTGGGTGCCTGTGATCTTCGGGCCCTTAGACGGCACTGCATCACGTACAGGCATGCTTCTGTATTGGAAATCACAAAATGGGCTCAGGAATATTTCCAGAGAACATTATCTGTGAACACAATTCACCGTGCCATCCACCGTTGCCAGCTAAAACTCGATAGTTCAAAGAAGAAGCCGTATCTAAACATGATCCAGAAGCGCAGACGTCATCTCTGGGCCAAGGCTCATTTAAATTGGACTGTGGCAAAGTGGAAAACTGTTCTGTGGTCAGACAAATCAAAATTTGAAGTTCTTTATGGAAATCAGGGACGCTGTGTCATTCGGACTAAAGAGGAGAAGGACGACCCAAGTTGTTATCAGCGCTCAGTTCAGAAGCCTGCATCTCTGATGGTATGGGGTTGCATTAGCGCGTGTGGCATGGGCAGCTTACACATCTGGAAAGACACCATCAATGCTGAAAGGTATATCCAGGTTCTAGAGCAACATATGCTCCCATCCAGATGACGTCTCTTTCAGGGAAGACCTTGCATTTTCCAACATGACAATGCCAAACCACATACTGCATCAATTACAGCATCATGGCTGCGTAGAAGAAGAGTCCGGGTACTGAACTGGCCAGCCTGCAGTCCAGATCTTTCACCCATAGAAAACATTTGGCGCATCATAAAACGGAAGATACGACAAAAAAAAGACCCAAGACAGTTGAGCAACTAGAATCCTACATTAGACAAGAATGGGTTAACATTCCTATCCCTAAACTTGAGCAACTTGTCTCCTCAGTCCCCAGACGTTTACAGACTGTTGTAAAGAGAAAAGGGGATGTCTCACAGTGGTAAACATGGCCTTGTCCCAACTTTTTTGAGATGCGTTGTTGTCATGAAATTTAAAATCACCTAATTTTTCTCTTTAAATCAGTGGTTCTCAACCGGGGGGGGGGGGGGGTGGTTGTGTGTACTCCAGGGGGGTCGCGAGTAGGCTTCATGTATGGAGGAAAAAAAAAATCTGGGGCTAACAGGCTATAGTAGCTAAGCAGATGCAACACATTTACCCATGTCAAAATGCAGGACATTGGACTATTACATACAAATCAATACTATTATAAAATCTATCATCAATCTATCATAAAATCTTGTGTGTAGGTTATTTTAAGCCCGTGACGCGAACATGACGCAACGTCACGTGAGTGAGTCTGCATACCGTGGCCACCGTGTGAGTGCTTGCCACACACACACACACTAGTCTGGTTTCTTGCCGAGTTAACTCGTGCCGACTCTCGCTAGTCTACTATCATCAATCCATCGATACAGCGCAAAACCCAAACAGTCTTTTTAAAGACTACTACCCCACACTGTATTTTTGCTTTCCCCATTTCAGCTCTACCCAAATAATTTGTTGTTTTTGTTGTTTTCTTACTGCTAGTCTACTATGGATAATGCTACTACTGCTGCTACTACTATTAATAATAATAATAATCATCTAGCCCAGGGCTATCTATCTATCTATCTATCTATCGATATAAGGTGCTGTAGTTCGGGTGGCGTCACTGCGGGTGAGTGTGTTTGGGGGGGGGGGGGATGGGGCGGGGCGAGAAGAGGGGCCCCCAACTGCAATGAACCAGCTTTGGTGGGGCCCAGGTTGCAAAAGGTTGAGAACCCCTGCTTTAAATGATACATTTTCTCAGTTTAAACATTTGATGTCATCTATGTTCTATTCTGAATAAAATATGGAATTTTGAAACTTTCACATCATTGCATTCCGTTTTTATTTACAATTTGTACTTTGTCCCAACTTTTTTGGAATCGGGGTTGTAAATACTAAGCTCAACAAGTTTATGTACATCTTATGAGATCCATTTGCCATACATGTAGGTCTCTTCTCTTGGCACACAGTTACAGCCACAGAGCTGTGTACATTTCAAGCCAAGTCGGTAACACTTGCAGTTTCCATGGCAAACACCCTTGCAGTTACACTTCGTAAGTTGCTGGCAACTCCGACTAATTGGTGCCAAAGTGGTCCACAATACCTTCCAACCATCACCCTCTTTCTCCCATCCCCATTCAGATGGACTTTCTTCATGCATTTCTCTACACATTGCTTGTCCCCAGATGTTTGCAGATTGATGTGTTGCACGATTTGTTTCTTGCACCAGTGCTCCTTTTGTAGGGGGGGATTGCATCATATGCCCTCTGTTTTCGAGCAAACAACTGAAGACGGGCCTCATCAACACTATCTAAGGGACAGTTTTTGTCAAACAAGATAAACTTTTCAAGAAGTTTGAAGTCATTCTCTTCAATATTGGCAGGGTATTGACTCAGTGTGCCCTGGTTGTGCTCTGACATCATTCTTCTATATAATGACAAATAGATGATCATGAACACTATTTGTCTTGCAGTCATGAACTTAAAGTCCTAAAATAAAATATACACTGATCAAATGTGTGAATTTGGTGAAGAATAAACAAAATCATGTGAAATGCATCATTTAATTATGTGTATATGATGTAATAAACTGTAAAATGTTAATTGCAGGTCAAAATATAGATACTATGCTTTCCCGCTTTTTCGGCCGCCATCTTGAATTTTTCAGGTGGCTACCGGGCTTTTCTGAAGGAGGGGTATCGAAACTAAGTCTGTGCAAATTTTGGTGCTTGTATCATTAAGTGAAGTATTCCTGTAAAATTCGGACCTAATCTGCTACACCAGGGCTTTTCAAAGTGTGGGGAGCGCCCCCCCCTGGGGGGCGCCAGAGTTCTTCGGGGGGGGCGCAATGTGAGAGACAAAATGTATCGATTTTTAGTACCTAAAGCTACAGTGAGTGAGGAGATAAAGTCTGGGCCAAGCAAAAAAACAGAGCCTCCAGGATGTTGCGATTTGCAACTTCAGTGCAAATTCAACCAATCCCGGCGAATTCAGGGCGGTGTTGCAATTATATCCAATCACCGCAACTTTCCCGCAAATTTGACCAATCATTGGCGTCGTCTTGAGGTGACGTCGACAAACTACCTTCCGCCTTACTTCCGTGTGTTCAAGAGAAGCAGCATGCGTGTGTTATGTTTACAGTGAAGGACTGTGTGCACTTTATTTTTTTTTACTTAATACAAGAAATTAATGGATGCCAACATTTTTGCCAAAATGGTATTTTATTTTCCATTGTTTAGGCAGCTTCAGCATCATACTGTGATATTCTGTTCAAATTTTTTTTTCTTCTATGAAGCCTGAGCCATTTATTTTATTAGTTTATAATTATTGTTTAATTTAGTCTTCAGGAGAGACTGCCTGCACACAGTACTAGTATTAATAGTTTTTTTCTTATATGAAAGCTGAGGCATTTATATTATATTTGAAGGTAACTTCATGTTGTGCTGTGAGGTTCTCTGCACTTTAACTTTTGAACCAACAGGTGCATTTGGATAAGTAAAGCCTATTTTTCTGCATTTTTGTAGTCCTGGTAATCTTTTATATTGGTAAAGTTGTTTATAGGACCATTTCTCAGTGTCTTTGTTTTTTTAATCAATAGTTTTTTAGTAATAACTTAATATTTAACATATCACTCAATTTTAATCACAAAAAGAGAAAATTGCAACAATTTCTCGCAACTTTCACTTCCTCCCGCAATGTAATCGCAACAAAAACCTAAAAAACACCGCAACTTTCATCGCAATTTTTTTTGGAAAACCCCCCGCAACATCAGACATTTTAGCCCACAACAATCACAAAAAAGGCCCGCGGAATCCTGGGGGACTGGAAAAAGAAGGAAGTATGACCACGATTATTTAAAGTTTGGATTTTCATGGACTGGATCTGAAGATGCTCCACTGCCACAGTGTGTTGTCTGCCAAGAGGTGCTAGCTAACGATGCTATGAGATGTTTAAAATGTGTAAAACAAGATGTTTTAAAAAGCACAGATGTTTAAAATGTGAAAAAGAAAAAAAATAATGTGTACAACAACCATTTTTTAAAAATACGAATGGAACATTAAGTATAGCAACAACAAAAATTGTAAGGGGGGGGGGGGGGGGGGGGGGGGGGTTGTTTATTTGCTCTCCGAGGGGGGGCTGACTCTCCCACACTTTGAAAACCCCTGTGCTACACTATACAAACCGAAATACAACCCCAAATCAGAAAGAGTTGGGAGGGTATAGAAAATGCAAAACAAAAATAAAAGCAGCAATTTCTAAATTGACTGACAGTATGAACCCAAGATATTTCATGTTTTGTCTGGTCAACTTCATTTCATTTGTTAATATACATCCATTCCTGCATTTCGGGCGCCTGCAACATATTACAAAAAAGTTGGGACGGGGCAATTTAGGGCTAGTAATGATGTGATTTGAAACAGGCTATTGTAATTGTGATTTGGTACAAAATTAGCAAAGACCTAGTCTTTGAGGAGCAAAGGTGGGCTGTGGATCTCCAGTTTGTCAACAAATGCATGAGAACATTGGATATTTCACCCTTGACGGTACAGATCATAAAACAATTCAAGGAATCTGGAGGAATTTCAGTGTGTAAAAGGTAAGGGCACAAGCCTAAGCTGAACACCCGTGATCTCCGATCCCTCAGATAGCACCGCATCAAGAAAAGTCATTCTTCTATAGCAGATATAGCCACATGGGCTCAGGATTAATTTGGCAAACCTTTATCAAACACTACAATGTGGAGTCACGTGCACAAATACCAGTTTAAAAAAAAAAAAAAAAAAAAAAAAAAAAACACTTTACTGTGCAAAAAGGAAGCCTTATGTTAACTGTATCCAGAAGGGCTTGTTGACTTCTCTGGGCTCAAAGACATCTGGGATAGGGATGGCGAAAACAAACAAACAAACAAACAAAAAAAATCTTGACCGACCCTCATTAGCCGGTTAAAGTCGGTTAACCTACGAGTTTAAAATTCTAGAATTGGAATTATTAGAATCTATTCTAAATCTAACCGCGAGCATCCGCACATTCAGTCCCAGTCGCTGCCCTCCACTCACATTACCTTTTCTACAGCGCGAAACATTTAGTCAAACGCGGTACTGATGTCGAGGGGTTTGTATTGGAGCGGAGGACAAATGGCTCCAGCTTAGAGACAGTTTCAGTTGGCCATGATGGCGTTGAAAATAAAGGCAAGTGCTAGAAGAAGTACATAACATTCAGTGATGGGAATAACGGCGTTAAAATAAAGGCTGCTATAACGCCGGGTAATCTAATTAATTAGCTACAATCGTTATAACGCCGTTACCAATATCAACACACCATTACTGCATGGTATTGAAGTTGCTCTGAAGCCGTCACCGACTTGGCTCACAGACATAAAAGCTGCGTTTGTCGCTCCCCCTCCAGACACCGCTGTCATTTCATTCTCTCCCCTTCCCTCCAAAAAGTCGGCATCTGCGCCTTTACACTACGTTCACACTGCAGGCTGAAGTGACTCAAATCCGATTTTTTCGCCCATATGTGACCTGTATCCGATCTTTTATTGACAATATGAACGACACAGATCCGATTTTTTCAAATCCGACCCAGGCCGTTTGGATATGTGGTCCTAATTCCGATTCCTATCCGATCTTTTCATATGCGACTTCAGTCTGAACCGCCAGGTCGCATTCATCCGACTTACACGTCATCAACAAGCCACAAACGTCACTATTCTGCGCTGAAGTAGGCGGCGGGTCTCTCAAAATAAGTTACAACAACATGGCTTTGATGTTCCTTTGAACAGAGGTTGCAGTCACTACCCCGCAGAACGCCTGAGCCAAAACCCTTGCCCTCTTCCTTCTCAACCTCCTCCTTAACATCAGGCTATTGTGCATGTTCTGGCTCCGTCGCAACAACAACTGCATCATCGCCAGGTACTCCATGCTGGCTACTGTCATACACAGGAAACTTTAGGTTACTTCCGTAAACACTGGCCGTGCTCACTGCGTGTGACGTCGTCGTATCCTGCAATGCGCATGCGGAACACTTTTAGGTCGCTTTTCGTTCATACTGAGGATCACATACAAGTCGCATATATTTGTTAATGTGAACGACCTCACAAAAAAAATCGGATTTCACAAAAAAATCGGAATTGAGCATTAAGCCTTGCAGTGTGAACGTAGTGTAAGTTTGTGTGGAGAGATATGATCTGCAATAACATGCATTGTTGGCTACAGACCGAAACATACTTTCAGAATGCACTGGCCAAGGCAGGACTAAACTCGATGTGCCTTCTAATAATAATTTTTTTAAAAAATAGTAATTTGTAAGCTAAAAAGTCTGGCCTGATACTTTGAGACTTTTCTTTCGCCGAGTGGCAGCTGTCTTCAACTGGGGCGGGAGGGCGGGACATGACTGAATGGGTGTTTCTGATTTGTCAGCTGTCGTCCTTACACCGCATGGCATGCCCCAAGAGTTTACAACACAGAATTCCAGGTTCTCCACTCCAAAATCGGCAGCTTCAAAACAACTGATTTTTTTTTAACCGACAACCAGAAAAAATTTAAATCGGTTGATGCTGATTCGGTCAACCATCGGTCAAACGGTCATCGGTTAACATCCCTAATCTGGGATGGACCATCACACAGTGGAAATGTCTATTGTGGTCACATGAAGCAATATTCCAGGTACATTTTTTTAAGAAATGGACATTGTGTGCGCTGGACCAAAGACTGTTACCAGCAACAAGTCCAAAAGCTAGGGTTTGTCATGGTATGGGGTCGGGTCAGTGCCCTTGGCAAAGGTAATTACACTTCTGTGATGGCAGCATTAATGCAGAAAAGTACACTGAGATTTTGGAGCAACATATGCTACCATCAAGATGGCATCTTCTCCAGGGATATTTCAACAAGACAATGCAAAACCACATTCTGCACACATTACAAAGGCAGGGCTGTGGAAGAAGAGGGTGCCTGTACCCTCTGTCCCGAATATAGAATGTGTGGCGAATTTTGAAACCAAAAATATAAGACAACCATGACACCATACTGTTGCACACCTTAAAGTGCATATCCGGGACCAATTTCGGTTTTTTTTTAAATATTTTATATATATGAAAGTTTACACACTCATCCAGAAGGGTAATTTTGCACAAGGCCATCTGTCTACAGCAAACAAACAAACAAACAAAAAAGCGTCAGGAAAAATCGCAAGGGAGTCTGGAGCCAGATTCGTGACGTCACCTGCAAAAGCGCCAGCAGGCTGCGCGAGCTTTTCACGGTTTCAGTGCACAGCCTGTGTAGACCAAGCGCTCCCATTTCTCTCTCATTGTCTGGTCTTTTGGAAAACGAGTACTAATCCCATCAAAATTGGTGTTGCTACACCCTCCTACGATACATCTGTTAACCATTTTAATAATTACGCGATAACGTTGAAGAAATTTGCAGAAAACCACCAGGTCGTTTTCTCATAAACAAACCAGCGCTGACGTAGGATTCAGAGGGAGGCGTCCCGCACGTGACGTCACGAAAATCAATGTTTGCCGGGAAATCCAAATGCCAAGTTTTTTCAGAGGCGGACCAATTCGCCTCAAATGTCTTGATTTCAACTGAATTTTTCTGGTATTGCACAAGGGGGAAAAAAATTGCACAATATGAAAATGTGACAGATATTTGACCAAAGTTTAATATAAAATAGAAGAATTACATTGATCTTGCTCCTGAATTTACCTGTGATATGCACTTTAAGACCTGTGTGCAGGAAGAATGGGACAAAATAACACCTGAAACGCTTCATCACTCTGTGTCTTCAGTACCAAAACATCTTTTGGGTGTTGGGAGAAAGAATGGCAACATTACAAAAGTGGTAAATGCATTATTGTCTCAGTTTTTTTTTTTTTAAATACGTTGCAAGAAATTGTGAAAAACAAACTTAATGAGGTAAAATATCAAATAAACGTGCTGTTGCATTGTTCTGAGTGCAATACAGGTCAAAGATGATTTACAATCAGTGCATTCAATTTTCATTTCAACATACTGTCCCAACTGTTTTCTGATTTGGGGTTGTATTAAACTGAAAACGTACTGCTCTGTATTACAAAGCAATATTTGATTACACCTCCCTAAAGATGGAACTTGAAAATGTTCATCAACAGATACTTAATAGGGGGTGTCGTGGCTCGGGTGGATGGGGCGCCGTGCCGTGGATCCGGGGACTCGGGTTCGATTCCGGCCCGGGGTCATTTCCCGATCCCTCCCAGTCTCTCTCTCCTGCTTATTTCCTGTCTCTACACTGTCCTATCCAAATAAAGGTGAAAAAAAGCCCAAAAAAATATCTTTAAAAAAAACAGATACTTAATAGATTCAAATGAGGCAGGAGGCACATCCCTAGCATTTATCTCCAGTCACATAATCCACTGATGGCACTTTCACAATTTATTTCCACTTGAAGCTCTACCGCCCTGCTTGCATCTATCCCTGTCTGCCTCTGCCTTATTTCACCTTTCTTTACCCACTCATCTCTTGACAGCTCATTATTCTGCGGTACGTTTGTGGGCGTCATGACCCTGCAGGCTCAAACACACCCAAAAAGCTTCACATCCCATTTTCTATCCGGTTCTCTCCTGCTCACATTGAATATATCCGCATCACATTTGCTCAATGGTTTTTGTCACTGTTGTCTGGAGCAAAAAGTCACGCTAGTGCTTAGGAATACAACCAACAACACCTGAATGCAGTCTCTCGCTCTCTCTCACACACACACACACACACACACACACACACACACACACAGTCAGCTTAGACAAGCCGAAGCACCAACGTGCTGCCCAGTTGCCGGGAAACCTAATTGGCCAGTCCAGAATATAGAAGCTGAAGTGAGGTAATAACATATCGCAAGCTCGTTAGCTGATCAAGTGCATTCAATCAAGGCAATCAAGTCTTTGAAGTGTCTAATGGAGCATGTCACTTTTGTGCCCTTGATAAAAGCAGAGCAGTGTTTCAGCTCGGAGTTATGGTGTTCTCTCCTCATATGCAGAAGATAACGGTCGATTCAAGCCAGCAGCTTTTTTTTCCACCATGTCCGAATGCGTGGTTTGCCCTGCACTTTCTTTTGCTTGGCTTCATTAGTGTTTCCACATACAAGTGAAACGATCCTCCGTCACCTTGACACGCCAGATAAATCTGCCTAGCAGCAGCCATCTCTACTGACGGCAACAGCAATCTTGGGTACTGTGTGTATTTGAGTTCTGTGATATGAAGGCACACGCCACATAACATATCATTTGATTTGACAGTTTATTTGGGACAACAGGTTGCTTGGCCCTGCTAGCACCACTGTACTCTAAGGCTACAAGGGAAGCCCAGCTTCCTGTAAAACGTCACGAAAAAGTTCCTGTTAAAGATGTATTTACGCTATTTTTTTCGCGGTCCGGTTTCCATCAAATCCTGAGCTCTGATTGGCTGGCGAGCCGGTCCGTATCCTACGATACGGACCCCAGTTATGGACCCCAGATACGGACCTCTGGCAACTCGCTCGTTCACAAGAACAAACATAGTAGCAATTGTCGTCAATATTTATTTTCGCATTTCTCCGGAGAATAGCATTAATTTTACCTCATGGATAGCGATAATGACAGTGTTCACAGCGAAAGCGAGTTTTATTACTCTGATGAAGACGAAATAAAAGAAAACATTTCAGGAGAAAGCTAAAAACCTGTAACTGTTGCTAACGCCGAGCAAAAACATGGCTGAATCCTGAATCCTCAATTTTGTATAAAAATAGGGGACGACATAGGCGGCAAAATGTAGTTTTTTTCCTGCCATGGAAGTGCACTTGTATACCGAGGAGGAAGCAATTTGCATTACAGCCGTGAATGAGGATTCAAAATGGCGGCTCGCCTCAGCTCGGTTTTCCCTTTCGGGTGCTCTCGTTTTCTGTTACCGGGATCTAAAACGGGCGGTCGCCCACTCGCCAATGCGAGTTGGAAAGGGTACGGGCGACTAGTGACAACATGTACTCAACCGAGTGGGTGACTGGCTCGCCACGCTATATATCAAACTACTCACTGCCTCGATGGTTTCTATCAACGATTCTCGCCTATTTTAAGCAGAATTTGGTCTATTTTACCGTTTTTTACGATAATTTCAATAGATTTTGTGAGACATTTGTCAAGTTGGCATAGATGCAGGCGCCGCCACATTGTTTACGTGCGCAGTATACACCGCTACATGCAGCATGGCTGCGTGAAGTTTCGTTTCTTCCCGTTCATTTTCGTTGCTGCCCGTGAAGACAAATGTAACTTGAACCACTATTGGTCAGATAGATTAGACCCCCGCGAAGTTTAAAAGTCCTTGGCTTGACATTTCTGACAGCTATCAAAACAAACGGATATCGCTCAACAAGTATGGAGGAGGGTGATAAGCCAGAGCAGCCTGCAGGTGATGAGAGGGAGTATGTGGCAGGAGATGTAGAGTCCCAGGAGAGACAGAATGAGGAGGCGCAGCATGATGTGGTGTATGACCATGATGATGACCTGGATGAGGGTTTCGAAGATTGTGATGATAATGAGATGACTGAGGAAGAAGTTTATAGACAGTTGAAATGGATCGCTCATATATAATATGGTTGTATTATATGAATAAATATATAAAATCGGCTTGAAATTTGTAATTATAAATACGGACCAGTGCTACTCCATTCGGACCAGTACCTCTGAGAGGCACTGGTCCGAATGGACCAGTGCTCCCAAATTCCCGTTTCGATCCCTGTGTTAGAATTTGGTAAAGGAAAAAAATAAAAATATTATTTACCGGCTTAAGGTCGATCTGTATGATGAAATACTGTGACCTCGGCCTTGAATACTGACCTCGGCCCAGAGGGCCTCGGTCAGCACTTTCAAGACCTCAGTCACGGTATTTCACGATACGGACCTCCCAGCTGGTAAACAACGTGTTAATTCTCTTATTCCAAAATCAGTATTTTGTGCTCGAAAGTTATTTCTCGCTGGCAGTCATAATCTGACAAGATTATTTTTCCCCCCATAGTGGCCTGTGGAAGTACGACCCATTGATGCTCAGCGTGTATGTAGTTTAATGCCACTACGGGATATGCTTTAATCTTTGTGCAGCAAAGCGAGACATTGGACAATATGCTTTTAAAACGTAATTCTGAGGATCTCTGGAGAGTCAGCAACGGAAAGGCGGGACTGGATGCTGGGCTTCTGTATGATGATTGGAGGAACTCTCAAATCTCTTCTGAATGTCATATGACTGACAGCGTTTGAAAATTACACGGAGGGATTCAAGCTCAGTCCGTGCAGGGAGTTGGCAACTGAAGTAATTAGGGCTGTAACGATATGCGTATCGAAATCGCGATACACAGAGCCACGATCCGTATCGCGATACAAGAAGGCAGAATCGCGGTACACCCTTTCAAACTTCTCCTCAGCCCAAAAACAGAGGCGCTTCCAAACTTCAATTTATGAATACTTTACTTTTTATTTAAATTACATTTTAAACTTACTTAAATTACTTTTATTTTTTTATATCTATTAGTAAGTCGTTTTTTCGCCGACCTGCGACAATCTTCTGCGAGTCACGCAACGTCCACACTCGCCACTGGCAGAGGATTCATTTCTTTTAAGCGGTCGCCATTCTGGTTGCGACGCGGGGAGCGAATCTGTAAACAAGCAGCTCATTGGCTGGCTAGGTGTGCCACAAGCCAATCACAATCACTTGACCGGAAAGGCATGCAGTGTTGCCAGATTGGGCAGGTTTAGGTGCTTTTTGGCTGGTTTTGAACATATTTTGGGGTGGAAAACGTTAGCAATATCTGGCAACACTGAAGGCATGTCTGCTTGGGCGGAAGCCTTCTGCGGCAGCTACATTTTGACACGCGAGCAATGTTTCACCATAAAAATTCCGTAATTTCCATCTGTTTTCCGCGATCACAGAAAATCATTGGCCCTATGAGAGTGAGACAGTGAGAGAGCCACCCCCCCAAAAAAAATCTTAACGGATTTACACGATTTGGAAAAATGACTTTTTCAGAACCGAAAAAAACAGAGCTTCTGGCTCAACAGTTATTTTGAGAAATAAAAATCTTTGGATATACATTTGTTCATTTTTGCATACATATTACTCATTCTCTGCAGTGGTCTGAATTATTTGTTATTAAATAGTTAATGTAAGTAAGTAAATGTTAATAAGTCAAATTTACTACTTTAAAAAAACATTTTTAAAAAAAATTGTGGGCGTATCGAATCGTGGGTCAAAAATCGCCATACGAATCGAATCGTGAGTTGGGTGTATCGTTACAGCCCTAGAAGTAATGAGACTAGCCGCTCATTCTCGTTCTTTTCCAACCAATCTACAGTTGCTATTTCCATTTGTATACACTGTAAATAAAACCATAAATATCATGTTTGAGAGTTTGTTGTTACTTGCTATTGTTTCGGTTCAGTAAAGGCTGTTTACTTTAAGGGGAAATCTAGCCAGCTAGCTTGCCGTTAGCTGTGTAAAATGGCAACCGCTGCTCATGTTGTCCACCTGATTTTGGAGAAGACATCTGATGCTCTTCCTTACGAGGACAGGCTCAAAATTAAACAGGGCGGATCAATGCCCAAGATGGATTTAATTCCAAAGTCAGGGAGAAACAGTCACTGAGTTCAGCTGTCTTAGTATGACGAAGTAAACCGGTTAATTAGGAGTGCTTTGATGAAGAGAACGTACTGTTGGCCTTGCCTCTTAATAAGACCATCCCAAGGATGCATTGACAATAGAGCTGTGTCATCGGCAAAATCAATATCCTTCAACATAGATGTTAGTGTCCATCTTTAGCTCTATTGTCAAGTAACAGAAAACATCTACAGGAAAAGACTGATGACCTTGGAAAAGCTGTGGAGTGGGTAGGCCTAAAAATTAGCAAGAAGATGAAGACCATGCAACTCACTGATGCACCACCCATAATAACTTTAGAAAACGATGCGCTAGAAGTAGTAGACGAATTTACATACTTTGGCAGTATAATTAGTAAAGACAATGCTACAGAGAAAGACATTACCAACAGACTGCAGAAAGCGAGAACATCTTTTCTTCAACTAAATAAAATATGGAGATCTCGTAACATCACAGAATAGACTAAGCTAAGGTTTTATAACAGCAACGTTTTGTCAGTACTCCTTTATGGTGCAGAATGCTGGAGAATTGTACAGAGGGATAGCAAAAGACTGTCAGGGTTTCATTCATCGTGTCTGCGAAAAATGTGTAGCATATACTGGCCTAATAAAATATCTAATCAAGCACTATATGAACGGACAGGTCAACGCGACATCATGACAAGTTAAAAGGAAAAGATGGAAATGGTTAGGGCATGTGATACGCAAAGATCCAGAGAATATAACAAGACAAGCTTTGAAGTGGACACCTGATGACGGAAAGAGGAAAAGAGGAAGACCAAAAGAGACCTGGAGGCGTACCGTCGAGAAACAATTCAAGAGCATCCAAAAGACCTGGGGAGAGATCGAAAAGAAAGCAAAGAACAGAGAAGACTGGAAAATCTTGGTGGAGGCGCTATGTGCCACCTAGGCACAATGGCGAAGGAGAAGGATGCATTGTTTGGTCAAAACTGGGTTTTGGAGATTTGGCCAAAATTTGACGGGGCATACAAAAGGCAAGGCAAGTTTATTTATATAGCACATTTCATACACAATGGCAGTTCAATGTGCTTTACAGAAGCAAAAACAAAAACAGTAAACAATAGAGAAATAAAATTACATAAAATAATTATTTTTAATCTAAAACAATTAATTAAAAGAATTAAAAGAAAATAATAAGAATTAAACAATAGTAGAAATAAAATAAAACGCCAAAAAGAAAAAAGGAGAAAAAGAAACCAGCGGAATAAAATAGAATAAAATTAAAGTAAATTTAAAACATGCAGAGAAAGTAAAGATTATAAAAACGTAAAAATATTAATTATTTAACAGAAAGCATCTGAAAACAGCTTGGGCATGAGAAAAGCAAGGAACGCTTAAGTTGACTTGGCAGAGTCAAAGCAGAACTCGCATATAAATAACAAACTGACATATAATTGAAAAAAAATAAAATAAAAATTACATAGACCTAAAACTGAGCTTCCCCCATTTCAAAGACCACCAGCTGCCACTGGTTAGCACAAACCGATTAGGTTAAAAGATAAAGGTTATTAGCTTTGGATTAGAGGCCGACTTTTTCTCCTATGGCCGAATTACAGGTAAACATGTTTAAGAAGAAATTTGTGTCATCATTAAGACCAGAATGCAGGGGTTTTTCTAGAAAAATTTAGTACGAGGGCACTCACCATGGCGAGGGAGCGAAGCGACCGGGGGGGATGGTGCCGGTTGTCCGTCCGTCCCTCCCCTCCGCCGTGCGAAGCCTTTGAAAAATTGAGGCTACAATGGGACATTCTGAGGCTACCTGACAGGGAAATTGTAACAAATCGTCAACATTGAAAAAGAAAAGTAATCATCTTCTGCCCCGGACAGTCTTTGGCTTTCTTCCGCTTCGTGCCGCGGGATGACATCTTTAAATGCCCAAGTGTCAACAAAAACAACTCGCGAACTACTTCTGTCAAACTCCCGTGCCGGTGGGTGAAAGGTCATTCAGTCTCGAGAAATCTCGCTCTACAAGTCAGCTGACCTTGTATGTAACCCATGTCAAATCTCGCGAGAGCAGCCGCGACAACTAAACATGGCGCCTTAGTCTGGAAAACACCAATTCGGATTGTTTTTGCACCGTCTGGCAGTGTGTCTACTATGATTGGAATATTTTTGGAGTAATTATAACGTATTTGATGATCAGACACATTGTCACGTGGTGTTGCTGGGATGTTTTCACGGAGAAAAGATCGTTTTGAGAAAGATTGCATGTTGTGCAGTAGCATACAAGTGCATGGCCCAAGTGTGACTTGGGGTTCAATTGGCATTTCGGTAAGAGGGCGCAGCACCCCTGTTCCCCGGTTTAGACAAAAGCCTGAGAATGTGTGCGGGAAATAAGGACGTTTTTAGTACGATGGATTATTTTGGATCAAAACATGTTTTGTTTTGGTCACTCGCTGTTTTTTTTTTTTTTTTTAAATGCTGGATGACTAATGCTAACCATTTTCCCACCATTATTACAAACAACCTTACAAAAATAAGCACTTGTACCAGGTTTACACTTTTTTCTGATTTTGATAATCTGAAAATGCTACATTCCTAATTTTTAATGAAAAAAAAAATGGCTTTTGATATAATATACATGACCTGTATCATTATCTGGATATGAAATTACCTGTATCGGGATACGAGATTTGGGTCACATCGCTCAGCCCTAGTGTGTGCTTCAGTGGGATTTTAGATTCAGAAGCACACAGTGTAGTTACAGCATCAAGGGCCATCACACCAACATTAAGCAGGTTTAATCAGACAAAGAAATGGGGTGGCACGGTGGTGCAGTGGTTAGCAAGACGGTTCCGGGTTCGAACCTCACGGCCAACAGGGGCCTTTCTACATGGAGTTTGCACGTTTTCCCTGTGTACGTAGGGGTGTTCACACGGCAACTTTTACTCCGGTGTAGCACCGGGGCTGCCCCGGTAGAGCGTTCACACCAGTGTAGCCCCTGAAAGCTGCTTAAACCGGTGCAAATCTAACCCTGCTCGGGAGGTGGTTTAAGAAATTTACTCCGGAGTAAACGCTAGTTTGCGGGGCAGCACCGATATAAAATGGGCCGTCTGAACGCTACAGGGGTAGACTCGCTACGCGTGAGGAGAGTTGATTACATACGGGCATTGCATAATTTGCATCCTGGTATTTTGCGCTTCCAAAATGGCGAATATCAACAACAACAACAGAACTGCGTGTCTTCCAGTGTTGCCAGATTGGGTGGTTTTAAGTGCATTTTGGCGGATTTGAACATATTTTGGGCTGGAAAACGTCAGCAGTATCTGGCAACACTGGTGTCTTCATCCACGTTTTCCCAGCGCTTGGTGATGCCATGACAACCGGGAAAAGGAAGTACTGTACATTTTCATGCATGCACATATTTCATTTCTGCATTATTACTATCGTATAGCACGGTCGCAAAAACTGCCGTGTGAACGCAAGTGGGGCTGCACCAGTGCGAACACGTTTCTCTCTAGTAAGCAGGTTTGTGACATGTGAACGCTTCACAAAATTTACACCGGTGTAAGATATATCGCAACAAAATACATCGGTGCAGCATCGATGCAAATATGTGCCGCGTGAACACCCCTTGTGTGGGTTTCCTCCAGGTGCTCCGGTTTCCCACACAGTTCAGACATGCAGATTAGGTAAACACACGGCAGGGTATACTTTGTGTCGGTCCCAAACCCGGATATATTGTGGAGGGTTGTGTCAGGAAGGGCATCTGGTGTAAAACCTATGCCAAAATCAAATATGTGTGGACCATAAATTGGGAAGGATGATCCTCAACAGGAGCAGTTGAAAGAAGAAATAAATAATCAAAAGAATCATACAGAAGTCAGTATGAATCATTGGGTTGGTTTGTTTGTTCCCCCCCTAAAAAATTAGTAATGTTTTCAGAATTTTTAAAATGCGTGTTGTTCTTTTTACCTTCTTGTGTCATGCAACAATCCAAAACTGTAAAGTTTGTTTTAATTCAGAAGGGATTAACATTTTTGTCTTCAACCTGACATATTTTAGATCTCACTTAACATTTTTGGACATTCAAAAAAAATTTTTTTTAAATAAAACACTTCAGGCAGAATGTTTCGCCTTTTGTCATGGACAAGCTATTTAGTTTTTAATACAAAGTAATATTTAAACAGACTCAAAATTAAAGAAGATTTAAGAATCTAGATAAAACGTATAAATACAGTGATGTACGCATGAAAGGGTTTCCTTACATCATGAAATTATTCCAACATTTTGATTGGAGACAGCAGTGACCCATTCATCCACAAAATCGTCACACCAAATACTGACTTCATTTCATTGATTCCCTTCCTTAAATATAAAAACGTTTCACTGTTTTGAAGGCACTTTTCCCCCCTCGACAGCATTCCCTTGCATGTGCACAGACTTTTATTCTCACCACGTCTCTCGACAACAAAAGCTCCCTGTTTGTTATTTGCACGCATCCCTCACCAGCATGTTATCACAAGCCGCTGCGGTTTTGCACTGTAGCTCGGATGGTTACCGGAAAACGTGACGGACAAATGCCGGATAACGATTTGGCAATAACAAATTAAATGAAGTAAAAATGACCGTGCAGGAAGGGGGGCAGGATCCTTTTCACTTCAGCGATGCAAAAATGTTACAATACAGTACTGTAATTGGGCAGTGTATGGCGCACAGGAGCACAAAGGATCATCAATTATTGACCAAAAAATGCATGCTCTGATCAGAGAAACATACTTACTGAGCAAAAAAAAAAAAAATTCCATTACAGTATATGTGACTCTTTGGTCAGACGCCAGAACAAATCATTTTCCGGGTTACAAGGGTCACAAACCTGCAGCTTTCACACACAAACCACTTACAGTGCAAATGTAATAAGTGTAATAAATCAAAAGAAAACAAATGAATGCAAAATTAGGTAACATTGCATACTGCATCAAGTTCCAAATTCAACTCGGATCATTTCCTTTTCTTACAGTTATTTAATCCGTGTGTCAAATTTAAAAAAATAAAATATAATATGCATGCATATATGCAGTGCACGTCTTATTGTTAGACAGGGGAGGGATTGAAAGCTTTGCAACCAACAAGAGCCACCGAAGCATGTATTGCCCCTTTTCCACCAAAGCAGTTCCAGGGCTGGTTTGGGGCCAGTGCTTAGTTTGGAACCGGGTTTTCTGTTTCCACTGACAAAGAACTGGCTCTGGGGCCAGAAAAAACGGTTCCAGGCGAGCACCAGCTCTCTGCTGGGCCAGAGGAAAGAACTGCTTACGTCAGTGTGGCTGGGGGGTGGGGGGCGGTTTTGTCAAGACCAGCAATAATAAGACCACGAAAGATCGCCATTTTTAAGCGACGAGAAGCCGCAGCTGTACAAACGCGAAGTCATCCATTATTATTATTGTTGTTGCTGCTGCTTCTTCCGTGTTGTTTTTGCTTCGATATTCGCGCCAAGGTTTATGCAAACGTAGCGACGTAACTGACGTATACAACGATGTAATGACGTGGCTTCCCTTAGCACCGCGAGCTATGGAAAAGCAAACTGGTTCTCAGCTGGCTCGCAAGTTGAACAAGTTGTGAACCAGCACTGGCCCCGAACCAGACCTGGAACTGATTTGGTGGAAAAGGGGTATCTGTCTGTCTAGTGGTTAGCACTGTTGCCTCACAGCAAGAAGGTTCTGGGTTCAAGCCCGGCGGCCGACGAGGGCCTTTCTGTGTGGAGTTTGCATGTTCTCCCTGTGTCTGCGTGGGTTTCCCCCACAGTCCAAAGACCTGCGGTTAGGTTAACGCGGAGCAGCCTTAGGCTGACGTGCCCTTGAGCGAGGCACCTAACCCCCAACTGCCCCCCAGGTGCTGTTGCTCTGGGTGCGTGTGTGTGTGCTCACTGCTTCAGATGGGTTAAATGCAGAGGACGAATTTCACTGTGCTTGAGTGTGCATGTGACAGATAAAGGTGTCTGTCTGTCTCTCTGCGTGCGGATGTCATGGTAATGCTGGTGAGGACTGTGAAGCTTTTCACAGGTTGCTTTCGCGTGGGCGGCTTGATTGTGGGGGGGTGAGGGCAGGCCGTGATTAAAGGGATGATAAACAGATGCACTGCTTTATTAGCGAAGAGAAAAAAAGACGGACGTTCGCATTCAAATGTTTCGCAAATCTAAAACGTCAGCAAAAGAAATCTGACTGACTGTCACCATAGACTGTGCTGATGTTAAATATTCTCAGGGAGGGCTGCAGGTAAACATTAAGCACGCATATCTCAAAGGGCAGCACTGCGATTAACCTCTGAGCTCTTCACAACACCAGCGTGGTCCTGGCCTAACGGTGTGCGAGACTCCGAATACCTTCATGAATGTTAAGAACAGAAGCAATACTGCGCAGTCATTTCTACCAACATGTAGAATTCATCAAACGAAATCAAAGCAGCAGCATTTTTTTTTTTAAAAAGTTCGAGCCTGACAGTTATTGATTCAGCTGCAATATAACTTTATAAGGAATAAAACATGACGAAGTGAGCTGTTATAGGAAAATAATCAGTCAGTCAATGACAGCGTGGTGTGACGGAGCCAGAAATAAAAATGGTTATTTTTACACACCCTAAAGGTGACTGTTCTCCTGTAACAGCATGTCCTGTCTGCTGAAGAGTTTGATCCATCTTACGTTAATAAGATGGGGAGTGGGAGGGGTGTCATGTGGATTTTCCTAAAAGCTCGAGTCCTCTGTGCTGAAGACTTTCCTGTGCCAGGAAACATGGAGCATCTAAAAAAGGATTTCCTTACAGAAAATGAGAAAAAATATATATATATATATTTCTTAAAAAAAAAAAATTTCACGTATATGAAGCGTCCACCATTCAAGTCCATATGCAAGCTGCTGCTATCGGAACAAGAACATATTAGAACGAGTTCATTAATACGGGCGATTACATACACAATTATAGCATAAATCAATCATTGATGTAACCAGACTCCTCAGTTTCAACACATCAGCCCTCTGGTTGACTTTCACTGCTCTTCCGTTTTAAACTCCTGTACACGTGCATGCTTTAAAGCTCCTGCTGTCCATCTACTGCAGCCTTATTTTCCACCTTCCTCATCTTAGCCTGCCTTACTCCCCGTTGTACCAAAGGTTCTGGAAATACAACAAGTAGCAACCTCCTCAAAGGCAGGTGCAATGGTATATGGTGATGTACAAATCTCAAGAAGTTATCTTGCTGACATTTTGAAGGCGATACTGCGATGTGCCAAAGCGGTTGCTTGGTCATCAGTCCATACATTTACTCCACAAATACTAGTGCATCTCAAAAAATTAGAATCTTGTGAAAAAGTTCAATATTTTCCATCAGTTATTTAAGAAAGTGAAAATGTTATATATTATAGACTCATTACACAAACTAAAATGTTTCAAGCATTTTTCAATTTTAATTTTAATCAGTATGGCATACGGTACAAAAAAAAACATCTCAAAATATTAGAATATTTTATTTTGAGTTGAGTAAAACAGTATGAACACAGTGTATCTCTCGGTCTAGTTCAGTACACACAACCACAATCATGGGGAAGACTCCTGATTTGACTGTTGTCCAGAAGATGATCACTGATTCCCTCCACAAGGAGGGTAAGCCACAAAAGGTCATTGCTGAAAAGGGTGGCTGGAAAAGGTGCACAAGCAACAGGGATGGCCGCAGTCTTGAGAGGATTGTCAAGAAAAGTCGATTCAAGAACTTGGGAGAGCTTCACAAGGAGTGGACTGAGGCTGGTGTCAGTGTATCAAGACCCATCACGAACAGACATCTTCAAGAAAGGGGATACAACTTTTGCATTCCTAATATCAAGCTACTCCTGAGCCAGAGACAATGTCAGAAGTGTCTTATCTGGGCTAAGGAGAGAAAGAAATGGACTGTTGCTCAGTGGTCCAAAGTCCTCTTTTCAGATGAAAGTACATTTTGCATTTAATTTGGAAATCATGGTTCTAGAGTCTGGAGGAAGAGTGGAGAGGCACAGAATCCAAGGTGTTTGAAGCCCAGCAGCGCTCGAAACTAACGGTGTCCTGATGTCCCGGGGACCATAAAAAATGTCATCGGGACACAAAATTATCATATCTGGGACAATCCCGGGACAATGGAAAAAAATAGATCTAGAAAAAAGTTCTACATTAATATTATTTACAAAGCCGTAACACATACGTAGACATTCTCCTAATTTGTCAATTTTAATTTTAAAACGTTAACAGCGAAAAATACATAGTAGCTACACTTTCGATGCACCTGCATCCGTAGGCTACAGAGCAGCGCATTCTGTTCTAGAATCTTCGGCCGGAGTCCGCATTATATGGACTTGGAATGGAATTGCTAGCGCACACGCTGCGCCGACTCTTGCCAGAACAAAAATGCTGAAGTGGTTGAAGCGGACCGACCGCGGGGAAGAAACTGAAAGCCCAGACATAACGTCTCCGGGACCTTCAGGATCCAAAGTGTCATCGCCTGGTCTGCAGGCAACGCTAGCAACTGAATGAACTGAATGAACACTCTTAGACACGTTATAAAATACAACAGGAATGATGTGGATGATATTGACGGAAGATACCGTTCAACAGAATAAGTGAGTTTTCTTGGTGTCTTTCTAGTTCAGAAAGTTTAGTCAGTCAGCAGCACAACTAGGCTCGGACCTGGCAGGTCCGTGTATCATCGTTTTCCAGATTGAATGGAATACTTGAATGATCGGATGATACACGGACCCTGGCTGGCACTATGCTGATGTTGCTAACGTTTGCACCCGGCAGCGAAAGTTCATAAAATGGATAACGGAAAGTTCATAAAAATGGATAACGGAAAGTTCATAAAATGGATAACGGAAAGTTCATAAAAATGGATAACGGTAATGGTGAAAATTATAAGTTGGCCTTATAAGTGCCAACAGATATTCAAGGTATAAGTAGATGAAATGAACATAAAAGGGGTCTTATTTTCAACTAAAGTGTACTGCAGATGTAGGGAGTTGAAACATTTTCTGAATGAGCTAGTTGGCCCCTTTAAATAAACAGGTATCTATTCATACAGTGAGATCGCCAAAGTTTAATAAACTGAAAATGCAATAACTGTAATTTTGAAGTAGATGATGTATAGGACATGTGTCGCTTGTGTCTTGTGACTTATTGTAAAAATGATATCAAGGGTTCAAAATCGCATAGTTACAATTATAATAGTAACTTCATATGATGGGCGGCACGGTGGTGTAGTGGTTAGCGCTGTCGCCTCACAGCAAGAAGGTCCTGGGTTCGAGCCCCGGGGCCGGCGAGGGCCTTTCTGTGTGGAGTTTGCATGTTCTCCCCGTGTCCGCGTGGGTTTCCTCCGGGTGCTCCGGTTTCCCCCACAGTCCAAAGACATGCAGGTTAGGTTAACTGGTGACTCTAAATTGACCGTAGGTGTGAGTGTGAATGGTTGTCTGTGTCTATGTGTCAGCCCTGTGATGACCTGGCGACTTGTCCAGGGTGTACCCCGCCTTTCGCCCGTGGTCACCTGGGATGGGCTCCGGCTTGCTTGCGACCCTGTAGGGCAGGATAAAGCGGCTAGAGATAATGAGATGAGATGAGACTTCATATGATAATATTAACCACTGGTTATTTCAGAGTTGAAAAAAAATGGGGACACTATTGCTTCCATTCGGGACAATACAACACAGAATTCGGGACCACTGGGGGACACAAAGAAAAAAAGTTAATTTCGAGCCCTGAAGCCCAGTATGAAGTTGCCACAGTCTGTGATGATTTGGGGTGCCATGTCATCTGCTGGTGTTGGTCCACTGCATTTTATCAAGTCCAAAGTCAAGACAGCCATCTACCAGGAGATTTTAGAGCACTTCATGCTTCCATCTGCTGACGAGCTTTTTGGAGATGCTGATTTCCTTTTCCAGCAGGACTTAGCACCTACCCACAGTGCCAAAACTACTACCAAATGGTTTGCTGACCATGATATTACTGTGTTTGATTGGCCAGCCAACTCGCCTGACCTGAACCCCATAGAGAATCTATGGGGTATTGTCAAGAGGATGATGAGAAACACCCAACCCAAAAATACAGATACGCTGAAGGCCACTATCAAAGCAACCTGGGCTTCAATAACACCTCAGCAGTGCCACAGACTGATCACCTCCATGCCACACCGCATTGATACAGTAATTCATGGTAAAGGAGCCCCAACCAAGTATTGAGTGTATAAATGAATATACTTTTCAGAAGTTGGACATTTCTGTATTGTAAATCCTTTTTTTGATTGATCTTAGGGAATATTCTAATAATTTGAGATACTGGATTTCTGATTTTCATGAGCTATAAGCCATAATCATCAAAATTAAAACAAAAAAGGCTTTAAATATTTCACTTTACATGTAATGAATATAGGAAAGATGAAAGTTTACCTTTTTGAATTAAATTATGAAAAAAAGGAACTTTTTCATGGTATTCTAATTTTTTGAGATGCACTAGTACATCCCTATTTCAATCAGCGAGCAAAAACTGTTTATCAAAAATGGCTGTTGGCAGTATGAGTCACTCGGTGCATCTTAAATGACGTACACTATTTCTATAGCGCACTAATGTTCTCGCACTGGGAAATACCGTGCAACAACTGCTATTACTGCCTGGATTACGTGCCGCAGAAACACAGCAGCAGGCTGGACACGTCATGCTTAATAATGTAAGAAGAGTTGAAAGCCACTATGGGTTTAAATTTTGATACGAGATGACAACCCAAGTAAGAATGCCACCTTTTCACAGATGCAAAATTCTGCGCAAACAATTATGATTTCCAACCCTGATTCCAAAAAAGTTGGGACGCTATGTGAACTGTACATAAAAACAGAATGCAATAATTTGCATATCACAGAAACCCTATATTTAATTGAAAATAGTATAAAGACAACATATCAAAATGTTGAAACTGAGAAACTTTATTTTTATTTTTTAAACAATATGCGCTAATTTGAGGTCAGCAACAAGTTTCCAAAAAAAAAAAAAGTTTCAACAGAAACATGTTTACCACTGCGTTGCATCACCTACTTTTAACAACACTCTAAACGTCTGGGAACTGAGGAGACCAGTCGCTGTAGTTTTGAAAAGTGAAATCTTGTCCCATTCTTGCCTGATACACAATTTCAGTTGCTCAACAGCAGTTCAGGGTCTTCTTTGTCGTATTTTGTGCTTCATAACGCACCAAATGTTTTGAATGGGAGACAGGACTGGACTGGACTGCAGGCAGGCCAGTT
This sequence comes from Neoarius graeffei, assembly GCF_027579695.1. Taxonomy (NCBI): domain Eukaryota; kingdom Metazoa; phylum Chordata; class Actinopteri; order Siluriformes; family Ariidae; genus Neoarius; species Neoarius graeffei. The sequence goes on along the minus strand of NC_083580.1, from coordinate 20,259,968 downwards.
TAGCACCCAAACTCTTACTACGGAGCCATGCAGTTTTAACATGTGCAGAAAGCGGTTTGGCATTGTCTTGCTGAAAGAAGGAAGGCCTTCCCTGAAAAAAAATTGTCTGGATGGCAACATATTGCTCTGAAACGTGTAGATATAATTCAGCATTAATGATCCCAGATGTCCAACCTACCCATGTCATGTGCACTAATGTACACTCATACCATCACAGATGCTGGCTTTTGAACTGTGCACAGACAAGCCAGATGGTCTCTCGCCTCTTTAGCCTGGAGGACATGGTGTCCATGATTTCTAAAAAGAATTTATACATTTGATTTGTCAGACCGCAGGACAATTTTCCACTTCGCTTCAGTCCATTGTAAAAGAGCTCAGGCCCATAAAAGGTGGCGGTGTTTGTGGATGCTGTTTATATCTGGTTTTAACTTACATTTGTGGATGCGGTAATGAACTGCTTTCACAGACAATGGTTTACTGAAGTATTCTCCGAATCTTTTAAATGATTATGTACCACAGATCAGCGTTTCTCAACCACTGAGCCACGGCCCAGCACCATCTAGTGGGCTGCACCGCACCCCAAGTTGAAGCTAATTTTTACTCGTAGTCGGGTACAATTACTGGGTTGCATCCAGTGTCACAACCGCCTCATTAAGCTACAGTCACACTACAGCTTGCGATGGGTTATCGATGAAAACAAGCCATTTTGGTGCCAATGCATGGTGATATACACGTGAGCTAAAAGTTACACGGCAGGTGAACATTTGATTGTCGCGCCTTTTCGTACTTGAGTCTGGTGCAGCTCGAGCAGCCGCGCACACTCATGGAGAGCGTTGTGCATGCGCCTGGGACCTGGTCATTATGAGAAACACCTGATACTGATTTGAGCGCAATCAGCATGCACAGATACGTATGCTGTTTTCATAAAGACTCTGAAGTATCACCGCCATGTTTGTTTCTAGCTGTGTTTATAACGCTGTTTAAATAATCTGCTTTTGTTTGCGATTGGTTTTTGTAAATCTCACGCCTACTAATAAACACTCTTCCTGCACTTAGATCCGTCCTGATCCCCAGATCTTTAACCCAGCCACATATAAAAAGTTGTACACCTCCAGGCTTTTCCAGGTTTCATCTGTTTGTCTGCGTAGAACGATGTCTGCAGCACCAGGTAGTTTGAGATGTCAGGGAACTCAACGGATGGATAATTGTCCAACTCGTAGGAAAAATCCTTTGTTAACGTGTAAAGATCTATCCCATTGAGTGGTTTCTACTGTACTTCTTGGTTTTAATAACTTGCTTGTTTGCTGTACACAAACATGGCAATAAGTTCTTGTGTTAATTGCCCAGACTCCACTTTTGGATCATTCATCCCTTCTGAGTGAGAATGCCCTGCATGAATGGTTTTATGTTGGCTACAATTTTAAAATACAAAATCTACAATTAAACAGTTTGGTTTTATTGCATTTATTTAATTTCTGGGCTCCCCGTCTGTAACAGGGAGTGATGCTGCATCCCATTAATACACTTTACAATAGGTTATTAGATTCTAATAGAATAGTTGAGCCAAAATAAGTGGGGATCTTGTGTGTGAGATTTTATTTTTATATATATATATATTTTAAAAAAACAGGCCCCAACTTGGTACAAGAAATGAATAGGTGGGCCTTAAAGTAGAAAAGGTTGAGAACCCCTGCCATAAATGATGTGATCCACAAATTCTTTGCAATTTTACATTGAGGAATGTTTTTCTTAAATTAAATTAAATTGTTGCACTGTTCACCCACGCAGTCTTTCACAGAGCAGTGAACTTCTCCCCATCTTTACTTCTGAGAGACTCCGCCTCTCTACGATGCTCTTTTTATACCCAATCATGTTACTGACCTGTTGCCAATTAACCAAATTAGGGGTTTTTTTTGGCATTACACAACTTTCAGTCTTTTGTTGCCGCTGTCCCAACTTTTTTGAAACATGTTGCTGACACCAAATTCAAAATGTGCATACATTTTTCAAAAAACAATAAATCTGGGGGCATCGTGGCTCAGGTGGATGGGGCGCCATGCCGTGGTTCCGGGGACCCGGGTTCGATTCCGGCCCGAGGTCATTTCCCGATCCCTCCCCGTTTCTCTCTCTCCTGCTCGTTTCCTGTCTCTGCACTGTCCTATCCAAGTGAGGGTGGAAAAAGCCCAAAAAATATCTTTAAAAAAATAAAATAAATCTCTCAGTTTTAACATTTGATATCTTGTCTTTGTACTATTTTCAATGAAATATAGAGTTTCCATGATTTGCAAATCTTCACATTCTGTTTTTATTCATGTTTTACACAACGTCCCAACTTTTTTTTTTTTTTAACTGGGGCTGTAAAAAATAATAAATAAATAAATAAATAAATAAATAAATGCATTTCCAATTGTTCCTACAGAGTAGGATGATTTGAATTAAAATTATGAAGTTCCATTTTCATAAAGTTAATTCATTCAAACATGACTCGATATTTTAATATTAAGCATGATTAATCAATCAAAAGTGATGGTTTGTTTCACACTGGCACTTCCAGTCATCACTTTTGACTTTAAACAGATGAAATGTCAGTTTTAGGTTTGAGGCAGAAAAATAAATGCCTTAAAAAAAAAAAAAAAAAAAAGGGGCAATTCATCAACTTTTATTTTTCTGTACAAGCCCATAAATTCTTCCCTTTCTTACTAAAATGTCTCTACACATGCGCTTTCGGTCGTCTCTAGTCTGAAGAGCTTCCTTCAGCTAATTAGTTCCCATAAATACATGGGACTGGAGGACTTTGAGACACGGAAGTATGCACTACGGAGAAGGAAAGTCAGTAGTAGAAAGACAGAGTACATGAACAAGGGTGAGGACAGTGGAATGGTACAGCTACAAGGAAGAGAGGTGGTCAAAGCAGAGGAGTTCAAATAGCTGGGGTCAACTGTACAAAGTAATGGCAAGTGCAGAAGAGTGTGAGCAGGTTGGAATGGATGGAGGAGAGGAGGATGTCAGGAGTGATTTGTGACAGAAGGTTGCCAGCAAGAGTGAAAGGGAAAGTACAAGACAGTAATAAGCGCAGCAATGTTGTATGGTTTGGAGACAGCACCACTGACAAAAAGACAGGAGGCTGAACTGGAGGTAGCGGAACTGAAGATGGTGAGATTCTCATTGGGAGTGACAAAGTTAGACAGGATTAGAAACAAGAATATTAAAAAGGGACAGGACATGTAGGACGTCTTGGAGACACAGTGAGAAGTGAGACTGAGACGGTTTGGACACGTACAGAGGAGAGATCCAGGGGATATTGGGAAAAGAATGCTGGAGATGGAGTTGTCAGGTAGAAGGAAAAGAAGACGACCAAAGATGAGTTTCATGGCTGTGGTGAAGGAGGACATGAGTAGGGTTGGTGTGACAAAAAGATACAGCGGACAGGAGGAGATAGAGGGACATTATCCGCTGTGGCGACCCCTAACAGTAACAGCCGAAAGAAGAAATACATGGGACTGGATAAGCCTCAACACAAGGATAGGATGTGCGACAGAAGCAGCATTGATTCATTTTTAAAATAAAATCAAGTCACTGAACCAAGGACAGATTTTCTCCAAGCATGGGATGACTCTGCTACAGCTTCTTGTTGTCCCCCCCAGTTCAGTCCACTAAATTATTTTTGCTCGGTCTGCATCTGGATCGCCATACGCCAGCTGTTCCACAGCAATTCATTACAGTATGCAGCAATTTCTCATCTCCATCCATACAGTGCAAAAACATCAGTGCTTGTTTGAGACACATCAGATAGAGCTCTGATAAAGACTAGTGTAAGTATATATCGGTAGATATACGAGGGTACTCCAACAAGCTCTCGTCCTCACTCGGAAACAAGGAGCAGAACTGTATACTATAAAGCCTTATATCACGGTCCACAAAAACTCAAACGAAAGAAACAATCAAAGGAAAAAGGAGAGGAACACTTCGAGCTGGCGTGCTGTTGCTCCAGGACAATGTGCCCGTCCACACAACACAGGTGGCAGTGGCAGAAGCAACCAAACACGGCTTTGAACTGCATGCACCTTACCTCACCCGACGTGGCACCATCTGACTCCTATCAGTTTCCCAAACCGAAATCCCACTCGCATGGTCACATTTTTCAGAGTGATGATGAAGCCATCTGTGCTATTGAGGAGAATCTGGAGGCTCAAGATGTGACCTTCCGCAAAGGGATAGAGAAGCTTGAACACTGGAGGACCAAGTGCATTGAAGTTAAAGGAGACTCATCTCATCATCTCTAGCCACTTTATCTTTCTACAGGGTCGCAGGCAAGCTGGAGCCTATCCCAGCTGACTACGGGCGAAAGGCGGGGTACACCCTGGACAAATCGCCAGGTCATCACAGGGCTGACACATAGACACAGACAACCATTCACACTCACATTCACACCTACGGCCAATTTAGAGTCACCAGTTAACCTAAACTGCATGTCTTTGGACTGTGGGGGAAACCGGGGCACCCGGAGGAAACCCACGCGGACACGGGGAGAACATGCAAACTCCGCACAGAAAGGCCCTCGCTGGCCATGAGGCTCGAACCCGGACCTTCTTGCTGTGAGGTGACAGCGCTAACCACTACACCACCGTGCCACCCAGCTAGAATAGTCATTTACCACATTAGCAATGTCTCATCTCATCATCTCTAGCTGCTTTATCCTTCTACAGGGTCGCAGGCAAGCTGGAGCCTATCCCAGCTGACTACGGGCGAAAGGCGGGGTACACCCTGGCCCAGTCGCCAGGTCATCACAGGACTGACACATAGACACAGACAACCATTCACACTCACACCTACGGTCAATTTAGAGTCACCAGTTAACCTAACCTGCATGTCTTTGGACTGTGGGGGAAACCGGAGCACCCGGAGGAAACCCACGCGGACATGGGGAGAACATGCAAACTCCACACAGAAAGGCCCTCGCCGGCCACGGGGCTCGAACCCGGACCTTCTTGCTGTGAGGCAACAGCGCTAACCACTACACCACCGTGCCGCCGTTAAAGGAGACTATGTTGAAAAATAAAGCAAGAACAAATCTTTCTCCTGTGGCATTTTCTGGATGAGGCCGAGAACTTTTTGAAGTACCCTCGTAGATACGCTGCACATTTTGAAATAAAAGGACTTCTATAAATAAATAAATAAATGCTCTGTGAAATCACATGACACAAACTTGGATTTTGATGAATAATGTTGATCATGTGAGAGCTTGCAGCACCGGCGAGTTGATTTTGCAGCTTAACACTGAAACCAATCTGAAGCCAGGATTAAATCTGAAAACGACTCAAGCAAAAGGTGCTTTGCAAAACTGCACAAAACAATATGTTAAAACACACCAGTCAGGTCATTGGACTAGCAGTGCAGCTCATCTCCTATATAAAGCCTTCTGATTGCACCAGAAGGACATCCATTTAAAAAAAACAAAAAAAAAAAAAACACTGAAATAAAAAAAAAAAAAAAACACCATTCAGACTGCATGCACAGGAGTCACAGCCCTTTAAATAGACACCTGAGCTGACTTGGCTGCTTCTTCTCAGTAAACATGATCAGCAAAGCTCAGGAGCAGAAGAAGGTTCAACCGCAAACCGCTCTCTACCTGTCGTCTTTGTGCACTACAATGAACGGAAGAACCGTTATTTTGATAGTTTATGTAGTGCACCTACGGAGGGAACACAAAGTCTTTTGGGATTCATCCTGCGAATCGGGTTATGCGAACAAACCGACTTAATCAGTGCTGGAAAGGACAAAATAAAAATTTTAACAGAAGATAATGCAGTATATCTGGTGAAACGACAAGCACCATGTCTATTTTTATTAACTAAAAAAAATAAATAATCCATCACAGCTTGAGTAAATATGCAGCGAGCATTTGGTGGTAATAATAATAATAATAATAATGTCAATAATAAACAGAGCTAACAGACGTGAAAACCGTCGTTAAATAAATGCATGTAAATTAGAAGTCATTTAAACCAAACAGCAGGTTTAAGTTATTTTGACAGAAATAAAATAAACGCATTGATGATCAGTCAGGACACTGTTCAGCAGGGCTGGGTACGTTAGCTTTAGCTCGCTAGCTAGCTGTCTAACTAACTGAATGATATCGATGAAGGGGAACGGTTTGATTTTCTCTGTACCTGAAAAGGGTTGCTGAAATCCGGGTCCGCGAAAGGGTTGCTGTCGAAATCCGACATTTCGTCAATGAACTGTCTTCACTTTCCGAGAACAATAAAACCGTATCAAAAACACACTAATGTTAACCCTATCCTGCACAGCAGCAACGGCGGCGACTCTCCACTGATCTGCAGCTACAAAATGGCAGCACCGGAAGTGACGTGGACGTGCCGGTTGTCTAAATGATTACTTCAGTTTTTGTGGCGTTTGTTTGTTTGTTTGTTTGTTCCAGTCGTTATAATGTCATTGTTATCGTTACATATTTCGAAATGCTTTTTTTTAATTCTACGGTATATTGTTTGAAATAGTCGAAATTTTGAATGAATAAAATCGAAATATCACTTTCCAATAATTTCATGGTTAATTTCAGGTTTTTATGGAGGATTTCTTTTCTCATTCTCAGTGTTTTTGTTTGTTTGTTGGAAAACAGACTTCAGGAAACATTTCAATGAATCTTCAGTTATACGTGACAGAAGGAAAACATACCCAAGTATGTGCTGCCAACTAGAGACTACTAGTGCATCTCAAAAAATTAGAATACCATGAAAAAGTTCCTTTTTTTTCGTAATTTAATTCAAAAAGGTAAACTTTCATATATTCCATATTTATTACATGTAAAGTGAAATATTTAAAGCCTTTTTTAGTTTTAATTTTGATGATTATGGCTTATAGCTCATGAAAATCAGAAATGGGCAATTCCATGTAAATGTCAACCTCACCATGCAAAAATAAAGCAACATGTAATACATCAAAACCACTCCCAGAGATCTCACCTAGGCCTGTATTTTACAGATGTGAATAAGTTGAACCAATTTGTAACCAACCTAATACGTCACTGTCAGTCTTTCTTTCTTATAATGTAAACCCCAAGCTAAAATCAACTTTGATCATGTACAATTCTATATTATTGCCACAAGCCACAGAAATGTATGCTAAAATCCACAAAACAGCAAAACAATAGCCATCCTAAATATTCTTTAAGAACTTTGATAGTTTTAGCTGATATTTACAGAGTTTTTCAAAGGGTTATGGTGGTTAAATTGCTGATTTTCTAAACATATGCCATGTCTATTTCAGACGCGTCACATCCATAACGGAATTTCATCACATCCATAACGCTGACTTTTCCTTCCGAAACTCTGCATGAAATACAAAATATTTTAAACAAAGATTTTTTAATATTCACCTTGGACCCCTCTATCAAATGGATATCTCCATTTCGACATTAGGTTTACAATTTCACAGAGTTTGATAAAAATGTACAGTCACCCAAGAAAAATGATACTTTTTCTGTCACATCCATAACGCATCTTTTATTGGCATTTTCTGGCATGCCCTAGATGTACTATGGGAATTGTTCTTGTTCTATCACTTCTCCAGTATGGTACAGCCTTAAAATATGCAACACCTGTTTAAATACTGGGAGACAATAAAACATGCACTGGGTCATTTGTTGCCATTTTGAGTTCAAGTGTCACGTCCATAACGCTGGAATTGCTCATATCCAGTATCTCAGATTATTAGAATATTCCCTAAGATCAATCAAAAAAAGGATTTACAATACAGAAATGTCCAACTTCTGAAAAGTATATTCATTTATACACTCAATACTTGGTTGGGGCTCCTTTCCCATGAATTACTGTATCAGTGCGGTGTGGCATGGAGGTGATCAGTCTGTGGCACTGCTGAGGTGTTATTGAAGCCCAGGTTGCTTTGATAGTGGCCTTCAGTGTATCTGTATTTTTGGGTCGGGTGTTTCTCATCATCCTCTTGACAATACCCCATAGATTCTCTATGGGGTTTAGGTCAGGCGAGTTGGCTGGCCAATCAAACACAGTAATATCATGGTCAGCAAACCATTTGGTAGTAGCTTTGGCACAGTGGGTAGGTGCTAAGTCCTGCTGGAAAAGGAAATCAGCATCTCCAAAAAGCTCGTCAGCAGATGGAAGCATGAAGTGCTCTAAAATCTCCTGGTAGATGACTGTCTTGACTTTGGACTTGATAAAATACAGTGGACCAACACCAGCAGATGACATGGCACCCCAAATCATCACAGACTGTGGAAACTTCATACTGGGCTTCAAACACCTTGGATTCTGTGCCTCTCCACTCTTCCTCCAGACTCTAGAACCATGATTTCCAAATTAAATGCAAAATGTACTTTCATCTGAAAAGAGGACTTTGGACCACTGAGCAACAGTCCATTTCTTTCTCTCCTTAGCCCAGATGAGACACTTCTGACATTGTCTCTGGCTCAGGAGTAGCTTGATATTAGGAATGCGAAAGTTGTATCCCCTTTCTTGATGGCGTATTCACACCTACGTTGTTTGGTCCGGACCAAACGACCAAAGGAACCAAATTTCCCTTGGTCCGGACCTTTTGGGTTGGTCTGAATACAAACCACTGAACTCTGGTCCGGACCAAACAAGCGGACCGAGACCTAGCTGCAAGGTCGGACTCGGTCCGGACCAAAGGAACCCTGGTGCGGATCTTTTGGAGGTGTGAAAGCAGACCGGACCTAATCCGACAGTTTTGCTTTTTTGTAAATCGGGAGCTTCCGTCGTTTGTCGAGCATTATGGGAAACAGAGTCTTGACACTCCACCGCAAAGTGCAAACACTGTTTCGGTTGTCAAGGGAACCTTACAACAGTCGTTCAGTCATTCAGACCAGTGGTAGGCTAGACTACAGAGTACAAAAAATGAGTAGGGGGCAAACGTGGGCTGAGGAAGAAACGCGTACCCTTGTGGATATATGGGCAGATGTCCACATATCTGAGCTTTTGGAGAGAACACACAAAAATGCCAACGTGTTTGCTGTATTCAGTGAGAAAATGAAGGAGAAGGGGTTCACGCGCTCCCCAGAACAATGTCGGCTAAAAGTGAAGAAACTCCGTCAGACCTACATTAAAATCAGGGACATTCTTTCAAAAAGTGGCCGTACTAGCGACGCAAAAAAGAAATTCATCTATTGCGTGAAGAGCCAGAACTGTCACAACATGATGTGCGCTCATCAGCGCTATCCTCCGTAGCTGCCTTGCCCTTTGTCGTCGTCGTTGATAAATTACTTGTACAACAGCATAGTAATCGCACAATTGTGAAAACAGTAAAAACTGGAAAAAATATATAGCTTTGATGACATTAAAAAGAATAACAGCACGGAAAGCCTCCATGACTACTTTTGAACTTAACGCTTTGTGTGTGTGTCGTCTCTGACCAATAGCTGAACGACCTCAGGGCGCGTGGCTTTGTTGACAGATTTTGGTTCGCTTACTAAAATGTACAGTATGAAAGCGAACCACACTAAAATGAAAAAATAAAAAAAACATTTGGTTCGGACCAAAGCAAGTGAACTATCGAACTATCCTGGTCTGAATACACCCTGTCCACTCCTTGTGAAGCTCTCCCAAGTTCTTGAATCGACTTTTCTTGACAATCCTCTCAAGACTGCGGCCATCCCTGTTGCTTGTGCACCTTTTCCAGCCACCCTTTTCAGCAATGACCTTTTGTGGCTTACCCTCCTTGTGGAGGGCATCAGTGATCATCTTCTGGACAACAGTCAAGTCAGCAGTCTTCCCCATGATTGTGGTTGTGTGTACTGAACTAGAACGAGAGATACACTGTGTTCATACTGTTTTACTCAAACTCGAAATGAAATATTCTAATATTTTGAGATGGGGTTTTTTAATGTTTTTGTACTGTATGCTATACTGATTAAAATTAAAATTGAAAAATGCTTGAAACATTTTAGTTTATGTGTAATGAGTCTATTGCCGCTTTTCCACTACAAACGCGGCTGAGTCGGGCTGAGCCGTGCCGTGCTGAGTCGAGCTGAGCGGGGCTGTTGGAGTTGCATTTCGACTACAACCGCGCTGAACCGTGCTGGCTGAAAGTGGGTGGACACTTTGGGTGGAGTTAGCGAAAGTGGGTGGACGTCAGGTGATGTCGTTAAGCAGCGCAAACAGTGACATCAGTGAGCTTTTAAGCGGTAGTCTCACGACCCGAATAGTAAACAATAAACATGGAGGACATGGAGTCGTTAGTGTTGCTGGTCTTGGTGCTGTGGCTTGTTGTCACCGACAACGCGGACAGATACTGGCAAGAGCGTATAGATGAGGCGAGGCGCATAAGGCTTCAGAAATTCTCGTAATTCGTAATTCTTCTCCTTCCGGGTTTGCGGTGCTTACAGATCCCAGCGCGCTCGCGGGGCGTGTGTGGGCATGTAAGGACACTCCTCCTCACCAATCAGTGCACAGGGGAGTGTCTCCTCACGCCCCCAGCCTCACTCGGCTCGCTTTGGCTCGCTTCAGCCCCACTCCAAAACTGTGCGAGTTTTAGGGGCTAAGCAGGGCTGAAACGAGCTGAGTCGTGCTGGTTTTTGGTAGTCGAAACGCGAGCCGTGTCGGGCTGAAGTGAGCTGAAGCGAGCTGAAGTGAGCTGAAAAAGGGTAGTGGAAAAGGGCCATATAATATATAACTTTCACTTTCTTAAATAACTGATGGAAAATATTGAACTTTTTCACAATATTCTAATTTTTTGAGATGCACTAGTAAATGAATGATTAGCATTAGTATTAATAGTAGTTGCACCACTCGTACTGTGGTGACTTTATCTGCAAATACGACCACACACAGTAATTTGTTTTATGTTGATTGTATTTTGGGCAGCATGATGGTGTAGTGGTTAGCACTGTCGCCTCACACCAGGAAGGTTCTGGGTTCGAGTCCAGTGGCCGACGGGGGCCTTTCTGTGCGGAGTTTGCATGTTCTCCCCGTGTCTGCGTGGGTTTCCTCTGGGTGCTCCGGTTTCCCCTACAGTCTAAAGACCTGCAGGTTAGGCTAATTGGTGGCTCTAAATTGACCGTAGGTGTGAATGGTACTTTGTCCCTAAGTGTCAGCCCTGTGATGACCTGGCGACTTGTCCAGGGTGTACCCTGCCTCTCGCCCATAGTCAGCTGGGATAGGCTCCAGCTTGCCCGTGACCCTGCACAGGATAAGCAGCTATGGATAATAGATGGATGGAATTTGGGGGCTTTGGGGGAAGCCATAGCTTAATGGTTAGAAAAACAGCTTTGGGACCAAAAGGTTACCAGTTTGGATTCCCTAGACCAGTAGGAACGACTGACGTGCCCTATAGGTATGTTGTATCTCACTCTGGATAAGAGCGTCTGCTAAATGCCTGTAACGTAATTTGTTTCAATTAGTTTAAATATTTTGTTTTTAAACTTTCTCAATCTTGTAACATGTAATTAGTTTTAACAGGACCTTCTTGAGGGCGGCACGGTGGTGTAGTGGTTAGCGCTGTCGCCTCACAGCAAGAAGGTCCTGGGTTCGAGCCCCGGGGCCGGTGAGGGCCTTTCTGTGTGGAGTTTGCATGTTCTCCCCGTGTCCGCGTGGGTTTCCTCCGGGTGCTCCGGTTTCCCCCACAGTCCAAAGACATGCAGGTTAGGTTGACTGGTGACTCTAAATTGACCGTAGGTGTGAATGTGAGTGTGAATGGTTGTCTGTGTCTATGTGTCAGCCCTGTGATGACCTGGCGACTTGTCCAGGGTGTACCCCGCCTTTCGCCTGTAGTCAGCTGGGATAGGCTCCAGCTTGCCTGCGACCCTGTAGAAGGATAAAGCAGCTAGAGATAATGAGATGAGATGAGATGAGATGAGGACCTTCTTGAAAATCACTTTGGTGAAGAAGCATCCTGTCCAAATATAAATAAATAAATAAATCATCTTCTATTTGTAATATATACAATAGTAAAGTATAAGTCTTTCAATAGTAATGCCCAAAGGGAAAAGCTACACTATATGGCCAAAGGTTTCTGGACACCTCATCATCACACTCATATGTGCTTGCTGAACATCCAATTCCAGATTGCATGCCCCTTTGCTGTGAGAATAACCTCCACTCTTCTAGGAAGGTTTTCGACCAGATTTTAGAGCATGGCTGCAGGATTTGTGCTCATTCAGCCCCAAGAACATTAATATGGTCAGGAACATTAATATGTCAGGTGAAGAGACGTAGGTTGCAGTCAGCGTCCCATTTCATCCAAATGGTACTCAGTGGAGTTGAGGTCAGGGCTCTGTGCAGGATACTCGAATTCTTCGACTTCAAACTTGACAAACCAAGTCTTCGTGGATCTTGCTTTGTGCACAGGGGCTTTGTCATGCTGGGCCTCTTAGTTCCATCTCATCTCATCTCATCTCATTATCTCTAGCCGCTTTATCCTGTTCTACAGGGTCGCAGGCAAGCTGGAGCCTATCCCAGCTGACTACGGGCGAAAGGCGGGGTACACCCTGGACAAGTTGCCAGGTCATCACAGGGCTGACACATAGACACAGACAACCATTCACACTCACATTCACACCTACGGTCAATTTAGAGTCACCAGTTAACCTAACCTGCATGTCTTTGGACTGTGGGGGAAACCGGAGCACCCGGAGGAAACCCACGCGGACACGGGGAGAACATGCAAACTACACACAGAAAGGCCCTCGCCGGCCACAGGGCTCGAACCCGGAACCATCTTGCTGTGAGGTGACAGCGCTAACCACTACACCACCGTGCCGCCCCCTCTTAGTTCCAGTGAAAGAAAATGTAACGCTACAGCATACAGAGATATCCTGTACAATTATGTGCTTTTAACTTTGTGACAAGTTTAAGGAAGAACCATATGTGGGAATCATAGTTACATGTCCACATACATTTGACCATATGTATTTAAACATAATGTACTGAAAAAAGTAGGCTATGACCAAGACACATGATAAAGAGACACACATGGTAGAGAGAAATGATTTGTGTTTAGACCATTTTAGAGTGAAATTATCGACCAAGCATTCATCAATTTATTTCACTGAAATGATGGATTTTGAATCTACATCCTAAATTAGGAGCGAAAACCTCCTCAATTTCACAGCTCGTCATTGTTGCACAATACAGTGATTCTCTGTCTGCATCACTGTAAATAAATGCACCGGGGAGATACAGACTGAGACACAGTGAAGGCTTGACTGAGCTGAGTAGTGTTAGTGAGTAGAAGTTATGCAGTTATGTAATATTGTGGGCGGCACAGTGTTGTAGTGGTTAGCACTGTCGCCTCACAGCCTGAAGGTTGTGAGTTTGAACCTCGTGGCTGAATGGGGCCTTTCTATGTGAAGGTTGCTTGTTCACCCCATGCTTGCATCTATTTAATTAATAGATGAAGAGTTTGGTTAAAAAAAAACACAGTAAGTGCCATTTTAAAAAAAAAATCAAGTTCCCACCAAAAGAAGTTTGGCATCTGATCGCTATTCAAAGTTTCAAAATCAATTTTATGCAAAACGTGATGTCCACCACGTTTCTATGAATTGTATATCCCCTTTTGTTTCCAAAATGCGACAAGCACCAGTACTGATTTTCTGCAAAACACGATTTTTATGCTCGACCTATCACAGCACACCATTCAAATACATAAACAGTAATATCAGCTCCCACTGACTGTCAACATCACAGAGAATCACTGGCTTTTAGTGAGATTTTTAACAAAATAAATGAATAACTTTGTGTGTGTGGAGAGGGACTCTTTCCTATCTTAATGTTTTATATTATTATTATTATTATTATTATTATTATTATTCCAGTGGAGAATGTGGTCCAATGTTATTTTCCACTTTGAGCGTACCCGATTCTTCCTGGGATTTAGATAGGCCACTTGATATAAATATATTTGGGCACTGCCAAAAAGCAGAACTCCCGATGAGTGTAAAATGTATTTGTAAATAATCCCACATTATTTAAAATAAAAAAAAAGCAAATGAAAAATAAGCACTGGATAAAAAAACATCTATCTTATGTAAATAAAGATACAAGTTTCGTTGTCCGGTGATTAAGAGTTTATGAGATACGTTGCCTTGCACTTACGATCAGGTTCCCTGTGGTCGCAAAAGCCATCAAAAATCAGGTCAATACCATATTCTCTTCAGTATGAAGCTCCTCTCTGAATTTAACTGTACATGCTTTACAAAGAATCCAAACTTCAAAATTTGTAGTTCAGATTACAAAAGTTTGTCCTTTAAAAAAAGTTTCCATGTAAACATCTGACTGGGTCTACAACCACGATTCCAAAAAAGTTGGGACAAAGTACAAATTATAAATAAAAACGGAATGCAATAATTTACAAATCTCAGAAACTGATATTGTATTCACAGTAGAACATAGACAACATATCAAATGTCGAAAGTGAGACATTTTGAAATTTCATGCCAAATATTGGCTCATTTGAAATTTCATGACAGCAACACATCTCAAAAAAGTTGGGACAGGGGCAATAAGAGGCTGGAAAAGTTAAAGGTACAAAAAAGGAACAGCTGGAGGACCAAATTGCAACTCATTAGGTCAATTGGCAATAGGTCATTAACATGACTGGGTATAAAAAGAGCATCTTGGAGTGGCAGCGGCTCTCAGAAGTAAAGATGGGAAGAGGATCACCAATCCCCCTAATTCTGCGCCGACAAATAGTGGAGCAATATCAGAAAGGAGTTTGACAGTATAAAATTGCAAGGAGTTTGAACATATCATCATCTACAGTGCATAATATCATCAAAAGATTCAGAGAATCTGGAAGAATCTCTGTGTGTAAGGGTTAAGGCCGGAAAACCATACTGGGTGCCCGTGATCTTCGGGCCCTTAGACGGCACTGCATCACGTACAGGCATGCTTCTGTATTGGAAATCACAAAATGGGCTCAGGAATATTTCCAGAGAACATTATCTGTGAACACAATCCACCGTGCCATCCGCCGTTGCCAGCTAAAACTCTATAGTTCAAAGAAGAAGCCGTATCTAAACATGATCCAGAAGCACAGACGTCTTCTCTGGGCCAAGGCTCATTTAAAATGGACTGTGGCAAAGTGGAAAACGGTTCTGTGGTCAGACGAATCAAAATTTGAAGTTCTTTATGGAAATCAGGGACGCTGTGTCATTCGGACTAAAGAGGAGAAGGACGACCCAAGTTGTTATCAGCGCTCAGTTCAGAAGCCTGCATCTCTGATGGTATGGGGTTGCATTAGCGCGTGTGACATGGGCAGCTTACACATCTGGAAAGACACCATCAATGCTGAAAGGTATATCCAGGTTCTAGAGCAACATATGCTCCCATCCAGATGACATCTCTTTCAGGGAAGACCTTGCATTTTCCAACATGACAATGCCAAACCACATACTGCATCAATTACAGCATCATGGCTGTGTAGAAGAAGGGTCCGGGTACTGAACTGGCCAGCCTGCAGTCCAGATCTTTCACCCATAGAAAACATTTGGCGCATCATAAAACGGAAGATACGACAAAAAAGATCTAAGACAGTTGAGCAACTAGAATCCTACATTAGACAAGAATGGGTTAACATTCCTATCCCTAAACTTGAGCAACTTGTCTCCTCAGTCCCCAGACGTTTACAGACTGTTGTAAAGAGAAAAGGGGATGTCTCACAGTGATAAACATGGCCTTGTCCCAAATTTTTTGAGATGTGTTGTTGTCATGAAATTTAAAATCACCTAATTTTTCTCTTTAAATGATACATTTTCTCAGTTTAAACATTTGATATGTCATCTATGTTCTATTCTGAATAAAATATGGAATTTTGAAACTTCCACATCATTGCATTCCGTTTTTATTTACAATTTGAACTTTGTCCCAACTTTTTTGGAATCGGGGTTGTATTAACATTCCTCAGAGCTTTGTGTGTAAAATAGATTGGGGCGTGTAGACGATAAGACTAAGGTACCATAACTGGGGAAAATTTGTGGTCTAGTATAAGAGATGGTCCAAGTTCAGAGTCTGTCATGTGTTATATTTTACATACACACACACACACACACACACACACAAAATTGTTTTAGTGATGTAATGGATTTATAGTATTTTGGGGGAAAATAATCATTTTTTGAAACAAAATTTTAAAAATCAATATCTAGATCTGCATTTTTAATGTTATTATAACCTCATAGTGTTATATTAAAGTTTCAAACAGAAAATAGTAGTTTTCATGCTACCAGTTTTTTTGTTTGTTTGTTTTTTTGTAAAGAAAATACTTTTTTTTCTCAAGTTTATCACACTGGATTTATCACATTTTGGAACCAAACTCTTCAAATTGGTAATTAAAGGAATTCATCTGTTAGTAAAATGAGCCTCCTTATTACCATCAGAGATGGATTTGATGCAGCATGGAAATGATAGGGACGGATCTGTCCTGAAATGATCTCAGAGCCTTTATCACTAGATGATACACCTTATCTATCTATCTATCTATCTATCTGATTATTTTAATTTAGATTTTACAGAGTGAAATGCATCCACTTATTTGTTTTTATTATTATTATTTGAATTAACCAAATGTACAATAGTACATAATACCAAACATCAAAATAAAAATACAGTCTAGGGTACACAAAGCTACTGTTAATTTGGCCAATGCTCTTTCCCTAAAAAAAGGGGGATAACCTGGAAATTTAGGGAAAGGCCAATGGGTAACACAATTTGGTAGCCATGTGGGAAACTCAAATATTTTCACTCGATCAGGCCGGATGTCATCTTTCTAATTATCATTTCACTTTTCCATATTACTGTCTTTTGCATTTCGTTAGAGTTGTTCTATTACATTTTCGTTATCAAACAGTGATGAGTTTCCCAAAAGCCTCTTAACACAAAGAGCATCTTAGCTAGGAGAGAGAGTGTTCATTGTGCTGCTCGCGCTACCATTTAACGATGATCTCTTTGTTACGATGCTTTTCGGAAACTCAGCACAGTTCTTTAATAACATCTTTCAGTTGTTTTTTTCCTCTTCCTAAACACCCTATTATCACAGGGATTACTTTAAATTGTTCTCATCTTTCTCGTAATTCGAAACACAGCTGTTGGTATTTTCCTATCTTTTTGTGTCATTTTTCGTTCTTGTTGGATTCGTTCGGACACGCCATATCCATGCTTTCTTTTCTATATCCTCCAGCATCAAATCTGGTTGTCTTGCTGTACAATTCATTCTTATTCTATGCCCCCAATCCCAATATATCTGGAAACTGTTGGTCCCATCTTCTTTTCATTCTCTGCATGAATACTCTGCCTTTCCTTCTCTCTTCATCCTCTACTTTTATCAGCCATTTCTTCTCATCTTCCATGTAGGTCGATAACTGATGTTTCGCTTGAGCTTCTCCATCTTGCTACTTTATTTCTCTAAAGTGCTCTGATGATGTTGTTCTGAGGTATTATTATTATTATTATTATTATTATTATTATTATTATCACTACTACTACTACACCAGCCAAAAGAATTGATCAAAGAGCAGGTTTGTCCAAAAGCATACAGTGATGCTTGAAAGTTTGTGAACCCTTTAAAATGTTCTATATTTCTGCATAAATATGACGTAAAACATCATCAGATTTTCACACAAGTCCTAAAAGTAGATAAAGAGAACCCAGTTAAACAAATGAGACAAAAATATTATACTTGGTCAGTTATTTATTGAGGAAAATGATCCAATATTACATATCTGTGAGTGGCAAAAGTATGTGAAACTCTAGGATTAGCAGTTAATTTGAAGGTGAAATTAGAGTCAGGTGTTTTCAATCAATGGGATGACAATCAGGTGTGAGTGTGCACCCTGTTTTATTTAAAGAACAGGGATCTATCAAAGTCTGATCTTCACAACACATGTTTGTGGAAGTGTATCATGGCATGAACAAATGAGATTTCTGAGGACCTCAGAAAAAGCGTTGTTGATGCTCATCAGGCTGGAAAAGGTTACAAAACCATTTCTGAAGAGTTTGGACTCCACCAATCCACAGTAAGACAAATTGTGTACAAATGGAGGAAATTCAAGACCATTGTTACCCTCCCCAGGAGTGGTCGACAAACAAATCACTCCAAGAGCAAGGCGTGTAATAGTCGGCGAGGTCACAAAGGACCCCAGGGTAACTTCTAGGCAACTGAAGGCATCTCTCACATTGGCTAATGTTAATGTTCATGAGTCCACCATCAGGAGAACACTGAACAACAATGGTGTGCATGGCAGGGTTGCAAGGAGAAAGCCACTGCTCTTCAAAAAGAACATTGCTACTCATCTGCAGTTTGCTAAAGATCATGTGGACAAGCTAGAAGGCTACTGGAAAAATGTTTTGTGGATGGATGAGACCAAAATAGAACTTTTTGGTTTAAATGAGAAGCGTTATGTTTGGAGAAAGGAAAACACTGCATTCCAGCAGAAGAACCTTATCCCATCTGTGAAACATGGTGGTGGTAGTTTCATGGTTTGGTCCTGTTTTGCTGCATCTGGGCCAGGACGGCTTGCCATCATTGATGGAACAATGAATTCAGAATTATACCAGTGAATTCTAAAGGAAAATGTCAGGACATCTGTCCATGAACTGAATCTCAAGAGAAGGTGGGTCACGCAGCAAGACAACGACCCTAAGCACACAAGTCGTTCTACCAAAGAATGGTTAAAGAAAAATAAAGTGAATGTTTTGGAATGGCCAAGTCAAAGTCCTGACCTTAATCCAATGGAAATGTTGTGGAAGGACCTGAAGCGAGCAGTTCATGTGAGGAAACCCACCAACATCCCAGAGTTGAAGCTGTTCTGTACGGAGGAATGGGCTAAAATTCCTCCAAGCCGGTGTGCAGGACTGATCAACAGTTACCGCAAACGTTTAGTTGCAGTTATTGCTGCACAAGGGGGTCACACCAGATACTGAAAGCAAAGGTTCACATACTTTTGCCACTCACAGATGTGTAATATTGGATCATTTTCCTCAATAAACAAATGACCAAGTATAATATTTTTGTCTCGTTTGTTTAACTGGGTTCTCTTTATCTATTTTTAGGACTTTGTGAAAATCTGATGATGTTTTAGGCCATATTTATGCAGAAATATAGAAAACTCTAAAGGGTTCACAAACTTTCAAGCACCACTGTATGTTGTCATAGTAACAGATCTCAGCTTCATATTCGCTTTGTAGAGCCTCAGTGAAAGCAAATTAGCTTGTTGAGATTTGTTTAGCGACTTAGCTTCCCGTCCTGTCACCTTTATCAGATGCAGGGCTCTCAAGTCTCACGCATTGAACGTGACAGTCACGCTTTTCGGACTTTTGTCCCGCACTCCCGCCACACATTGTATTTCTCACGCTGAAAAATAAATTATAATATAAATTTCTCTGGCGCGCCGCTATCGCTATGGAAACGGCAGGAAACAAGCGCGTCTCCCATGAGGTGAGCTTGCCACTTACCAGCCAATCAAAAAAAGGAAAGGGGCGGGGCTACACAATAGCCAATCAGAAGCACTATTGTATCTGAGTCGATAACGCAACAACCAATGAAAAATGCATTGTTATCCCGGGAATTGTTCACGTGATTGGAAAATGACACAAGAAATGACAGCCTGCCTGCTGTGAGAGAATGTCTCATCTCATCATCTCTAGCCGCTTTATCCTGTTCTACAGGGTCGCAGGCAAGCTGGAGCCTATCCCAGCTGACTACGGGCGAAAGGTGGGGTACACCCTGGACAAGTCGCCAGGTCATCACAGGGCTGACACATAGACACAGACAACCATTTACACTCACGGTCAATTTAGAGTCACCAGTTAACCTAACCTGCATGTCTTTGGACTGTGGGGGAAACCGGAGCACCCGGAGGAAACCCACGCGGACATGGGGAGAACATGCAAACTCCACACAAAAAGGCCCTCGCCGGCCCCAGGGCTCGAACCCAGGACCTTCTTGCTGTGAGGCGACAGCGCTAACCACTACACCACCGTGCCGCACTTGTGAGAGAATGTCGCCCAGATAATTAGCATGGACATGGTCAGGTTTTACAAGAGCTGAGCTGTATTGCACCTGTTTAAATGATCCCCTGGCGAGCAGCTCCACTTGTTCACAGGCAATAACAGCGACACTAACGTGTGTTTAAAGCAGCATGTGAATACCAGCAAGAGTGAAGATTTTTTTTTTTATTTGTCAGCAGTTATGAAAGACCCGTTTGTGAAAGATTAAGTTTTTATTGTTCATAATATAGAAACTGCGTGACTCCAGGGGAAGATATAGGGAAGAGGAAAGTCCAACTTTTACAGATTACAGGACCAGTGGCGTAAGGTCGCCGCGGGCCCCGGTGCGACGTGTGGAATGCGGGCCCCCTAGTGGGCATAGTGACACTTAAGGGAGGATTTAACATTTCAATGGTCAGTCTGAGCAAAACCTCAACCCGAAACAGCTCGTCTCTGGACGGGACATTGGCCTCTATCATGACCCTGAAAATGGCTGGACTTGAGCCGAACTGTTTTAAGTGGGAGCCAACAACACAAATGATGAAGGACTCCAAAAAGGCAACAAACACTTACAATAAACAACACCAGTCATAATCTCTCTCTCTCTCTCTCTCTCTCTCTCACACACACATACACTTATTCAGTACACGGAAATTGAATAAAGACTTTATATTTGGTTGAATTGTCAGTGCCGTGTGTTTATCCTTTCTTCTGCAAGTCTGAGCAGTTATTAATAACAACAACACTAATAATAATATTATTAATGAAAGACCCCCATTCCTGCGACCCGCCCAACCGGCCCCCACAACGGGGGGATGTCACTCTTGCCTGCATTCAAAACTTGAGAGCCCTGATCAGATGAAATGTGACAGGTACAGTACCTTAGTCCATTTTGATAACTATTTCAGGCACAATATCTGTAAAAGCAGGACTGTGTGACTGATATTCTCCATTACACTGCCATTTAATGACAAACTGACACACAATCAGCTAATCTGATATGAAAGGCGACAGCGTTTCTTTTCTCTTTGCGTTCTGTACATTACAAGCACAGAGCCACTTTTGTCCGACCCTGAGCTATGACAGCGAGTCACTCAAAACCACGCGATATCATACGAGATCTCAGAACCAGCTGGGACTTTGGAGAAGCCAATCGAATGAGAAGAGTCCTTTCATTGTGAGGATTGAGGGTCGCTTTAAACCGTGTCGGCTCTTGATTAGACTCACCACAGAAACAAAAATGCGGCTAAGATGGCTCTTAGTTCCACTCCTTTGTCCAGGATGGAGTTTAATGATCATGATGGCGGAAGCAATAGAGCCAATCTCGACCAGCCTGGCTGTTGGAATTGCAGCTGCTATAACCGGGTTTTTAGCTCGTTATCCGAATATGCTGTGCTATTTGCAGGAGTGTTGCAGACCAGAGTGGATCTCCTACAATAAAACAGGTGTGTAAGTTTTCTGGCTAGTATGGGCACTTTGTTTATGTATGTACAAGTTGTCTAGTCGGCTACGACGTCTTTTATTTTGGATGTAATAACTGCAAGTATTTGTTTTCACGTGATATCATGACGGATATATTTAAAACATGTTTGTTATAGGGAAAACACATGTAGCATGTGGCTTTGTTTGTTTGTTTTTAGAAGCCTGGTATTCATAAAGCTTCTTTGTACTCAGTTGTATCGAGAGATACCAGACTTGTCATCATTTTAATCATTTATTAATCTACTTCAGCGAGATTTAGCTCTTTTGCAATTTTGCGTCTTGGAAAAATTGCGTCACTGGTTGTTGGGAGCAAGTTGTGTCGCATGAAAATGACGTCACTTCACGGCTAAGCAGTTGTATTTGGAGCCAGTTTACTTTTAAAGCTATTCCCGTTTCCAAAACCGGTTTTTATGTATGACTTAATTGAAAATGAAAGTAATTGCCTCGTCGGTGTTGCACTTTATCTTGATAACGAGCGTTATTGTGCAAGCTTTTGAACCTATAACTACAACCATTGTGACAGGAGTTGGAGTGGCCACTTTGGGAAATAAACTCTACAATTATTTATTTGAGACTTGTAATGGACACTGGATTGGATTCAACGCCACTGGTAAGGACAGACATGGTAAATAGATCATGGAGTTAAATAATTGTGTGTATAAATAGGATTCATTGGCTGAATGGTTTTCGGGTTGACTGACTAGCTTTTTGCTAATATGTTTGGGTTTGTTTTGTGGTGTTTCTCTTTCCTTCGATTGACGCTTTCCAGTCATCTGTGTTCCTGATTCACTCCTGTCCTGTACGTTAAATGACATTGTGTTAGACTTTAGTGAGTAAAATAAAGGATGGATGTGAATGAAAAAGTGCATACTAACAAGGCAAAAGCTCTCGGTTTTTATTGATGTGTTGGCCATTTAGTTCCTTAATAGTGGGACAGGGTATGAATGAATGAATATCTATCTAATTCGACTGTTTACAAGAAAACTTGCATTAAAATGTGGTGTTTTTTTTTAAATCAAAATACTTATTGTTCATCTTGTTCAGGTTTTCTGCTTAATTTGCTGTTGATGATGGAGATCAAGCTCCAGTCTTGGGCTGCGTTCACACTGCAGGAAAAAGTGGCTCAGATCTGTTTTCCTCCCTAACAGTGTGAACAGCACAAATGAGTTTTTTTTTTTTTTTTTGGCTGTTCTTCCTCTGTGGTCTGAAATCAGATCCAGGTCTGATTTTTTTTTTTTTAAATTTAGTTAGTTTTTCTCTTCTCACTGTGACCTCAAGTCCAAGTCAACTTTATTGTCAAATATGCTATACATGCTCGACATACAGCACAGATGAAATATCAGTCCTCTCTGACCCACGGTGCAAACAGGCAATGCAATAAAGAAAAACAGAATAATTGAAAAAACCCCCAATATAAACAGTATAAACACTCTAGATAGGAACTAGACATAGACTAAACAGTATAAATAAACACTCAGACAATATAAACAGTGTATACACTAGATAAGAACTACACACAGACTAAACAGACAATGTAAACAGTATAAACACTCTAGATATGAACTAGACGTAGACTAAACACTCTCATTCATATATATATATATATATATATATATATATATATATATATATATATATATATATATATATATATAAAATTGGTTCAAATAACCAAACAGTCAAGGGCACTTGAGATATAGCAGGTAAACATGAAATAAGCAGTATAAACAAACTAGCAGCTGTTAAGATGAGATAGTGCAAATAAGCGAGGTAAAGTGAGATGTGCGGTCCCTGAGTTCAGCGTGTTAATGAATAGTCATATCGGAATTCATGCGACTTTTACATCACTCTAGGCTGACATTCATCACAATTCTGTGCTGGCAGGAGTCACGCAGTGAATACAAACATGGAAGAGAGCTGCGATGGAGGTAGTCGGTGAGGTGTTAGCCCTCAAGTATTTGGGCTGACGTTTGTGTACAAGCGCAACTTGGAGGTCATGTCAGTCTTTATTTGAAAGTGTAGAGATGTAGTAGCTGCTGCTTGATGTAAAGCTAGAATGAAACGCTTGTCTGTCTTTCTTCTCATCATTATCGTCTGCTTACACATCTCCCATAACCCCAGAACAGAATGGGACGGAACAGTACCGTCACGTATTTTAATGTGGTGTCATGTATTTTCTTATATTTGCTTTCCGGATTTTTATATGCTGTTCTATCCTATGTAGAACAAGTGTTCCGTTCCACAATACCATTTTTCTGACATTTAGATTAGATAGAACTTTATTGATCCCTTTGGGCGGGTTCCCTCAGGGAAATTAAAATTCCAGTAGCATCATTACAGGATAAATAGAGAAGAGCTTGTAGATAAATTACTTAAATTAGGTGTTTGCATATACAAATATAAAAAAGAATAACATATGGGGAAGGGGGAGAAGGGCCAACGGAAGAGGTATTGCACATTTTATATTGCACATTGTCCAGTATTGTTTATTGTCAGGCTAGGCTACTGCTCCTTCCTGTGTGTGTCTCCCCCCAGAGAGGAGTTGTACAGTCTGATGGCGTTTATTTACATAATGTATAATCTTACCTTTTTTGTTCCAGTTTCATAGAGACATCTGTCACGTCCACCATTTTATTAATCGGTACTTACATTAGTCATCCTGCCTTAATAGATGAACCCGTCCCATCACGTATGATAAATAAAGTTAGAAGAAAAACAAAATATATTGTTTAGTTGTTTTTATTGTCAAAACATATAACTACTATTTGTTCATCTCTTTTACAATTTCTTGCCTCTTCCCCTACCGCTTCGTTTCTTCAGCTGACATTGTATATCTGACATTGTTCTTATCTTTTTTTTGATCTGTGCTTCTGTTTTATGACCCACATTTTCACAATCAGTGTGAAACCACATTTTAGTCATTGCACATAAAATACAAATCTGAATCTTCTGGTAACTTCCAACTACAGTAAAGCCTTTCTACATGAATGGTTCTATATCAGTTTTCTCAACAATTTTATGTGGGAACATGGTAGAGAGTTTGTTTTGCATACAAGTATGTACTAAGTGCTCTCTCATGACCCTAACATCATACTCGACAGTACATGGGTCAATGCCATGTAAAATACTGACACAGTTTGCTATGGCAAATACACCACAGGAGTTCGTATCAGGTTGGGATTGAACATCTACAAATTTCAAAACTAGTGACATCGATGACACTGGTCTTGCAAACCGAGCCACACTTCTTAGGCTACGTTTACATTAGACCGTATCTGTCTCGTTTTCTTCGCGGATGCACTGTCCGTTTACATTAAACCGCCTGGAAACGCCAGGAAACGGGAATCCGCCAGCATCCACGTATTCAATCCAGATCGTGTCTGGTCCGGTGCTGTGTAAACATTCAGAATACGTGGATGTGCTGAGCTCTAGCTGGCGTCTCATTGGACAACGTCACTGTGACATCCACCTTCCTGATTCGCTGGCGTTGGTCATGTGACGCGACTGCTGAAAAATGGCGCGGACTTCCGCCTTGTATCACCTTTCATTAAAGAGTATAAAAGTATGAAAATACTGCCCATTGTGTAGTTATGATTGTCTTTAGGCTTGCCATCCTTCCACTTGCAAGTGGTAAGTGATATGCGCTGGGATCACACACAGCGGCTCAGTCCCGAAAACACTGCTAGTGTGCTTCACTTGCGCGCTCTTGAGCTGCGCAGGGCCGGAGTGCGCACCCTCCAGAGGGCACTCGCTGTTCAGGGCGGAGTGATTTGGAGCGCAGGATGCCTGCGGAGCCGAGCGTATCCGTGTATTGGTATTGTTGTGTGCACGCAAATCGTGTATTGGCGTTGCTGTGTGCACACTAATCGTTTTAAAAACGTTAATCTGATGATCCGCTGATACGGTCTAATGTAAACATGGGCTTAAACATGTTAACCTGAGATAGTTGCCTCCTCCACTGTCTAACATGTCAACATCTCTTCCATCATGACAGAGTTAAAAGTGGAGACAACTATCCAGTAAGAACCCATCCCAACAGGATGGCGCTCATTCCGCCACACGGGATTTCTTTGTGACGTCACGCTGAGGTATATTCCATAATTGGAGTTCCAGGCTTTTAAATCAGTTTCGATTGAAAATATCGTGAATATAACGTTAATACAATGTGACAGGATATAATAATACTGGATAATCAAAGAATACATGACAGTGATGTGTGTGAGTACAAGATGTACGTGAATATTTAGAAAATGTAACGTTATTGTAATGTACCATCCTGTTCTGGTTCATACTTTCCGTACCGGGTTATGGGAGACAACTCTGCTTATGAAGTTACTGACTTCCACCGTGCCTCAACTTTATTGTAAATGCTGACTTCAGTGGCCTGCATGTTTTACTTGTATACGACAACGTGCTGTGTGACATCTTTTGTTGTTCTTCAAGCAGGTCAGGACCGTGACCAGTTCAGACTGGAATCTGATATTGACCATATTTAAAAAATAAATAAATATTATAATAATGTGAACAGCCAAAAAAAACTTATTGTAAATGCTGGCTTCAGTGGCCTCCATGTTTACTTTTATACAACAGCATGCTGCATGTGACATCTTTTATTATTCTTCTGTACATGCAGGTCAGGCCCATGACCAGTTCACATTGGAATCTGATATTGACTAGATTTTTTTTTTTTTTTTAAATAATGTGAACAGCCAAAAAAAAAATTGGATCTGCGCAGTAAATCTGAATTAAGCACAAAGGCTTGCAGTGTGAATGTACTCTTAGTGAGTTGGAGTCTGGGATATTGGTACTGTACGTTATACTACAACTAACTGCTCACAAGGTGTTGATTAATCTTCTGTAACAGCAGCTCTGACCCTACTGTTGACTGCAAGGCAAATCACAGGTTTATAATCACACCCTCATCTACTTAAGCCTAGGTCACAACCGGCCGTACGTGCTCCTACGGCCGGCCTACGTGCAAGAAACGCACGGAGGGCGCGCGTGTGACTTGCTGATTGCTGGCCGCAGAGGTTCTTTGTCATGTCAAACAAACTCTACGGGCGTTTACGTTTTTTTTCAGGTTGCAAGACAAACTTGCGGCCAACATGCGTCTTTCTCCACGAACAAAAAAAAACCCGCAGCGATTTGGGAAACGCCAAAAATCACACGGCCAAAAAATCGTATGTCCGGTTGTGACCTAGGCTTAACACAGGGGCTTGTATGGCAGATTGTCCAGATTTAAAAATTTATGTAATCATCAGTATGGTAAGGGTTTCTGTGAGGAGATGCATGTTTAGCCTTTGTGAAAGTGTTGTAGTCAAGACCACCTATACAAAGTCATGACCGAGACCTGATTGCGTGGATACCAAGATGAGACCAAGACTTTGAGGGGTTGAGACTTAAGTCAAGACCAGGACTGGACCTGTGTGCATGAAGGGGCATGGGAAAGGGTGACAGTTGTTAACGGTGTTTTTGTTTTTTAAAATTAATTTAGCAATGAGTCATAGTATTGGTTGCATTTGAAGCAGGAAATCTTGCATCCAATCACAGTAATGTTAAGAAATAAATCAGACAATGTACAAGCAATTTAGGCATGGTCTTGACTGGTCTTGAAATAAAATCCCGAGTCCTACATGCCCGAGATGGAGACAAAACGAGTAAAAATGCGGTCGATGATGTGATGAGATGACACTGAGACCTGCAGAAAGTGGTTTTGAGACCAAGACTGATCTTGAGTACTGCAAGGCTATTTTGTAAAAGGAGTCTTCAGAACTAAAGCTGTAACTAAGTGTTCCAAAAGTCTTCAGGATGGAGGGTTTTTCTGTTTCTCTAACTTTTATGAAGCTGCCTTAAGATTTTGAAAAGAAAGTCATCATTGTATTATGCCTTTATATATAATAGAGGGAGAGAGAGACATATTATGAGGGGGGTGGCACGGTGGTGTAGTGGTTAGCGCTGTCGCCTCACAGCAAGAAGGTCCGGGTTCGAGCCCCGTGGCCGGCGAGGGCCTTTCTGTGCGGGGTTTGCATGTTCTCCCCGTGTCCGCGTGGGTTTCCTCCGGGTGCTCCGGTTTCCCCCACAGTCCAAAGACATGCAGGTTAGGTTAACTGGTGGCTCTAAATTGACCGTAGGTGTGAATGTGAGCGTGAATGGTTGTCTGTGTCTATGTGTCAGCCCTGTGATGACCTGGCGACTTGTCCAGGGTGTACCCCGCCTTTCGCCCGTAGTCAGCTGGGATAGGCTCCAGCTTGTCTGCGACCCTGTAGAACAGGATAAAGCGGCTAGAGATAACGAGATGAGATGTATTATGAGGAAAAAAAAATCAATATTTCGAGAGTCAAGTCATAATAATTTGTGAAAAATAGTCATAGTGGTGCTCCATACTTAAGAGAATATGGTAATGCATTGACCTGATTTTTTTTTTTTTATGGCTTTTGTGACCATATGATGTACGTGTACCACCGCAGTGAACCCAATTGTAACTGCAAGGTAATGCATCTCAAACACTTGACCACCAGGCAAAGAAATTTCTATCTTTTTTTTTTTTTTTTTTTAATTGGATAGAAGGGTTTTTATCCAGTGCTCACTTTTTAATTTTTTTTTTTAAATGTTTTGGGATTATACCATGATGGAACAGTACATATTGGAACAATGAAAATAAATATCTATCTTTTTATAATAAAGGAACACTTTAATCTTTTGACACATCTGTACCAGAGAATTATCACTGCAGCAACTGTGCAAGAAATGGCGTTCATTTAATTCAAAGAAATTGAAAATGGCGTTCATTCAAAGAAAGAAGCACGCAGACTTGTCTTCTATTGAAGGAGAGCTCTCATGCAGTGGCAACTTGGCAACAGAATCTGCAGCATAAGTGCACTCAGTACA
This sequence comes from Neoarius graeffei, assembly GCF_027579695.1. Lineage (NCBI taxonomy): Eukaryota > Metazoa > Chordata > Actinopteri > Siluriformes > Ariidae > Neoarius > Neoarius graeffei. Next base: position 20,231,610 of record NC_083580.1, on the reverse strand, counting down.
GCAGTCGGGCCCCCAGTGCGTTGTGGAATATTGACTCCCCAAAATCCGTATGCTGTAACGAATTGGCGGTTTGGAGTCTGACAGGCTTGTACTCCATCCAGATTGATAAATTTTGATTATCGTTCATCTACACACCCTCTTTGAATGTCACACTGATGTGTTCATTGATGGCCTTGAAGGTGATCACTGCTTGAGATTTCAATACAGGTGATAACTGGAACTAACTTAACATTAAACATACCTATACATGGATTAAAAGTATGATGTGTCCATCTTTTTAAATTGTTAGCTTTGTCAAATTGCTGTGATATCAGAGGAATTAAACACTTTGGGATGTGCTGTTGTAGGAAAATAATCAAGATTGTGGTGGTAAAAATAATCAGATTTGCGTCAGACCATGTCACATCACCGTGTCCTTGATTGATTGACAGCCTCCCTGTCAGGTTGTTATCCCAGTTTGGTGGGTGTGTTAAAGTAGGGAGATCATTAAACTACGCTGAAACATGGCCCTGTATGTCTGGTGTTCATCCTTGATATAGAATCTACAACCCCGATTCCAAAAAAGTTGGGACAAAGTACAAATTGTAAATAAAAACGGAATGCAATAATTTACAAATCTCAAACTGATATTGTATTCACAATAGAACATAGACAACATATCAAATGTTGAAAGTGAGACATTTTGAAATTTCATGCCAAATATTGGCTCATTTTAAATTTCATGACAGCAACACATCTCAAAAAAGTTGGGACGGGGCAATAAGAGGCTGGAAAAATTAAAGGTACAAAAAAGGAACAGCTGAAGGACCAAATTGCAACTCATTAGGTCAATTGGCAATAGGTCATTAACATGACTGGGTATAAAAAGAGCATCTTGGAGTGGCAGTGGCTCTCAGAAGTAAAGATGGGAAGAGGATCACCAATCCCCCTAATTCTGCACCGACAAATAGTGGAGCAATATCAGAAAGGAGTTCGACAGTGTAAAATTGCAAAGAGTTTGAACATATCATCATCTACACTGCATAATATCAAAAGATTCAGAGAATCTGGAAGAATCTGTGTGTAAGGGTTAAGGCCGGAAAACCATACCGGGTGCCTGTGATCTTCGGGCCCTTAGACGGCACTGCATCACATACAGGCATGCTTCTGTATTGGAAATCACAAACTGGGCTCAGGAATATTTCCAGAGAACATTGTCTGTGAACACAATTCACCGTGCCATCCGCTGTTGCCAGCTAAAACTCTATAGTTCAAAGAAGAAGCCGTATCTAAACATGATCCAGAAGCGCAGACGTCTTCTCTGGGCCAAGGCTCATTTAAAATGGACTGTGGCAAAGTGGAAAACTGTTCTGTGGTCAGACAAATCAAAATTTGAAGTTCTTTATGGAAATCAGGGACGCCGTGTCCTTCAAACTAAAAAGGAGAAGGACGACCCAAGTTGTTGTCAGCGCTCAGTTCAGAAGCCTGCATCTCTGATGGTATGGGGTTGCATTAGTGCGTGTGGCATGGGCAGCTTACACATCTGGAAAGACACCATCAATGCTGAAAGGTATATCCAGGTTCTAGAGCAACATATGCTCCCATCCAGATGACGTCTCTTTCAGGGAAGACCTTGCATTTTCCAACATGACAATGCCAAACCACATACTGCATCAATTACAGCGTCATGGCTGCGTAGAAGAAGGGTCCGGGTACTGAACTGGCCAGCCTGCAGTCCAGATCTTTCACCCATAGAAAACATTTGGTGCATCATAAAACGGAAGATACGACAAAAAAGACCTAAGACAGTTGAGCAACTAGAATCCTACATTAGACAAGAATGAGTTAACATTCCTATCCCTAAACTTGAGCAACTTGTCTCCTCAGTCCCCAGACGTTTACAGACTGTTGTAAAGAGAAAAGGGGACGTCTCACAGTGGTAAACATGGCCTTGTCCCAACTTTTTTGAGATGTTGTTGTCATGAAATTTAAAATCACCTAATTTTTCTCTTTAAATGATACATTTTCTCAGTTTAAACATTTGATATGTCATCTAGGTTCTATTCTGAATAAAATATAGAATTTTGAAACTTCCACATCATTGCATTCCGTTTTTATTTACAATTTGTACTTTGTCCCAACTTTTTTGGAATTGGGGTTGTAGAAGTCATTTACTTAATACGCTCATAACGTGAATAGGTAGGCCAATCTCAAACAGTTACCTATAGGATAGGTATATGGTACGTTCCATCAGGTGCAGCAGCCAGATTTTCTATTTTGTCCAGTGCGTTTGGAACATGACTACTGTTCATAATCATGATTTCCACATTTACTGGCTATGAGCAATCGCGCGCTCTGATACTCTAGTAGTAGAGTAGCCAATCAGCTTGTATACCATGAGTAGAGAAAAACAAAATGGTAGTGTCTTTCTGAACCAACCGAGGACGAAAACAAAACCCCAAAAAAGGCAAAAAAAAAAGGCAACAAAATATGGAATGAAAGTATTTGATGGTAAGAATGTAGTTTTTTGGGGTCCCCCCCCCCAAGAAATTATTATAGCATTTTTCACAAATTGCTCCTGTCATTTCACCGATTTTGTTTGCATTCATCATCTTTAAGCATTAAAAAAAAATTTAATTAATTAATTTTTTAAAAACTTGTTCAACAGCTCAAAGGAGTTTGAAAATTACATAACTGAAATGTCCAAGGAAGAATTAAATAAATATCTAAAGCTATTCTATACCTCGGCACGACAGGAAGATGACACTTTTTCTACAAAAAAAAACCAACACACAACCACAAGTCAATTTGTGCAGCCATCGATAGGTTTTTAAGAAGTCTACCTAAGGGGAAATGATTTTGTTGAACATTTTGTATAAAACTTTTATTGAATTTGCAAAATAAAAATGCTCGGTTTCTCAAAATCCAGTGACTGTGGATAGAATAAAAGTTATTCCACTTGATCTCGTCGTACATGGCTTATAGCCGACTCTGTGCTATTAGCTCATGCGCGACTCAATTTCGTAGAATAATTGTTAAATAGTATGTTGTTGCATAATGGCCCATTTATTCTCTTGTTTTAAGGTCTTAAAGTGGATCTGGAGAGCAAACTGTTTGGCCAGCATGTGGCATCTCATGTCCTCCTCAAAGCTGTGACTGGCTTCATGAACAACGAGAACCCAAAGAAGCCCCTCGTCCTCTCGCTGCATGGCTGGACCGGCACAGGCAAAAACTTTGTCAGTCAGCTGATTGCCAAAAACATTTACCAGCGTGGTATGACGAGCGGGTTTGTGCACTTGTTCACTGCCACGGCACACTTCCCACATGAAGTGGAGCTGGAATTGTACAAGGTAAATACAGCTAAGTATAGCATACTTGTCATCAAATTCAAATGCTCATTGAGTCCTCACACTCGTCTGCCAGGAATCGAGCAAAAATGGTAGCTTTACTGAAGCAACAAACTCAAACCAATTGTTAACTAGAAGGGCACGTGGTAGAGTGCATGCCTCCACCAAGCCACATATTAGAATGTCCAGATGTTTACTATGTTTATATACATATCCGGATTTGCATCAAAATTGAATCGATTGTTCCTTGGCCCATGGACCATCTTTTCTCAATTTTATCATAATCCCTTCACTCCTCCTTTTTGAGTTACATTGGGAAAAGACAGACAAACAAATGGAAGTAAAAACATAACCCCTTCCAGCGAACTTGGTGGAGGTAACTAACCCTAAAACAATTTTTAGTTGATTTTTGACATTGCTAGTTTATTATTAGATAAACATGCACTACCGTGCAAAAGTCTGAAGCACATGTAAAGAAATGCTGTAGACCAAAAATGGCTTAAAAAAAAAAAATGAAATGCAATGTTTCAACATTTAAAAAAGAAGCAAATGTGGCAGTCCAAGTGTCCAGAAGAACTGTGGCTGCTTCAGAAGCAGCCACAGTTCTTCTGGACACTTTGACTGCCACATTTGCTTCTTAATTTTGCAGCAAAACCCAGTAGCCTTCATTTATTTGATTTATTCCCCCCCCCCCCGTAATGTTTAATTCTGTGTAAACATGCACGATAGGATTAAATCCAGAGATGGTGCGAGCCACTGAAAGCTATACTGCCTTTCAGATTTTAAATGTAGGTCATAAAAAGAATTTTCCCTGACACCTCAATTATTTTTGTTTAGTGGACCGAAAGCTACTGAATTCAAATCGCGGACTTCTAATTTTATTAGGTTTTTTTTTAAATAAATAGAACAATTAATGTGCTGGGGCGGCACGGTGGTGTAGTGGTTAGCGCTGTCGCCTCACAGCAAGAAGGTCCGGGTTCGAGCCCCGTGGCCGGCGAGGGCCTTTCTGTGCGGAGTTTGCATGTTCTCCCCATGTCTGCGTGGGTTTCCTCCGGGTGCTCCGGTTTCCCCCACAGTCCAAAGACATGCAGGTTAGGTTAACTGGTGACTCTAAATTGACCGTAGGTGTGAGTGTGAATGGTTGTCTGTGTCTATGTGTCAGCCCTGTGATGACCTGGCGACTTGTCCAGGGTGTACCCCGCCTTTCGCCCGTAGTCAGCTGGGATAGGCTCCAGCTTGCCTGCGACCCTGTAGAACGGGATAAAGCGGCTAGAGATAATGAGATGAGAGATTAATTAATGAATTTGGGGCCCTGTGGCCCTAAATTCTCCACTATTGTTTGTTGCTTCACTGTGACACAATACAAGATACTACATTATGCGTCACGTGGTGGGCTTTCCCCGTTCGCACAAGGCATTGTGGGATACAAATTTGAAACGGAGAGGAAAATGGAGGATGCGAATGAAATGTGAAAGACCGACTACAGTAACGGAAAGCGAGAAGAAAAGATATGTTGTGAAGGAAAGGAAACGCAGGACCAAACTAATAAATGTCAGCGAGCACCTTGGTGTGATCAGCTGTTCATTTAGTGACAGAATGATGGAACTGTCAGTGCATGATCAAGGTAAACCTGTAGATGGCAGTAATGTAACACTGGATGCTAGCTGCCATAAAACGCAAAAGAAGATGACTATGACGACGCTAAAAGGTAAACCTGCGCATACGCACATGGACTTCCTCTGTCTGCTTGACTGCGCAACGCGAGCGATTTCATGCATGTTATTTGCTCGGGAATCCCCTCAAATTAAATAACTTCCCAGCCACAGAACGGCCTGGGTTTTTGTTTTTTTAATAGATATTAGATAAATAAACATCACAGTGGCCAAATTTCAGAAGGAACTAAATTTCACCGGTTTTATGAAACCAAAAGGCTGTCTACTTTGAAGCAATCTGGTGATAACATATGCCATATGACATGATTACATGATCTATTAACATGCAGAAAGTGTCTGTTTTTAAACTGTTGACTTTTTAAACTGGAGCCAGGAATTAAAGGGACGCATGTTTTCCACCTGTAGTGGTTAGAATTTGCATGCAATTTGTATCAGCGCTTCTCCACCAAACAGCATGGCTTGCCACATATTGGCAAAAATTGAGAACCCAAGTCAAGTTTATTTATATCGCACTTTTTTAACAACAGACATGGTCACAAAGCAGCTTTACAGAAAATTAAAGACTTTAAACATATGAGCTAATTTTATACCTAACAAGCAAGCCTGTGGCGATGGTGGCAAGGAAAAACTCCCTCAGATGACAAGAGGAAGAAACCTTGAAAGGAACCAGACTCAAAAGGGAACCCATCCTCATTTTGGTGATAGCATGATTTATAAATAACTTGTTTCTATAACAGTGTTCAATATGGTCACAAATTACAACTGTGTAACCAGGGAATTCATTATAGTTTTAGCATGAAGTTTATTTTATTGAAGTTATCAGCTGTTCATTGATGGAGACTTGAGTGCAAAACTGTTCATGACAACCGCAGTCCTAAAGTTATCGTGGTGATTGTAGTCCTCAGCCACCATAGCAAAACTGTAATGGGGCTTTTCCACTACCAACGCTGCTGAGTTGGGCTGAGCCGTGCGGTGCTGAGTCGAGCTGAGTGGGGCTGTTGGGGTTGCATTTCGACTACAGCCGTGCTGGCTGGAAGTGGGTGGACACATTGGGTGGAGTTAGCGAAAGTGGGTGGACGTCACGTGATGTCGTTAGGCGGCGCAAACAGTGACATCAGTGAGCTTTTAAGCGGTAGTCTCACGACCCGGATAGTAAACAATAAACATGGAGGACATGGAGTCGTTAGTGTTGCTGGTCTTGGTGCTGTGGCTTGTTGTCACCGACAACGCCAACAGATACTGGCAAGAGCGTATAGATGAGGCGAGGCGCATAAGGCTTCTTCCATCTTCTAGTTTTCTGATCATCTTCTTTGTCGTAATTCTTCTTCTTCTGGGTTTACGGTGTTTACAGATCCCAGCGTGCTCGCGGGGCGTGTGTGGGCATGTGAGGACACTCCTCCTCACCAATCCGTGCACAGGGGAGTGTCTCCTCACGCCCCTAGCCCCACTCAGCTCGGTTGGGCTCACTTCAGCTCCACTTCAAAACCGTGCAAGTTTTGGGTGCTGAGTAAGGCTGAAGTGAGCTCAGTCGTGCTGCTCTGAGGTAGTCGAAACGCGAGCCGTGTTGGGCTGAAGTGAGCTGAAAAAGGGTAGTGGAAAAGGCCCATAAGTGTCCAAAGCCGTCTTCCAAGTGTGTCTTTCGACTGTCCATATGGGGCCAACTTCCCCAGGAGTGATCTGATGAGACTCCAGCCAGAAGTAGGGTGTCAGGATGGATCAGGCAGGTCCAAGGAGTAGAAGAGGTGACACATCGCTGGTGTCTCAGGATTGACATGGAACTCTACAGAGAGAGAGAGAGGGGTGGGTGGGGGATCTATCCTGTCTGTCTTGATAGGAAAGTGACAAATGCGCTCAATTACAAAACTCCACCTGTGAGTGTCTGAGGAGTGTCTCCGAAGTCTCTTGAGATACAATTGGTAAAATACTAGTTGAAATTCAAATAAATGAAACGCGTGCGTGCGCACAGACACACACACATGCATCTTCTGGGGCTGAACCTCAAATCTTTCTACAAGAATGTTAGACTGGGTATCACATGATTAAGAAGTGTGGTGCTTTCTAGGCACATGGTGATTTTATAAAATTAATTAGTTACGTCATGACCATTATCTTACCTCTTATCACAATTCATCACAATATTTTTATTGAATGTTTATATGCCCCTAAATTGCTACCTTTCAAATGAGAGAGAGACTCTAATAAAGGGAACAGAATGCCTAATACTGTTGAATACTGCAGGTTCATGTTTCTGCTTCTTTTCACCTCTGTGTGTGTGTGTGTGTGTGTGTGTGTGTGTGTGTGTGTGTGTGTGTGTGTGTAGTCCCAACTGCAGCAGTGGATAAAGGGCAATGTGAGCGCCTGCCCTCGCTCCATGTTCATATTCGACGAGATGGATAAGATGCACCCGGGCCTGATCGACAGCATCAAACCCTACTTAGATTTTTACGAAACTCTAGATGGAGTCTCCTACCGCAAGGCCATCTTCATCTTTCTAAGGTTGAACAAGTAATTAGTTTCGTTTGGTCACAAAGCCTAGTGCTAATATCATGCTAATGTTACTACAAGGGCTGTAACGTTAAAATTAGCAAGACAATTAAATATCTTTTTAGGTGCAGGATCGATATGTATTCAGACAGAGTATTGTGAGGTGGGTGGTTTTTTTTTTTTTTTAGAAATATTAAAACTGAAATGAGTAAGATTCTTAGCACTAAAGTAATCAGGGGCGTCACAAACTCAGCATGAACCTCTCATGCTGAGATTCATGTTTTCGATGTTTTATGGTATCTCTTTAATCAAGAGTATGAAGGAGATTGACTTGAAACCTAACACCATAAATTTCTTTATCAGGTTACTTGTAATGTAGGAAGATGCTGGAGCTCCTCTTGATATTTTCGAGAGCAGTTTGCTTTGCACTGATCATTATTTGTGAAATGTGTTCAGTTTGTTTCATGTTGTCCGTTCATTAGCATGAAAACATACACTAGGCTTATGTTAATTATCAGTGCATCCCTGTGTATTAGCCATCCGATTTAGAAATGTTGCATTAACCCTCTGGGGTCTGAGGGTATTTTCTGGCACTCTAATGATTTTGGCATGCTCTGATTTTCAGTTTCAGCAAATCTAAGCAGTATTTTCAAAGTCATAAGTTCAGCTACAATATCTATATAGGATGGATGTCATGATTGTACTTTTACATTTTTTTTTTATTATAAAGAAAGCAGTTTTAGAACTCTGTTGGTGTGTGTATGGGGGGACATGACCTTACCCATTGTGATGAACCGTTTTGATCACTTGGTGATTCTCTTCAGTCTTAGGAATGTATCAAGCACAAAAACTTAAATCTGCTCCATTGATTTGGACAATTAATTGGCCATCAAAAAGCATTTGTCCTATTGTTTTGGGATAAAGGGTTGGCAGTGGGAGGGGGTATTCAATGAGAAGGGGAAAAAATTTCCCTTCCATCCAATGAGAAGAGTGAAAACCGCTCCCACTGCCAACTCTTAACCCCATCTGGTGTGACTGAGTAAGGTGACAAGTTTTTGTTTCATCTAATTTATGGAATTTAAAAAAAATGTATATTATTTGGCAGTGGGCACATAGGAAAGTATAAAGTTTGTCTATGTTTATCATACCTGTATGATTAAAACCTTTATGAAGATATTTATCCAAATACATGACCTGCTGAGCTTTGCCAGCAAAGCTCTCGACCCCAGAAGGTTAAAATTACTTTTTACTAAAAAATGTAAAATTTACTTTCAATCATGTGTATGCAAATGGAGTCAGTTTAATGCTAACTTTTTTTATATTTGTATTTCTACGCCATAGTAACGCCGGAGGTGAAAACATCGTGCAGGTGGCACTGGATTTTTGGAAAACAGGAAGGGACCGAGAAGAGATCGAGCTGAAACATTTGGAGACAGCCCTGTCCCTGTCTGTTTTTAACAACAAGAACAGTACGTAGAGCAGGTTTCCTGACCGACTCGACAGAAAAATGTTTTACTGTAGCTTGTGAATCTTGATTGACACAATCATCCATGGCCAGGAATCCAAGAGAAGAAAACTGGCTGTGCTCTCTGGGAGGACACTAATGTCCCTTTTCTACCAACAGGGAACAGGTTACGTTCTGGTTTGCGCACCAAATTTTGAACCATTTGGAGCATTTTTACTAAAACTAAACTGGTTCAGAATGTGAAAAGTTGGTTCCCAGTTGGAACCCAAAGATGGCTGTTTTTTCCCTTGTGAACTGTGCCATCTGTGGGCATGTCATTAGTTTGGAGAGTTTCCACATCTTTTAATCATTAGTAATTGGTCCATACTTGTTTTCATTTAAAAAAAACACGTCTGCAATAACAAAACAAAGGCTTGCAGGTGAGTAATGTGATCCGCCATCTTGCTACTACTTTTTACTTTGGTTGTGCAGAGCCCTTCGTTGGTGATGCATCCTTAATTACACTCAAAACTGGTGGAAACATGGGCAGGTTTGTTAGCTGGCACCAAGATTCAAAGAAACATGAACAAAACCGGTTCAAGAACCCTGTTGGTCGAAAAGAGTAAGTGCTTTCCTGAGAGTGTGGTAAGCAGCCGTCTGATGTACCATGAACTACAGTTTAAAAAGATGTGGTGACCTGGATTTGTGTCTTAGGGGAAGCATGTGCTAGCTGGCACCCTCTAGCAAAAGGGCAAATTATCAAAAATGGTGGAAATAAAAGGGGGAACAAATCTAGTTCTTTTTAGTAACCTTCAAATCTCAACATGTTATCTCAAGCAACCCAAAATTGGAGAAATTGGGATGGTATGTTGAATTTGAAATTAAGACTAAAAACAGTGATTTTTGTAAGTAATCTTTGACCTCAAATCAGTCCAGCAGTAAAATTTGATGTTTTACCTCATTAATCCCCCCCCCCCCAAAAAAAAAAAAAAAGTCAACGCCTCAATTTTGGTTTTTGCAACACGTTTCAAAAAAAGTTGGGACAGTAAAGCATTTATCACTTTATAATGTTGCCATTCCTTCTCGCAACACTGAAAAGATGTTTAGGGACTGAAGACACCAAGGACTTAAGGTGTGCAGCAGTACAGAGATGTCGTTGTAATAGTTTCATTTCTAAATTCGCCACAAATTCTCTATTGGGAACAGTGGGAACAGGCACCCTCTTCTTCCACAGCCCTGCCTTTGTAATGTGTGCAGAATGTGGTTTTGCATTGTCTTGTTGAAATATCCCTGGAGATGATGTCGTCTTGGAGGCAGCATATGTTGTTTCAAAATCTCAATGTACTTTTCTGCATTAATGCTGCATCATAAGTGTAAGTTACCTTTGCTCAGGGCACTGACACGACCCCATACCATGACAGACCCTGGCTTTTGGACTTCTTGGTGGTAACAGTCTGGCTGGTCCTTTTCGTCCTTGGTCCGGAGAACACGGTGTCCATTTCTTCCAAAAAAAAGACTTGGAATACTGATTCATCTGACCACAGTCGACATTTCCACTGTGTTATGGTCCATCCCAGATGTCTCCAAGCCCAGAGAAGTCAACGGCGCTTCTAGACACAGTTAATATAAGGCTTCGTTTTTCACAGTCAAGTTTTAACTGACATTTGTGGATGTAACTCTGTACTCGAGTTCTTGACAAAGGTTTGCCAAAGTAATCCTGAGCCCATGTGGTTATATCAGCTATAGATGGATGACTGTTCTTGATGCAGGGCTGTCTGAGGGATTGGAGATTGCAGGTGTTCAGCTTAGGCTTGTGCCCTTGCCCTTTATGCATCGAAATTCCTTGAATCATGTAATCATGTTATGCACCGTAAAGGGTGAAGTATCCAATTTTCTCATGCATTTGTTGACAAACTGGAGATCCTCATCCCATTTTTACTCCTCAAAGATTAGACCTTTCCTGGATACTGATTTTGTACCAAATCATGATTACAATCACCTGTTGACATCTCATCTCATTATCTCTAGCCGCTTTATCCTTCTACAGGGTCGCAGGCAAGCTGGAGCCTATCCCAGCTGACTACGGGCAAAAGGCGGGGTACACCCTGGACAAGTCGCCAGGTCATCACAGGGCTGACACATAGACACAGACAACCATTCACACTCACATTCACACCTACGGTCAATTTAGAGTCACCAGTTAACCTAACCTGCATGTCTTTGGACTGTGGGGGAAACCGGAGCACCCGGAGGAAATCCACGCGGACACGGGGAGAACATGCAAACTCAACACAGAAAGGCCCTCGCCAGCCACGGGGCTCGAACCCGGACCTTCTTGCTGTGAGGTGACAGCGCTAACCACTACACCACCGCGCCGCCCCCCTGTTGACATCACCTGTTTTAAATCGCATCATTATTTAATTGTTTAACCTCATTACTAGTTGTAAATTTTCCCTCGTCCCACTTTTTTTTTTTTTTGAGTGTTACAGGCCTGAAATGTAGGAATGGATGTATATTAAAAATGAAATGAAGTTGACCAGATAAAACATGAAATATCTTTGGTTCATACTGTTTGCGATTTAATACAAGTCAAAGTAAATTTTAGAAATCCCCCTTTTTTTTTTTTTTGAAGTTGGGGTTGTTTCAAACTCTTCTGCACGGTATTTTTACTTCTACTGTGTCCAAGAATATTTTGCACACTTAGCCATATTCACACTCCCCCAATAAAGGCAAATCTAGTCAAAACTCGGCACTTCTATTTCATATGTAATGTGATGCAGTGTTTTTGAGTAGCCAGAAAATGAGCAATTATTTTTATTTTATAAAACTGTAAAGTAAGCACAGATGCTGTTGATTTCTTTGTTCATGCATCTGTGGAAGGATCAGAAGGCAACATCATGCCCTCTGCAGTTGCTGTATCAGTGTCATCTTTTTGTAAACGAATGTGCTACATACATTGGTTACCTTTTTTTTTCAAATAAATATATAAGCAAACTTAACTTTACAAGAGGTTGCTATTAAAAAAATTAAAGATGGTTAGTTGATCATATGAAAGTGTTTGAAACTAACTCTGCTTTAGAAGGAGTAATAAATATTCAAGAACATTCTCCCTGTTTGTTTTTCCCAGGTGGTTTTTGGCACACTAGCCTAATAGACAAGAACATGGTGGACTTCTTTGTGCCTTTTCTCCCCCTGGAGTACAAACATGTGGTGCAGTGTGGGCGAGCCGAGATGATAAGCAAGGGCATGGAACCCAATGATGAGGCTGTGGAGCAAATGGCACATGACATGAACTATTTCCCTCGCGACGAACGCGTCTTTTCCATGCAAGGGTGTAAGGTTATCTCCAGCAGGCTGGACTTCTACATCTAAAAAGAAGGAAAATAACCACAGATGCTCAAAACAGTCTGTACTTTCCCTGAACAACTGTGGTTGTTTGGGAGGGAATCGTATCCGCAGTATCGAGAGAGGATACTCACTTCATAAAATTTACCTGAGCACTACTCTACTCTGATGTCACTCATCACGTGTAGAAGGAGGGAGCAGTATTTTTTTTTTTTTAATTGATTGATTGAAATGGTTGAAGATACTTCCATTTTTATTCTGGATGAATGAAAACCGATGCAGGCTTGACTCCTTGTTTATTTTAAGGAGGATTTGGGTCTCATGATTGATTTGGTAGGGGCGTGAATGAATGTCTTGAATCTTAAATGGCCATATTTATGAACATTACTAGTGCATGACAATGCACAACATAAGAAGAAAAATTTTTGTTTAACATTTTTAATATCTGTGAATAGAAAGGACAACGGCTTAATGTCAAAATCCTACAAGGTCTACCAATTACATCCTTTTGTCAAAATTGCTTAAATATATGTAATTTTTGGCATTGGTGTGTGTCCAGCTCATGAGATCATTTACATTGGGGGGGGGAATATAGATTTAAAATGGATTTATTCCATTAAATGAAAAACAGCAGCAATGAGAGAGAAGCAGTCTTGCCAACAAAACTTCGTTTTGCAGACATTACTGCATGAACTGTTTTTGCATTGATGTTTTAACACTCAAAGCACATTTCACAGATTATAATCATGCTTCATTTTTCACAGAACAGATATCTTTTCAGGACAGAAAATGGTGTGACGAGGGTATGAAATTGTTTTTGGTCTCAGTGATGGTTTGATGATCTGCACTTTTCGACTCTGTGTGTTCTGTTCATTTGGAGTGCCTGGTGTCAAAAACTGATCATTCCACGCTGATTATTTTTAACCTGATAAACTTGACCTTTTTCTTGAATAGTGTTCATGAGCTTTTCCTCATCTTGTAGTTTACTGGTTGATTCCTTGCTACTGTAGCAGGGACCACTTCACTCTCCAGTAACCTCTTTTTGCTGGTCAGAGTTGCAAGTCGGGAGCACACCAAGAATGGGACACTAGCCCATCACGGGGCACCACAGAAACCCACATTTGAAACCCACTAGGCAACCCCCGCCAAATACTAAATAGTTCAGGATGTTGTACTGTCCCAAATCTGGTAGCTAGTTTCCTGTACACTTTTCAAGTGAAATAAATACATTTGTGGGTCAATTAAGAAGAACAAGCATTTATTTTTGTGACATTCCTCCTCTGCATTTAATCTGCATGGGGATGCGTGCGTGTGTGCACACAGACACAAAGAGCACACCATGCAGAATAAATAAATACCTTTTCTGGGGAAATTCTATGGATCTGTGATGCCTGCTGGAAGAGAAGAGTAGGGAGGATTGAGAAGTGAGCGGCTGTGGTTTGTTTACACCTGATTACTAAAACTTGCAGCGTCCTAACAACCTTCTCAAAGACGCAGACGAAAAGCCCAGAAATTCCTCCTCCCCTGGGTATAAACGATACAGGACTTATCTTGTAGTGTCCTGATCCCCAGATCTTTAACCTAGCCACGTATAAAAAGTTGTACTCCTCCATGCTCTTCCAGGTTTTCATCTGTTTGTCCGTGTAGAACGATGTCTGCAGCACCAGGTAGTTTTGAGATCTCGGGGAACTCAACGGATAGTTAATTTTCCAACTTGTAATGAATGACTGACTTTATTTCAACATAATTTGATCAGCAGAGCTGGTGGGGTCATGCATGTACTGTACAGATACAAATAATTACAAACACAAAAGATGAAAAATATACACAGTCTTTCAAAAAAACTTGAAAATCTTTAATCCCTTTTGACTGAGAATGCCCTACATGCAAGGTTTGGCTTCTGGCACATCCATACACTTTTTTAAATACAATATGTTTAAAAAAAGTTATTGCATTTATTTAATTCCTGGGCTCTCATCTGTAACGGAGTGACGTTGCATTCCATTAATACACTTTACAATAGATTATTAGGTTCTAATAGAATAGATGAGCCAAAATAATTGGGGATCTTTTCTAATGGGCCTTGACTCGTTACAAGTATGAATAGGTGGGCCGTAAAGCAGAAAAGGTTGAGAACCCCTGGTCGAGAGTATGTATGTAACTCTGTGAACCCCAGACAACCAACAGGGCCATAAGAATTTTTTGCTTGTGTGCATGCATGTTGAAATCTTCCAATGAAGTAACACAGTGGCAAATGACAGTATTTGCAACGAGAAAGTGCCTTCTCTGAAGACAATGCAGAGGATTGCTCTGTAGAGCAGCAGACTGTTAACTATTAAACAAGGAACACTGTTACCTGGTATTCATAAAACCACAGCCAAGAACGTAACATAACTAAGACTATTTTGCCTTTCCTAACCACTGGGGTGGTGAGAATCACCTGGATAATGCGTGCTACCATGTCCTGTAGAACTAACATGCCTTAGGACTAAGTGAAAAGGTGTTCAGAGCTTAATTTTGAAGGTCTGCATTTACACCACAGGTTCATGGGGATTTGTTGTGAATGGAGAAACCTCGTCTACTTCAAAAAGGTTATAATAAATGTTTGATACCCCGGTAAGATACTAGCCACATAGACCTTGGTCACCACATAGATATTTAGTGTAGATGGAGACGTGTCTTTCTCTAGCACTTCCTGAAATTTGTACAGTATTAGATATTTAAATAATATTGTCTGGCGTTGAGTGGAATATCAGATGTATTCCATTGTAGGTACAGCCACCGTCCCGTCTAGAACTACAAATCCCATCAACTAACTTCCGCGATGACCTACGTCACGGCGGCCATGATCACCTATATCATGTCACGTGACTGACCCTATAAGTGACCTCGTCACACTCAACTCCTCCTCTTTGGCGCTGTGGACTCCGTGTCGTACAGACATAGACACCCTCTCATCAGAACATCCGAGATCAAGACGTCTGCCTTGCAAGAAAAAGAAGACTCGGCGCGCTTTCGTATATACCACTGGCCACGGTAAAACTACTTAAGTTGCGCCATCTCACTCATGTTGAGTTACAACCGGTTTTATTTGTTTATTATGAGTAACGTCACGACTGCTGCCCAAGCAGTTAATTAAAAGTTAGAAGCGACCGGATTCCAGGGATGTGATTTTTTTTTTCCCGCGAATTCGCGGAATTCCGCTTTTTTCACCTCAAAATTTGAAAAAAAAATTTTTTTTTCCGATTTTTCGCTCAAAAATCCACATTCGTATCCTATTCGTTCCGACTTTCGGTAATTCCATCCAGTGTTGCAAGATTGGGCAGTTTTAAGTGCATTTTGGCAGGTTTTGAACATATTTTGGGCTGGAAAACGTCAGCAGTATCTGGCAACACTGATTCCGTCATTGAGATGAAACGAGGTATGTGATTGGCCCATCGTTCTGTAACAACCAATAAACGCGCTTGTTAGATAGCTGTACGTAAGCTCGCTTCAAACAGAGTTGAAAGATGGCAGCTTCCGTGATCGAGCGTAAAGATGCAAATTGAGTTAAAGAAATCGACAGAATAGTGAAAAACAAGTTCTGCTGGGAATGGTTGGAGAAAGAGGTTGCTACAGACGTTGGACATAAGACTGTGAGACATTTGTTCAGCGATTTCGTTCGGAAGATCGATCATGCTGGGAAGGCTCTTAAGGTTAAGATTAACCTCAATCTTAAGGTTAGTTATGATTATCCTTAAGTGAGTGAACACTGTAGTTATGATTATCCTTGTGAGTGAACACTGGAGTTATGAATATCCTTAAGTGAGTGAACACTGCAATAAGTTGTGAATATTCTTAAGTGAGTGAACACAGTAGTTTTGAATATCCTTAAGTGAGTGAACACTGGGGTTCTGAATATCCTTAAGTGAATGAACACTGTGGAGTTATGATTATCCTTTGGTGAGTGAACACATAGAGTTATGTATATGAAGTTGACATTGCTAGAGTAGAAACTGCAGAAAAAAAGTGACTGATATGCTGGAACTGGACATGGATGCTAGCATCTTTTTTCTTTGAGAGTTCCTGAAGACTTGTGGATGAATTCTTATGTTGCATCATGTTTGTTTGAAAAGGCACATTTAAGTATGTTCAACTTCTACAGTAATTGAAAGTATAAATTTAGTTTTTCCTTATACAATTTTCTATTTATTCTAATGCAGATGATTTAATTTAGAATGACATTTTTAGGTTTCATGTTTTGGCTTTTTGTCAGTTAAGAATCATTGAATTTACTATAGGGGCTCAGAGTTGCATGTTGACCATTAAATTGGCTTAAATTTGTTAATCATGACAAGTTTTTTCTTGTGTGTTTGCTTGCCATTTTAGTACAATTTTTAAGTCAGAAAACCCCAGAACCCAGGAGCTTCGGGGGGCTTTGCCCCCCTTGTCCCCCCACCAGGGCACTGCCCTGGACCAGCTGGGGGCCTGCTGGGAGCCCAGAGCCCTGGCTAAAATTTTCAGATAATTTCACCAGCCCCAAATCACATCCCTGGGATTCCTTCTGACTTAATCGCTGTGCACATTATTGATCAGAGACTCTTCCTCATGAACGACGAAACGTCGGATCAAGAATTCTCTGCTTTTTACAGAAGCCTCCACGAGCTCTGTGAAACTCCGCGGAACTTCGGGACATCTCTGCACATCCCGCATGGAGATATCGATTACTGGAAGTAAGGCTGGCATTTGGGCAAATTAGTCTTAGTAATTAGCTTTATGAAGTAGTGTGAATTTAAACTCAGAAACTGTTTAATTGTGCATACTGATCCTTGTGTTCTACATTGCTCTCTCTCCGTTGTTTCAAAAAGATAAGTGTTGCATGCTCTCCTCTATCCTCACGAACATCCTTTAATTTCATTATTACACATTTTGACCTCAAGATTTCAGTGAATTTGGTAATGTTATAGGGAGTGGGTTAGCTACCACGACGAATTCCTTTGTCTCAAGAGACCACGAGGTGATTCACCTCCCCCAACACCTTAGATAAGATTCCAATCCCTGAAACACACACACACCCTCGCTCTCCCTCTCATACACACCTCACTGTTTATGCCATGTGTGTGTGTGTGTGTGTATGTATGTATATATATATATATATATATATATATATATATATATATAGCTGCTATTACCCATTTAGTATCATTTGTTATAATAAATTCAATTATTCTGTTAAACTGTGTGTCTGTTTGTTGCTACTATATACTTGAAGTCACACAATCTCAAAGAACTCCAAATTGCTTTCACCCAAGTGTATATGAGTGCTATTGGCTGTAGTGTCTATGTAATACGGTAAGTAATACATTATTGCTGCATCAGTAGTGATCATTAATAATTTGGGATACACCATAATTTAGCTGTTTGGTAATTTATTATTAAACACCAAAATTAATGGTATTATTAATGAGACTGATTTAATGAGACTGATCACTTAAGACCAATAGCACCCACACCATTCAGCTAGCATGATATTGAATAAGTCGAAGACGAGTGGCTGAATGGACTATATCTGATATACGACGAAAAAAAGCCAGCCAATATTCTCATCTCATCTCATTATCTCTAGCCGCTTTATCCTTCTACAGGGTCGCAGGCAAGCTGGAGCCTATCCCAGCTGACTACGGGCGAAAGGCGGGGTTCACCCTGGACAAGTCGCCAGGTCATCACAGGGCTGACACATAGACACAGACAACCATTCACACTCACATTCACACCTACGGTCAATTTAGAGTCACCAGTTAACCTAACCTGCATGTCTTTGGACTGTGGGGGAAACCGGAGCACCCGGAGGAAACCCACGCGGACACGGGGAGAACATGCAAACTCCGCACAGAAAGGCCCTCGCCGGCCCCGGGGCTCGAACCCAGGACCTTCTTGCTGTGAGGCGACAGCGCTAACCACTACACCACCGTGCCGCCCCAGCCAATATTATTATTATTATTATACATTCCTTTCAGGTGTTCAACGTGTCTTTCTCTTTCAAAATTTTCTCAAAATCTTCCATGTTTAACAAAGCAAACCTGGTGGCCATGTTTGTTTACAAATTGTCACAGTCGCTTGCTGGCGCAGAAGTTTTACGTCTCCGACGTGTGACGTCGTGTTGTCTTGACAACCATGCAACATTGTAAACCATATTCAACGCTCATTCTCCACTGGGTAGAGTGACGTAATACACGTACAATAGGATAAGTGATGTGCTAACAATATTGCATGCTATCAAATCAAATGAATCAAACCCGCTAGAAAGGAATAGAACCCATGTTTTTATTCCATCAAAAAAATGTCCTGTATGTATAATAACCACAGATGTTACTTCAGGAATTGAGCAATCTACTGGATCTAGTCCATTAGATGCTGATGCAGTGTTTCCCACGGGCCTGAAGTATACTTTTGGTGTTAGCTGGTGGAAAGGGCTGGCCAACACAAAAATGGTCTACTGCATGTGATTTTTGGATTGCCATGGAATCTGCTCCACTTGTGCTGATTGGAATTTCCACCTCTTGCGTGGATTAGATTCTACTCGTACTCTGACTGGACTCAAGCACTCCATGTTGTCATGGTAACATGCATAACTGATTAAGACTGTACCACAGTGTGAAAGCTCTGTTCATGTGGTTGGCTATTTGGTCAGTCATTTCCGGCACAACAGTTTCTTTTAGCGATACAGTACATTATATTCCTTATTATTTTTCTATCGCTGACAGAACACTCATTCTTCATACTTATTTGCTAAAACAGGTCACCAAATATACTGTGGTGGCTGTTCATATTCCTTGGCAGCCCACACAAATCACGCCTGTTTGTCTGAAATACTGTTGATGTCAGGTGAAGAGGCCATTATTCATACCAAAGGTGTTCAATGGGCTTGAGGTCAGGGCTCTGTGCAGGCCTTCTGCACCAACATTGGCAAACCATGTCTTCATGGACTGACATTGTGCACAATGGCATTGTCATACTGGAACATCTTTGGGTTAGGCCCCTTAGGTCCAGTGAAGGGAAACTGAAATACTACAGTATATAAAAACATTCTATGCAATTATATGCTTCTAAATTTGTGGCATTAGTTTGGGGAAGCAGTACATAGGTGTGATGGTCAGGTGTCTACATAGAGCTACTTTTGGCTATATAGTGTCTCTGACTGTCACAATGCTGCTTGAGCAGGCAAACATATAACCTCTCGGAGACAGTAACAAAAACTTGCGGGCTAGGTGGCCTGCAAAAAAACAGCTGGTTGATGTATTCTGATCTCACAGCATGGTACCACACTGCTCCCAGTCAGGGGAAGTGCAGTTACAGTACATCCTTCTGTGGGGGTAATGCTCCCAAGTGGATCCCTGTTGGCTGGAGTCTGGTCCACTGTTGCATTTTTGACATTTAAGGAACAACCACTGTTGCTGCCATTAACAATTGTAGTAACCACAATGACTGGTACTGCACACAAGCAACCTGGCTGAATCTGAGCATTTGCGTCACACATTTGCGACACAGGATGGATAGCAGTCCTACTGAATCTAGCTTCATGCCGTTGAGGTGTGAGACCTATTTTTCTGCTAAGGAGTTCTTTTCCAAGTTCACCTTTAGGCCAAATGCTGCAATGTGTATCAGAAGGGTTGACGTGTCATCTGTGGCCTGCTCTGTGATCCATCCATCCATTATCCGTAACCGCTTATCCTGTGCAGGGTCGTGGGCAAGCTGGAGCCTGTCCCAGCTGACTACGGGCGAAAGGCAGGGTACACCCTGGACAAGTCGCCAGGTCATCACAGGGCTGACACATAGAAACAACCAACCATTCACACTCACATTCACACCTACGGTCAACTTAGAGCCACCAATTAGCCTAACCTGCATGTCTTTGGACTGTGGGGGAAACCGGCGCACCCGGAGGAAACCCATACAGACACGGGGAGAACATACAAACTCCACACAGAAAGGCCCCCGTTGGCCAATGGGCTCGAACCCAGAACCTTCTTGCTGTGAGGCGACAGTGCTAACCACTACACCACCGTGCCACCCTCCTGCTCCATGGTGAGAGCGCAGATTTCTAGATGGCCACTTGCATGCATCTAGAAAACATCCATAGTTCTAGAAGGAGGATAAAGGATAGAACTTGCAAACCATGTTTTTCAAAGGTATATCTCAAGAAGCATCTGTGTTCTGGGTAAGGGAAACATGGAAATGGGTGTCTTTCAGATCCATTGACGTGAACCAGTCCTACAGTTACACAGCAAAAATTACAGCTGATAACCTTCGACCATGGAAAGGGGGGTCATTAGGAATGATTTCAGCCCTCTCAAATTTCTAACGAGATGGAAAACATCATGCTTCTTCTGAACTCTATTTAGCATTCTACAGTGGTGCTTCAAAGTTTGTGAACTCTTTAGAATTTTCGATACAGTATTTCTGCATAAATATGACCTGAAACATCATCAGACTTTCACATAAAAGTAGATAAAGGGAACCCAATTAAACAAATGAGAAAAATATTATACTCGGTCATTGATTTATTGAGGAAAGTGATCCAATATTACATATCAGTGAGTGGAAAAAGCATGTGAACCTGTAGGATTAGCAGTTAATTTGAAGGTGAAATTAGAGTTGAGCGTTTTCAATCAACAGGATGGCAACCAGGTGTTGGAGTGGGCAGCGTGCTTTTTTTTTCTTTTTTAAAGAACAGGGATGTATCAAAGTCTGATCTTCGCAACACGTTTGTGGAAGTGTATCATGGCACGAACAAAGGAGGTTTCTGAGGACTTCAGAAAAAGAGTTGTTGATGCTCATCAGGCTGGAAAAGGTTACAAAACCAAAAGTTTGGACTCCTCCAATCCACAGACACAGATGAAATTCAAGATCACTGTTACCCTCCCCAGGAGTGGTCAAGCAAGAAAGATCACTCCAACAGCAAGGCGAGTCATAGTCCACGGGGTCTCAAAGTAATCCAAGGTAGCTTCTAAGCAACTAAAGGCCTCTCTCACATTGGCCAATGTTAACGTTCATGAGTCTACCAACAGGAGAACACTGAACAGCATGGCAGGGTTGCAAGGGTAAAGCTGCTCTCCAAAAAGAACATTGCTGTCTGACTACAGTTTGCTAAAGCTCATGTAGACAAACCAGAAGGCTACTGGAAACATTTTGTGAAAGGATGAGACCAAAATAGAACTTTCTGGTTCAAATGAGAAATGCTATGTTTGGAGAAAGGAGAACGCTGCATTTCAGCATAAGAATCTGATCCCATCTGTGAAACATGGTGGTGGTAGTATCATGGTTTGGGCCTATTTTACTGCATCTGGGCCATCATTGATGGAACAATGAATTCTGAATTATTCCAGCAAATTTTAAAGAAAAATGTCAGGACGTCTGTCTGTGAACTTGGTCATGCAGCAAGGCAACAACTCCAAGTATGCAAGTTGTTTGACCAAAGAATGGTTAAAGAAGAATCAAGTTAATGTTCGGGAATGGCCAAGTCCTGACCAGTAGAAATCCAAGAGAAATGTGTGAGCAGTTCATGTGCGGAAACCCACCAACAGCCCAGAGTTAAAGCTGTTCTGCACTGAGCAGTGGGCGAAAATTCCTCCAAGCTGATGTGCAGGACTCAATAATTATGAGAAACCTTTAGTTGCAGTTATTTCTGCATGAGGAGGTCACACCAGATACTGAAAGCAAAGGTTCATATACTTTTGCCACTCACAGATATGTAATATTGGATCTTTTCCTTAATAAATAAATGACCGAGTAGAATATTTTTCTCATTTTCTTAATTGGGCTTTCTTTCTACTTTTAGGACTTTGTGTAAAAATCTGATTTTTGAGTCATATTTATGCAGAATTATAGAAAATTCTAAACGGTTCACAAACTTTCCAGCATCACTGTATTTGCTAATAAGATCAAACTGCTTATTACACTCATCTTTTGAGTGTTCCTGTTAGGGGTCGCCACAGCAGATAATGTTCCTCCATATCTTCTCTCACACCAACCATCCTCATGTCCTCCTTCACCACATCCATAAAACTCCTCTTTGGTCTTCCTCTTTTCCTTCTACCTGGCAACTCCATCTCCTGCATTCTTTTCCCAGTATCCTCTAGATCTCTTCTCTGTACGTGTCCAAACCATCTCAATCTCACCTCTCCCACCGTGTCTCCAAGACGTCCGACGTACATGTCCTGTCCCTTTAATACTCTGGTTTCTAATCCTGTCTGACTTTGTCACTCCCAGTGAGAATCTCACCATCTTCATTTCCGCTACCTCCAGTTCAGCCTCCTGTATTTTTGTCAGTGGTGCTGTCTCCAAACCATACATCATCGCTGGGCTTATTACTTTCACTCTTGCTGGCAACCTTCTGCCACAAATCACTCCTGACATCCTCCTCTCCTCCATCCATTCCAACCTGCTCACACTCTCTTCTTCACTCGCCATTACTTTGTACAGTTGACCCCAGCTATTTGAACTCATCTGCTTTGACCACCTCTCTTCCTTGTAGCTGTACCATTCCACTGTCCTCACCCTCATTCATGCACATGTACTCCGTCTTTCTCCTACGGATTCTCCTTCTCCGTAGTGCATACCTCCGTGTCTTGAAGTCCTCCAGTCCCATGTATTTATGGGAACTAATTAGCTGAAGGAAGCTCTTCAGACTAGAGACGACCGAAAGCGCATGTGTAGAGACATTTTAGTAAGAAAGGGAAGAATTTATGGGCTTGTACAGAAAAATAAAAGTTGATGAATTGACTGTTTTTTAAAGGCATTTATCTTTCTGCCTCAAACCTAAAACTGACATTTCATCTGTTGAAAGTCAAAAGTGATGACTGGAAGTGCCAGTGTGAAACAAACCATCACTTTTGATTGAGTCATATTTAATATTTAAGTATTGAGTCATGTTCGAATGAATGAATTAACTTTATGAAACCAGAGCTTCGTAGTTTGTCAAATAATCCTACTCTGTAGAAATGACTGGAATTTTTTTCCTCTTTTCCCAATATACCCCGGATCTCTCCTCCTGGTTTGGTCTGTACGTGTCCAAACCATCTCCATCTCACTGTGTCTCCAAGCCATCCTACAGCCATGCCATAGCCTTCAAACACAATATATCCAATTAAAGGAACAGTCCACCGTACTTCCATAATGAAATATGCTCTTATCTGAATTGAGACGAGCTGCTCCGTACCTCTCCGAGCTTTGCGCGACCTCCCAGTCAGTCAGACGCAGTCAGACGCGCTGTCACTCCTGTTAGCAATGTAGCTAGGCTCAGCATGGCCAACGGTATTTTTTGGGGCTGTAGTTAGATGCGACCAAACTCTTCCGCGTTTTTCCTGTTGACATAGGTTTATATGACCAGTGATATGAAACAAGTTCAGTTACACAAATTGAAACGTAGCGATTTTCTATGCTATGGAAAGTGCGCACTATAATGACAGGCGTACTAACACCTTCTGCGCGCTTCGACAGCGCATTGATATCTGAGCTCCGTATCAATGTGCTGCCGAAGCGCGCAGAAGGTGTTAGTACGCCTGTCATTATAGTGCGCACTTTCCATAGCATAGAAAATCGCTACGTTTCAATTTGTGTAACTGAACTTGTTTCATATCACTGGTCATATAAACCTATGTCAACAGGAAAAACGCGGAAGAGTTTGGTCGCATCTAACTACAGCCCCAAAAAATACCGTTGGCCATGCTGAGCCTAGCTACATTGCTAACAGGAGTGACAGCGCGTCTGACTGCGTCTGACTGACTGGGAGGTCGCGCAAAGCTCGGACAGGTACGGAGCAGCTCGTCTCAGTTCAGATAAGAGCATATTTCATTAAGGAAGTACGGTGGACTGTTCCTTTAAGCCTTTAAATTACAATCTGTAGATTTTGAATTCAAATGTAATGTGAAGCTCGTGCGTTATACTCTTTAACAAAGCCTCTAACAAACTATTCTGTACATCATTTAGCAGTACTTGCAGAACAGTTTCTGCATTCCGTTGATTGTGAATTTACTGAGTCACAGTATTCTGCAACGTCAGGTCAAAGCTTAGAAAAGATGCATGAATCCCACAAGATAAAAGTTTTTATTTGAAAAGATCTTTAATACAATCCACATGTTCCTCATGAGCATAGCCCACTTTGTGTTGTCCATCTAACACCACAGGAACTGCCGAGTTGATCGGGTGGAGGGGGGAAAAAATTACTAATTGTAGTTTTGTAGCTCTCCATGACTGCACCCCAAACTCTCTTGTTAGCCCTGGAACAGTAGTCGGGTTGTTTTTGCCTTTACCCAGTCATATCCTGAAATGCCAGTCTCCAGCATTTTGGAGAAAATATCGAGAATCCGATGTCATTGTGGTCCAAAGGTGCACTCGTAGGCACAGTTCATTAATTTCATTACACCAACAGCACAGCATTAATACAGCCATCGTTCTCTGGATTATTGGTCACTTGTGCATATTTACCTGCAGAAGAAACAGTGAGAAATATTACACATGAATAATGTGATTCTCATAACTTGTCCGGGATGAGGGGTTTAACACGTCATGATGACAGTACATCAAGAAAAAGAAACTTAAGTTTCTACCATAAACTAGTACCAGAAGGAACAAATATTTCCCTGTTTGAAACACTACCCTGAATATTCTATATAGGATGTTAATGATTTTTGGTCTAAATACGGAGGTGATGATAGAAAATCGTGCGTGCTGATTGGTTGAGAAATCTGGACTATTTCTTGATAATCCCCTTGAGTGACTTGGCAAAATGGTGGCCAATCACGGTCACTAGAAATGAGGAAGAATTAGAAATTATGAAAGAAAATGCTGTTCCTAAAAGCACTAAAGATGCTACAAAGTTTGGTCTCAAAGCATTGAAAAGTAAGGTGGAATTGTGATTTATTTTATCAAGTTCAAAACAAAGCATTTGTGACTCGGCATAGATAAGTGACAAAAGCCTGTGCACCTTTATTATATTTGCATGCCCTTTTGAAGTTTGAAATAAACGATTTTTTAAAGATGATTAAAAAAAAAAAAATCACCACCTTGTATTTATACTGAAACAATTATCCGCCTCAGGCTCAGTGAATAATAACCTCAACTTCACCTCAGTTATTATTCATCGATATTCACTTTGCCTTCAGCGAATAACTGTTAAATATCAGTACAAATTTAGATACAAATCATGCTATTTAATAATTTCATTTATAAATCAAGTTTCTGATAAATTCTGAGCAAAATGTCGAGTTTAACACGTTATAATTTTAAAGTTACGTACACGTTCAAGATTTTTAAATCAGTCAAAACTACTTTCTACAAATGTAAACCCACACAGCAGGTCTTTTTTATCTTTAGGCCACCCATTTTTTATTTTTAGGCTCACGGATTTTTTCAACATATTTCTGATAATCTCATTATCTCTAGCCGCTTTATCCTGTTCTACAGGGTCGCAGACAAGCTGGAGCCTATCCCAGCTGACTACGGGCGAAAGGCGGGGTACACCCTGGACAAGTCGCCAGGTCATCACAGGGCTGACACATAGACACAGACAACCATTCACACTCACATTCACACCTACGGTCAATTTAGTGTCACCACGCGGACACGGGGAGAGCATGCAAACTCCGCACAGAAAGGCCCTCGCCGGCCACGGGGCTCGAACACGGAACCTTCTTGCTGTGAGGCGACAGCGCTAACCACTACACCACTGTGCCGCCCAGTTCTGATAATGTCGGTTGAAATTAAAAAAAAAAAAAAAAAAAAAAAAAAAAAAGTGTCCTTGTCTATTGTTTTTTTTTTTTTTTCACATGGCAAAATTTCAATGTCGGATTAAGATGATAAAATAATTTAAATTCAAGACACCCCCTTTTTTATACATACATACACACACAGTGTTTATAAATACCAAGACATTCACTGCAGTTATATTTATCACAAACATTTAACTTATGAAAAAGACTTCTTTCAGTTCCATCTTTTAATACTGATTTCATGTACAGTATTACAAATTTTAAAAACATACATATAACCTTTTCCAGATATGTAGTACTGCTAACTAACAGTGGTATTTCAAAGCAGATTTTAATGGCATATTAGTTTAAAACTGCCACTTTAACTGGCTTGTCAAATTATATTTATTTTCCAGTGTGGCAAATGTCTGTTTTGTCTGTTTTGCTTAACAACACAAAATTACCAACTATATCAGTGTATGAATATCTGTCATACTGTCAGAAACTTTCATTTTCTTTGGACTTTTTTGCCTATTTTCAATGCATTTCTGCAGACAATTTCTCTGCCTGCTACAAGGCAGTTTGTGCAGATAGGCTGCACTATGCCGAATTCTTCTTTCTTCTGCTGCAGCTCATTTGTCGACCTGATTTCACCGTCCCCGCAGTGAAAACAGACATCAGGAAAACAAGCTGTTTTCCCAGCGTAATAGGTTGTTTCAATGGGAGAACGCAAGAGGGCAATTCCATGTAAATGTCAACCTCACCATGCAAAATTAAAGCAACATGTAATACATCAAAACCACTCCCAGAGATCTCACCTAGGCCTGTATTTTACAGATGTGAATAAGTTGAACCAATTTGTAACCAACCTAATATGTCACTGTCAGTCTTTCTTTCTTATAATGTAAACCCCAAGCTAAAATCAACTTTGATCATGTACAATTCTATATTATTGCCACAAGCCACAGAAATGTATGCTAAAATCCACAAAAGAGCAAAACAATAGCCATCCTAAATATTATTTAAGAACTTTGATAGTTTTAGCTGATATTTAAAGAGTTTTTCAAAGGGTTATGGTGGTTAAATTGCTGATTTTCTAAACATATGCCATGTCTATTTCAGACGCGTCACATCCATAACGGAATTTCGTCACATCCATAACGCTGACTTTTCCTTCCAAAACTCTGCATGAAATACAAAATATTTTAAACAAAGATTTTTTTAATATTCACCTTGGACCCCTCTATCAAATGGATATCTCCATTTCGACATTAGGTTTACAATTTCACAGAGTTTGATAAAAATGTACAGTCACCCAAGAAAAGTGATACTTTTTCTGTCACATCTATAACGCATCTTTTATTGGCATTTTCTGGCATGCCCTAGATGTACTATGGGAATTGTTCTTGTTCTATCACTTCTCCAGTATGGTACAGCCTTAAAATATGCAACACCTGTTTAAATACTGGGAGACAATAAAACATGCACTGGGTCATTTGTTGCCATTTTGAGTTCAAGTGTCACGTCCATAACGCTGGAATTGCTCAAGACCCTCTCTTACCACAATTTTGTCAATGAGGGGACCAGATTCAAACAATGGGCTGCCACACACAGACCATTTCTTCCTGCACCCTACTGACAGCCTTTTCGTCACTTGCGGAGAGGTTTTTTTCTTGAATATATCACTCTTGGTTTCCCGCATTCTGCACAGACAACTACTTGTCGGACTTTGCTGCAAGGCACCTTCCTCTTCTAATTCTACAGTCAGATACCTGCAGCCAAAATCTCGAACTAACGTTACTGCAGGCATGTTCAGCATGGCCCTGGTTAAATCGCTACCTTCTCTCTGTGAACAAAAGATCGTTTTGATCTTTTCATTGTTTATCTTCAACGCTTGAGAGACGAAATCGCCCACGTTTTGGTCGGTGAGCCAGTGAAAAGATTTTTGTTTACCACATGTTATGCTTACATAAGAGTTGAGTCGATGGCTCGGAAGCCATGCTGTCGGCATCAGCCATGATCAGCACGAGGTTTATACTGTCGTAAAGCGGTCGTAAATCACCCCATAGAATTTACAACATTCGAATCTAACATTCAAGTGAATACGCAATGTCGTAAATAGTTTCATTTTCTGACTTGGCTGTTTGTTTGTTTTTGTTTATTGCCAGTTAAGCAGCTGTGGCTATTTCATGGCAAATACAGGTAATAAATTTAACTTAACATTCAAAACCAACAATCAAATAAATAAATACATTAAATAAGTTTGTTCACATCAATACACTTTAAAAAGTTTAAAACCTTTAAATGTGGGACCTTATTAAAAATATCAAATATAGTGTCTTCTTTAAAAAATTTCTGTCTTTTTACTCTAAGGGCAGAGCAAGATAAAATATGCTTAACTGATAAGAGACTACCACAAAGATCACAAAGGGGAGGCTCTCCTCCAGTTAATAAAAAACCATGGGTGAGTCTAGGATGTCTGACTTGGCTGAAGTGGATATATACAACACACGTTGTCGTTTGTATTTACGATTTTTCCTTTTTACTTGTGACAAATAGGATCTAGTACTGGGGATACCATGCTGTTACAAGAAAAATATGTGACCCAAAAATTTTGTCATTTCTTTTTGTACATTTCAGCGGTTCAAATAAAAATACACACAGACTTTTTTTTTCTGCGGTAGTATTTAACTGCCGTCGGCGGATCCGTGATCCGAAAAATCTAAAACGAGTCACCTTATGATTTACAGTCACTATTTTCATGGGGAAAGAGACAAATCATGATTACAGAATGATTTTAATAATTAATTTTTAATAGAACACATCAATTTAGTAGTCCATGCTTTCCTTTTATAGTTCATATTTAATAGATTATAGTTTTTAGCTCGAATAGGTTTCATTATTTAAAGGATATGGGACATGAAACATAAAAGCACACTATATCAGTTTCTTTCCATTAAAAATATGAATTAATTGCATCAACAAATACAAAATCATCTATTACATTCAACAAAATCATCTATTACATTCAGCAAAATCGTTATATTCGTGATTATTATATGGCATTTCTGCTCGACTTCCGATATGCATTTTTTACAACCGGAAGAGCCGCTGTCACGTGATCATACGTCACAAAAACTTTCGGGCACAGCACAAACGGGTAGATGAATGGAGAAGTGGATGACAAGAAAATTGTTTTTATAGTCTTTAAAGTACATTGGACATCATACATTGGACATCATGGTGTATTGTGCTGCTTATGGTTGCAATAATTCCAATGGGAAATGCCCTGGAGTAAGTTTTTTTGCATTCCCCAAGGACCCGAAGCTGAGGAAAGTGTGGGCTCACCTGCGCAGTAGGCTTCGCGCATGCACAGTAGGCTTGGTAGGACAAATCCAAGAGGTAGGATAACTTTACAGAACACCTGTTGAAAAAACTTTACACCTACTGTTTCCCACAAACTGTGTTCGGACCATTTCACTGAGGATTCTTTCAACATTAATACTCAGGTACTGAGCGATATTAATTCATGAAACAGGAAGTATAAGGATGAGAAAAAAAAAAACAGTTTAAATCAGGAAGCTGCGCACATTTGCGCCAGGCTGCACAAATGTGCGCAGCTTTCCGATTTAAACTGTTTTTTTTCCTCATCCTTATACTTCATGTTTCATGAATTAATATCGCTATTTTTTAAAAAAAATCGGACCTGTGCGATTCAGCCGTGAAAAAGGCGGCATCCGCCGAAAGGCGCGCTGTTTGCATCCCTGCACGGAGGCCAGGGGACAGGGCAGGAATATTTTTGTTGATATGAGTGATCCGGTGCGATTTCGCGACCCCCCTGTTGAAGACCTCTGCGCTAAGCGACTGAAAGCCGAGGTAAGGATTAGTATTATAATTTTGGGTGCATCAATTATTGATTATCATAATTCTGACTCGTTTCGCCATTTTGAATGTTTTCATCTCGGACTCTGGAAGCATTAAAATATCAGCAAAAAAAAAAAAACTAGCTTGCAACGGACTTTAGCTAGATCTATGATGATCTTTCAATGCATGATACAAAAATAATACTTCTTTCAACAGATCATTAGCCTTTGAGCAGAATTGTTTTTAACTTACCAGGAAGTGTTATCGAGCTGACCGCTTTCAGTTTCATGGGGATTAAATGAACTCTCACTCAGAATCATCTGACCCGTCAGAGTAAAGACAAGATCCATGTTCATGTGAATTTCCAGCTATCGGTTCGAATTGATAGGGTCTAACTTCACATCTCTGTGAAACATCGGGAATGTCACTGTCGATGGTGTCCATTTCGGTAACCTGTTTACATTAGATTCCCAAGCGCTGGCTCCTTGGAAAGTTTTTGTGACGTCACGGGTCATGTGACCACCTAGCTAATTAACGAATCATTGTTTTACGCTGATGTATAAAAAAACTTGAATAATGTGATGATTTTCACATTTTTGACGCCCTGCAGTGATTTAGATGGCATTTCTTATGTCCTTTATACATAATTATGCCCAAGTAAAAATCCATGTCCCATATCCTTTAAGCAAATTCTGTGCAAAAAGCACATTCCTGAGTCCACTGCCATTTAAATCTAAATGCAAATAAAGAAAGAAACGCAAATTAATCCAATATACAGGGGTTGTGCTGTTTAGATTTTGTTTTTATTCATGGTCTCATGATTTCAACTAGACTTTTCCCTTCTGAGCTGAGTGTGTGTTTGGAACACACACACAATCCTTTATATAACCAATGTGTGTGACTGGAATTAAATATAACAACAACTCACCCCAGATGACCTTGCCACCCTGTGTGACCAGACCAAGCTCACTGATGTTGACCTCGATGACCGTTCCCTTAGTAATGACTCCAAGTGTGGTGTAGAGAGGAGAAGAGGGGTTCTTCTTCACGCCCAGGATGGGCAGGTAGAATGTAGCCTTCAGCTCTGGGTGAGTTACGTGGGCCTTCTTAAACCTTAGACCCTGCGAGAAGACGGAAACAGAAAAGCAGAATTAGGCTGAGAAAATCTTTGCAGTAACGCATGAGAACACAAAGTCTGAGTGAGCAGTTCGGGCGAATTTAACATCGCCAATAATTACAACAATTAACTCAAACTCTCAAAGTATAATAACTCAAAACTGTGTGCATCTTACCATTGGCCTGATGAAACGTTCGTATTTTGGTGGTTTGCGTGTAAAACCATCTCCGACAAAGCACACTTTGGTCACCATTCTCTTCCAGGCTTTCTTTTGCCTCTTTCCTGTCCGGATCACCTTCAGAACCTCCGTCTCGCCCTGAGCACGCACTTTGGGAAGAGGGACCTCCCACTTTCCCTACAAACCCCACAAAAAACGTTGTCTTAGACAAATCACAGACCGCAAACCAAAACTGAAACAGAGATTATAAACAGTATGGCTGTTCAATCAATGGTAGGCTTTTTGGCCCAGTCTATCCTGAATATCAGTTTTGTTTGGTCAAGAAATTTCATTGTGGTGCATCACGGGTTCTCCATACCCCACAGCTTCATCTATACTGGTACAGTACAACATAACCATTTCAGCTACCCTTATCTGAGTACAATGCCTTACTAATACAACCCCAGCCCAATTCAACCAACTGACACAAGTCATTTCACACCATGGGATTGGACAGGACTTACAGCTTTCTCCTTCCTCTTCTGTTTAATCATGTTCGACAGAACTTTGGCACGAGACTGGCCCTCTCTGTCCAGCAGATAAGCTGGCACTGCTCCTTGTGGCGTCTTGTCATCATCTTTCTGTTTGGTTCTTCTTTGCTCGTGCATCTTAATTCTGCAGGCAAAACAGAACACGTTCACAGTTATCTGGTTAACACACAGCTCCACAAATAAACCCCGTACACTTTCAGAAACGTCATTCCAAACTACACTGTAAATGTCGGTTTGTCGGGAGATTGTCAACAAATATTTACAGAACAATAAAATCCTAATTACCGAACAACTGACAACAAAATGCGACATGAACGCATCATGACTCCATGGGCCGTCTCGCTCAAAAACTGCTCGTGATTAATTTCACAGAGAACACCAAGAGGATCCACTGAGCTCACAGAAACCTCATATGGTTAATATTTCATACTAAAAAAATCCAAAGTTATTTTTGCTCAGGATTTAGACTACTTTATAGAAATATGTCATTGACTACGTTTACATGCACATCCAAATCGAGCTGCTGTCGGTAATCGAGCTGAAGGTCCCAGCAGGGTGCCAGAGAAATCCAATCGTACATGCACACAACTGAAATCGGGCTATTGTGTGAGGTGCATTGTGCACCCGAGCCACAGGTGGCGCTACACGCCGCATCGTGTTGGTACACTTCCGGTTGTCGTCATGAAGAAGAGCTATTCAAGAGTGTAAACAAAGTTATCAGTTCCGTGTTCTCCATTGCGCGTTTTTCTCCCGTCCATGAATTTTAATATAGTCAACTTCTTAAGCTGAATGAGCATGAACTCTCTCCTCATTGCTCCAGAAGTGCACGTTTCTGCTTGCCTGTGGCAGTGGGGGCGTGGTCAAGCGCCAGTCTGTGACAGGAGGGCGGAGCCAGGGAAGGTGAGTGGCAGAATCACTTCACCTGACGGTAATTAACCTGTGTTTGTGTGTCTTCCCAGTAACCGCACCCTATTTAAAGAGGCAGAGGGAGAGCAGAGGGGAAAGCTCATCCCGGGACTAGAACACAGCGCGCGTGTGTGTTTTTCTCTCAAGAATAAAAGTAGGCTGTTAAACTGAAAAGTCTGACAATAAAAAGCCTATTAGTACCAGAAGCTTTGTCCTGCCGTCCTCTGTGCTCCACCCACACTTCAGAGAGCTCTACATCGCCATTTTCTCTTCTTCGTTTGTTCCTCCTGACCTCTTCTGCTGCTCGCTACTACTGTTGTCATGCCGACCGAGGCTGTTGTGTTTCCCGCTTGTGGTCTCGTCACTCGTCACTTCCGGAAGTAGCTCGACAACTAGCTCGATAGGGTATACATGCACAAAGTAGCTCGGCAGAAATCGCATAAACTAGGTCGTGTAGCTCGATTCCGAGAAATCAAGTTCGGTTCAATTTCAACCGAATTAAGGTGTATACATGGCATTTTGAACTTCGATTTCAGTCGAGCAACGGCAGAAATTCGATTCTCTCTATGTGCATGTAAATGTAGTGACTGAATCTATAACTCTGGGTACACAAGCCTTTGTTTATAGACATCTGCTAAGAAAATGAAGCTCCTAGTCTGCTAAAGTAAGACTTTTATACATAACTGATTTCATTTAAAAAAAAAATCATGATCTCAATTCTAAGCCAAAATATTGTGCTTCTTATTTCATTAAGAATAGTGCAAACATGGGCGGCACGGTGGTGTAGTGGTTAGCGCTGTCGCCTCACAGCAAGAAGGTCCGGGTTCGAGCCCCGTGGCCGGCGAGGGCCTTTCTGTGCGGAGTTTGCATGTTCTCCCCGTGTCCGCGTGGGTTTCCTCCGGGTGCTCCGGTTTCCCCCACAGTCCAAAGACATGCAGGTTAGGTTAACTGGTGACTCTAAATTGACCGTAGGTGTGAATGTGAGTGTGAATGGTTGTCTGTGTCTATGTGTCAGCCCTGTGATGACCTGGCGACTTGTCCAGGGTGTACCCCGCCTTTCGCCCGTAGTCAGCTGGGATAGGCTCCAGCTTGCCTGCGACCCTGTAGAACAGGATAAAGCGGCTAGAGATCATGAGATGAGATAGTGCAAACATTCCATCTCATGATACCCCAAACATCTCTGCAGCAGAGAAGCAGGAAAAGTTCTGTGACGATATTCCAAATCTCCGCTGACGACTCCTTATGTATACTCACGTTTTCTTCATCTGGATCTTCTCCGCATGCCTCTGTTTGTGATACAGCTTGGCTTTCAGACCAATGAGCTTCTTGGCTTTGTGGGAGCGCTCATGCGCCTCACGGCTCTCCTTCTTCCTCTTCTTCTCATGGTGGTCGAGCCGGTAACCGTGGCGCTTACGGTGTAGCTCAATGTACTCGTTCTGTGGCTGTGGAAGACACAAAAACATACGGTTCAGACACAGTCCAGAGATACTCATTATCTTTAATGCACAATCTGTAAGAAAGTCTCAAACAAATTTTCTTCTATTGTTTGTAGAGAATTCAGGTGCAAGTGACACCCGCCCAGTTTTCTCAAACCCCTGCACGATTTGGTCTTCTAGTATAAAATGTAGTGAATAACTATTCATTCCGGTTTATATTTAATACACATCTGACAAGTGTAATATATTATTTAAAAAACCACATACAATGGGCCTGCACATTTTCTAAACACGAAAAAATCATTTAAAAAAAAGACCCTTATGCACGTTACTGTGTCCGTCAGAAGTCAACATTAACTTGTGAATAAGAATATTCCAACTAAAAACATTAATATAGAACAATATATGTAATCAATCACTTTAATATAAAAGCACCAATTGATTTATAATTAATTCTCGCCTTGGAATCTGCCTGTTTTCAAAATACATCGATGGTAAAATCAAAGGATCGCTGTCTGTCAGAAAATAACGTACACAAGACTGTATCGTATATCTCCGACCGGCATAGCACCGCATGATACACAAACCTCCAGGAAATCCACACTACCACAAGTTTTGATGACATCATCGCTTTCCGAGAAGATGGAGAAACTGGCCGCCTGAGCAGCGCGTGTTTGCAGTCTGTCAAGAAAGCTAACGTGCATAATACGTAACGCACGTAAGTATAGATTCGTTCTTCACTCACTAAAAATGAACCGTAGCGATCGGGGAACTGGCTGAAATACTTCATAATGGATGTAAACAAAAATTGACGCCAGTGCAACTGAAAGAATTTGCCGGGAGGGTGAATGATCGTGTGGAATGTGTTGGTCCCTGACGGAAGCAAGAAGTCGCACGTTACAATCTGACGGACATTTCTTATGCACGTTATATTTTGACGTCCCCCAATTGAAGATAAATAAAATTTGTTTTGGGTGTACTTGTCACCATGTCAGACAGGTCTCCTTAAATTTGTTTTGGGTGTACTTGTCACCATGTCAGACAGGTCTCCTTCTGGAGTCAGAGAGCTTTAAGTGGACTTGTTGGAAAAAGGAAGAGATTGATGGCCCAGAAATATGTTTCCATGGCTGTAATCCAAATTTTAAGTCTCATTTATTACTTTATGGTGCATGCATATTACTATCAGACAGTTCCGGCTGTGTGCAATACTCATGTTGTAGTCTTCATTTATGAATTTTACTATATAATTTTAGTCTTAGATTTCTCCTGTTACTTAAATATTCATATTCCCCTTTCCCTAGTCAGATCTTATAGTGCAATTAGAGTACATTTCAATGAATTCATCTTTGGTAATTTATGTCCGTCAAAAGTAACATGCATAAGTATACTAACCCACATGTGTTTTAATATTGTATTGTTCCACAGAGTCCTGTTTCCAATCCTTAATGTTAATAGTAAGTTACTACTGTTATGTTATGAGGATTTCTTCACAATGAATTCTTGTGTTATGTCGGTTCATAAGTGATAACAGAAAAGTTATCACCTTGGCTCTTGGTCGTGAATCTTTTCACCTGTTTGTTGAATAATTATATTCTCATTTTCTGGAAAGATCTTTGATATTTTCCATTAAGTATTGTAAAAACCTGATTATTTCATTCTTATATGCATGGAGTTTTGTAAAATAAGGAGAAAAAAAAACTAAAAATACTTCATTTTTTTCCGTCAAAAAAATAACATGCATAAGCGTAGATTTGATAACTTCGCAGATTATTTTTTTGAAAATCCAGTGTGATTACTCTTTTCAATTGTTAATATGTTTAATAAAATAAAAGTTTAATATGATGTAGTTTAATTTTTCAATAAAAGAATATGAATTTTGACATGATTTGTTACATATTATTACCCATTAGCAGATTTTCATCCATATATTAGTAGCCTCAGGTATAATGAGTGCAGGGTTATAAGGAAATGAGCTGTAGGTTTTACTGAGCATCTTCCAAAACCAGCCACAGTTCTTCTGGACACTTTATCACACTTGCTTCTTAATTTTGCAGCAAAACCCAGTAGCCTTCATTATGTTTTCTTTTTTTAATCTGAAAAGTGGTCTCTTATGTAATATGCTACTCAGATGCAAACTTTTTTTCGGTAACAATTTTGTGCTGGAAAACGAACGTTTCGAACTCTAAAATGTCCTTGGACGAAAAAGCATTGGACGAAATGACATGTATTCACACACATACATTATATATATATATATATATATATATATATATATATATATATATATATATACACACACACACACATTATATACACACTATATATAGTATATACACACATATATATATACACACACACACATGCATACACACACATTATATATATATATGTGTGTGTGTGTATGTATGTGTGTGTATATATAGTGTGTGTATATATATATATATATATATATATATATATACACACATACACATACACACACACATACATACACACACACACACAAACAAACAAACACATATCACATACATACATATACACACACACATATATATATATATATATGCCTTCTTAATTATGTACAAAAGTTAGTTACCCTAATTCAAGTTAGCTTGCTAGCATCAACACACCGCCACCATATGCCCGCGCCGATAATTAGCCAACAAATTAGCTTTAGTTCTTCTTGAAATTCACAGCACAAAAGACAACATATAGCTTCTTACCATGTTGTTTGTTGATGTTTAAGGATTCAAAAAGCGGTACAGATGTTTCAGGAACAAGTTCCTGTAGTTCAACAGTTGTTACAGAGCCTTATTCGAGCCGTTTAGGTTTTTGATGTTACTTCCCCAAAGCTCGTGCTTGAAAGGAAGTGCAACCTCTAAAACCATCCGTCTTAGCATGCCGGCTGAAAATATCAGAAACCATAAACAGGACTCATTTTAAATATTCGCGAGTATTTCAGTGATTTATTCTTTATGTGTTACAGATTGAAAATATTCGGAGTTGTGGGGGATCGTTCTTTTTTTTAGGTTTTTTTTTTTAGCAGTTTTCTGTCCGGAACCAAATACAGCACCTCCTTGTTCTGTAACGTAACATTTAGTTGAGACACAACAGTGGAGCATGGAAGGTTCAACGTCAAAGAAAAATAAACTCTTTTCTGGAGAGGTTTGTACACCTGGCTTTTTCTTGCATAGTTTTATATATATATATATATATATATATATATATATATATATATATATATATATATATATATAATTATAGTTCATTATGGGTCACACTAATATTTTTTCACGTTTCTGACGTGGTTTAAACACGTTTTTGGGAAAGTAAGAGTGTAACGTGAAGGCTGAATCCCAAATAATTCTTCATCACCTAGGTGAGTGTATGAAATATTAGACTTTGCACCCTTTGTCGTGCGTTATTGTGTCCAAAAGGAAGCCATTTGGAATTTCTCATCTTACTCTTGATATAGGGTCATAATTTAGGGTCCTGGACCTGGAGTACTCCTTACCCTGCACGTTTTAGTGTTTTCCCAGCACTAACACTCTGATTAAGGACTGTTAATTAGATGTATTATTTGAATGAGGTGTTTTGGAAGCAGGGGAAACATATTAAAATGTACAGGACAGGGGGTATTTCAGGACCAGGGATATGGGGGGGGGGGAAGCTACTTCACGGTTTGTAGTGCAACAGGATATGACGTTACAGTATGTGATGTCGTGCACAATATAAGAAAATATAGTGATTCAGTATTCGCGTACAAATTACAGATGTCATGATGTTTTTGTGTCATGTCTTCTTGTGTCCTTTAATTTCAGGTTGAAGGAAGAGTCAACTGGAAAAAACGGAAAGCAGAAAGTGAGAAACTTTTTGTGCTCCTCATAATTTTGGCTGTTCCCTAATAAGGGTGAAAATATTTGCCCTGGTCTACATTTATTTGTAATTTTAAATGATCGTCTTATCTGTGAAAATAAAGATGCAGTTACAAGTTGAACAGGTTGCTTGATTGAGGTTCAAACCCAAACAGAGATGTTGTAAAATCTGTGTAGGTTTAGTCATGTGAGTTTGTGTTTGTCATTGCAGATGACACAGTATATGTTGTCTATTTTGTGCCCAGAGAAAGAACAGAAGAGGAGATGGAAGGAAGCCAAGCTGATTCAGCAGCTGGAGAAACAAAAGCAGACAAAAGAGGAAGAGGTGAAACAGCAGCAATCTCAGAAGGAGGAAGAGGAGAAGAAGGAGACAAAAGGTATACTGACACCTCTTGGTAAAAATGATCTAGGAATGCTGTTTCTTTGATGCTGATGGTCTGCATAGTTTATTCTGATCTCATTTCGCTTCAACACATGATGTTCTAATGA
Source organism: Neoarius graeffei (assembly GCF_027579695.1). Taxonomy (NCBI): domain Eukaryota; kingdom Metazoa; phylum Chordata; class Actinopteri; order Siluriformes; family Ariidae; genus Neoarius; species Neoarius graeffei. The sequence continues at coordinate 20,193,216 of NC_083580.1, read as the reverse complement.
TGCTTGGTAAAGTTCTGGCACTGCATTTTGTCAGATGCTCTTAAGAAGGGTTTCTTTCTTGCAACACATCCAAACAGCTTATTGTTACTATAAGTCTTGACAATTCTAAGGATTTACTAAACGCTGCAGTTCTACAATCCCGAAACTGTGATCACTGGATTCTTTCTTCCCCCCTTCACCAGCCTCATCATTATTTTCTGCTCATGCATCCAAATCCTGACAAATCTCCAACCTTCTCATACGTCTCAGTCTCAGAAATCTTTTTTGTTCTGGCCCTAATAGTGTTTAGTAGCGTTTTCCACTGCTTTATATCCACTACCTGATTTATGCAGACCAAGAACCTTTCTGTTTCTGTCTCGAAAGGTTTTAGGGTTTTTTTCCTCATGGTAATGGATAGCAAAGGGATGTTACATGTGTGCAGCCTCCTGTTTGTACCCCATGAAAACGGGATAAGTTTTTTCAATGACAATTTGTTTACATTTATTAACTAGAAGGGCACTTGGTCAAGTGCATTCCTCCACCAAGCTACATATTATCAACATCAAATCACTTGAACTGAGGATAATACTAAAACTGTCCACCAAATTTCATCAAAATATGTTCACTACTTTTTGAGTTATGTTGGGAACAGACAAATAAATAAATGGAGGTGAAAATGTAACCTACTTCAACAAAGTTGGCGGCAGTAAAAATATTTCAGGTGAATGTTAAGAAATTTGGTTGTTAATAATAATAATAATAATAATTAATATAAACTGTCACCATGAACATCTTTTCAGTGGAGTCCTCATATGGTCATACACACACTCGTTACCAGGCATGCGTAATTTACCAGACATACATATTTGCAAGTGTAAACACTTATCTAAAAATGTAGTTCTAATGAGGGTTTTTTTTAACAAAGCCTTTAGTTTTTATAAAATATAAAATTTGAATTATCACGTGTCGTGTTTTTATGCAGCCTTGTTATTTAAAGCTCATTTGTAAGGAGAGCTTTATTGACATAGCCAGATTCCATTGTTGAACAAATCTGTGCTGTTGCTGTATATGGAATCAATTTTGTGCCAAAATGTTCATACAATACTTTTGAAATATCAAACAAAAACGACAAATCAAAATACAAAAAAAGAAAAAAAAGTCAATTTTTTTAGACTGGCAAACAAATTATTAGTGTAATCGTGCAAAATATCAGTCTATTACTCTTCAGAAACCTTTTATTTTTGTTCCGCGTCTTTCTCAGTTTTGTTTGACGTAATTTATTTTGGTTGCGATTCCAGCTTTCTCGTTTGCGCTCCCTGACTTTTTGCTTGCGGTTTTGGCACAAACTTCACGTGTGGGTGGGCTGTCCAGGAATGCATTCCCATTGGCTAACTTGTGTTTGACTGACAGCTACGCTCAGCCGTTCCCCCGGAGGCTGTTGCAGCCATTTCCTACTCGGATTTTGGCGGACTGTTTGACGAGTGACCGATCCATTGACGGTACACAAGGATCGAGTGGACTTCAGTGGCGACTATGATATTGAATTTACACTTTGTTGAATTAATTCAATATCATAGTCGCCACTGAAGTCCACTCGATCCTTGTGTACCGTCAATGGATCGGTCACTTGTCAAACAGTCCGCCAGAATCCGAGTAGGGAATGGCTGAGCGTAGCTGTCAGTCAAACACAAGTTAGCCAATGGGAATGCATTCCTGGACAGCCCGCCCACACGTGAAGTTTGTGCCAAAACTGCAAGCAAAAAGCCAGAGAGCGCAAGCGAGAAAGCTGGAATCGCAACCAAAATAAATTACGTCAAACAAAACCGAGAAAGACGCGGAACAAAAATAAAAGGTTTCTGAAGAGTAATAGACTGATATTTTGCACGATTACACGAATAATTTGTTTGCCAGTCTAAAAAAATTGACTCTTTTTGTATTTTGATTTGTCGTTTTTGTTTGATATTTCAAAAGTATTGTATGAACATTTTGGCACAAAATTGATTCCATAGCTGTAAAGCTATTTTTAAAAAAATAAATAAAAAAAACAGTGATAGACTACGGAAGTGTATTGCTGCCACACTCAAAAAAAAAATTGGCTTAGTATCAAGTAATTACGTGAAAACTTTGTTATAACAATATCTTATCACGTTTTTACAATATATTTATCATGTAATAACGTCACGTAATTTCTTGATACGAAATCATCATGTTATAACATGAAATTATCAAGTTATTTCATGATAAATTATCACGTTATTTCATGATAAATTATCACGTTATTTCATGATATTTTCATGTAATAATGTGAAAACACCTTATCAAGAAATAACATGAAAGTATGGTTTAACGTCATAGGCTAGGCTACTTCCATTAAAAGCAGACGGCCTTAGCCTCGCCTACTGTACAACTTTGGTCGAGCAAAAACACCGAGCAAAAACATGGCTGAATCCTGAATGACTCAGTTTTGTATAAATAGGAGACTACATAGGCGGCAAAATGTGGTGTTTTTCCTGCCATGGAAGTGCACTTGTATACTGAGGAGGAAGGGAAAACTGAGCTGAGGCGCCATTTTGAATCCTCATTCACGTCTGTAATGCAAATTGCTTCCTCCTCGGTATACAAGTGCACTTCCATGGCAGGAAAAACACTACATTTTGCCGCCTATGTAGTCCCCTATTTATACAAAACTGAGTCATTCAGGATTCAGACATGTTTTTGCTCGGCGTTTTTGCTCGGCCAAAGTTATACAGTAGGCGAGGCTAGGACGGCTGCTTTTAATGGAAGTAGCCTAGCCTATGACGTTAAACCATACTTTCACGTTATTTCTTGATAAGGTGTTTTCACGTTATTACATGAAAATATCATAAAATAACGTGATAATTTCATGTTATAACATGATGATTTCGTATCAAGAAATTACGTGATGTTATTACATGATAAATATATTGTAAAAACGTGATAAGATATTGTTATAACAAAGTTTTCAGGTAATTACTTGATACTAAGCCTTTTTTTTTTGAGTGTGGCAGCAATACACTTCCATACAGGTCCTCTTGAACAGTTTCATACATGGAACATTTGAAAAGAGTAGCAGTGGATGATATGAAGACTTGTTTTTGAGCGTAGTTTATCAGGCATTCAGAGACCTATGAAGGTGCTGTACTATTAAGATATTAAAAAATTGGTTATGCAGTTTCTAGTTGATTTCTAATGATTAAATTCTAGTGATTTGATTGGATCAGTTTCTATGACTCCTCTTCAGGTCGTTTATACACAGTGAGTGTTGCTCTGCCAGGCTCTGTGTTGGATAACGCACAGTCACCTGAACTCCGCACTTACCTGGCTGGACAGATTGCTCGTGCCTGCGCCGTCTTCTGTGTGGACGAAGTGGTTGTGTTTGACGAGCAGGGAGAGGACACCAAGTGAGTCAATAGCTTGATGACTGAGTGTTCTGTATGAAGCCCTAACTATTACCTTTCTAGATCTATAACGAATATTTCATCATTTATTTAAAAAAAAACATCATATACATATCACATGATGCTTATTATTCATGTTTATTCTTAAAACTTAAATGCTGTTTGAGAAACCCACACATGATGCAGTCCAGTACATCATCATCATCTTCTTTTGGCTGCTCCTGATTAGTGGTCGCCACAGTGGATCTTTCGTCTCCATTGCTCCCTGTCTTCCACATCCTTCTCTACCACACCTGCCACTTTCATGTCCTCTCATACCTATTTTGGAAAAATATAATTTTAATAAAGTTGTTTGTTTGTGATAGGTGATTTGAAATAAAACCAGCCGCACACTTTTTTAGATTTGCCTTTCACTTGTTTTATTTTATGTTCTGGGATTTTAGGGTAACTGTCGAAGGAGAGTTTAAAGGAGTCGGGAAGAAAGGTCAAGCATGCGTTCAGCTGGCCAGGATCCTGCAGTACCTAGAGTGTCCACAGTGAGCGCTGTTTCCTCACAGTAACACAAACAATGCAGTCCTGTAGGCATGGTGGTGATAGCACATTTTTAGATCACGTTGGTTGTTTTCATAATTTTGGATGGTAGCAGTATACTCTCACTGGCCACTTTAATAGGAACTTGTTCTTGATTGTAAGATCCCTGTTCCTGGCTGGCAGGAGTGGAACCCAATGTGGTGGTCTTCTGTTGCATGCTGAGATGCTTTTCTGCTCACCACGGTTGTAAAGAGTTGCTATGAGTTACTATATCTTTCCTGGCAGCTCAAACCAATCTGGCCATTTTCCTCTGACCTCTCTTATCAACAGGGCGTTTGTTTCCACCCACAGAACTGTCATTCATTCAGTGTTTTTTGTTTTTCGCACCGTTCTGTGCGAAACTCGAGAGACTGTTGTGTGTGAGAGAACCCCAGGAGATCAGCAGTTTCTGAAATACTCAAACCAGTCCATCTGGCTCAAACCAACACCCATGCCACAGTGAAAGAAAGTCACAGAGATGACAATTTTTCCCATTCTTATGTTTGAAGTGAACATTAACTGAAGCTTTTGATTTGCATCTGCATGATTTTTATGCCTTGTGCTGCGGTCAAGGGATCGGCTGGTTAGATAACTACATAAAACAGCAGGTGTACCTAATAAAGTAGCCAGTGAGTGTATTTCAGGATGTATACGTTTTTATGAAGGCACAGGGGAAAAAAATGGAAAATTTGAAGTCATGTAAACTGCAATCAGAATACATGATAAAATAATTTATAAAGGTTGACTGCAGTGTTATATTTGTGGACTGTTGTGATATACAGTGGTGCTTGAAAGTTTGTGAACCCTTTAGAATTTTCTATATTTCTGCATAAATATGACCTAAAACATCATCAGGTTTTCACACAAGTCCTAAAAGTAGATAAAGAGAACCCAGTTAAACAAATGAGACAAAAATATTATACTTGGTCATTTATTTATTGAGGAAAATGATCCAATATTACATATCTGTGAGTGGCAAAAGTATGTGAACCTCTAGGATTAGCAGTTAATTTGAAGGTGAAATTAGAGTTGGGTGTTTTCAATCAATGGGATGACAATCAGGTGTGAGTGGGCACCCTCATTCTCATTCTCATTATCTCTAGCCGCTTTATCCTTCTACAGGGTCGCAGGCAAGCCGGAGCCTATCCCAGCTGACTACGGGCGAAAGGCGGGGTACACCCTGGACAAGTCGCCAGGTCATCACAGGGCTGACACATAGACACAGACAACCATTCACACTCACATTCACACCTACGGTCAATTTAGAGTCACCAGTTAACCTAACCTGCATGTCTTTGGACTGTGGGGGAAACCGGAGCACCCGGAGGAAACCCACGCGGACACGGGGAGAACATGCAAACTCCGCACAGAAAGGCCCTCGCCAGCCCCGGGGCTCGAACCCAGGACCTTCTTGCTGTGAGGCGACAGCGCTAACCACTACACCACCGTGCCATGAGTGGGCACCCTGTTTTATTTAAAGAACAGGGATCTATCAAAGTCTGATCTTCACAACACATGTTTGTGGAAGTGTATCGTGGCACGAACAAAGGAGATTTCTGAGGACCTCAGAAAAAGCGTTGTTGATGCTCATCAGGCTGGAAAAGGTTACAAAACCATCTCTAAAGAGTTTGGACTCCACCAATCCACAGTCAGACAGAAGCTGTACAAATGAAGGGAATTCAAGACCATTGTTACCCTCCCCAGGAGCGGTCGACCAACAAAGATCACTCCAAGAGCAAGGCGTGTAATAGTCAGTGAGGTCACAAAGGACCCCAGGGTAACTTCTAAGCAACTGAAGGCCTGTCTCACATTGACTAATGTTAATGTTCATGAGTCCACCATTAGGAGAACACTGAACAACAATGGTGTGCATAGCAGGGTTGCAAGGAGAAAGCCACTGCTCTCTAAAAAGAACATTGCTGCTCATCTGCAGTTTGTCAAAGATCATATGGACAAGCCAAAAGGCTATTGGAAAAATGTTTTGTGGACGGATGAGACCAAAATAGAACTTTTTAGTTTAAATGAGAAGTGTTATGTTTGGAGAAAGGAAAACACTGCATTCCAGCATAAGAACCTTATCCCATCTGTGAAACATGGTGGTGGTAGTATCATGGTTTGGGCCTGTTTTGCTGCATGTGGACCAGGATGGCTTGCCATCATTGATGAAGCAATGAATTCTCAATTATACCAGCGAATTCTAAAGGAAAACGTCAGGACATCTGTCCATGAGCTGAATCTCAAGAGAAGGTGGGTCATGCAGCAAGACAACGACCCTAAGCACACAAGTCGTTCTACCAAAGAATGGTTAAAGAAGAATAAAGTTAATGTTTTGGAATGGCCAAGTCAAATTCCTGACCTTTATCCAATCGAAATGTTGTGGAAGGACCTGAAGCGAGCAGTTCATGTGAGGAAACCCACCAACATCCCAGAGTTGAAGCTGTTCTGTATGGAGGAATGGGCTAAAATTTCTCTAAGCTGGTGTGCAGGACTGATCAACGTTTAGTTGCAGTTATTGCTGCACAAGGGGGTCACACCAGACACTGAAAGTAAAGGTTCACATACTTTTGCCACTCACAGATATGTAATATTGGATCATTTTCCTCAATAAATAAATGACCAAGTTTAATATTTTTGTCTCATTTGTTTAACTGGGTTCTCTTTATCTACTTTTAGGACTTCTATGAAAATCTGATGATGTTTTAGGTCATATTTACGCAGAAATATAGAAACTTCTAAAGGGTTCACAAACTTTCAAGCACCACTGTAAACAGGACGAGATGTTCTTTGAGAAATGTCGAGTTTGTGTACTTGAATCTGTACTGAGGAAGTAATTTCTTTATTATGTGTAGATATTTACGGAAGGCGTTCTTCCCCAAGCACCATGATCTGCAGTTTGCTGGTAGGTGCTGCACTGCTTTTCTTTCCATGTGAAGGATAATTAAGTTATGCCACGAAATCAAGTCATACATGAGCTGAGAGCCGAGTCGACTATAAGCCATGTACGATGAGATTGAGTGGAATAACTGTTTTATTCTATCCATATTCACTGTATTTTGAGAAACAGAACTTTTTTTTTATTTTTTGCAAATTCGATAAATAAAAACTTTTTATACAAACCATCCAACAAAATAATTTCTGCTTAGAATGTAAACAAACCAGCGAAATGACAGTAGCAATTTGTGAAAAATGCTATAATAATTCTTGAAAAAAAAAAAATTTGCGTACCATCAAATACAGGTAGTCGTCGACTTAGTACTGCGTTTGGTTACGACTGACCGGTCGTAAACCGATCTGGTCGTAAGTCGGCCTGTGTTAAATGAACGTAAGTATATTGTGATGTGTAATGATATTGTAATCATCTTAAAGTCTTATTTTATCAACATTTTCTTATTTCATTACCTTGGCTCATTATTTGGTTTAAGTCAAACACTGCATACTCAGGGGTGAAAGTAACTTTTATTTCTTGCCGGTACTATTATTTTGAGCCATAGTGCGCTCGTGCAGCGCGCGCCGAAAAATACACCTAATTATTTATTATTGTCTACTTATCAAGCATTCACTAGGACTTCTTATCACTCAGTAGGACTAGTATAGTACTTTTTTAATCACACTATCACTCTTTCATCCACCTGTATCAGTTTTTGATTATAAATAAATTGCAAACACATCATTTCAACAACACAATTGTTTTAATTAAATTTTTTTTTTATCTGAACAGTTGAAAACTAACTTTTCATTTTGGACATTGGACACAGAACAGTGTAACAGAACAGAAAAGTGAAAGTTACTTTGATTACCAGCTGCGCACGTTATAGCACAAGATCTGGTTAAGCCGTACGCGTGCTGTAGCTCGCTCGTTGTTTGTCCAGCGAAACACTGCACACATAATAGAAGAGGCTGGATGCAGTGTTGCCAGATTGGGCGGTTTTAAGTGCATTTTGGCAGGTTTTGAACATGTTTTGGGCTGGAAACCGTCAGCAGTATCTGGCAACACTGGCTGGATGCTGGGCGCTGCCGGGAGCTGGGGCGGAAACTGTCGTACGTTCAGCTAGCTCAGCTGGGTAACACTTGCCAGTCATAACCAGATGGTCGTAAAGTCAATCGGTCGTAAGTCGCATAGGTCGTAAGTCGACGACTACCTGGACTTTTCTTCCATATTTTGTTGCTTTATTTATTTATTTGCTGGGGTTTTGTTTTCGAGTAGTTTTTATTTTGTCCTCGGTTCAACAACGCGCCGCCGTTTTGTTTTTCTTCTTTAGGTTTTTTTGGCGGTTGGCAAACCAACTTAAAAGTGCGTTACCGCCACTGACTGGGCTGGAGTGTGGAACAGGAGATTGGGGGGGGACTATACTATTTTAGCTATTTCTGTTTCTCTTAAATACTTGATGACAAAGTGATATATCTAACTTGATGTTCTCTGCCATTTTGTTTTTCCTCTACTCACGGTATATGAGCTGATATCCTAGTACTAGAGTAGCCAATCAGAGCGTGTGATTGCTCATCTCATCTCATAATTTCTAGCCGCTTTATCCTGTTCTACAGGGTCGCAGGCAAGCTGGAGCCTATCCCAGCTGACTACGGGCGAAAGGCGGGGTACACCCTGGACAAGTCGCCAGGTCATCACAGGGCCGACAGTGATTGCTCATATCCAGTGAATTATTCTATCCGCATTCGCTGGATATGAGCAATCATGTGCTCTGATTGGCTACTCTACTACTAGGATATCAGCTCATATACCGTGAGTAGAGGAAAAACAAAATGGCGGAGCGTGTGACTGAACCAACCGAGGATGAAATAAAAACTCTGCTCGAAAACAAACCTCAAGCAAGTGTTGCCAGACAAAACAAACCTTGCCTGGTAGCACGTATGATAAATATGAAGGAAGATATCATGAAAACAATACAGTAGATACTCTATAGGTACATGTGGCTACTGCTTATAAATAAAATTGAATTGTTTCTAAAATTTACCTTAATTAAAAATTTATTAAAATAAACACCACTTATTTGATATCGAATCAGTAGCCTTGGCGAACAATGCGGTGAATTTCGTTGATCTTTTTATCTGCCGATTATCTTCCGATGCTACGAAGTTATAACAAGGTTTCTCTTAGTTTCTAGTTCTGATTAGTTCCAAAGTTTATCAAGAAATAGAACAGGTAATCGAACTTGATCAGGATAAGTGCTGATTGGTTACAAGCACTGTGTCGTAAATCACTCACTTGTTCACTATGCCCTACTCACTATATAGGAAATTACTATGTAGAGGACTATATAGTGAGTTCATTGATTAAATAATAAAACTTTGTCTTTGCCGCGACCTTTTTTTTTTCCTCTTTCTCTCCTTCTTTGCCGCGGCACTACTTTTTGTGATGCATTGTGAGATACTTCGAGTGCACTATATAGGATGTAATAATGTTCACTCTACATTTTATACGCGTTCTTGTGTACTATTGTAATACTTATGCGGATATGCAGTGTGCTATTGTTACACTCATTCTTACAACACAATGATAACGCAAGATCAACTGTTCATATCACGATTCACCGTTCTGGTGATGCGCAGTATGCGATTGTTACACTCTTACAGCACGATGACACTGTATATGAGGCAGTAGCCACAAAAACCTTGACCTTAACCGGACGACCCTCAAAATGTTGGAGGTTCTATTTGAGACCAATGAAAGTTTGTGGCTGAAAGTTTCATGAAGATTGGTCCAGCTGTTTTCCCGTAATAGGGTCAGTTTCAGAAACTGGTCTCTCATTTAGGACATTATGGTCAAAAAATAAATTTTCTAGTTTTACAATTTTTTTGCATTTACCTAACACTCAAGGTTTCTTTTGTCATGTTTACTAAGAATAAAGATAGTATCTTGCTTTATCTGGCCTCCACTGTGGAAATTTTTTTTTTGATTACAATTCAAATGCTTTAGTAAATTTGATTTCCATATAAAATAACTACATCATGAAGAATTAAAGCCGCTCCTTCACAGATGAGTGAAAATATTGAATAAATTTCCTCTTTTTGATTGCTTGGGTTAAAAATGCCAAGTTATGATGACTGAATTGATTATTCACTTAAATATGAATATGATATACATTTTGGGTATTTGATATGGCGAAATAGGACACCAATGGAAAAATCAAGAACACACCGGAAAGATGAGAATAACGGCGGTGGTAAAAGAACAGCGACTGTACCGGCTGAAGGTCGCGCGGGTCTCTGCTGTGGCGCGCGAGCAACGGGACATCGCTACTGCACCGGATGGAGCACGAGGTGGGGGCGGGGCAAAATGACTGGCCGTAGATTCTATCAAAAGTTCAATCTAAATTGACCATGGTTGCAAAATATTGGCCAAAAATACGCAAACACTACGAAATACGAAAGTAAGATGAAAAAGAAACATTCTATTGCCTTATACTGCAAGACTAAAACAAAATAAAACTGTCAAAACTCACCTTTTCAATGATAACATCCGAACAGATCACTCGCGTAACAGAAAGACCGCAAATGGAAGCACGATCAACTTCTAACTGTTGTAGAGGAAAATTCCATTCTACACATGCAAATTGTTAATGTGTGTCCTTCCCCGCACACAAATAACACGCTACGGTAAAAAATAGACCACAACTCATTTTATAGCTCAGAAATTCATACAAGACCAACTACCATCGTAACATATTCTGTAAGAAACTTGTTCTATACCTAACTTTCAGCTTTCGTTTTAAAAAACAAAATCGCAGATTTATAACTAAATTTTTATATGGCGTAGTGATTTTAAGTTACTACTTATGGTGAGGTAGTGACCTTGATCCTGAGGCTTTCCGTTTAGATCAAAACACACGATTGTATTGGTTTTGGGTTTGCGGAAAATGGAGTTACAACGGTGATCAAATATTTTGCATGATGTTTTATTACGGTTATGATTATTGTGTGAGCGCACCAATCCTTAGGTGTATAAAGTTACAACTTAAAATACAATTAGTGATAACTGTAGACTTTTCAGTGGACTACAACCTATTTAAGGGAATGCGATGTAGTCAACCATTTATCATCTCCCAGGTCAAGCCGCCATTTTTCCACAAATTTGCAGAATTTTTGCCAAATTCTGAATATTCACATCAAAGATTTAGTTTTATCTGTATTATTTCTTTCATCATTTTATTTCAAATTAAAACCAACATCACCATTCAAAACCGTATAGTTTATTGACTGAGTATATTTAGTGGGGTACCCCCACAGTACCCAGTTTCTGAGACAGACCCAATATCGTTTACAAAGAAACCCAACCAAAAACAATACCTTGCCCCAAATATGAAAAAAAAGCAACAAAATATGGAATAAAAGTAATGATGGTAAGAACGTATTTTATTTCCAAGAATTGCCACATTTTTCACAAACTGCTACTGTCATTTTTTGTTTACATTTGTTTACATTCGAAGCAGAAATGATTTTGTTAGACATTTTGTAGAAAGTTTTTATTTATTGAATTTGCAAAAAAAGTTCTATTTCTCAAAATCCAGTGAAATGTGGCTAGAATAAAACGGTTATTCCACTTAGGCCCACTTTACACGGGGACGGTCTGAAACAAAAACGCGAAAGTCCGTTTTCGTTCTCACTTTTTTCCGCGTCTACACGACCATTTTCAAGGAGGAAATCTGCGTCTATACGGTGACGCATAAATGTGTGGAATTCAATTGGATGTGCATGCCAGGCGGCTAGGTGGTGCTGTGAAAGACCTCTGCTATGTCTGCACGCATGCGCAACGTCTTCCGTCTTGTCTGATCTGCACATCTGCGCTGCGAAAACTTTGACTACTCTGGCTATGGCTACTCGTGAGGTTAAGAAAAACTTCCTCCGACGAATCGGTGTATCCAAAAATTCATAAAGGTAATTGCATACCCGCCTCTGTTCATTAACGGTATATGTGCAGATTCGGTATAGATGTTCGAAGGACTCCTGGACGTTTATTAAAGCTGCCAGAGCAGCTTGAAGGTCCGTTGGATCGATGTAATCAGACATGCTCTTACTTTTTTACTTACTTTCTTACTTCCCGGGCTGGCATGTACAGTATATGACATATGTATGACGTAAACGCGTACCTGACGTGAGCAGATCCGAGCAGAGTTTCGCGTATTGGGTAGTTTAGACGGATATGCAACGGGGGCTGTTTTTAACTTATCCACTCTGGAAGGCGTTTTCAATTTTTTCCGTTTTTCAGCCTCGGAAACGCCGTCCCCGTGTAGATGAAAGGCACTTCTGATAAAATATTTAGTCGTTTTTACCCGACAGCGTCCTCGTGTAAACGGGCCCTTAACCTTGTTGTACATGGCTTACAGCCAACTCGATGCTACACACCTCGTCAGCTGTTAGCTCATGTACGACTCGATTTCATGGAATAACTTGTGTTCTATAAATGTGTGTGTGTGTTTCAGGTTTGTTGAACCCTCTGGACAGCCCACATCACATGCGTATTGATGATGAGGCAAAATTCAGAGAGGGTGTGGTTCTGGATCGACCACATAAACCAGGAAAAGGGTCTTTCGTCAACTGCGGGATGAGAAAGGTGTGTGAGAAACTTTGTGGTTGTAATAAGCACAGATGATCCATTTTTTAGTCTCATTTTTCTACAGTATAAGTAGTTGTAGACTACAGCTGTGCAGAATGTTGATTGTACAGAAGATGGTCTCACAGTATTCCTGTTTTTAGGAAGTTCAGATCGATAAGCAGCTTCAGCCTGGTCTGAGGGTGACTGTACAACTTAATACAAATCAAAATGCAGGTAAATGTGGCTAATGCATAAATACACAAGCACACATTTTCACAAATAATCTATCATTAAAGGAGATACGCAGAGCCTTTATTTTTAAATAAATTTGAGTGGATAGTATCTCCATCCTTGACTCTTGTATGCTGCATAAATGGGAATAAAAAAATATATTTTTGAGAGTTAAAATCGACCACAAAGTTGGCATTCGAGCTGCCCCGCTGAGCCAGCCAGCCCTGAGTGCGTGACATCACAGCGGTAACCGGTTTTAAGGCCGAGGCCTTTTACAGCTATAGACCAAAGTCATGTAAATAAAAATTTATGGGTATGGTGAAAGTAAGAAATACCGTTACCGACTTGCTCAACCAAGACTGATTTGACTTCACTGATTGTGGGTTGACTCTCATTAAAACAGGATAGGTGTTATAACTTATGCAACATACATGTACATGCATGCATTTTTCACTGATAAAACATAAAAGCCTAATTAAATAATCAGATGAACTGAGACAATCACATTCTGAAGCAAATTAAATAATCTTATACTGGTAACTTCAATACACAATACAAGTTACATGTATTAATCTAAATGCAGAAAAACGTTTTTTTTTTTAATCCAAATGAGAGTCGGAGCTGGGCGGCACGGTGGTGTAGTGGTTAGCGCTGTCGCCTCACAGCAAGAAGGTCCGGGTTCGAGCCCCATGGCCGGCGAGGGCCTTTCTGTGTGGAGTTTGCATGTTCTCCCCGTGTCCGCGTGGGTTTCCTCCGGGTGCTCCGGTTTCCCCCACAGTCCAAAGACATGCAGGTTAGGTTAACTGGTGACTCTAAATTGGCCGTAGGTGTGAATGTGAGTGTGAATGGTTGTCTGTGTCTATGTGTCAGCCCTGTGATGACCTGGCGACTTGTCCAGGGTGTACCCCGCCTTTCGCCCGTAGTCAGCTGGGATAGGCTCCAGCTTGCCTGCGACCCTGTAGAACTGGATAAAGCGGCTAGAGATTAGATGAGAGTCGGAGCTTACCCGTCTGTGTTCTCGCTTCTTGTGGCCGATTGTTTCAAAACAATGACTTTCAGTTCTTTCAGTTCTCCGTTCATTCGCTTCTTCCACGTAAGGGTGAGATGGCAGCAATATCCAGTTTAGAAATAAGACGGCTGCTCCACTCATTCTCCATTCTCTCCATTACTGAGTACTCCACCATTACTGCTGGGCTCAGGCAATTACTAAAACCCGGGATGGAACGGGATGTCACTGGTTTTAGCAACAACCGTGGGGAGGTCACTGCCTGAGCGATATGTCACGTCCTGTTCCGTCCCGGGTTTTACCAACAACCCTCGGCTCGCACTCCGGGAGAACTTGTGCAACTAAACTCTCTTTCCTTTAAAAAATAAATTAATTAATTAAATAAATGTTTTCCTTTTCTTGTTTTATTTAATTGTTGATACTGCACCCTCTTTCAATACGGGCTTCTAGCCAACGCTCCTCAACAGATCAGAGGTTTCGTACGAGTCCTCAGTAAAATGTGCAGAGCAGAGGAGAGACCACTTCATAGGCGTCCAATGTGCCTATGAACTTCTTGCAAAACGCGTCCAAAGCTTTGCAGTTTGAACATTCTTGGACCATGAATGCAACGTAAATCCACCTTCTGTCGTGTTGCTGCACCGGCCAGCAACACATCATGTACGTGGCATGGCGATAAATTAGCTCAAAATGGAGGATCGGAGTTGCAGTCAGCTCTGTGTTTTCGTACAGCAGGAATGGCGACGAGACCGATAGACTTCCTGCTGTGACGTTACGAACATCAAGGTCATTTGCTCAGACTACTACCTATATGAATCACTTTAATCGTAAAAATTACTACATTAGATTTATTGTTAACGCTTAAAACTATTCCTGTGCCATTCTTGAGGTCTCAGAGCATTTATAAACGAAAATGAGGCCATGGCTCTGCGTATATGCTTTAAGTATAACACAACTGTCTGTATGTATTACACACTTTCTCACCCATACAGTTCGGTACATAAATATTTGGATATTGACAGTTATTAGCGGGGTGAAGCTCCACACTTAAGAGAATATAGTAGGGGGCGTCGTGGCTCAGGTGGATAAGGTGCCATACCATAAATCTGGGGACCCGGGTTCGATTCCTACCCGAGGTCATTTCCCGGTCCCTCCCCATCTCTCTCTCCCGCTCATTTCCTGTCTCTGCACTGTCCTATCCAATAAAGGTGAAAAAGCCCAAAAAAAATCTTTAAAAAAAAAAGAGAATATAGTAATGCATCGACCTGATTTTTAGCTAATCTGACCATAAGGCCGGTGAGCTGTTGCCATGGCGTGGCGTCCATCTTCTGTCTGTCATCCATAATTCAGTTAAATCGTATCTTCTCCATCAGTTCTCCATGGGTTTCCGTTCTGATCGTTTTGTTTGAAAGAACTCCTCACTCCGCACAAAACTTGGCCGTTGTTTTGTCACGTTTTTTGCTAATAAACGAGTTAGTAATTTGGCAAAATTAACAGTTTCCCGGTCTCTCATGAGAATTGTATCTCATTTCTCACCCGATTCCAGTTCTGATTGAGGTTTTGGGTACAACCCCGATTCCAAACAAGTTGGGACAAAGTACAAATTGTAAATAAAAACGGAATGCAATAATTTACAAATCTCAAAAACTGATATTGTATTCACAGTAGAACATAGACAACATATCAAATGTCGAAAGTGAGACATTTTGAAATTTCATGCCAAATATTGGCTCATTTGAAATTTCATGACAGCAACACATCTCAAAAAAGTTGGGACAGGGGCAATAAGAGGCTGGAAAAGTTAAAGGTACAAAAAAGGAACAGCTGGAGGACCAAATTGCAACTCATTAGGTCAATTGGCAATAGGTCATTAACATGACTGGGTATAAAAAGAGCATCTTGGAGTGGCAGCGGCTCTCAGAAGTAAAGATGGGAAGAGGATCACCAATCCCCCTAATTCTGCGCTGACAAATAGTGGAGCAATATCAGAAAGGAGTTCGACAGTGTAAAATTGCAAAGAGTTTGAACATATCATCATCTCCAGTGCATAATATCATCAAAAGATTCAGAGAATCTGGAAGAATCTCTGTGCGTAAGGGTCAAGGCCGGAAAACCATACTGGGTGCCCGTGATCTTCGGGCCCTTAGACGGCACTGCATCACATACAGGCATGCTTCTGTGTTGGAAATCACAAAATGGGCTCAGGAATATTTCCAGAGAACATTATCTGTGAACACAATTCACCGTGCCATCCACCGTTGCCAGCTAAAACTCCTATAGTTCAAAGAAGAAGCCGTATCTAAACATGATCCAGAAGCGCAGACGTCTTCTCTGGGCCAAGGCTCATTTAAAATGGACTGTGGCAAAGTGGAAAACTGTTCTGTGGTCAGACGAATAAAAATATGAAGTTCTTTATGGAAATCAGGGACGCCGTGTCATTCAGACTAAAGAGGAGAAGGACGACCCAAGTTGTTATCAGCGCTCAGTTCAGAAGCCTGCATCTCTGATGGTATGGGGTTGCATTAGTGCGTGTGGCATGGGCAACTTGCACATCTGGAAAGACACCATCAATGCTGAAAGGTATATCCAGGTTCTAGAGCAACATATGCTCCCATCCAGATGACGTCTCTTTCAGGGAAGACCTTGCATTTTCCAACATGACAATGCCAAACCACATACTGCATCAATTACAGCATCATGGCTGCGTAGAAGAAGGGTCCGGGTACTGAACTGGCCAGCCTGCAGTCCAGATCTTTCACCCATAGAAAACATTTGGCGCATCATAAAATGGAAGATACGACAAAAAAGACCTAAGACAGTTGAGCAACTAGAATCCTACATTAGACAAGAATGGGTTAACATTCCTATCCCTAAACTTGAGCAACTTGTCTCCTCAGTCCCCAGACGTTTACAGACTGTTGTAAAGAGAAAAGGGGATGTCTCACAGTGGTAAACATGGCCTTGTTCCAGCTTTTTTGAGATGTGTTGTTGTCATGAAATTTAAAATCACCTAATTTTTCTCTTTAAATGATACATTTTCTCAGTTTAAACATTTGATATGTCATCTATGTTCTATTCTGAATAAAATATGGAATTTTGAAACTTCCACATCATTGCATTCCGTTTTTATTTACAGTTTGTACTTTGTCCCAACTTTTTTGGAATCAGGGTTGTACATCTTCCCTTGAGGAAAAAAAAACTTGGTCGTTTTGTTTGTTGGTTTTCCTGTTGTAAACAATTTGTTTACATCTTTGTTTACTTTCAGTTAAATCGTGTCTCCTCCCTCAGCTCTCAGTGGATTTCAGTTCAGATTGCTTCGTTTGAAAGAACTAGTCCTTCTGTACAAAACTTGGTCGTTGTATTGTCAACTATTTTGCTAACAAATTAGTAATTAGGTCAACTTGGCAAATTTTCTTCTGACCATGAATTGTATCTCCTCTCTCATTTATCATGCGAATTCCGTTCTGATTGACGTTTTGGGTAGATCTTCTCTCGGGGAACAAAATTTAGTCCTTTGTCGAGTTTCCTGTTGTAAACAGTTTGTTATGGAAGGTGGTCCTCTCTCACATTGTCACGTTTAAGTTCTGTTTGATGTTTTGGTAGTCATGGTGGTTTTGATGGCAGGCCAGATGAGCTGCTACATCCCTGACGTTCTGGTTGATGGCTTTTGCGACCGTACAATGTCCATACGTGTACCACCACCGGGAACCCAAGTGCAAGGCAACGTACCTTATAAACACCTGACCACCAGACAACGAAATTTGTAGCTTTATTTACATAAGATAGATGGGTTTTTATCCGGTGCTAATTTTTAATTTGCTATTTAAAAAATAATGTGGGATTATTTACGAACAGTGTCGCAGCCCTTGGCATTAAGAACAGCAGAGTGTCTCTGACGGGTTCATATGCGTTTTATTCCTCTTGAACATGAGTATAGCATCGAACGCTGGACATCAAACGCCGTACACCGAGCACTGTGAAAACTAAAGAAAACAAAAATAATTAACGTAACGTGGTTGTAAACATGCGCACTTGTGCAGAGTAATGTTTACAGACTGTTTTGAATGTTACACACCTTGCTTTGCTCCAAACGTGCACCATTAGCCTCTGTGCTCAAAGTCTCGTGCTAAACCACAGTTCAACCAATGCACCGAACACAAACAAAACACACTCGATAAACAGCGCACACAAGACTTTACATTGTGCATGAATGACATGTCTGACAGACAGCAGAGCTTTATAACATACTGCGTTAACCCTCTGATGGAGGTACATGGTGAATATAAACGCAAAGATCTATAGCAAAACTAATCCAGCTTCCTGGGCGGACAGCTCCACCTGTAACATGAATAATGAGGGACAGCTCTGGCCGCCAGTTACAAACACGTTTTACACTCATTGGGAGCTCTGCTTTTAGACAGTGCCTAAATATATATTATTTTATCTGTCTACTGAAATGAAATCATGAATTTGAACTGAAAGTACAGATTTTCTAGCCTAGTAAACTAGACCCACCCGCCTAGCGGCCAAAAATATTTTTGCCTAGCGAGTGGGTCTAGCCTCGCAAAAGCAAAGGGGAGTCCCATATACGATTCGTACATTGGGGGAGTGCCTGTTATGGCCCTTTTCCACTACCCTTTTTCAGCTCACTTCAGCTCGCTTCAGCTCACTTCAGCCCGACACGGCTCGCGTTTCGACTACCAAAAACCAGCACGACTCAGCTCGCTTTAGCACCTGCTTAGCCCCTAAAACTCGCACCGTTTTGGAGTGGGGCTGAAGCAAGCCAAAGCGAGCCGAGTGAGGCTGGGGGCGTGAGCAGACACTTCCCTGTGCACTGATTGGTGAGGAGGAGTGTCCTCACATGCCCACACGCCCCGCGAGCGCGCTGGGATCTGTAAACACCGCAAACCCGGAAGGAGAAGAATTACGAGAATTTCTGAAGCCTTATGCGCCTCGCCTCATCTATACGCTCTTGCCAGTATCTGTCCGCGTTGTCGGTGACAACAAGCCACAGCACCAAGACCAGCAACACTAACGACTCCATGTCCTCCATGTTTATTGTTTACTATTCGGGTCGTGAGACTACCGCTTAAAAGCTCACTGATGTCACTTTTTGCGCTGCTTAACGACATCACCTGACATCCACCCACTTTCGCTAACTCCACCCAATGTGTCCACCCACTTCCAGCCAGCACGGTTCAGCGCGGTTGTAGTCGAAATGCAACTCCAACAGCCCCGCTCAGCCCGACTCGGCACGGCACGGCTCAGTCCGACTCAGCCACGTTTGTAGTGGAAAAGCGGCATTAGAGAGTGCACTTGTCCTGGGCCATCGGCATAGTGAGGTAGGGTGGCCAGTTCCTTTCCTCGCCGCCTTTAACTTCCCCAGTGTTTCCACCAGGTCCCCATTCACTGCTGGGTGGACAGGGAGCGAGCCCCAGATCCCCGTCGAGCCGAGGCTCCAACCAGGGACCGTTCGCTTAGCGGTCAAGCGCACTAACCACTTGGCCACCTACGCTCCCTAGCCTCGCACCATATAAACAAAAACACCCCGGGCATCAAATCGTGCCCGCCAATCACAACGCAAGGTTTTTGTTTGGATTCTTTGGGCGGGCTTTTGCAGGAGTGACGACAAAGCTGCGCGACGCTGGAGAAAGCACAGCAGGAAAGATGGCTACGGCTAGTGAACAGCACGCGTTTGACTCCGCTTTGGAATCAGTTTTGGAAGAATTAAGGCCTCTGCATGCTCTTGCGACAAGGCTTTCGCAGATAGCTTTTCGCAGACAGTTGTAATTTATCGTTGAGCGGGCGTGCGCGATGTTATTCACTGCCACAACGCAAGGGGGCACGAAGTCGCGAAATCGCTAGGAGTAGTTGGTGGGTGT
The DNA here is from genome assembly GCF_027579695.1 of Neoarius graeffei. Lineage (NCBI taxonomy): Eukaryota > Metazoa > Chordata > Actinopteri > Siluriformes > Ariidae > Neoarius > Neoarius graeffei. Next base: position 20,173,584 of record NC_083580.1, on the reverse strand, counting down.
GGTTAGTGGAGTGTTTATCCTCCGGTTACTTATAATGACTAGAACTGGAGTCGTATAGATGTACGTACTTCCTCACTTCCTCGATCAACCGCTCTTCGTGCTGCTCCATCTTCGCTCGTGTTTTTAAAAATGGCAGTCGTGAAAACAAAACAAACCGGGAAAGTAGGGAAGCGGAAGTGCGTGTACAGCGGATGTAGAATGGACCAATCAGAGCCCTCTTGTCTGCGACGCTGTCTGCGAGGCTTCTGCGGTGGTCACAATTTTTGGGAGGTGCGCGCAGAGCGTCTGCGAAGGTGGGGGGGCTACGCAGACACCGTCTGCGATGCTATCTGCGAGGACTGGGTTGTCAGCATAAATTGGCCTTTAGACTTGGAGTTTTCATTGAAACATGAGCAGGAAGAGGCTCTCCGCTCATTCCTTTTCAAGAAGGACGTTTTCGCTGTTTTGCCGACCGGCTATGGCAAAAGTCTGATCTACCAGCTGGCTCCGCTCATAGCCAAAAGGATGGGGCTAGTTTGTGCAGTACGAAGAATTAATAAACAGCTTTGAAACATTACTTTTTGATTGTTTCTTATTTTCCCGTTATTTTAAATTTAAGGGAAATTATTTCACCAAACACCACTAAATAAAAACTCTCAAAAACAGTTTAAGCAAACCCTTGAAAAACACTTGGAAAAAAAAATAGAGTGTATGTGGTACAGACTCCAAACTTGCGGTCATTATCTCCAAACTTCTTAATATCTAGAACCTGTTTATTAATTAATACGCATTTTGAAAAATTATTTATTTCAAGGTCTCCCCCACTGCTTTCTGTCGCTCTGACTACGTCACAGTCACTGTTGCGCTGATTGGTCAGAGCGTTGGCCTATACGCACAGAGACAGTTTGAAAGACAGCGGTTTGTTCCTCCCACCCCCTTCGGAAATGTCTACGGATCGAGGCCAGACTAAATATTCACATTTAGTCTGGCTTGCCAGGCTACAGATTTTCAGCTTTAATTTGAGGATTTTTACGTCCAAGTCAAGTGAATGCTTTAGGGATTACAGCACTTTTTTCGTGTTCCCACCCTTTTTAAAGGAACCAAAAGTCACTGGACATTTGGCTGCTTGTCTGTTCCATGGCCAGGTGTGGGTTATTGCCTCACTGTTTCTTTCACTCAAATAATCAGATAAAAGGTCTAGAGTTGGTTTCAAGCGGGGCGTCAGAACCAGTTGCTGTTCACTCTCAATACGAAATCCAAAGAACGGTCCATGAAGCAAGCCATCATTCGATTAAAAAATTCAAAACAAACCCAACAGACAGAAGGCAATTATTTGGTACATTGTTTTTAAAAAAATGCTCAGGTGAGTTCAGGAACACCAGGATGCTTGTAAGACCACGGAAAACAATTGTGGTTGATGCCAGAAAAATTATTTTGCTGGTGAAGAAAAACCCCTTCACAACATTTGGCCCAATTAAGAACACCCTCTAGGAAGTACACTGTCTTGCAAAAGTATTCATCCCCCTTTGTGTTTGTCCTGTTTTGTCGCCTTACAAGCTGGAATTAACATGAATTTTTTTTTGGGGGGGGGTTAGCACCATTTGATTTACACAACATGCCTACCACTTTAAAGGTGCAAATTGTTGTTTTATTGCGACACAAACAATAATTAAGATGAAAAAACAGAAATCTGGAGTGTGCATAGGTATTCACCCCCCAAAGTCAATACTTTGTAGAGCCACCTTTTGCTGCAAGTCTCTTGGGGTATGTCTCTATTAGCTTAGCACATCTAGCCACTGGGATTTTTGCCCATTACTCAAGGCAAAACTGCTTCAACTCTTTCAAGTTAGATGGGTTGCGTTGGTGTACAGCAATCTTGAATTTATGCCACAGATTCTCCAATTGGATTGAGGTCTGGGCTTTGACTAGGCCACTCCAAGACATTTAAATGTTTCCCTTTAAACCACTCCAGTAGCTTTAGCAGTGTGTTTAGGGTCATTGTCCTGCTGGAACGTGAACCTTCATCCCAGTCTCAAACCTCTGGCCGACTCAAACAGGTTTTCCTCCAGAATTGCCCTGTATTTAGTGCCATCTATCTTTCCTTCAGTCCTGACCAGCTTTCCTGTCCCTGCAGATGAAAAATATCCCCACAACATGATGCTGCCACTATCATGTTTCACTGTAGAATGGTGTTCTCAGGGTGTTGGGTTTGCGCCACACATGGCATTTCCCATGATGGCCAAAAAGATCAATTTTAGTCTCATCTGACCAGAGAATCTTCTTCCGTGTGTTTGGGGAGTCTGCCACATGCTGTTGGGCAAAATCCAAACATGTTTTCTTAAGCAATGACCTTTTTTTTTTCTGGCCACTCTTCCATAAAGCCCCGCTCTGTGGAGCGTACGGCTTAAAGTGGTCCTATGGACAGATACTCTCATCTCCGCTGTGGATCTTTGCAGCTCCTTCAGTGTTCTCTTTGGTGTCTTTGTTGCATCACTGATTAATGCCCTCCTTGCCCGGTCTGTGTTTTGGTAGGTGGCCTTCTCTTGTCAGGTTTGTAGTGGTGCCATATTCTTTCCATTTTGCTATAATGGATTTAATGGTGCTCCGTGGGATATTCAAAATTTGGGATATTTTTTATAACCCAACCCTGATCTATACTTCTCCACAACTTTGTCTCTGACCTGTTTGGAATGCTCCTTGGTTTTCATGTTGCTTGCTTCGTAGTGTTGCAGAATCAGGGTCCTTCCAGAACAGGTTGATTTATACAGACATCATGTGACACTTTGATTGCACACAGGTGGATCTTAATCCACTAATTATGTGACTTATGAAATGAATTGATTGGACCGGCTCTTATTTAGGGGTTCCATACGAAAGGGGGTGAATACTTATGCACACTCCAGAGTTCTGTTTTTTTCATCTTCATTATTGCTTGTGTCACAATAACATAATTTTCACCTTTCAAGTGGTCGGCATGTTGTGTAAATCAAATGGTGCTAACCCTCCAAAAATCCATTTTAATTCCAGCTTGTAACGCGACAAAACAGGACAAACACAAAGGGGGATGAATACTTTTGCAAGACACTGTACGGGTCTGACTTGTCCTGTTGACTGTCACAAGGCTTCGAACTATGTCCAAAATGTCTTTGAGAGCAGCGTTTGACTGTTTTGGTGAATATTCAAGGCAGTACAGACTGCTCAGTATCTCTGGGCTTTGTATGTGTTTGGCATGCAGAGAGCAAGATGTATAAAGGAGTGGTCGTGGCTCCTCATGTTCCCAGGACAGAAGGTGGGCTGTACTGGGGCTACAGCGTACGTCTTGCTTCATGCATCAGTGAGTAACACTTTTTTTTTCCCTTCTTCCTTTCAGTGTAAAAGGAAACCATTTCAAAATCAACAAATTTCAAAGTAGCCCTGTATGTTTTTAGCCGTTTATAACTGTTACTATTTAGTTAGTCTACTTCAAGTTTAGTATATTTCTATGGTGCACATGCTTTAAAAATGTTAGTACTTGCCATGTTACTATCCCCCCCCCCCCCCCCCCCCCCCCCCCAAAATAGGCTGATCACTAACATCGTTAACAACCAATGAATTGGTTCTTTCATACTGACTCATATATATCCTACTGCTTTTGAAAATGCACTGGCATTGTGTTTGTGTTCTTTAGGTGCTGTAATGACGGAGTGTCCATTTAAAGATGGATATGATCTGACCATTGGCACATCGGAAAAGGGCAGCAATGCTGATGATGCCAATCTTCCTCCATTCAGGTGTGTAAGAGATCAGAGCTTCAAGTTGTAATTACTGAAGTTTCATTGGTTGTGCCTTTTGGTTTGAGTTTGGCTTTAAGCCTCGGTCACAACCGGCCGTACGTGTTCCTACGGCCGGTCTACGTGCAAAAAACGCAAGAAACGCACGGAGGGCGCGCGTGTGACGTGCTGATTTTCGAGCCGTAGACTGGCCGCAGAGGTTCTTTGTCATGTCAAACAAACTCTACGGGCGCTTATGTTTTTTCAGGTTGCAAGACAAACTTACGGCCAACGCGCGTCTTTCTCCATGAACAAAAAAAACGCAGCAATTTGGGAAACGCCAGAAATCACACGGCCAAAAAATCGTACGTCCGGTTGTGACCTAGGCTTTACATAGTCAGGCTCCATTTCATGTACCACTGCAGGCTGTTTCTGGGCAGTGTGTTGTTGATAATCACAATGCCAGGATCTGGAATGACTCACGGTTGCACAGATGTTCTGAACTCTCTGCTGTTACCCTGATAATTCTGCCCACTTCCCCTCATTTAATATGAGCAATGTCTCATCTCCACTCAACTCGATTTTCCCCGCATGAAAGATGCACTGAAAGAGGAAAAAACATGGGGGGGAAATGGACAAAGCATCTGTGACATCACTCATAGGATTTCTGAAGAACGGGTTTGAAGCTCAAATAAGGAGGCTATGGGCGTAGTCATCTTGGCAGCTCCTGACTCCGCCTAACTCTCGGCTCGTCCATAAATGGAGAAGGGGGTGGGGATAGTGAAGCCTGGCCACTGTAATAGTATACTGTAGCTGGAACACACCTACTAATCTCGAAGCTAACAAAGCTAGCTATGCAAGATAGCCAAGAAGCTTCTGGCTAAACTAAAAGAAGCCACTCTATAAGATACGAACCATAACCTCAATAGCTGGTTTACAAAAAAAAACATTTCAATGACTAGGCATGTAACTGTCACTGTTAAAGCATATACAGTACGCAGAGCCATGGCCTCACTTTTGTTCATAAATGCCTTGAGACCTCAAGAATGGCACAGGAATAGTTTTAAGCGTTAACAATAAATCTAATATAGTAATTTTTATGATTAAAGTGATATATAGGTAGTGGTCTGAGTGAATGACCTTGACGTCTGTAACGTCACAGCAAGAAGTCTATCGGTCTCGTCGCCATTTCCGCTATACTAAAACACAGAGCTGACTGCAACTCCGATCCTCCATTTTGAGCTAATTTATCGCCATGCCACATAGATCTGTTTTTGGTGGGTGCAGCAACACAACAGAAGCTGGATTTACGTTGCATTCATGGTCCAAGACTGTTCAAGCTGCAAAGATTTGGATGCCTTTTGTGAGAAGTTCACGGGCACATTGGGCGCCTATGAAGTGGTCTCTCCTCTGCTCTGCACATTTTACTGAAGACTCAAACGAGACCTCTGATCTGTTGAGGAGCGTTGGCTAGAACACCGTATTGAAAGAGGATGCAGTACCAACAATAAAAGAAAACTACAAGAAAAGGAAAGTATTTATTTTATTTATATTTTTAAAAGGAAGGTAAGTTCAGTTGCACCAGTTATCCCGGAGTGAGCCGAGGGTTGTTGCTAAAACCCGAGACGGAACATATCGCTCAGGCAGTGATCTCCTGCAGTTGTTACTAAAACCGGTGACATCCCGTTCCGTCCCGGGTTTTAGTCATTGCCTGAGCCGAGCAGTAATGGCGGAATACATAGTATGAAGAAAAGTGAATGAGTGGAGCAGCCGTCTTATTTCTAAACTGGATATTGCTGCCATCTCGCCCTTACGTAGAAGTGAGTGAACGGAGAACTGAACAAACAACTGAAAGTCAGATTGTTTCAAAAACAGTCAGCCTTCAAGAAGCGAGAACACAGACGAGTAAGCTCCGGCTCTCATTTGGATTAAAAAACAAAACAAAATCACGTTGTTTACCTGCAATTAGATTAATACATGTAACTTGTATTGTGTGTTTAAGTTACCGTATAAGATGATTTAATTTGCTTCAGAATGTGATTGTCTCAGTTCATCTGATTATTTAATTAGCCTTTTACGTTTTATCAGTGAAAATGCATGCATGTACGCGTATGCGGCATAAGTTATAACACCTATCCTGTTTTAATGAGAGTCAACCCACAATCAGTGAAGTCAAATCAGTCTTGGTTGAGTAAGTTAGTAACGGTATTTCTTACTTTCACCGTAAATTTTTATTTATATGACTTTGGTCTACAGCCGTAAATGGCCTCGGCCTTAAAACCGGTTCCTGCTGTGACATCACGCACTCAGGGCTGGCTGGCTCAGCAGGGCAGCTCGAATACCAAATTTGCGGTCGATTTTTAACTCTCAAAAATATATATATTTTTAAAATTCCCATTTATGCAGCATACAAGAGTCAAAGATGGAGATACTATCCACTCAGAAATTTATTTAAAAATAAAGGCTCTGCGTCTCTCCTTTAATAAAAACAATAGAGCTAATATTTCCCCCTGATGTCTTTTTCCCCTGATAGCTTTGATACCTAACATTAGCTTGGTTAATAGCTAGCTTGATAAAAATATTTAAAAGTAAGTACAATCTAGGGGCGGCATGGTGGTGTAGTGGTTAGCGCTGTCACCTCACAGCAAGAAGGTCTGGGTTCGAGCCCCATGGCTGGCGAGGGCCTTTCTGTGCGGAGTTTGCATGTTCTCCCCGTGTCCGCGTGGATTTCGTCCAGGTGCTCCGGTTTCCCCCACAGTCCAAAGACATGCAGGTCAGGTTAACTGGTGACTCTAAATTGACCGTAGGTGTGAATGTGAGTGTGAATGGTTGTCTGTGTCTATGTGTCAGCCCTGTGATGACCTGGCGACTTGTCCAGGGTGTACCCCGCCTTTCGCCCATAGTCAGCTGGGATAGGCTCCAGCTTGCCTGCGAACCTGTAGAACAGGATAAAGCGGCTAGAGATAATGAGATGAGATGAGAAGTACAATTTAATAAAGCAAATTCAAGTAACTTACAGGTGTTATAGTGTGTAAAAGTTGTTTCTTTGCACAGAAAGGATCTTAGACGAAAATAGGCAAGGCTCCATAAATTGATTTATTTTCTGAGGTAAGTTCTGAGGTAATGCCAGCTAGCAGCTAACAATATGACACAAACCCAGCTGTCACTCAAACCCGCCTCACTCCTAATTATACATGTGTATGGCTCAGTATACAACCCCGATTCCAAAAAAGTTGGGACAAAGTACAAATTGTAAATAAAAACGGAATGCAATAATTTACAAATCTCAAAAACTGATATTGTATTCACAATAGAACATAGACAACATATCAAATGTCGAAAGTGGGACATTTTGAAATTTCATGCCAAATATTGGCTCATGCCCTGTGATGACCTGGCGACTTGTCCAGGGTGTACCCCGCCTTTCGCCCGTAGTCAGCTGGGATAGGCTCCAGCTTGCCTGCGACCCTGTAGAAGGATAAAGCGGCTAGAGATAATGAGATGAGATGAGATGAGATATTGGCTCATTTGAAATTTCATGGCAGCAACACATCACAAAAAAGTTGGGACAGGGGCAATAAGAGGCTGGAAAAGTTAAAGGTACAAAAAAGGAACAGCTGGAGGACCAAATTGCAACTCATTAGGTCAATTGGCAATAGGTCATTAACATGACTGGGTATAAAAAGAGCATCTTGGAGTGGCAGCGGCTCTCAGAAGTAAAGATGGGAAGAGGATCACCAATCCCCCTAATTCTGCGCTGACAAATAGAGGAGCAATATCAGAAAGGAGTTCGACAGTGTAAAATTGCAAAGAGTTTGAACATATCATCATCTACAGTGCATAATATCATCAAAAGATTCAGAGAATCTGGAAGAATCTCTGTGCATAAGGGTCAAGGCCGGAAAACCATACTGGGTGCCCGTGATCTTCGGGCCCTTAGATGGCACTGCATCACATACAGGCATGCTTCTGTATTGGAAATCACAAAATGGGCTCAGGAATATTTCCAGAGAACATTATCTGTGAACACAATTCACCGTGCCATCCGCCGTTGCCAGCTAAAACTCTATAGTTCAAAGAAGAAGCCGTATCTAAACATGATCCAGAAGCGCAGACGTCTTCTCTGGGCCAAGGCTCATTTAAAATGGACTGTGGCAAAGTGGAAAACTGTTCTGTGGTCAGACGAATCAAAATGTGAAGTTCTTTATGGAAATCAGGGACGCCGTGTCATTCAGACTAAAGAGGAGAAGGACAAACCAAGTTGTTATCAGCGCTCAGTTCAAAAGCCTGCATCTCTGATGGTATGGGGTTGCATTAGTACGTGTGGCATGGGCAGCTTACACATCTGGAAAGACACCATCAATGCTGAAAGGTATATCCAGGTTCTAGAGCAACATATGCTCCCATCCACATGACATTTTTTTCAGCGAAGACCTTGCATTGTCCAACATGACAATGCCAAACCACATACTGCATCAATTACAGCATCATGGCTGCGTAGAAGAAGGGTCCGGGTACTGAACTGGCCAGCCTGCAGTCCAGATCTTTCACCCATAGAAAACATTTGGCGCATCATAAAACGGAAGATACGACAAAAAAGACCTAAGACAGTTGAGCAACTAGAATCCTACATTAGACAAGAATGGGTTAACATTCCTATCCCTAAACTTGAGCAACTTGTCTCCTCAGTCCCCAGACGTTTACAGACTGTTGTAAAGAGAAAAGGGGATGTCTCACAGTGGTAAACATGGCCTTGTCCCAACTTTTTTGAGATGTGTTGTCATGAAATTTAAAATCACCTAATTTTTCTCTTTAAATGATATATTTTCTCAGTTTAAACATTTGATATGTCATCTATGTTCTATTCTGAATAAAATATGGAATTTTGAAACTTCCACATCATTGCATTCCGTTTTTATTTACAATTTGTACTTTGTCCCAACTTTTTTGGAATCGGGGTTGTAATTTAAACTGTTGAATTATATAAAAAATTCACACACACACCCCGTATTTTTGTCATGAAGAGGGGAAACTAGCTATAAGAGACCAAAACTGTTTGTTTTTTGTACCAGGCTGTGAACATGTTTGTTTTTGCTGTAAAGTTGGACATTTTAACATGGGGGTCGATGGGACTTGACTCTCTTTTGGAGCCTGCCTCAAGTGGCCATTCGAGGAACTGCAGATTTTAAACAAACAAAAAAGGTTTGGAAATTCATAGAATTTTCAGTTTACTTCTGCGAGTTCATCAATAATTAAAAGCAGTGGTACTTCAGTGTATCAGGTTCTGAACCATGTTTTCAAAGTTTCCAGTCCCACTCGGTGACTCTTGCTACAGTGGCATGCAAAAGTTTGGGCACCCTTACTGAAAATGTCTGTTACTGTGAATAGTTAAGTGAGCAGAAGATGAACTGATCACCAAAAGGCATTACAGGTAAAGACGACACATTATTTTTCAGCATTTTCTGCAAGATTTGTGTATTATTTTTTGTACAATTGGAGAGTGAAAAAAGAAAAGGAACACCATGCGAAAGTTTGGGAACCCCAATACATTTGCGTTCTCAGGTAACTTTTAGCAAGGTTCCAGACCTTAATTAGCTTATTGAGCTGTGGCTTGTTCAAATTCTTCATTAGGAAAGGTCAGATGATGCAGATTTCAAAGCTGTATAAATTCTCTGACTCCTCAAACTTGTCCCTAAAATCAACAGCCATGGACTCCTCTAAGCAACTCCCTCACATTCTGAATAATAAAATAATTGATGCTCACAAAGCAGGAGAAGGCTACAAGAACATAGCGAAGTGTTTTCAGGTAGCTGTTTCCTCAGATCATAATGTTAAGAAATGGCAGTTAACAGAAACAGTGGAGCTCAACGTGAGGTCTGGAAGATGAGGAAAACTTTCTGAAAGAACTGCTCATTGGATTAGTAGGAAGGCAAATAAAAACCCCTGTTTGACTGCAAAAGACCTTCAGAAAGATTTAGCAGACCTTGGAGTGGTGGTGCACTGTTCTACTATGCAGCGACACCTGAACAAATATGACCTTCATGGAAGAGTCATCAGAAGAAAACCTTTCCTGCATCCTAGCCACAAAATTCAGCGTCTGAAGTTTGCATATGAACATCTAAATAAACGGAAACAAGTCCTGTGGACTGATTAAATTAAAATAGAACTTTTTGGCCACAATGTTTGGAGAAAAAAGGGTGCCAAATTCCAGGAAAAGAACACCTCTCCAACTCTGAAGCATGGGTGTGGATCGATCATGCTTTGGGGTTGTGTTGCAGCCAGTGGCACAGGGCACATTTCATTGGTTGAGGGAAGCATGGATTTGAATAAATACCGGCAAATTCTGGAAACAAACATCACACCATCTGTAAAAAAGTTGAAGTTAAAAAGAGGATGGGTCCTATAATAAGACAATGATCCAAAACACACCTCAAAATCTACAATGGAATACCTCAAGAGGCACAAGCTGAAGGTTTTGCCCTGGCCCTCACAGTCCCCTGACCTAAACATCATTGAAAATCTGTGGATAGATCTCAAAAGAGCAGTGCATGCAAGACAGCCCAAGAAACTTGTAGAACTGGAAGCCTTTTGCAAGGACGAATGTGTGAAAATCCCCCAGGTAAGAACTGAAAGATTATTAGCTGGCTACAAAAAGTGTTTACAAGCTGTGATACTTGCCAAAGGGGGCGTTTTCTAGGTACTAACCATGCAGGGTGCCCAAACTTTTGCTTCGGGCCCTTTGACTTTTTTGTCGTTTTGAAAATGTAAAAGATGAAAATAAAAAATTGTTTTTGCTTAAAATATAAAGGGAATGAGTCATCTTTAACTTTATGCCTTTTGGAGATCATTTCATCTTCAACGTGCTTAACTGTTCACAGTAACAGCAATTTTGACCAGGGGTGCCCAAACTTTTGCATACCACTGTATGTCCAGGAAGCTTTTGAATGTTGCACGTCAACTAAAAATAACCCCAAACTGATTACAAGCAGGGCGGCACGGTGGTGTAGTGGTTAGCGCTGTCGCCTCACAGCAAGAAGGTCCGGGTTCGAACCCCGTGGCTGGCGAGGGCCTTTCTGTGCGGAGTTTGCATGTTCTCCCCGTGTCCGCGTGGGTTTCCTCCGGGTGCTCCGGTTTCCCCCACAGTCCAAAGACATGCAGGTTAGGTTAACTGGTGACTCTAAATTGACCGTAGGTGTGAATGTGAGTGTGAATGGTTGTCTGTGTCTATGTGTCAGCCCTGTGATGACCTGGCGACTTGTCCAGGGTGTACCCCGCCTTTCGCCCGTAGTCAGCTGGGATAGGCTCCAGCTTACCTGTGGCCCTGTAGAACAGGATAAAGCGGCTAGAGATAATGAGATGAGATGAGCGTCTGTTCATAAAAAGTGTTTATTTGCAGACTTTCATTGTGATTTATTTATTTTTGACCAGCTTAAATTGGTACTGCCACAATTTTTAATCCAGATCAGATACAGGTCTTCTGAAGGTCTCCTGAGGTCTACAAGGGCTACCACTTGCTTGAAAGGGGAAGCCAGAAACAGATGAACAAGACAGTTGACACGGATTTAATATGGCTGCTGGAATCTGCCAAAAATGGAGCAATGCTTGGCCTTTGGCTCCAATAACACAAACATTTGCCCACATCACTCTGGCTACTGCACATGCTTGTTACTCCATAACTAACGGAGCAAAGGTTCCTGTGTCAGTGACTGCTCATGTCTTCAATACTAACAAGGCATTTGGCTCTTGACTGAGAGAGGAAGATCTATGTAATACCGAAGACCAAGACCAGAGTTTCTATTTTTCTTTTATTCCCTTTGTTTTTCTTTTTGTGTTTGTATGGTTTTATTATTATTATTATTATTATTATTATACCCCCACTCCAAAGGAGGGGGGTATACTGGTTTACCTCTGTCCGTCTGTCCAAAACACCCTTTTTCTCAGGAACCACAAATCATAGCCACTCGGTACCAAACTTCAGTTTGGGATTCTATACCGTGTGTACCATTTTCAGGTCTGTTGCACATCGACTTCCTGTTTACCGACTGAATGTATTTCCGAAACATATAGCATGGATTTTACAAAATTTTCATAACATTTTTCTCAGCAACTACAAATCACACCTGCTTGATATTTGGTACCGAGCTTCAGCTTGGGGTTCTATACCATGTACACTGTTTTCAGGTCTGTCGCACATCGACTTCCTGTTTACCGACTGAATGTATTTACGAAACATATAGGGTGGATTTTGACGCTATTTCAAGAAGCAAAATGCTATTTCAAAATGACAGTTTACCAGGATGCTATTTGAAATCCCTGGGGAGAGACACTGCTCTTTACTTACCTTGTTTCAGGGTTAATTATTTGTTGACGTCAGCATTCATAATAAGTGTCCTATTCCTTCAACTGCTTGCATTCTGATATAAGCAAGCGTGGGGGGATACGTCGGTGAACAGTAGCTCACAGTTGATCTTGTGTTTGTTCTTTGTTTGAACGTTTTGTCCGCCGGTTGTGGCGTAGTTCTGGACCCAGTTTTGGGCGTCGGTTCCCTTCAGGCCTTGGTCCACCATGGGTGATGCCTGTGCTGCTCACTATGGACTGCAGTGAGCTCGTTGCTCTCTTTAACATCGGGGTTGTGCTTCTGTGCTTGGCATGGTGTTCTGAGCGATGTTGCCTGGTGGCGTTGCAGCAGCTGTGCAGGTGGTGTGGGACATACCTTCGCACACCTTTTGGTGGGATTGTAGGCAGCTACACCACTGGAATTACATCCTAACCCTCTTTTGGTGGACTTTTGGTAAATGTAAAGCGACCTTGAGTGTGAGAAAGGCACTATAAAAATTTAACTTATTACTACATATTGAGCACTGCCCATTGTACGCAGTTGCACTGGTCTACTCGTACTGTTTTTGGTGCCATAGACACACCATAGAACCCTAATGTAATCTAGAAACGTTGTATGAAACAAGTGTTCATTTGCTTTTTAGGGAAGGGGTTTAGCAAAGTATCAATCAGTTAAATAAATGCAAATCTCTTTGTCTATCTACCTCTGTCTTTTCTCAGGCATCTGTTAGTGGTGTTTGGTGGGCTTCAGGGTCTCGAAGCGAGCGTTGATGCTGACCCAAACCTGGACGTAAGTGACCCCAGTGTGCTCTTTGACCTCTACCTGAACACCTGTCCTGGTCAGGGTAGTCGCACTATCCGCACTGAGGTGAGAGACGGCGCAAGTGATCTATTCTAAAACAGCCACATTGAAATGAACAAATAACATACCTGTGTTCTGGGTTTAATCTTTTTTTTGTTTGGTCTCCACAGGAGGCCATATTGATCTCCCTGTCATCATTACGACAAAAAATTGCCACTAAACGGTAATGGCAGGAAGCAACACCACACACTGATGAGAAGACGAGTGCAGACCAAAAAAGCAGAACCTGTACGGGAGAGAATATTTTGTCTATGGATGTGTTTTAGACGCAGTCATTGGACTTGTGGAATATACTGGACTGCACGTTTTATTCTGTAATATTGTTAATATCGTTTTGTCATTCCACACACAGCTATTGCTAAATACAATTTAATAACACAAAAAAAGACACTGAGGCTTGTGGGGTTTTTTTTGTTTTTTGTTTTAAAGATATATGTTTTAAACCATTCAAAGTACAGAACATTCATGAAGACAAGAACTCAATTTGGTGAAGATGGGGAAAAAAGGTGTCCGATTATTAATAATCATATGGATCATTTAACATTCTTCATATTATTCCTCTTTTTCAAGCCCTACTCCCATGCCATGCATCTGGCCAGGTGTTTTCTTGTTCACACACCCAATAAAAATGGTGTGTGTAAGAGTAGGGGAAGCGGTATTTGTTAAATGTTATGGCACTCCCAGTAGTGGATTTAAAGGACAACTCCAACATATTTCTACCTAATCTCTGTGTAGTGTATATTCAACTACCAGGGACACAGAGAAAGGGTTTTTAATGCATGAAATAAAGTCTCATGGAGGAGTGCAAATATCAAGAACATCAGGTATGGTTATAGAGCAAACCGGAATTGCTGTGCATCAAGCAAACTCTGACTGGTTGAGCAAGTAAGTGTATTTGTCAGCCCAAACCAGGGCTAGGAAAAAAGCAAAAATGGATCCACAAATGCTCCTCAAGTACAACGTTAACAATTTAATAATTCTTTACGGTATCCGGTACTTTGTGTCTGCAGTGCAAAACTTTCTTCTTTGCTCTTTTTCTGTACATTCCGTGTCACATGAACCAAACCGGAATTGATAGAAATGAGACCTCAAACATCTCGGAACCCAAAAACCAGAACGTCAAGGACGTAGCAGCTCATCTGGCCTGCAATCAAAACAACCATGACTACCAAACATCAAACAGAACTGAAATGTGACCGTGTGCGAGAGGACCAACCTCCACAACAAATTGTTTACTACAGGAAAATCAGCAAAGGACTAAATTTTGTTCCCCAAGGGAAGATCTACGCAAAACATCGATCAGAACTGAATGCGCATGATAAATGAGCGATACAATTCTAGTCAGAAGAAAATTTAAGTTGACCTAATTACTAATTTGTAAGCAAAAAGAACTGAGGGACGAGACACGATTTAACTGAAAATAAACAAATGACCAAGTTTTGTTCCTCACAGGAAGATCTACCCAAAATATCGATCAGAACTGAAATTGGGTGAGAACTGTGAGAGGAGATACAATTCTAGTGAGAGGCCTGGAAAATTTGTCCATTTGGCCTAATTACTAACTCATTAGCAAAAATATTTGACAAAACCAAGTTTTGTGCGCAGTAATGAGTTCTTTCAAACAAAACAATCGGATCAGTGGAGAATTGATGGAGGAGATGTGATTTAACTGAATTGTGGACGACGGACTGACGCCACGCCATGGCAATAGCTCATCGGCCTTATGGCTAGCAAAGGAGAGTTCTATGTTTTTGGGTAGTGAGGGCATTACTTGATTTTGAAAGCTGGTGGCGGACCTCGCATGATCAATTCTAAAACAAGTCGGCTTTCAAGAAAAGTATTTTTTGTGGCTACTGCCTCATATAGAAGCGGTAGCCACTACGTCATCGTGCTGTAAGTGTAACAATCACGCGCTGCGCATGCGCATACACGTGTTCCGATTAAAATGGCCGGTGAGTGTATACAATTCAGTTCACCATTTGAAATACCGTAAATGGACTAGGCTAAAGAAATCGCTTTCAGACATGTTTATGCTTATTACCGAGGGAAAGTGTGTTTTGTATTTTAAAATATACTCCAGGTCGTCCCCCTTTCCTCGCCTTCTTCGGCCAGTGGTCCCATGTGTGATAGAGATGTGACACACTTCCGAGTTCTTACAGGAAGTTGTCGAAAAGAGTATTGAGACCACTGAGCTCTAGCGCCGGGCCATTTCTGGGAAATAAGAGTTTGGGTCATGGCGACAGCGTATGTCGGCCTCGGTTGAGAGGTTTCAGTTTTGAAAACTGTATGAGTAGAATAATATAAAGTACAGACATTTTGGTATATTTTACTTCTGCCATTTTTAAATTGTTCATTTTTGGATTATGCTTCATTTTTGTTGCTACTGCCTCAGAGTAAATATATATGCTATATATTTACTGTATGGACATGGTATTAGAAAACAATTTTATTTATAAGCAGTAGCCACATGTACCCATAGGGTACCTATTTTTTACTTGGGTTTTCACTCTTCTGCATTCAACCGTATCAAGTGACTCATATATCAAAGCACTTTAACTAGTGTTTAAATCCACAATTCTAATTATGTTGTACGTACGTCACCGACATTGTAGCATTTGATCCTGTGGACTGCGGAGAAGACATATTGTTCAACACAGCACACTGACAATCCAGCAGCATGAATGTGTCTTAACTGATACTTTTAGAAATTGTTCATCAGGTTCTGTTGCGAGTTGTTTGTGTATAAGATTATTAACAGACCACACTTTCAAAAAGTGGTTGGGGATCACAAGCATATCTCCAACCTACAGAAGACAAAGTACTAAATGTGAGAAGGGAACATTTTTTTATTGTTTACACTTTAGATGTAGTCTCAATATTATTCTGAAAACTTTGATAAAACCCACAGAAGGTGGCTCACAACGTTGCATTACGTTTCTTGGCATTGGAACTGGATACAACTCCCCACCAACCAATCAGTGTAGACCTGTAGGATGGCTGACGCACAGCACCACAGATATTCACAATTCGCTCCCTGGACGGAAATAAGCCAGAGCATCAAAGCATTTCTCTGTGCCATGCATAAACTCTCATAAATGTCCTTTCTGCCTGGCGCTGCAAATACAACCCCAATTCCAAAAAAGTTGGGACAAAGTACAAATTGTAAATAAAAACGGAATGCAATAATTTACAAATCTCAAAAACTGATATTGTATTCACAATAGAACATAGACAACATATCAAATGTCGAAAGTGAGACATTTTGAAATTTCATGCCAAATATTGGCTCATTTGAAATTTCATGACAGCAACACATCTCAAAAAAGTTGGGACAGGGGCAATAAGAGGCTGGAAAAGTTAAAGGTACAAAAAAGGAACAGTTGGAGGACCAAATTGCAACTCATTAGGTCAATTGGCAATAGGTCATTAACATGACTGGGTATAAAAAGAGCATCTTGGAGTGGCAGCGGCTCTCAGAAGTAAAGATGGGAAGAGGATCACCAATTCCCCCTAATTCTGCGCCAACAAATAGTGGAGCAATATCAGAAAGGAGTTCGACAGTGTAAAATTGCAAAGAGTTTGAACATATCATCATCTACAGTGCATAATATCATCAAAAGATTCAGAGAATCTGGAAGAATCTCTGTGCATAAGGGTCAAGGCCAGAAAGCCATACTGGGTGCCCGTGATCTTCGGGCCCTTAGACGTCACTGCATCACATACAGGCATGCTTCTGTATTGGAAATCACAAAATGGGCTCAGGAATATTTCCAGAGAACATTATCTGTGAACACAATTCACCGTGCCATCCGCCGTTGCCAGCTAAAACTCTATAGTTCAAAGAAGAAGCCGTCTCTAAACATGATCCAGAAGTGCAGACGTCTTCTCTGGGCCAAGGCTCATTTAAAATGGACTGTGGCAAAGTGGAAAACTGTTCTGTGGTCAGACGAATCAAAATTTTAAGTTCTTTATGGAAATCAGGGACGCCGTGTCATTCGGACTAAAGAGGAGAAGGACGACCCAAGTTGTTATCAGCGCTCAGTTCAGAAGCCTGCATCTCTGATGGTATGGGGTTGCATTAGTGCGTGTGGCATGGGCAGCTTACACATCTGGAAAGACACCATCAATGCTGAAAGGTATATCCAGGTTCTAGAGCAACATATGCTCCCATCCACATGACATTTTTTTTCAGGGAAGACCTTGCATTTTCCAACATGACAATGCCAAACCACATACTGCATCAATTACAGCATCATGGCTGTGTAGAAGAAGGGTCCGGGGTACTGAACTGGCCAGCCTGCAGTCCAGATCTTTCACCCATAGAAAACATTTGGCGCATCATAAAACGGAAGATACGACAAAAAAGACCTAAGACAGCTGAGCAACTAGAATCCTACATTAGACAAGAATGGGTTAACATTCCTATCCCTAAACTTGAGCAACTTGTCTCCTCAGTCCCCAGACGTTTACAGACTGCTGTAAAGAGAAAAGGGGATGTCTCACAGTGGTAAACATGGCCTTGTCCCAACTTTTTTGAGATGTGTTGTTGTCATGAAATTTAAAATCACCTAATTTTTCTCTTTAAATGATACATTTTCTCAGTTTAAACATGTGATATGTCATCTATGTTCTATTCTGAATAAAATATGGAATTTTGAAACTTCCACATCATTGCATTCCGTTTTTATTTACAATTTGTACTTTGTCCCAACTTTTTTTGGAATTGGGGTTGTACAAATCAATGCAGAAGTATAAGCTAGGCCTATAAACATTCCCAATACAGTAAGCTCAATTAGACAGGGAACATCCACAGCCAGCGAGGTGGTTAACCCCCCATCCAGTCCCATCACTGGGCAAGAGCATTTTGTGTCGTGCCAGGCAAAAAAAAAAAAAAAAACTAATTTAGTTAGAAACCTAATACAAAAAAAAAAAAGATGTAATTGCATTTATAGATATGTGTCTAAGAATTAAACCAACTTGTTTGGCTGTTCAGGTTTTTTTTTTTTAATGGAAAAGCAAAATTCACAACTCTTGGCACGGCAGCACACTTTTGAATATGTTGAGAACAAAGAGACTAATTATGAGCATGATGAAATGAACTTGTGTTTCTGAATATAATTTGAATGATTCTCAGCAGAATGAATCATCTGTTAGTTTTGTGAATAACATTGTTCAAGCTCGAGACCATTAGCTAATAAAATTAGAACAGGATCATCGTATCAAAACACTTGACTTTTTGTCTTTGCATGTGTTGCTGGCACAATAGGTGGGCAGTGATTACAGTCCATTGTGAAATATTGAAATCTGAAAGATAATTATTAGTCTAAAAACTGTTATAAAAATGAAATAAAAGAAATAAAGAGGTCACAGAATAGGGAGGTTACGATGGAAAGGAAAGGCCTTGGTTTAAAAAACAAACAAAAACCTTTATAAGTGCTTTCGGAAATGTTGGTAACAAAAGATGAAATTCTAGCCATTGTCCAAATGTCCACTGAGGGTCCTTTACCTAAAACTCTCAGGGTCTCTCTCTCTCTCTATGTTTGTCTCTGTCTCTCGCTCTCTAAACAGCTTCTACCTGGAAACATACCAGAAACAAACTGTACCAGCATTGTGTTCCAGGCTTTTCTGATTTTCTGAAGGTCCTCCCCACACTGGAAATCAGTCAAATTAAAAAATACCAATCATGGGAAGTAATATTTTAAAACACAATTTTATGATGCAACTGTTGACAAAAACGAAGTACTCAGCACCACTTTGCTGATTATTGCAATATCGTCAACTCTATCATAATTTTCACTATTTATGTGATACATTTTAAAAAATGTAAAATCTGTTTAAATATAATGACTGGTATATTTGTCAGGCTTTAGAATGGCCATGACACTCTCAAAAGTCGAAGCATGCACCACTTTCATACTCAAATTATTCAGCTCAGCCAGATCTGTAAGATAAGAAGAAGGTCTGAACAATTCCTCATCTTACAGACAGTGAGAAACCAGTGGCCGATTAACATCAGTGCTTCAGCAGGTAATAAATGTGAAACCAGCAACTATTTTGGTTTAATCTCTCTTTAGGCTTTGGGTAAAATAAGCAGCCGTTTGACTTTTTCTCAACATGTTAAAATCAGTGTCTCATCAGGCTTTGAGGCTGGACATCATTTTGTCATTTAGAGTGAAACGAATGCTTTTCCTTAGATGGAGATTGAAGCTGCGGGCCATGTTGGACCGTACTCATGCTGAGCTGAAAGTGAGGCTGACTGTTTCCCACTGGAAGGATATTGTGGCTGGTAGCCATTTTAGATCAGTGTCTCGTGAAGCTGAGACTTGGGCTGGTGGCCGTATTGGATTTCCCGGAATAAGCCTGGCAGCCTTTTGCTATCCAGTTCTCACCAGGTGGGGTGGACAAAGCTGATGTTGTAGAGTTTGGCCCAGCGAGCAAACACTTGTTTTTCAGTGATGAAGCGATGGTGATTTCCACGGCGGCCCTTCTCATTCTGCAGGTACGTTACACACTCATCAGGCCCTCGGGGTTTATAGTAGTGATATGGCATTCTTTTGGGCTGAGGATGCCTCCTATACCACAGAGATCACAATTACTCTCATGTAATGTTACAGAATACTTCTTCATTCAGGATCTTTCATTCTTTGTAACATAAAAAAAAAATCCCATGTCACATCACAAGACTTTGTCACAACAAGTGCTGTATAAAAGTCACATTGTTTGAATTCCACTATGCAATAGCAGCAGCATGTGACCATAGATTTTGGTGGGGACAATAATAACAACATAGCCTCAAACACAATGAACTTGACAGGCTATCACACTTGACTTACCGTACCAGTCAAAAGTTTGGACACACCTTCTGATTCAATGTTTTTTCCTTCATTTCATGTCTTAAAGTAATGACGGATGTCGTTTCTCTCTACTTAATTGAGCTCTTCTTGACATAATATGGAAGACTGCAGTTGTGGAATAGGGCTATTTACTGTATTATTATTTACTGTTTAATCTCAAATGCATGAAGAAGGCAAGAAATTCCATGAACCAGAGCATCAATGACGCAGTAGCTCACATGGCCATACCATGAGAAACCAGACTCGTTGATAATTAGCTAAGTTGCTCTTCATGAGAGCAATTAGAACAATTTGATCTTCCAAACAAAACAATCCGAATCAAAATCCACTGAAAACTCAGTGAGGAGTAGCGATTTACCCAAAAGTTTGTCCGTCGGCCAAATTAGCAACTCGTTAATGAGAAATCACAAAACCAGGGAGTAACTTTTGTGCAAACTGATTAGATCTCATCTCATCTCATCATTTCTAGCCACTTTATCCTGTTCTACAGGGTCGCAGGCAAGCTGGAGCCTATCCCAGCTGACTACGGGCGAAAGGCGGGGTACACCCTGGACAAGTCGCCAGGTCATCACAGACTGATTAGATCTTCCAAACAAAACAATCAGAATCAAAATCCATTGAAAACTCAGTGAGGAGTAGCGATTTTTTGTGAATTGTGGACGGACGGACAACGAACGCCACGTGATGGGAATAGCTCATCGGCCTATGGCCGTGTGAACTAATTAATTTTTGACGAGGCACACCTGTGAATAGAAAAGCGTTCCAGGTGACTACCTCATGAAGCTGGTTAAGATAATGCCAACTGTGTGCAAAGCGTCATCAAGGTAAACTATAGTTACTTTGAAGAATATAAAATATGAAACGTGTTTTGTTTACCACTTTTTTGTTTACCACATAATTCTATGCATGTTCCATATGTTAATTCATAGTTTTGATGTCTTCAGTATTGTTCTACAATATAGAAAATAGTCAAAATACAGAAAAACCTATGAATGAGTTGGGGTGTCCAAACTTTTGACTGGTACTGTATGCTATAAGCTGCTAAGTAGTGGATTTTTAAAGTAACCTCATAAAAGGCAGCAGTGGCTATTAGAGCTGGGACTTCAGCTCAGCCAAAACTTAGCCAGACACACCAAAAAAGCAACAGGGCAAAGGATTTTTCAAGGGATTAGCGTCAGGCTGCCAGATCGTTCCATTGTGTGTAGCTGTCGATATTGATTTTAAAAGTAACTAAGTAAATTACATCGGGAAATGAATACTTAAGTCTGAGTGAAAAATACTGTAGCGAGTGTGCGTGGAAGAAGAGTCTGGAGACAGAAATCTTAGTTTCTCGGTCGTTAGCCTGTGCTACTTGCTCTCGATAGCACTGGCTTGACTGCTTTATTAGCATTCACTAACATTACTGATAAACATTACACCGGCTGGAAGGTGACTTCACTGCTGTGCTGATGGCGCCGATTCACGGATAAGCTCACGTTGACCTTCAAGAAGGCCAAGGACAATACATTTTTGGTCCCGCCGACTGTAAATCAAAATCTGATTGGTTAATTCATCTGTCACTTCCTACATAAACATACACTGCCATGGCCTTCTATCCCGGCAATGAAGTCCTAACCAATAAGTGAGCCAGCTCTAAATTCTTCTCAGCCTAGAGACAACAAACAAAAAAATAATCTCATTGAATAACTATTTTAATGTTTTTAGGACAGTAACCCTTTCATTTC
Organism: Neoarius graeffei; assembly: GCF_027579695.1. Taxonomy (NCBI): domain Eukaryota; kingdom Metazoa; phylum Chordata; class Actinopteri; order Siluriformes; family Ariidae; genus Neoarius; species Neoarius graeffei. Next base: position 20,152,079 of record NC_083580.1, on the reverse strand, counting down.
TGAAGCAAATTTGATAGAAAATGAGGCCAAATTAGAATTAGGAGAGAATAATTATAAAGAAATTATGAAACAAAGAATTAAAGAAATTAAGTATAACATTTAAAATGCTGATATGTTTGGACCTTCTCTGAAGGCCTAGAAGGCCCTGATGGTTCCCCTCTGATAGGCAGTTGCTAACATATAGTCATCCAGCATATAATCTATCAGCTTGTCTCAGCTTTTTTTTTTCTTGCATACTTTTCAACAGAGTTTGATGCCGCAACAACAGATGTGTTTGCCAGGTTTCAGCAAACTTTCCAGCCCAACTATATCTGTATAAAAGACCTGAAACTAGCCCAAATAATTTGGTCATTGGAAAAGTAAGACTTTTTTTTTTCAACCTTGACACCAGAAACAAGGTCACTGCAGTGTATATGTCTTTCTGAGTTACAGGCATTATCTGCTCCACTAAATATATATATATATATATATATATATATATATATATATATATATATATATATATATATATTACACCCCTTTCCTTCTTCTAATCTTTGCATTAAAGTTGACAATAAAATATTACATCAATGGCACACCGTCTGCACTTATATTTTGCCTTTGTTTGCAAAACTTTAATAGACTTATGACGATTATTTGCTATAAACCAAGATCTTAGCACCCACAGAGAATTTTTAGACTAGCCCAATCTGGCAACCGTATTATTAACTCCCCTGTCGACTGTTCTTCCAACACTGAAAATAGATTATAGAGCTAGTATCAGGCATCATGTTTCCTGCTCCAATGGACCACAAATTGCTGCTTGTTGTAGTTCCCTTCTTTCATTCAATGGAACATGATTTATATCTATTAAATAGCAACACTTTTTAATTGTTGTTAACTTGGAGACATAATTAGCATTAACAGAATTTGAAATGTACAGAGTTATGAATGAGAGCTTTATGAAGATAAAATTATACAATTATACAATATCAATATTCTTGAACTATTAGGCTACATTACTTGGACAATACAGATTGCAATGCATTGTGGGATTTCAACTCTTCCCTACATGCTTTCAGTCCACAAAATGGTGAATTGCCAGAATAGTGTAAGTAGTGAATATAACATATTTTTAGACCGTTGAGAGAAAGAGTTTTTCCTCACCCACAGTAGTTGGGAGGCACCATCCCATAAACTTTAATTTTGTCACAGATCTCTATAGCGATCACCATGGTGAACCAACCGGTGCTCAACCATGACTGAGACTTCTGTCTAAGAAAACAGGAAAATACAGTTCAGCGTTTCACAGATATAACAGCTGAAGCCATTCATCCATCCATCCATTATCTGTAGCCGCTTATCCTGTCCTACAGGGTCGCAGGCAAGCTGGAGCCTATCCCAGCTGACTATGGGCGAGAGGCAGGGTACACCCTGGACAAGTCGCCAGGTCATCGCAGAGCTAACACATAGACACAGACAACCATTCACACTCAGCTGAAGCAATGTTTTGAGGAAAAAATGTAATGCATACAGATTTTAGGATTACACAAGATCTACAAGATCTGAATGACCTTATGCTAAAAATGCATCATGCTTTGTTAGGAATCAGAACAGGAGGAATAACAGGGCTTAAACTAGAGTGTGATCATAAAGGCTACCTGTCTCGGCCGGTCTCTTTATGAAAGAGTGTGTCGAACTTGCGCATTTTGCTCGGTGTGACAGTGAAGGTTGTGAGGTTGGTGTATGTGGCAGCAACACGATGGATCAGCCTGTAGAGAGCACCATTCGCATCGCGACCTATCTTCGTGGGCGGACCCCAGAAGATGATAGATGGGCAGTCAGAACAGTTGAGGAACTCTTGGGGTTTTCGGACAAGACGAATCACACTGGAGTGAGCAACAACACGAAGGCTAGTTTTGTTACCCACATCGGCTTCAAACCCAGATGTAGGTGCATCATTCATGCGGATAACACACTCGGTGTGGTCAATCTCTGCTCCAGCGCGGGTACCCAGTACATGGCTTGAGCTGGTCACCAGAGCACACTGGCGACAGTGTAGGGTCATGCTCTAATAAACACACACACAGACATTTTTTATTCTTCTAATTTTGAAGTGAATTTTTCCACCGATATGGGGAAATACAACTACTGGACACAGACCAATATATATATTCTATCCACATTCACTGGGTATGAGCAATTGCATGCTCTGATTGGCTACTCTACTACTAGGATATCAGCTCATATACCACAAGTAAAGAGAAACAAAATGACAGCGCGCATCAAGTCAGATATATCACTTTCTTATCAAGTATTTAAAAGAAACAGAAATAGCAAAAAATATGTAGCCCCCCCCCCCCCCCCCCTTCCACACTCCAGCCCAGTCGGTGGTGGTAATACACCTTTAAGTTGATTTGCCAACCGCCAAAAAAAGAAGAAAAGAAAATGGCGGAGCGTGTTGCTGAACCAACCAAGGACGAACTAAAAACTCTACTTGAAAACAAAACCCCAAAAATACAAAATAAAAGCAACAAAATATAGAAGAAAAGTATTTGATGGTAAAAACATATCTTTTTTTATTTTTCAAGAATTATTATTACAGCATTTCACACAAATTATTACTGTCATTTTGCCGGTTTGTTTGCATTCTAAGCGGCACTGATTTTGTCAGACATTGCATCAAGTTTTTATTTATTGAATTTGCAAAAAATAAAAATGCTCTGTTTTTCAAAATCCAGTGAGTGTGGATAGAATAAAACAATTATTCCACTCAATTTCATTGTATATAGCTTATGTACGACTCAATTTTGTGGAATAACTGTTATATATAAATAACATGGAAACGAGTGTTTTACTGGGAAATACGCCACTTGTATTTTTCATACAAGCTACATCCGGGACATAGACAACCAAAACCGTGACATTAATCTCTATATGTCACTCGTGAGGAAATCGAGGAACTTTTTTGAGATTACACAAATACAGTGCCTTGCAAAAGTATTCATACCCCTTGAACTTTTTCACATTTTTCCACCTTACAACCACAAACTTAAAAGTTTTTTATTGAGATTTTATGTGATAGACCAACACAGAGTAGCATATAATTGTGAAGTGAAATGAAAATGATAAATGGTCTTCAAAATTTTAAACAAATAAAAATCTGAAAAATGTGATGTACATTAGTATTCAGCCCCCCTGCGTCAATACTTTGTAGAGCCACCTTTTGTGGTATGTCTCTACCAGCTTTGCACATCTAGACACTGAAATTTTTGCCCATTCTTCTTTGCAAAATAGCTCAAGCTCAGCCAGATTGGATGGCAAGCGTCTGTGAACAGCAATTTTCAAGTCTTGCCACAGATGCTCAATGGGATTTAGGTCTGGACTTTGACTGGGCCATTCTAACACATGAATATTCTTTGATCTAAACCATTCCATTGTAGCTCTGGCTGTATGTTTAGGGTCATTGTCTTGCTGGAAGGTGAATCTCCTTCCCAGTCTCAAGTCTTTTGCAGCCTCCAACAGGTTTTCTTCCAGGATTGCCCTGTATTTAGCTCCATCCATCTTCCCATCAACTCTGAACAGCTTCCCTGTCCCTGCTGAAGAAAAGCATCCCCATAGCATGATGCTGCCACCACCATGTTTCACAGTGGGGATGGTGTGTGCAGGGTGATGAGCAGTGTTAGTTTTCCACCACACATAGCGCTTTGCATTTAGGCCAAAAAGTTCAACTTTGGTCTCATCTGACCAAAGCACCTTCTTCCACATGTTTGCTGTGTCCCCTACATGGCTTCTTATGCCTGTCTTTCAACAATGGCTTTCTTCTTGCCACTCTTCCAAAAAGGCCAGATTTGTGGAGTGTACGACTTATAGTTGTCCTGTGCACAGATTCTCCCACCTGAGCTGTGGATTTCTGCAGCTCCTCCAGAGTGATCATGGGCCTCTTGGCTGCTTCTCTGACCAGTGCTCTCCTTGCTCGCTCTGTCAGTTTAGGTGGACGGCCATGTCTTGGTAGGTTTGCAGTTGTGCCACGCTTTTTCCATTTTTGAATGATGGATTGAACAGTGCTTCTTGAGATGTTCAGAGCTTGGGATATTTTTTTATAACCTAACCCTGCTTCATAGACGTCGCCAGACCCATTTTAGGGTAGCTCCAGCCACCCTATCTTATGGCAAAGCCACCCTATATTTTTTGCCCTTTTTTTAATTATTTATATTTTTATTTTTTTTCCCAAAAAAAACAAAGGCAGTAAAGCACTGAACATGAGCCATCAAGAACGCAAGTTAATCCGAACAACAGTTTCTGCTTGCTTATTTATTGTTTAATGCAATATTATTAATATCGTTATGATTCCTCCTCATTGGCTCTGTGTCAAGCGTCACGTCGAGTGGTAGGCTAGTAGGACTTAAAAAACTACGCGGGCATTCTGCAGCAGGCGCGGTGCGGGCTTCCATTGAGTTGGGTTTGCAGAGAGTCAGAATTCTATGCTTTCATTTGCAGACACACACGGTGAGATTGTAATTTGATGTCAGTGGTTTGCATTTGCTTAACTTTACCGAGGCTATATTGAGTCTTCTGTAGAATGTTTACATGATTTGTGAAGCACTTGCCCTCTTCAGTTTGCGCAGGAATGCATGACACCTACCATTGTTTTTTTCACATTTTTGTAGTTTAGCTGGTGAAGTTGCTTCAGCAAGCAATTAAATGATGAAAGCAATTTTAAAATAGAATAGAAATGGTGGGAAGTGTGTCCCCAAGGTGTGATGCTCTTGAAATAATGAATTGATTGACAGCCTTAGTAGGTGCTCTGAAAAATGTTCGGCGCACGCTGCGCGCGCACAATACCTTTTCTCCTCTGGATGCTAAGCTACCCCTGTCTCTCAAACCTAGTGACGTCCCTGCCCTGCTTTAAACTTCTCCAGAACTTTATCCCTGACCTGTCCGGTGAGTTCTTTGGTCTTCATGATGCTGTTTGTTCTTCAGTGTTCTCTAACAAACCACTGAGGCCTTCACAGAACAAGTGTATTTATGCTGAGAGTAAATTACACACAGTAGGACTCTATTAACGAATTAGATGACTTCTGAAGGCAATTGATTGCACTGGATTGTATTTAGAGGTATCAGAGTACAGGGGGCTGAATACTAATGCACACCACAGATTTTTTCAGATTTTTATTTGTTTAAAATTTTGAAGACCATTTATCATTTTCGTTTCACTTCACAATTATGTGCTACTCTGTGTTGGTCTATCACAAAATCTCAATAAAAAACTTTCAAGTTTGTGGTTGTAAGGTGGAAAAATGTGAAAAAGTTCAAGGGGTATGAATACTTTTGCAAGGCACTGTATATACAACCCCGATTCCAAAAAAGTTGGGACAAAGTACAAATTGTAAATAAAAACAGAATGCAATAATTTACAAATCTCAAAAACTGCTATTGTATTCACAATAGAACATAGACAACATATCAAATGTCGAAAGTGAGACATTTTGAAATTTCATGCCAAATATTGGCTCATTTGAAATTTCATGACAGCGACACATCTCAAAAAAGTTGGGACAGGGGCAATAAGAGGCTGGAAAAGTTAAAGGTACAAAAAAGGAACAGCTGGAGGACCAAATTGCAACTCATTAGGTCAACTGGCAATAGGTCATTAACATGACTAGGTATAAAAAGAGCATCTTAGAGTGGCAGTGGCTCTCAGAAATAAAGATGGGAAGAGGATCACCAATCCCCCTAATTCTGCACCGACAAATAGTGGAGCAATATCAGAAAGGAGTTCGACAGTGTAAAATTGCAAAGAGTTTGAACATATCATCATCTACAGTGCATAATATCATTAAAAGATTCAGAGAATCTGGAAGAATCTCTGTGCGTAAGGGTCAAGGCCGGAAAACCATACCGGGTGCCTGTGATCTTCGGGCCCTTAGACGGCACTGCATCACATACAGGCATGCTTCTGTATTGGAAATCACAAAATGGGCTCAGGAATATTTCCAGAGAACATTATCTGTGAACACAATTCACCGTGCCATCCACCGTTGCCAGCTAAAACTCTATAGTTCAAAGAAGAAGCCGTATCTAAACATGATCCAGAAGCGCAGATGTCTTCTCTGGGCCAAGGCTCATTTAAAATGGACTGTGGCAAAGTGGAAAACTGTTCTGTGGTCAGACGAATCAAAATTTTAAGTTCTTTATGGAAATCAGGGACGCCGTGTCATTCGGGCTAAAGAGGAGAAGGACGACCCAAGTTGTTATCGGCGCTCAGTTCAGAAGCCTGCATCTCTGATGGTATGGGGTTGCATTAGTGCATGTGGCATGGGCAGCTTACACATCTGGAAAGACACCATCAATGCTGAAAGGTATATCCAGGTTCTAGAGCAACATATGCTCCCATCCAGACGACGTCTCTTTCAGGGAAGACCTTGCATTTTCCAACATGACAATGCCAAACCACATACTGCATCAATTACAGCATCATGGCTGCGTAGAAGAAGGGTCCGGGTACTGAACTGGCCAGCCTGCAGTCCAGATCTTTCACCCATAGAAAACATTTGGCGCATCATAAAACAAGATACGACAAAAAAGACCTAAGACAGTTGAGCAACTAGAATCCTACATTAGACAAGAATGGGTTAACATTCCTATCCCTAAACTTGAGCAACTTGTCTCCTCAGTCCCCAGACGTTTACAGACTGTTGTAAAGAGAAAAGGGGATGTCTCACAGTGGTAAACATGGCCTTGTCCCAACTTTTTTGAGATGTGTTGTTGTCATGAAATTTAAAATCACCTAATTTTTCTCTTTAAATGATACATTTTCTCAGTTTAAACATTTGATATGTCATCTATGTTCTATTCTGAATAAAATATGGAATTTTGAAACTTCCACATCATTGCAATCCGTTTTTATTTACAATTTGTACTTTGTCCCAACTTTTTTGGAATCGGAGTTGTATATAATCTCACACATTCAGAAGGATTCTTTCAGATAATTTCTATAAAAATGCTATTTTATCCATTGACCCAAAATTTGCATTGTGGTTTTGTTTTGATTTTTTTTTTATATTTACTTTATTTACTTTTTATATTTACTTTTTTGTACAGTGGCGCTTGAAAGTTTGTGAACCCTTTAGAATTTTCTATATTTCTGCATAAATATGACCTAAAACATCATCAGATTTTCACACAAGTCCTAAAAGTAGATAAAGAGAACCCAGTTAAACAAATGAGATAAAAATATTATACTTCGTCATTTATTTATTGAGAAAAATGATCCAATATTACATATCTGTGAGTGGCAAAAGTATGTGAACCTCTAGGATTAGCAGTTAATTTGAAGGTGAAATTCGAGTCAGGTGTTTTCAATCAATGGGATGACAATCAGGTGTGAGTGGGCACCCTGTTTTATTTAAAGAACAGGGATCTATCAAAGTCTGATCTTCACAACACATGTTTGTGGAAGTGTATCATGATACGAACAAAGGAGATTTCTGAGGACCTCAGAAAAAGCGTTGTTGATGCTCATCAGGCTGGAAAAGGTTACAAAACCATCTCTAAAGAGTTTGGACTCCGCCAATCCACAATGAGACAGATTGTGTACAAATGGAGGAAATTCAAGACCATTGTTACCCTCCCCAAGAGTGGTTGACCAACAAAGATCACTCCAAGAGCAAGGCGTGTAATAGTTGGCAAGGTCACAAAGGACCGCACGGTAACTTCTAAGCAACTGAAGGCCTCTCTCACATTGGCTAATGTTAATGTTCATGAGTCCACCATCAGGAAAACACTGAACAACAATGGTGTGCATAGCAGGGTTGCAAGGAGAAATCCAGTGCTCTCCAAAAAGAACATTGCTGCTCATCTGGTTTGCTAAAGATCACATGGACAAGCCAGAAGGCTATTGGAAAAATGTTTTGTGGATGGATGAGACCAAACTAGAACTTTTTGGTTTAAATGAGGAGTGTTATGTTTGGAGAAAGGAAAACACTGCATTCCAGCATAAGAACCTTATCCCATCTGTGAAACATAGTGGTGGGAGTATCATGGTTTGGGCCTGTTTTGCTGCATCTGGGCCAGGGCGGCTTACCATCATTGATGGAACAATGAATTCTGAATTATACCAGCGAATTCTAAAGGAAAATGTCAGGACATCTGTCCATGTACTGAATCTCAAGAAAAGGTGGGTCATGCAGCAAGACAATGACCCTAAGCACACAAGTCATTCTACCAAAAATGGTTAAAGAAGAATAAAGGTAATGTTTTGGAATGGCCAAGTCAAAGTCCTGACCTTAATCCAATCGAAATGTTATGGAAGGACCTGAAGTGAGCTCTTCATGTGAGGAAACCCACCAACATCCCAGAGTTGAAGCTGTTCTGTACGGAGGAATGGGCTAAAATTCCTCCAAGCCGGTGTGCAGGACTGATCAACAGTTACCAGAAATGTGTAGTTGCAATTATTGCTGTACAAGGGGGTCACACCAGATATTGAAAGCAAAGGTTCACATACTTTTGCCACTCACAGATCTGTAATATTGGATCATTTTCCTCAATAAATAAATGACCAAGTATAATATTTTTGTCTCATTTGTTTAACTGGGTTCTCTGTATCTACTTTTAGGACTTGTGTGAAAATCTGATGATGTTTTAGGTCATATTTATGCAGAAATATAGAAAATTCTAAAGGGTTCACAAACTTTCAAGCACCACTGTAAGTAATTTCACCTTTGACTTATGGGCCTTTGAGAAGCAAGAGTTACATTTGAGTAATTGATTTTGCAAAATTCTTTTGCAAAATCCTTTACAAAAAAGGGCTTGATTTGGCTTTCCTTTTTTTCCCAGATGTAGACTGATTTTAGTTAGTTAGAGAGGATACAGGAAACTGTATTACTGTTTAAATAGATTGTTTTTATTGAACAATATCACAACTTGAGCCTTACCTTGTTGCCAAAAACAGGAACGTAGCCATCTTTTCCAGCCCATTTCTTCAGGTCAGTGCTTTTGGAGGCACTATTATACCCTATCACTTTAAAAGCCTCATACGACTCATTTACACTGTTGGAGTTGTAGAGAATGAAGAGGGTCGTGATGAGAAAGATCGCCACAAATACAACCATCCGCTTGCTGTGGTGCCCCTATTTTGAAAACACAACACAACGTTGAATCTCTTGAGTGTAAAATCCCTCAGATACTACAGTGTGCTTCAATACTGTGAAATCAAGTTTTCAAAATTGTTTAATGTTTTGTGATATCTGTGGTTTGGTATCCTGATCGAATGGAATATGGAGTTAAAGTGACTGGTAGCAAGAAAGCAGTTTTCTTTGACACTCACTTCAAGTGAATCTCATGCATAGACTTGTTTGAAAGGCACAAGGGTGAGGTCATATGCCAGTCTAGGGGGACAGTGGCAGGTGGAGGCATCTTGTTCACTTTAGAAAAGTAGTAATATCCTATGGGACGCAAGACAGATGCCATCCATGGTGCTGTGCAACACTTTCATGGCTTTCATATACACCATGAGGATAGATCACTCTTGATCTAATACTAACATTTGGAATAAACATAGAAAATATAGTCACACTTCCACAGTCTGAAGCTACCGCAGATCATTATCTCATCTTATTCAATCTACATCTGATGCACCATGCCACGCTACTGTGTCAAACGTACATGCATGTCAACTACTGCACAAAGTTATATCAATAGTCTCCCAGAGTTATCAACTTATGGCCCTTTTCCACTACCCTTTTTCAGCTCACTTCAGCTCGCTTCAGCTCACTTCAGCCCGACACGGCTCGCATTTCGACTATCTAAGAACAGCACGACTCAGCTCGCTTCAGCCCTGCTCAGCCCCCAAAACTCGCACGGTTTTGGAGTAGGGCTGAAGCGAGCCAAACCGAGCTGAGTGAGGCTAGGGGCGTGAGGAGACACTCCCCTGTGCACTGATTGGTGAGGAGGAGTGTCCTCACATGCCCACACACGCCCCGTGAGCACGCTGGGATCTATAAACACCGTAAACCCGGAAGAAGAAGAATTACGAATTACAAGAATTATGAAGCCTTATGCGCCTCGCCTCATCTATACGCTCTTGCCAGTATCTGTTGGCGTTGTCGGTGACAACAAGCCACAGCACCAAGACCAGCAACACTAACGACTCCATGTCCTCCATGTTTATTGTTTACTCTCCGGGTTGTGAGACTACCGCTTAAAAGCTCACTGATGTCACTGTTTATGCCGCCTAACGACATCACCTGACGTCCACCCACTTTCGCTAACTCCACCCAATGTGTCCACCCACTTCCAGCCAGCACGGTTCAGCGCGATTGTAGTCGAAATGCAATGCCAACAGCCCCGCTCAGCTCGACACAGCCCAACTCAGCACGGCACGGCTCAGCCCAACTCAGCCGCATTGGTAGTGGAAAAGCAGCATTAGATTGGATCACTGTCAGATCCCACAGAACTTGATCAGGCAACTGAATGCTTTGAGTCAACGTTCCACTTAAAAGGAAAAATTATTATAAATAATAAACTAGCACCCTGGTATAACGATTATACATACACCTTAAAAAACAGATCACCCGAAAATTAGAATGTGAATGATGTCAAACAAAATCGGTGGTATTCCAATTAGCATGGAAGGAGAGCCTCTTGAAGTAGAAAAGCTCTTAGTGCTGATCGATCAATGTATCTCTCCACCCTAATAGAGGATACCAAAAATAATCCTAGATTCTTATTTAATACCGTTGCAAAATTAGCTAGGAAAAAGACCACCATAGACATATGTATGTGTATGTCTGGTGGCTCTGCTCAGATCAACTCACACAAACTCCCAAGCACCTTGTACAGCTCGCACACTTGAACACCTCATCAGTTGACACAGATTATATGAAAGAGGAAGATTTGCATTGCACAGCACATGTTCATCAAGGGCAAGATGTAGAGTTTTAAAAGACTTGGTTTACAGACCCCCATGCACGTGAAAGATTCACCCTCAAAAGTACATATTGGTCTAAACGTTATTGCGCTGCGCAGGTTCATCTTACTTGTTGTCCGAACAGCTGCATCAATGTTCATCGCAGTGTTCTCAAACATGTTATGCACGGCCTCATGTCAGAGGACTCTGAGGTTGGCTGCTGCCAGCATGATTTATTTGACATTGTTAATTCGATACCCCATGTCTCATTAGCCCCAGGGTTGGGGCTCGTATGTGAGCGCCTGGTGACCGGGCCTTTGCCCATGGGGCCCAGCCTGAAGTGGTGACGTGGGCCCGACCTCCTGTGGGTTCACCACCCACAGAGGTAGCCGTAGGGGGCTGGTACAGTGTGGATTGGGCGGCAGTCGAAGGCAGGGGCCTCGACAACCTGATCCCCGAACACAGCGGCTAGTTGTTGGGACATGGAATGTCACTTCGCTGGGGGGGAAAGAGCCTGAGCTTGTGCGGGAAGTTGAGAGGTACCGGCTAGAGATAGTCAGGCTCACCTCCACGCACAGCTTGGGCTCCGGAACCCAGCTCCTCGAGAGGGGCTGGACTCTCCACTTCTCTGGAGTTGCCCATGGTGAGCGGCGGCGGGCTGGTGTGGGCTTGCTTATAGCTCCCCAGCTCAGCCGCCATGTGTTGGAGTTTAGCCCAGTGAACGAGAGGGTCACCTCTCTGCGCCTTCGGGTCGGGGAGAGGGCTCTTGCTGCTGTTTGTGCCTACGGGCCGAATAGCAGTATAGAGTATCCGGCCTTCTTGGAGTCCCTGGGAGAGGTACTGAGAGGTGCTCAGACTGGGGACTCCATTGTTCTACTGGGGGACTTTAACGCTCACGTGGAAGACGACAGTAACACCTAGAGGGGCATGGTTGGGAGGAATGGCCTCCCCGATCTGAACCCGAGTGGTGCTTTGTTATTGGACTTCTGTGCTCATCATGGTTTGTCCATAACGAACACCATGTTCGAGCATAGGAGTGTCCATAAATGCACGTGGCACCAGGACACCTTAGCTCGGAGGTTGATGATCGACTTTGCTGTCGTTTCATCTGATCTCCGGCCCTATGTCTTGGACACTCGGGTGAAGAGAGGGGCTGATCTGTTAACTGATCACCACCTGGTGGTGTGTTGGATCCACTGGCGGAGGAGGAAGCCGGACAGACCTGGCAGGCCCAAACGTATGGTGAGGGTCTGCTGGGAACGTCTGGCCGAGCACTCTGTCGGGGAGGTCTTTAACTCCCGCCTCCGGGAGAGCTTCTCCCAGCTTCCGAGGGAGGCGGGGGACATTGAGTCTGAGTGGACCATGTTCTCTGCCTCCATTGTCGACGCGGCTGTTCGTAGCTGTGGCCGCAAGGTCTCCGGTGCCTGTTGTGGTGGCAATCCCCGAACCCGGTGGTGGACACCGGAAGTAAGGGATGCCGTCAAGCTGAAGAAGGAGTCCTATCAGGCCATGTTGGCCTCCAGGACTCCTGAGGCAGCTGATGGGTATCGGCAGGCCAGGCATGCCGCAGCTCGGGCAGTTGCGGAGGCAAAAACTCGGATCTGGGAGGAGTTTGGTGAGGCCATGGAGGAGGACTATCAGTCAGCCTCAAGAAAATTCTGGCAAACCGTCCGGCGCCTCAGGAGGGGGAAGCAGTACCCTGCCAACACTGTTTACAGTGCGGGTGGGGAGCTATTGGCCTCAACTGGGGATGTTGTCGGGCGGTGGAAGGAATACTTTGAGGATCTCCTCAATCCCACCGTCACGTCTTCCATTGAGGAAGCAGAGGCTGATGACTCAGAGGTGGACTCGTCCATTACACAAGCCGAAGTCACTGAGGTGGTTTGCAAGCTCCTCGGTGGCAAGGCACCGGGGGTGGATGTGATCCGCCCTGAGTATCTCAAGTCTCTGGATGTTGTGGGGTTGTCTTGGCTGACACGCCTCTGCAACATCGCGTGGCAGTTGGGGACAGTGCCTCTGGAGTGGCAGACCAGGGTGGTGGTCCTTCTTTTTAAGAAAGGGGACCAGAGAGTGTGCTCCAATTATAGGGGAATCGCACTTCTCAGCCTCCCCGGGAAGGTTTACTCCAGGGTACTGGAGAGGAGAATTCGGCCAATAGTCGAATCTCAGATCCAGAAGGAACAATGCGGTTTTTGTCCTGGTCGTGGAACACTGAACCAGCTCTATACCCTTCATAGGGTGCTTGAGGGTTCATGGGAGTTTGCCCAACCAGTCCACAGGTGCTTTGTGGATCTGGAGAAGGCATTCGACCGTGCCCCTTGTGGTAAGTAGGATTTCATCTCTGCTTTTTGCGGATGATGTTGTCCTGTTGGCTTCTTCAAACCAGGACCTTCAGCATGCACTGCGGCGGTTTGCAGTCGAGTGTGAAGCAGCTGGGATGAGAATTAGCACCTCCAAGTCCGAGGCCATGGTTCTCGACTGGAAAAGGGTGGCTTGCCCTCTTCAGGTTGGTGGAGAAGTCCTGCCTCAAGTGGAGGAGTTTAAGTATCTCAGGATCTTGTTCACGAGTGAGGGAAGGATGGAGCGTGAGATCGACAGGCGGATCAGTGCAGCCTCCGCAGTGATGCGGTCGCTTTACCGGTCCATCGTGGTGAAGAAGGAGATGAGCCAAAAGGTGATTTTCCCAGTTAAGAAGGCAAGAAAACCGTCCCAGCCTGATGAGTGGAGGTTTGTCCAAGATCTGCGAGCAGTCAATGCTGCGGTTGTTCCCCGCGCGCCTGACATCCCTAAAGAGCGCTCTGCAGACCACACCCACTCTGGGATTGCCTGACCCCAATAAACCATTTGTTCAAACTGTAGATGAAAAGATATTGTGGGGTATTCTCACCTCACCCTTTTGGTCCCACATGTTGTCTCCCTGGTTCTGTTGGAGATAAAAACATCACATTTGTCAACACAGAGATGGTTAAAGGTCCCCTTGCATTGTTTTTTCATTAATTGTGCGGTGGTCTCTAGTATGAATGAATGCCCTGTGAGCCGGTTTTGGTGAAAAAAATGCTGTGGTTCTCCTGTTTCAGGCTGTTCTAGTTTGGTGGAAGAGTTGGTGGCGGGAGAACGACAAGATTTCAGCTCTTACTCATTAATATTCATGACATGTAAACATGTTACCTCTGATTGGCTAACAGCAATCAGTAAACATGTTACCTCTGATTGGCTAACAGCACTGTGACACTACCTCCAGTGGGTCAGAACAAGCGGATGTGGGTGTCTTTTTGTAAAAACTGTTTCAATTGGCTATTATGGTAGTGGGGGCATGGCCGAGAGTCGGTCTGTGAATGGAGGGCGGAGTCAGGGAAGGTAAGTGGCAGAATCACTGCACCTGACGGGAATTAACGTGTGTTTGTGTGTCTTCCCCAGTGGCCGCACCCTATAAGAGGAGAGGGAGAGCAGAGGAAGGGAGCTCTCTCCCCAACCAGAACGCTTGTGTGTGTGTGTGTGTGTGTGTGTGTGTGTGTGTGTGTGTGTGTGTGCGCGCGCGCGCACAACTGGGAGGGAGTCATTCATTCGTTCATTCATTGATTCATTTATTTATTTAATTGAATACTCCCTGCTGCAGCGGCTCTCATCAAGGCACGAGGCACGGAGCGGAGCTCACTTCGGGGTGTGTGGGGGGAATAATGTCCCCTGGCTGGGAGCTGACAGGCCCTGGCAGCGCTGGTTCGTTTGGGAGAGGGCAGGGGTCGCTGGCTGCCAAGTATGGGGAGGCTGGGACCTAGGGTTAGGGTTAGGTGAATTACGTCCCGAGGCGCGGAGCTAGCCCACCCAGGGAGCACTCTTTCGTTCGGGAGAGGGCAGAGGCCGCTGGCTGCCAAGTCTGGGGAGGCTGGGACCTCCCCTGCCCGAGTTACGACCGTGCAAAGTCGGGCTGGAGCCGCTGTTAGAAACGAAACTGATGCGGAGCACTGCGCCGCGCCTCGGGGCGAATTATGTCCCATGGCGTGGAGCTAGCCTGCCCTGGCAGCGCTGGTTCCTTCGGGAGGGGGCAGAGGTCGCTGGCTGCCAAGTCTGGGGAGGCTGGGACCTCCCCTGCCCCAGTTACGAGCATGCAAAGTCGGGCTGGAGCCGCTGTTAGAAACGAAACTGATGCAGAGCACCGCACCGCGCCTCGGGATGAATTACGTCTCTCTCCTCGCGCTTTTTTCCTGTGGACGGTCGCAAGCCAAGGTGGGCGAGGCCATGAATACTAATTTTCGAAGTGACGTCACTTCGTATGGCTTTTTCTGATCCGCTCGTTTTTCCGACTATTTTCTTTCATAAGCTAATACAGGGAATGGGAGTAGAATTACATTTTCACATGCAGCATGCATATGCAACTCGGAGTGAACTATGGTATTTCAAAAAGAGCCAGTGTTAAACGTTTTTGGTGGAAGGGCACCTTTAAAGTATAACACTGTCATACTTGATATGCCTAACATCATTGTGAAACGTTGTACTGTTCTGAATCCTGCCTCTTTTCTCCCTACAGAGGACAACGGAGAACCACATGACTGTGTCGCTCTCACTAACGATTTTTGTTCCCCCAGGGCAGAAATAAAGAGCGACCCTTTGAGCTGAAGAGGAGAGAGTGCAAGAGAGGGCCAAGAACCCTGGATGATCTGGAGAGATTGTGTAAAGAGGAATGGTCTCAGATACCCTGCTCTGTATCTCCAACCTCATAAAATGTTGTACAAAGTATTTAATGCAGGGGTGCCAATGATAGTGGCACATGTTTTTGTTGAAAATTATTTCTTGATAAGGGATTTGTTTTTCTGTGAATAAATTTTTCAATTAAAGGTTGGATTTTTCTCATTTTTTCGGTGTGAGATGAAGCGACTTCACCAAAAGGTGGATATTTTTTCCTAACCCTTTTGACTAATCTTTACAAGGGGTGCCAATAATTGCGGAGGGCACTGTATCTTAAGAGTAGTTCAGAATCTCTCTGAGCCAGGACTGAAATCTGCCAGTCGAGTATGCTGTGTCAACACTGACACTGCCACACAGTCAGCACGAAGGCTGCCTGAATCAAACACAGATTCCTTGATGGTCAAATCCAACCCATATTTTGAGAAAAATGGACGTTTGTGTAACAAAGTGCTGCAAATGAGCAGGAATCCGACTAAATTTGAAAGTAAAACAATTAACAGTATGTTGTATATTAAGGTAAATACAGAGCAAATATACAAGACTAGAAGCACCCTGGTTCGCTAGTTGGCAGGGAATGTGGAATATTCCAAGGAGGTAAAAATGAGTGGAATATGCAGATCAGTGCATAGAGGGTAGAAACTAAAAACATTCCTCAAGCCTGTGCTTATGAGAGAAAACCAACTTGAGGTTAGCATGTGCTACAAAACCCAGTACCAGTTTATGAATAAAGACTGTAATATACTGTGGATGAAATGAGAATGAGAAGAGGCTCTTCCAGGAGGCCAGTATGTGAAGGAGAAAGGGAAAAGTTAATGCATGATCATGGGATTTACAATGAACACTGGTGCTTAGGGGGCGTGATGCAGAATCCTGATACTGGACTGTATGATTATCATACAATGAAACATTTATTTTTTGTTTTTCGCAATTCCTTTTTTCTCCCATACATCTGAATTTCCTGTCTTTCTTGGCTGTCCATTGTAATGCAAGAATGCATTAGTGTGACGCTAAATGATGATCTATGGTAATGATCTCATATGATTTGAGGAAACTTTACAATCTTTGAAAAATATCTGCAATTGTTTAATAAACTAACAAAATAGACCTTTTTTGGGGGGTGGGGGTGGGGGGTTATATAGGAATCGCCCTGTCCGTCTGTCCGTCCATCCGTCTGTCCGTGTGTCTTGTAATGCCCAGGTCAGACGGCAGGCTGCAACTAGTTTTCAATTACTAGATAACAAAATCGCAGGTACACGCAAGACTGGTCTTATATCGACGCACGACGACGCAGATAATGGCAGAGGGTCTTTAGTAGAGGCAGGTTGATGCAAGTGGATCACGATCTGTTCGCATTTCAGCAGCGATTCGCTTCCAATCGGTGCAAATAGTAGGTTGACGCATGTAGAGGCAGGTGGTCGTGCAACGCTTGAGCGGCCCATCGCAAGTTGAAGCAGGTAGTGGCAGCTAGACGCAGGGAAGACAAGTCTTTAGAGGTGGCTGCGATGCATCGCAGGTAGACGCAGACTGCACCTGCAAATAGTTTACAACAACTTGCGAGCAGTCTTATGGCCTTATATTTTTTAAAGGTTTTCTGTGCGCTGTGTCAACCTGCGTCTAGCCGCGTCTGCTTCTGACTGGTTGCATCCTGTCGTAACAGCTTAAAAACTGCATCTTACAATACGTCTGACCACAACAAAGGATTTGACGCAAAACGCCTGCGTCCACCTGCGATCGGTTGCCACCCGACCGATCGCAGGTTGCAGCATGCGTCTTTCTGCCGTCTGACCTGGGCATAAGCGCAACTCCTTCTAAATGGTTCAATGGATTTTGACGAAACTTTACACAGTTGCAGTATACCACCTGAAGATGTGCATAAAGAAAAATAATCCCGAACCAAGGTCTTAAAGATACTTAAAAGTCAATCCAAAATCCCTGTCAGAAATACAAAGGATGAAAAAAGATGCTAAATTCTCACCATCTGTTCCATTGCCATTAGAGAAGTCAGCTACCAGATATTTGAAAGTGAATTTCTTGAATATCAGTTCACTCATTCTTCATTTTTGTTCTCTGATGAAAGATGAAATTGTCCAACAGAGCCATATCACCACAGAGACCTGGCTAATTCCTTCTGAGATCCATCCAGAAATACAAAACTTTAACAGCTTGCATCTTGATCATGTGGGTTGCCAAAGAAAACAAAGAAATGGTGGATTGCTTCTATATATTCATCAGGACGTATATATAGTGAAGCAAATGAATGTGAGAGATGTGCCAATTGAGTATCAGATGATTATTGTGTCACCAGCTGAGGATAGAGCAGTGCGTTTTGTGGTTCTCAAATGATACAATCATCTGAAAACCAGCGTTCAGGATTTTCTTTCTGGAATGGAGAGACTTTTATCCCAGACTCCAGATAGTGCTAAAGCTGTAGTTATGACAGACATTTTCATGCAAAACAGTGATACAAAAACTCTTGGATCTGTGCAAATATTACAGATGTCGCCAGTTGTGCAAGTTTCCCCACACGTAAAAGAGGTCTTATTGACCACTTCTATACAAACATTCATTTAGATGTCATTCTGTCAACAATACCCGTGTACTATAGTGATCACCAGCTTTTGTCTGCAGCCATACCATTCAAGTTTTTGCAGTAAATTATGTTGGGTTTTTAAAAGAGTGAGTGCATATAAGTAATATGACAAATATTCTTGACCAAATCAGTTGATTTATAAATTCTTATGCCCAGGTCAGATGGCAGAAAGATGCATGCTGCGACCTGCGATCGGTTGGGTGGCAACCGAACGCAGGTGGACGCAGGCGTTGTGTGTCAAATCCTTCATTGTGGTTAGACGTATTGCAAGACAGTTTTTAAGCTGAATCTTGTCACAAGCCAGCCGGGAACATCTATGTCCTGATTGGATCTTTCAGCGCATTCCCTGGTTTCTGGACTCTATCATGCTTTTTTCAACCTGTGATTGGTCACTCAAGCGTTGCACAACCGCCTGCGTCTACATGCGTCAGCCTACTACAGTGCCTTGCAAAAGTATTCATACCCCTTGAACTTTTTCACATTTTTCCACCTTACAACCACAAACTTGAAAGTTTTTTATTGAGATTTTGTGATAGACCAACACAGAGTAGCACATAATTGTGAAGTGAAACGAAAATGATACATGGTCTTCAAAATTTTAAACAAATAAAAATCTGAAAAATGTGGTGTGCATTAGTATTCAGCCCCCTGTACTCTGATACCTCGAAATACAATCCAGTGCAATCAATTGCCTTCAGAAGTCATCTAATTCGTTAATAGAGTCCTACTGTGTGTAATTTACTCTCAGCATAAATACACTTGTTCTGTGAAGGCCTCAGTGGTTTGTTAGAGAACACTGAAGAACAAACAGCATCATGAAGACCAAAGAACTCACCAGACAGGTCAGAGATAAAGTTCTGGAGAAGTTTAAAGCAGGGTTAGGTTATAAAAAAATATCCTAAGCTTTGAACATCTCAAGAAGCACTGTTCAATCCATCATTCAAAAATGGAAAAAGGATGGCACAACTGCAAACCTACCAAGACATGGCCGTCCACCTAAACTGACAGAGCGAGCAAGGAGAGCACTGGTCAGAGAAGCAGCCAAGAGGCCCATGATCACTCTGGAGGAGCTGCAGAAATCCACAGCTCAGGTGGGAGAATCTGTGCACAGGACAACTATAAGTCGTACACTCCACAAATCTGGCCTTTTTGGAAGAGTGGCAAGAAGAAAGCCATTGTTGAAAGACAGGCATAAGAAGCCATGTAGGGGACACAGCAAACATGTGGAAGAAGGTGCTTTGGTCAGATGAGACCAAAGTTGAACTTTTTGGCCTAAATGCAAAGCGCTGTGTGTGGTGGAAAACTAACACTGCTCATCACCCTGCACACACCATCCCCACTGTGAAACATGGTGGTGGCAGCATCATGCTATGGGGATGCTTTTCTTCAGCAGGGACAGGGAAGCTGTTCAGAGTTGATGGGAAGATGGATGGAGCTAAATACAGGGCAATCCTGGAAGAAAACCTGTTGGAGGCTGCAAAAGACTTGAGACTGGGAAGGAGATTCACCTTCCAGCAAGACAATGACCCTAAACATACAGCCAGAGCTACAATGGAATGGTTTAGATCAAAGAATATTCATGTGTTAGAATGGCCCAGTCAAAGTCCAGACCTAAATCCCATTGAGCATCTGTGGCAAGACTTGAAAATTGCTGTTCACAGACGCTCTCCATCCAATCTGGCTGAGCTTGAGTTATTTTGCAAAGAAGAATGGGCAAAAATTTCAGTGTCTAGATGTGCAAAGCTGGTAGAGACATACCACAAAAGACTTGCAGCTGTAATTGCAGCAAAAGGTGGCTCTACAAAGTATTGACGCAGGGGGGCTGAATACTAATGCACATCAATTTTTTCAGATTTTTATTTGTTTAAAATTTTGAAGAATTTATCATTTTCATTTCACTTCACAATTATGTGCTACTCTGTGTTGGTCTATCACATAAAATCTCAATAAAAAACTTTTAAGTTTGTGGTTGTAAGGTGGAAAAATGTGAAAAAGTTCAAAGGGTATGAATACTTTTGCAAGGCACTGTATTTGCACCAACTGGAAACAAATCGCAGCTGAAATGCAAACAGATCATGATCCACTTGCGTCAACCTGCCTCTACTAAAGACCCTCTGCCATTATCTGCGTCGTCATGCGTCGACGCAAGACCAGTCTTGCGTGTACTTGCGATTTTGTTATCGCAGGTAGACGCAAGTAATTGAAAACTAGTTGCAGCCTGTCGTCTGACCTGGGCATTATCCATTAAACACACAACAGATGTGAACATTTCTTATTGAATGGTTTTCAAAAAATTAAGGAGAATATTAATATGTATTGTTTTCAAAAATCTTTAATCAACCAATTTTGGTTTCAAATAGGGAGATGATAGAGCACAGGATTTATAAATCAATTTGAAATGGCCTTATTCAGTCTTCAAGAAGACACACTGTGTTTGCTCTGTTTCTTAACATGTCCTTTCTGGACTTTGCTGTTCCACTCCATGATACTGTACCAAATGGATTTAGACCCCATATATTATTGAGATGAATGACAAACAGGAATTTGAATCACGGTGTTGCAGGGGTATCGTTTTTTTAAGCTCACACACAGATCCAGTTGACAAATTTTGTTGTGAGAGGGGGGTATTCTAAAGTGAGTTTACTCACAGTTCTAGTTAAAATCTAACCTCCTCTTACCTTTTCCACCAACCGCAGCCCCATTCTCCTGCTACTGATTGACTATTACATGATTTATTTGAGTCTTTATGCCTAGAGAAAGAGAGAAAGAAATAGTACATTTACTAACTGAGTATGAATGGTTAAACTGAGGCAAGGGTGTACAATCACAATGTCATGTTTAATACAGTTGTGGTCAGAAGTTTACATACAGTTACATGAATGTCATCTTGGATATGAATGTCATGGCAATATTTGGGCTTTCAGTAATTTCTTTGAACTGTTCTTTTTCTGTGGCAGAATGATTGCACAGCATACAACTTTAATTAAAAAAAACACAAAGTTTTAATTTTCTTTGGGTTTTCTGAAATAAACACAGGGTCAAAATTATACATACAGGGTCAAAGATTTACATACATTCACTTAGATTATTAATTCAGAGGTGTTGAAACTTCCAAAATGTCTCTTATCTTGCCAAGACTGAGGTCTCTTAACTTCCTGTTAGTGATCATGATTGACTACAGCTGGTAGCTTCTCTGTACCTTCATAAAAAGGGTTTGTTTACAGCACTCATTGGACTGACCAACACACAGTAAAATGGGAAAGTCCAAGGAGCTCAGTGCAGACCTGAGAAAGAGGATCACAGATATACACAACTCCGGAACGTCTCTTGGAGCCACTTCTTTTTTTTATTTTATTTTTTATACTGGTGGCACGGTGGTGTAGTGGTTAGCGCTGTCGCCTCACAGCAAGAAGGTCCGGGTTCGAGCCCCGTGGCCGGCGAGGGCCTTTCTGTGCGGAGTTTGCATGTTCTCCCCGTGTCCGCGTGGGTTTCCTCCGGGTGCTCCGGTTTCCCCCACAGTCCAAAGACATGCAGGTTAGGTTAACTGGTGACTCTAAATTGACCGTAGGTGTGAATGTGAGTGTGAATGGTTGTCTGTGTCTGTGTGTCAGCCCTGTGATGACCTGGTGACTTGTCCAGGGTGTACCCTGCCTTTCGCCCGTAGTCAGCTGGGATAGGCTCCAGCTTGCCTGCGACCCTGTAGAACAGGATAAAGCGGCTAGAGATAATGAGATGAGATTTTTTATACTCTTTTTATTGGTTTTTCAATTTTTATAAACACAAACATTAGAAAAAACAAAACAAACAACAAAACATACAAAACAAAAAAGTCCCACCCCAACATAACCTAACCTATCAGACAGCGCTGCGCTATATATATCTATGTATACATAAAGTAAGTAAATAGAAAGACGACAGGAGACAGGTACACAAAGAGCACATACATGAAATAAATGAAAAAGAAGACAGTCCTCATCTTCCAGGGACAAATGGTGAGTTAAAGCTTCTGTAAGAAGGAATGCAATGGTTCCCAGATCCTCCAAAACTTGTCTGATTTATGATTAAGGTCATGAGTCAACTTCTCGAGAGGAATAAGCAAAAGAATTATCAACAGACATTTGGTGTCCGTGTCCGAGAAATTATCTGGAGCATGGCCAAGTAGACAGAAAAAAGGAGTCAGAAAAAACTGTTTACCAGTGACCCCCTGGATTACAGAGTGAACCCCCTTCCAGAAAGTCTGGATGTGGTCACATGACCAAAACAAGTGAATAAATGTACCTTTGCATGTTTTACATTTATAACAAAGGTTAGACGTGTCAGGGAACATTCTCTGGAGGCGAACAGGTGTGTAATAAGTTCGGTGAAAAAATTTAAAGTTCTGTTCATGTATAGAGATTGAAGTACATTTAGGAAAACCCCCGCTGCAGATCTTGTCCCAGTCTACAGGATTAAACGTCACCTCCAGATCACGCTCCCACAACAGCCTCAGAGAGTCGTAGCCTGAACAATCAGAATAAAGTAATGAAGTATAAATCTTGGAAATCAGTGCCTTGGGAGATTTGGCCAAAACTATAGTATTTTCCAGCTCTGACAGTCTCATGCGGATCCCGCCTGTCCTCAAGAGAGACCCTATAAAATGATGAATTTGGAGATACTTGTAAAAATCCGTGTGGGGGATATTAAAACCAGCCCTGATTTGCTCAAATTACTTAACAGAGTCAGAGACCAACAGGTCTGTAAAGTTTGACAGGCCCTTCGATGTCCACTCCATCAAACCAATACTCCTAATCTGTGCTGGTAAATCTGGATTCAGAGCCAGGGGAGAACGGAGAGAGATGGCAGGGGGAATAATTAGGTATTTCTTCACATCTCGCCAAACCAGTAATGTGTTATAGACAATTATGTTATTCTTGAGATGATTTAACTGATCTATATTCTTGATAAAAGGAAGAGAGTTAAGCCTTCTGGGATAACAAGATAGGGATTCAAGACCCAACCATAAGGAATCTTTCCTGTTCATAAACCAATTTGACATCGTTTTAAGTTGTGCTGACCAATAATATAGTTGTAGATTGGGCAGGGATAAGCCTCCCAGATCCTTTGGCTTAGTAAGTATAGAGAACTTAACTCTTTGGTGTTTGTTATTCCAAATATAGCGAGAGATAAGAGAGTTCAGTGACTTAAAGAAGGCAAGGGTCAAATAGAACGGGAGATTTTGAAATACATTGTTCAACCAAGGAAGAATGTTCATTTTTATAGTGTTGATTTTCCCAAGAAGAGAAGTTGGTAAGGAAGCCCATTTTGTCAGATCATTCTTAACCTTTTGAATTAGGGGTGAGTAATTAGTTTCAAACAGATTATTTAAGTCAGGAGTGACAGAGATACCTAAATACAACCCCGATTCCAAAAAAGTTGGGACAAAGTACAAATTGTAAATAAAAACGGAATGCAATAATTTACAAATCTCAAAAACTGATATTGTATTCACAATAGAACATAGACAACATATCAACTGTCGAAAGTGAGACATTTTGAAATTTCATGCCAAATATTGGCTCATTTGAAATTTCATGACAGCAACACATCTCAAAAAAGTTGGGACAGGAGCAATAAGAGGCTGGAAAAGTTAAAGGTACAAAAAAGGAACAGCTGGAGGACCAAATTGCAACTCATTAGGTCAATTGGCAATAGGTCATTAACATGACTGGGTATAAAAAGAGCATCTTGGGTGGGGTTTACATTAGACCGTATCAGCAGATCATCAGATTAACGTTTTTAAAACGATTAGCGTGCACACAGCAACGCCAATACACGATTCGCGTGCACACAGCAACGCCAATACACGGATACGCTCGGCTCTGCAGGCATCCTGCGCTCCAAATCACTCCGCCCTGAACAGCAAGTGCCCTCTGGAGGGTGCGCACTCCGGCCCTGAGCAGCTCACAGAGCGCGCGAGTGAAGCGCACGAGCAGTGATTCGGGACTGAGCCTCTGTGTGTGTGATCCCAGTGCATGTCGGGCATGCGCGTCACTTAGCACTTGCAAGTGGAAGGATGTCAAGCCTAAAGACAATCATAACTACACAATGGGCAGTATTTGCATCAGTATTTGCAGTATTTTCATACTTTTATACTCTTTAATGAAAGGTGATACAAGGCGGAAGTCCGCGGCGTTTTTCAGCAGTCGCGTCACATGACCAACGCCAGCGAATCAGGAAGGTGGATGTCACAGTGACGTTGTCCAATGACGACGCCAGCTAGAGCTCAGCACAGCGTATCCGCGTATTCTCAATGTTTACACAGCACCGGACCAGACACGATCTGGATTGAATACGTGGACCCTGGCGGATTCCCGTTTCCCAGCGTTTCCAGGCGTTTTAATGTAAACGGACAGTGCATCCGCGAAGAAAACGAGACAGATACGGTCTAATGTAAACTTGGCCTTGGAGTGGCAGCGGCTCTCAGAAGTAAAGATGGGAAGAGGATCACCAATCCCCCTAATTCTGCACCGACAAATAGTGGAGCAATATCAGAAAGGAGTTCGACAGTGTAAAATTGCAAAGAGTTTGAACATATCATCATCTACAGTGCATAATATCATCAAAAGATTCAGAGAATCTGGAAGAATCTCTGTGTGTAAGGGTCAAGGCCGGAAAACCATACTGGGTGCCCGTGATCTTCAGGCCCTTAGACGTCACTGCATCACATACAGGCATGCTTCTGTATTGGAAATCACAAAATGGGCTCAGGAATATTTCCAGAGAACATTATCTGTGAACACAATTCACCGTGCCATCCGCCGTTGCCAGCTAAAACTCTATAGTTCAAAGAAGAAGCCGTATCTAAACATGATCCAGAAGCGCAGACGTCTTCTCTGGACCAAGGCTCATTTAAAATGGACTGTGGCAAAGTGGAAAACTGTTCTGTGGTCAGACGAATCAAAATTTGAAGTTCTTTATGGAGATCAGGGACGCCGTGTCATTCGGACTAAAGAGGAGAAGGACAACCCAAGTTGTTATCAGTGCTCAGTTCAGAAGCCTGCATCTCTGATGGTATGGAGTTGCATTAGTGCATGTGGCATGGGCAGCTTACACATATGGAAAGACACCATCAATGCTGAAAGGTATATCCAGGTTCTAGAGCAACATATGCTCCCATCCAGACGACGTCTCTTTCAGGGAAGACCTTGCATTTTCCAACATGACAATGCCAAACCACATACTGCATCAATTACAGCATCATGGCTGCGTAGAAGAAGGGTCCGGGTACTGAACTGGCCAGCCTGCAGTCCAGATCTTTCACCCACAGAAAACATTTGGCGCATCATAAAACAGAAGATACGACAAAAAAGACCTAAGACAGTTGAGCAACTAGACAATTAGACAAGAATGGGTTAACATTCCTATCCCTAAACTTGAGCAACTTGTCTCCTCAGTCCCCAGACGTTTACAGACTGTTGTAAAGAGAAAAGGGGATGTCTCACAGTGGGAAACATGGCCTTGTCCCAACTTTTTTGAGATGTGTTGTTGTCATGAAATTTAAAATCACCTAATTTTTCTCTTTAAATGATACATTTTCTCAGTTTAAACATTTGATATGTCATCTATGTTCTATTCTGAATAAAATATGGAATTTTGAAACTTCCACATCATTGCATTCCGTTTTTATTTACAATTTGTACTTTGTCCCAACTTTTCTGGAATCGGGGTTGTATTTGAAACCCCTCTTAGACACTTGAAAAGGAGATTGAATTGACATATCCTGGGGAATATTAAAGGGCGTAGCGACCGACTTCCCTAGGTTGATCTTATAACCCAATAAGGTAATGAATATGGCTATAGATTTCAAAACTGCCGGAATAGATTTCTCGGGTTTATTCAAATATAAAAGGACTTCATCTGCAAATAAGGAAATAATGTGGTTTTCATCACCTACCCTAACTCCAGGTATATCACAGTTAATTCTGATGACCTCGGCTAAAGGTTCAATAAACAATATAAATAATAAAGGTGACAGGGGACACCCCTGTCTGTAGCCCCTGCACACCTGGAAGCCATCAGACAGCAGGCCGTTAGTATTAATTGTGGCTATTGGGTCTGAATAGAAAGTTTTAATCATATTAATGAAGTTAGAGCCCAGACCGAATTTTTCTAATCCCAGAAACAAAAAAGACCATTCCACTCGGTTCAAGGCCTTTTCGGCATCAAGGGAGACTATCAGCGCCGGGTTTTTATGAGTATTAAGATACTGAACGACATTAAGAGCACGGCGTACATTGTCTGTGCCATATCTTGATTTTACAAACCCTGTCTGATCTGGGTTTATTATTTTCAGAAGGATGTTTTCTAATCTCCGAGCCAGTACCTTTGCAACAATTTTGTAGTCCACATTTAGGAAACTAATAGGCCTAAATGATGAACAATCCAAAGGGTTTTTATATTTTTTTAAAAGCAGACTAATAGAAGCGTAACTCCAGGAGGGGGGGATGCCGTCTCTTAAAATACCATTGATGGCAGACATAAAAATGGGATGGATCTCTGTCCAGAATTTCTTAAAAAATTCCAGTGGAAACCCATCTGGGTCTGGAAACTTCCCATTTGGCATAGATTGGATCGCGGCCCAGACCTCCTCTGGCGTGAATGCAGCGTCTAACCTGGAGCGATCCTCTTCCGCAGTGGTAGGCAAAGGAATCTCATCTCATCTCATTATCTCAAGCCGCTTTATCCTTCTACAGGGTCGCAGGCAAGCTGGAGCCTATCCCAGCTAACTACGGGCGAAAGGCGGGGTACACCCTGGACAAGTCGCCAGGTCATCACAGGGCTGACACATAGACACAGACAACCATTCACACTCACATTCACGCCTACGGTCAATTTAGAGTCACCAGTTAACCTAACCTGCATGTCTTTGGACTGTGGGGGAAACCGGAGCACCCGGAGGAAACCCACGCGGACACGGGGAGAACATGCAAACTCCACACAGAAAGGCCCTCGCCGGCCCCGGGGCTCGAACCCAGGACCTTCTTGCTGTGAGGCGACAGCGCTAACCACTACACCACCGTGCCGCCCCAGGCAAAGGAATATTGTTCAAATATGAAGTGATAGCGGTGGCGTCAGCCTTCTCTGGACTATACAGGGATTTATAGAAATCCCAGAATGTGCTATTGACGATCACTGGATCACATGTGACATCCCCATTTTGTGTTATCATACAACCCCAATTCCAAAAAAGTTGGGACAAAGTACAAATTGTAAATAAAAATGGAATGCAATGATGTGGAAGTTTCAAAATTCCATATTTTATTCAGAATAGAACATAGATGACATATCAAATGTTTAAACTGAGAAAATGTATCATTTAAAGAGAAAAATTAGGTGATTTTAAATTTCATGACAACAACACATCTCAAAAAAGTTGGGACAAGGCCATGTTTCCCACTGTGAGACATCCCCTTTTCTCTTTACAACAGTCTGTAAACGTCTGGGGACTGAGGAGACAAGTTGCTCAAGTTTAGGGATTGGAATGTTAACCCATTATTGTCTAACGTAGGATTCTAGTTGCTCAACTGTCTTAGGTCTTTTTTGTCGTATCTTCCGTTTTATGATGCGCCAAATGTTTTCTATGGGTGAAAGATCTGGACTGCAGGCTGGCCAGTTCAGTACCCGGACCCTTCTTCTACGCAGCCATGATGCTGTAATTGATGCAGTATGTGGTTTGGCATTGTCATGTTGGAAAATGCAAGGTCTTCCCTGAAAGAGACGTCGTCTGGATGGGAGCATATGTTGCTCTAGAACCTGGATATACCTTTCAGCATTGATGGTGTCTTTCCAGATGTGTAAGCTGCCCATGCCACACGCACTAATGCAACCCCATACCATCAGAGATGCAGGCTTCTGAACTGAGCGCTGATAACAACTTGGGTCGTCCTTCTCCTCTTTAGTCCGAATGACACGGCGTCCCTGATTTCCATAAAGAACTTTTGCAATTTTACACTGTCAAACTCCTTTCTGATATTGCTCCACTATTTGTCAGTGCAGAATTAGGGGAATTGGTGATCCTCTTCCCATCTTTACTTCTGAGAGCCGCTGCCACTCCAAGATGCTCTTTTTATACCCAGTCATGTTAATGACCTATTGCCAATTGACCTAATGAGTTGCAATTTGGTCCTCCAGCTGTTCCTTTTTTGTACCTTTAACTTTTCCAGCCTCTTATTGCCCCTGTCCCAACTTTTTTGAGATGTGTTGCTGTCATGAAATTTCAAATGAGCCAATATTTGGCATGAAATTTCAAAATGTCTCACTTTTGACATTTGATATGTTGTCTATGTTCTATTGTGAATACAATATCAGTTTTTGAGATTTGTAAATTATTGCATTCCATTTTTATTTACAATTTGTACTTTGTCCCAACTTTTTTGGAATCGGGGTTGTATTAATTGAGCGATCATTATTTTGATTTTTTAATTGGTGGGCAAGCAGGTGACTGGACTTATTACCAAATTCATAATATTTCTGTTTAGTGTAAAGTAATAGTTTCTGGACATGGCAAGTATGATCCATATTGAGTTCGGTCTTAGCAGCCACTAGTGTCTTTAAGTTTGCTTGGGCCTGGAAACTTCCCATTTGGCATAGATTGGATCGCGGCCCAGACCTCCTCTGGCGTGAATGCCAGAGGAGGAATGCCAGTCACAGGGTGACTGTTTATGTATTTGCTCCAACCTAGTCACTTCTTTTTCAAGTTTTTTTCAGTTTTCCTCTAAGGCTTTTTTCTGATGAGCACTATAGGAAATAAGGTGTCCACGCAAAGTGGCTTTAGCTGCATCCCAGATTGTAGCAGGGGACACCGGAAAGCTTTTATTATCAAGCCAGAATTGTAATAGGTTGTTCCGGACAAAGGTGCAAAAAAAGTCGCTATTCAAAAATGACGTGTTGAATCTCCAAATAGGAGTTTTAGGAATGTTAAATACTGGGTTGATGTACAGATGTACCGGAGCATGGTCTGATAAAACAATAGGGTCTATACAACAGGTCTGAACCAAATGTAAAAAGTTTTTGGGAATAAAAAAATAGTCCAGTCTAGAATACGAATTGTGAGGATGTGAATAAAATCTGTAGTCCCTTACTTTAGGATTTAAGTGTCACCATATATCTATTAATCCGGTATCTGTGCATAAATTTTTAAGGACAGCAAACGACCTTGGGTTAGACATGTTTGCAGAGGAGGATTTATCCAGAGAAGCGTTCATTATACAATTAAAACCGCCAGCTAAGAAGCCCAGGCCATTGAAATTATGGTTAAACATCAAAATCATTTGTGACATAAACTGGGGTGAATCATTATTTGGGGCATAAATATTGAGAATAGTTATATGTTGTTAAAGAATCAAACCCCTAATCAAAATAAATCTCCCTTCTAAATCTTTTTATGCCTCCGCCACCGTAAGGTGCAGGAGGCATTATGTTTTCGGGTTGTCCATCTGTCCGTGCGTGCGTGCGTCCGTCTGTCTGTCCCGAAACCTTCTGAACGCGATATCTCAAAGGCTAATGAAAGGAATTTCACCAAACTTTCGCCATTTGTGCACTTTGGGACAAACATGAACTGATTAGATTTTGAGATCAAAAGGTCTAAGGTCGGGCGGCACGGTGGTGTAGTGGTTAGCGCTGTCGCCTCACAGCAAGAAGGTCCTGGGTTCGAGCCCTGGGGCCGGCGAGGGCCTTTCTGTGCGGAGTTTGCATGTTCTCCCCGTGTCCGCGTGGGTTTCCTCCGGGTGCTCCAGTTTCCCCCACAGTCCAAAGACATGCAGGTTAGGTTAACTGGTGACTCTAAATTGACTGTAGGTGTGAATGTGAGTGTGAATGGTTGTCTGTGTCTATGTGTCAGCCCTGTGATGACCTGGCGACTTGTCCAGGGTGTACCCCGCCTTTCGCCCATAGTCAGCTGGGATAGGCTCCAGCTTGCCTGCGACCCTGTAGAAGGATAAAGCGGCTAGAGATAATGAGATGAGATGAGGTCTAAGGTCAAGGTCACTGTGAGGTCAAATGTCTGTCCAAAAACCTTGTGAACACAATATCTCCAAGGCAGATGAAAGGAATTTCACCAAACTTTCACCATTTGTGCATTTGGGGACAAAGATAAACTGATTAGATTTTGAGATCAAAAGGTCTAAGGTCAAGGTCACTGTGAGGTCAAATGTTTGTCCGAAAACCTTGTGAATACAATATCTCCAAGGCTAATACAAGTAATTTCACCAGGTCAAGATTACTGTGAGGTCAAATGTCCATCCCCAGATCACAACTTAATAAGGCGTGTAGTCTACCGGGCGGAGGCATCCCCATCGACACCGTTGGCGTCGAGTTCTATCTTTCTATAATGGCTCTCCATCACGGCCTATAAAGCTCTTACCAATAAAACAAACAGTAACAGTAAAAACTTGCCTTTAACTCCACAGAACAAAAACATCACAATCTCTGAAACCTTGAACAACAAAAATGAATCTTTAACTCATCTTTTAAAAAATGGATTTTTAAAAATGTAATTGTTGATATTGTGAAGTTTAATTTTGATATAGTGAAGATGTCTGACGATCAATTTATCACATCACTACACAAATGCCCCAAAGCCAAAAATGTGTCGGGAAAGCAGAAGAAAGAAAAACGTTTGAAATAATCAGCAGAGAACGCATTTCAGATCTAATTCTTCATTTCTGAATAATTTCTACTATTTCAGCAAAATGGGTGTTACTTGTTGTTGCAATTAATTCTGAGAAAAAAAATTTTTACGTTGTTGTTGGTGCACTGGAATATTATTGTATCAGTAAAGTAGGTGTTATGTTTGCAACCACTTCTTCAAAAAATATTCAGAGGTTCTGCCTCAACAAAATAAGTGTTACTGTAGTAAGGGCAAAAAAAAAAAAAAGGACCATAATCTCTTTAGGGGAAACAATTGTTGTTGTTTTTTATGCCTCCGCCACCGTAAGGTGCAGGAGGCATTATGTTTTCGGGTTGTCCGTGCGTCCGTCCATGCGTGCGTGCGTCCATCTGTGCGTGCATCCGTCCCGAAACCTTGTGAACGCGATATCTCAAAGGCTAATGAAAGGAATTTCACCAAACATTCACCATTTGTGCGCTTTGGGACAAACATGAACTGATTAGATTTTGAGATCAAAAGGTCAAAGGTCAAGGTCACTGTGAGGTCAAATGTCTGTCTGAAAACCTTGTGAACACAGTATCTCCAAGGCTAATACAAGTAATTTCACCAGGTCAAGATTATTGTGAGGTCAAATGTCCATCCCCAAATCACAACTTAATAAGGCGTGTAGTCTACCGGGTGGAGGCATCCCCATCGACGCTGTTGGCGTCGAGTTCTATCTAGTTCTTCATGTTCCAAGATGAAAGGAAGGTTCTTATTTATGAGGATGGCTATGCCTTTCTTGTTCTGTGAATGGGAGGAGAAGTAAACTTTGCCTACCCAGTCCCTCTTAAGTTTCAGATGTTCTGTATCAGATAGCCTTGTTTCCTGAAGTAATGCTATATCAGATTTTTGTTTTATCAAATATGTTAAAATCTTCTTTCTTTTAATTACATGGCCCAATCCCTGGACATTCCAAGTAGTGAGTTTACAGTAAGTGAACCAGACATAAGAGCCACAAAGCTGGAAAATAATTGAGTAACAGGTACTGGGTGAGGGGGAATTAATCAGGGTGCAAGCAATTATATAAAAGAGTGAACCTGGACTCCGGTCGTGTAACAAAAAGAAACTAAACCACAAAATTTGAACAGCAGCGCTTACCCTCCCCTATCCTGTCCCCAAACGACAGGAAAAAACTGCCCCAGAAGAAGTCACTGGGCATTCTAAGCATAGTTCGAATCCTAATTTAACAATTAGATCACAGTAACAACTAAGACATCTGAAACAGTGTCCATACTCCAGGCTGAATGGTGAACACCACTGAGAAACACCCCAGAATGATCTCATCTCATCTCATTACCTCTAGCCGCTTTATCCTGTTCTACAGGGTCGCAGGCAAGCTGAAGCCTATCCCAGCTGACTACGGGCGAGAGGCGGGGTACACCCTGGACAAGTCGCCAGGTCATCACAGGGCTGACACATAGACACAGACAACCATTCACACTCACATTCACACCTACGGTCAATTTAGAGTCACCAGTTAACCTAACCTGCATGTCTTTGGACTGTGGGGGAAACCCACGCAGACACGGGGAGAACATGCAAACTCCACACAGAAAGGCCCTCGCCGGCCACAGGGCTCGAACCCAGACCTTCTTGCTGTGAGATGACAGTGCTAACCACTACAGTTACAGTTATAGTCTCTTACAATTATTAGATACAAAGCCATAACCTGCATGTCTTTGGGGGAAACCAGAGCACCCAGAGGAAACCCACGCGGACACGGGGAGAACATGCAAACTCCACACAGAAAGGCCCTCGCCGGCCACAGGGCTCGAACCCAGACCTTCTTGCTGTGAGGCGACAGCACTAACCACTACACCACCGTGCCGCCCACCCCAGAATGACGGGTTTCCGAATTCTGCTTTGACCACAACATTTGTGCAAGGTGTACTTTAAATACAAACTACACACAAGGTGGATACAAGGGTATATGAACTGTTAAAGCTAAATTAAAAATGTAAGTGCTATATTTATAAGTAAACATCATGGAAAAGAAAAAGCACTATAGCGTGTGAGATCAAACTGAATACAATGCAAAATGATCAATTTTTAAGCATTCTCTGTTGTAAAAGGTGAAAAGGTGGGGGAGAAGAAGAGAAAAAAGAGGAAAAGGAACTAAAATCACCTTATTTCCAAGGGAGAGAGCTACAAATTAAATCAGCTCCGCTGTGTAAACTATTCTCTCAGAATCCATGTGGTGGTCACAGAAAAGTGCACATTGTTCAGTGGGGGGCTCAGTGTACATAAGGTCCGACCTTCTCCATTATAAGTGGTAACATTAGGGATGAAATAATTACTTCATTTAAGAGTGTCCAGAAATGCAGCCACAGACTCAGGGGTATCAAAAAGGCGAATTTGCCCTTCATGGAGACACCGGAGGCACGCTGGGTAGGCAAATCCACGGTATTTATTATGATGACCCAGCGCTTTCCCCATGGTGTCAAACTTTCGCCGCCTTCGCAGGACCTCCGCGGACAGGTCAGGGTAGAACCGTAGCTGGGAGCCGCCATGGTGGATGTTGCGTTTCTTCATCGCAGCTCTGAGCACAGCCTCTCTTTGGGAATATCGTAGAAACTGGACCAAGACGCTTCTCGGGGGCTTATCTGGAGCCGGAGCCAGGGCTCGGTGGGCGCGCTCAATCTCCAGCGGGGGATAGTCAGCAGGCAGGCCAACTAAAGTCGGTAATGTTGTCTGGAGAAAGTCTGCAAGAGGGATGTTGCCCTCCGTTTTCTCTGGGAGGTTGATCATTTTCAGGTTTTTACGTCGGCTACGGTTTTCTAAATCGTCAATTTTCAGCTGCAGCTGCTCCACTGTTTTTTCCATGGCGGCTATGCAGGTGTTGTGAGCACTGTGGCTGTCCTCTGTAGCGGAGACCCTCTCCTCGACCTCTTCCAAGCGCTTTTCCAGGTTCATCACTCGATTAGAGAGAGCCGATAAAGAGCTCTCCACAGAGGTAACAGATACTTTTATTTCATTCAGTGCACCGTCAATAATATCCAGGCGAGTGCCAACTGATTCATCCATGTCATTCACCCGGGAGGCCACAGACTTTATTTCAGCTAAGATCTGCTCCATAGTTGCTTGGCCAGTTAGCATTAGCTCCGAGGTGTGAGCATCACCTTGCTTAGCCTCACTCAGGACACGTGAGGCCACTTGTTGAGCAGTTTTCTTCTTAACAACAGAACCCGATGATGAAAAAATAGGAAAGTCCTTGTTGCGCTGCGGTCTAGGCATCTCTAGAGTACAATTTGGCTGATGATGTTGAGTTTACTTGGAGAAAGTCATGGATTTATTTGAAGCCTGGAGCGGAGAAAAGTCTCAAGCGTCCATCTTGATCCGGATCACATGACCAACCCCTCTTGGAGCCATTTCTAAACAACTGCAAATTCCAAGATCAGTTCAAACAACTGTATCCAAGTTATTGTGAGGTGTAGTCACTTTTCCAAGCCACTTTGCTTCAAGAAAACCCAAACTGTCACCCTCAGCTGAAAGGAAATTGGTTTGGATGGTCAGGAACAACCTGGGAACCACCATGGCACAGCCCTGCCATGAACTGGAAGCTGATGGATCACTGTCTACAGTTCAGATAACCATGAACTAAGAGGCTGCTATCCAAGAAATAACCCCCTGCTCCAAAATTGACACCTTCAAGCTTAACTAAAGTTTGAAGCTGACCACATGGACAAAGAAAAAGCCTTCTGGAGGATAGCTGTATGGTCAGATGAGACAAAGATTGAGTTCTTTGGCCACAATGACCACCATGTACAGAGGGACACTGTACCAACTGGTGGTGGTGGTAGAATCATCATGCTCTGGGGCTGTTTTGCTGCCAGTGGAACTGGTTCATTGCACAAAGTGGATGGAATAATGAAGAAGGAGGACTACCTCAGAATTCTTCAGCATAAACCATCAGAAACTTGAACACGACGGGACTTACAACAGGACAGTGAACCCAAACACGCATCAGAGCTGGTTGTGGAGTATAAATCAGGTTAATATTAAGCTTAAAACAAGTCCGGACTTCAACCCTATTGAAAATATATGGACCGTGCTTCTGAGTCAAGTCCATGCCAAGAAAAAAAATTTAATTGAACTCTACCAATTCTACCACGACGAGTCATGAAATATCCAACCAGAATTCTGCCAGAAGCTTGTATCAAGGTGAATCTTGCGAAGCGACCTAATATTTTATCCAAATCTTAGGTGTGCTGTATGTATATTTTTGACCCTATATGTATAATTTTGACCCTGTGTTGATTTCAGAAAACCCAAAGAAAATTAAAACTTGTGCACCAAATTCTAGTGTTTTTTTTTTATTAAGGCCGTATGCTGTACATTCTGCCACAGAAAAAGAACAGTTCAAAGAAATTGCTGAAAGCCCAACTACTGCCATGACATTCATGTAACTGTATGTAAACTTCTGACCACAACTGTAAATGATACCATAGTCTAGCTTGAAGCAATTATTGCGCAGGAGTTCTACAGATTTAACTTAGCTACTGTCTGAAAAATAGAATCTGAAGATCTGCACTGCCACAATGCTAAATTATTTCAGTACATTTAAACTACATAATGAAATGCAGTGAATTTTAACAGGAATTTACTGGCAACTGGGAAAATATGACAGTTAATGTAATACTTTACATCATATAAAATAGCACATAATAGAGTATGTTTACTTATTTCACTGATGCAAGATAACCCTTAACCTTCAGTGAAGTTGTTTGTTCAAAATTGCTCTGGAGTAGGGATTTGAACACACGACTTACTGATCACAGCACAAAGCCTTAACCACTGAGCCACCACAACTAATGCAACCAGCTTGCACTGAATCAACCACATCTATCACTGAATTAACTCCACTGAAAGATCAGAAGTGGTTAAGCCTTTCAATTACAATTCAGATAATAATCACATGTTCAAATCCCAGCACTGACACATTGCCATGGGTGGATCCTTGAGTAAGACCCTTAACCTTCAGGGGTGGGTTTCCCGAAAGCCTCTTAAGGCCAAGAGAGTCTTAAATTACCTCTTAAAATCCATCGTCAAGCTAACGTGGTTTTCCCGAACAACATTGTAGCCAAAGTAGTCCTTAGTTTGCTCGGAATTTACATGAGACCCAGACCACTTGTTCAAAACAAAGAGCGACTCGCTCACAGCTGAATACACAGACTGCATATGCGCCCCTGAGGGACTCTCACAGTCAGCGGGGGAGACTGGTGTTGAATCTGCTGCTGGTGCTCAATAATTTTTCTTGTACATGGCAAGGACATAGAGTTAATTATTAAATAAATATACGCAAAACATTATGAATATATTTCAATATGTTATGGAATTACGTATGGATATTTGAATGTCACATTGATATCGTCATATTTTTAATCAAATTTAACTCCATTCAAAAAAGTCAAAGAGTCCCATATACGTTTTCGTACGGTACGTACGTTGGGGAGTGCCTGTTAGAGAGCACACTCTGTCTAGGCCGTCGGCATGGTGAGGTAGGGTGGCCAGTTCTTTTCCTCACCGCCTTTAACTTTCCCAGTGTTTCCACCAGGTCCCCATTCACTGCTGGGTGGACAGGAGGCGAGCCCCAGATCACCGTCCGAGGCAAGGCTCGAACCGGACCCCGTTCGCTTGGCGGTCAAGCGCTCTAACCACTTGGCCACCTCGCCTCTTAACTCCATTAGGCGAGTGATTACTGAATGCCTCATAAACGAGGCACATTTCTGAACCTGTAACTTTTTGTGTGTGTGCACGAGAGAGGTTTTGATCTGTCTCTACCTAAGGAAGTATATAAGAGGTCAATTCAACCTCCTTGGGTAGAAACAGATCAAAACCTCTTTCTCTCTCTCTCGCATGCGCACATTATAAGGAAGAACGTTGCTAGCTTGGTATTGTGGATAACGGTTGAAATAATCCTGACTGCATGTTTGAGTAACAGTGAAATGAGCGGGCACAGGGAACACATTTACTTAATTATTTAGTTTATTATTTCCTCATTCTTTTGTGTGAACATTTATTCATTTAATTTAAAAATATGCTTGGAATAAAAAATATTGCACAAAAATGTGAAATACTTTCAATCATTAATTACCACATTATATATGTAATTTTTAATGATGACACAATATATTAACATATTTTAAACACTTTATATCTCATTGTTTTTTGGTAAAAAACAAACGCCATGTGACCTTGTTGACCGGACTTAGCAACTACTAATGCCGATATCGGGGACGCGCATTGTAAAGAAGCTCTTCGTCCTGTTGCTCTTTAGACTCCTTCTTACGAGTGAGTTCGGGAAAACTAAATCCAGAGACAACGTTCATTGCTGAAGGGTCTCTCAACTCACTCTTTAGCCCTAAAGGGCAACGTTATCGGGAAACCTACCCCAGCTCAGTTGCATCCTGCATCAACAAATGTGCCGGATTACATGTTCCTTCATATTATGCAAGATATTACTGTTCTCATCTCATTATCTCTAGCCGCTTTATCCTGTTCTACAGGGTCGCAGGCAAGCTGGAGCCTATCCCAGCTGACTACGGGCGAAAGGCAGGGTACACCCTGGACAAGTCGCCAGGTCATCACAGGGCTGACACATAGACACAGACAACCATTCACACTCACACCTACGGTCAATTTAGAGTCACCAGTTAACCTAACCTGCACAGTCTGCATGACTGTGGGGGAAACCGGAGCACCCGGAGGAAACCCATGCAGACACGGGGAGAACATGCAAACTCCACACAGAAAGGCCCTTGCCGGCCACGGGGCTCGAACCCGGACCTTCTTGCTGTGAGGCGACAGCGCTAACCACTACACCACCGTGCCGCCCCGACATTACTGTTGTTTCCAGTAAATTTTACACTACTGCACTGGCAACCCAGGTTACCAGTAAATTACTTTTGTATAAATATGCAGGTGATTACAGGAAATCGTGCATGCTGGTTGGTTGAAAAATATGGACTATTTCTCGATAATCACCTCGAGCGACTCGGCAAAATGCCGACTGATTGCTTCGTCACTGTAAGTGAGGAAGAATTACACATTAGGAAAGAAATTGCTGTTCCTAAAAGCACTAAAGATGCTGTGAAGTTTGGTCTAAATCTATTCAAAGGTAAAGTGGAATTGTGATTTATTTTATCGATTTCAAAACAAAGTATGTGACTCGGTGTAGATAAGTCATACAAGTCTGCGCCATGCCTTTATTACATTTGCAGGCCGCTTTTGAAGTTTGAAATAATTTTTTTTAACATGGTTTTTAAAAATAATCACCTGTGTATTTATACTAAAACAATTATCCGCCTCAGGCTCCATGAATAGTTATTATTCACTGATATTCACTTCACTTTCAACAAATAATTGTGAAATAAAACCTACTTTTTTTTTTTAACAGTGTATGATTTAGAAAGCCTCAAGTGTCTGCCAAATCAAGTCGATCAAATGTGCCTTTTCCACTGGATGCTTACTTCTAATGAAAATGTACCTGTTTTGTACTGCAAGTCTATCAACTTCCAAATTATGCATGGCCATTTTGCCTTAAAATGAAAACTCAAATTCATTTATGACGACCATTTAGCATAATGGTATTCATTTTTATTTACACGTGGACATTTTATGAATAACATACTAATTATATGAAAATGGATGTACAAAAAATGAGTACCAGGATTGCAAGGATGCTTGATTGATGGATAAGATTAGAAAGTGTTGTCAAAGTAAATTACATGTCAATACATATTTTTTGGACTTAAATTAATTAGTCATTATTGCTTATTTGTGATGTGATAGTAATGTCCCTTGTGCCATGGTGTCAGAATGCAGGCACTTATGGATGTACAGTGGGGTAAAAAAGTATTTAGTCAGTCACCAATTGTGCAAGTTCTCCCACTTAAAAAGAAGAGAGAGGCCTGTAATTTTCATCATAGGTACACTTCAACTATGAGAGACAAAATGAGGAAAAAAAATCCAGAAAATCACATTGTCTGATTTTTAAAGAATTTATTTGCAAATTATGGTGGAAAATAAGTATTTGGTCGATAACAAAAGTTCATCTCAATACTTTGTTATATACCCTTTGTTGGCAATGACAGAGGTCAAACGTTTTCTGTAAGTCTTCACAAGGTTTTCACACACTGTTGCTGGTATTTTGGCCCATTCCTCCATGCAGATCTCCTCTAGAGCAGTGATGTTTTGGGGCTGTCGCTGGGCAACACGGACTTTCAACTCCCTCCAAAGATTTTCTATGGGGTTGAGATCTGGAGACTGGCTAGGCCACTCCAGGACCTTGAAATGCTTCTTACGAAGCCACTCCTTCGTTGCCCGGGCGGTGTGTTTGGGATCACTGGCATGCTGAAAGACCCAGCCACGTTTCATCTTCAATGCCCTTGCTGATGGAAGAAGGTTTTCACTCAAAATCTCACGATACATGGCCATATTCATTCTTTCCTTTACACGGATCAGTTGTCCTGGTCCCTTTGCAGAAAAACAGCCCCAAAGCATGATGTTTCCACCCCCATGCTTCACAGTAGGTATGGTGTTCTTTGGATGCAACTCAGCATTCTTTCTCCTCCAAACACGACAAGTTGAGTTTTTACCAAAAAGTTCTATTTTGGTTTCATCTGACCATATGACATTCTCCCAATCCTCTTGTGGATCATCCAAATGCTCTCTAGCAAACTTCAGACGGGCCTGGACATGTACTGGCTTAAGCAGGGGGACACGTCTGGCACTGCAGGATTTGAGTCCCTGGCGGCGTAGTGTGTTACTGATGGTAGCCTTTGTTACTTTGGTCCCAGCTGTCTGCAGGTCATTCACTAGGTCCCCCCGTGTGGTTCTGGGATTTTTGCTCACCGTTCTTGTGATCATTTTGACCCCCCAGGGTGAGATCTTGCGTGGAGCCCCAGATCGAGGGAGATTATCAGTGGTCTTGTATGTCTTCCATTTTCTAATAATTGCTCCCACAGTTGATTTCTTCACACCAAGCTGCTTACCTACTGCAGATTCAGTCTTCCCAGCCTGGTGCAGGTCTACAATTTTGTTTCTGGTGTCCTTTGACAGCTCTTTGGTCTTGGCCATAGTGGAGTTTGGAGTTTGACTGTTTGAGGTTGTGGACAGGTGTCTTTTATACTGATAACGAGTTCAAACAGGTGCCATTAATACAGGTAACGACTGGAGGACAGAGGAGCCTCTTAAAGAAGTTGTTACAGGTCTGTGAGAGCCAGAAATCTTGCTTGTTTGTAGGTGACCAAATACTTATTTTACCGAGGAATTTACCAATTAATTCATTAAAAATCCTACAATGTGATTTCCTGGATTCTTTCCCCCCATTCTGTCTCTCATAGTTGAAGTGTACCTATGATGAAAATTACAGGCCTCTCTCGTCTTTTTAAGTGGGAGAACTTGCACAACTGGTGGCTGACTAAATACTTTTTTGCTCCACTGTATATGCAGAGAAGAGCAGGGAAGCAGACTGTCGACAATGCCAAAATGATAGACTAGAAGCGAAGTCAGGAAGCAAGTGAGGGTTGGGCAATCGGCAAACAATGCAGAATAGATGAGGCAAAAAGCATAAACGAAATAGGGCTAGCAAAAGGTAAAAAAAAAATCGAGAGGCAGATAGAGAATAGCAAGGCTTGGTATGGACTGGATGAAACAGAACGATACTTCGCATTGGAGTGGTGTTTGAGAGTAGCTTAAGTAGGGGAAGAGCTAGTTAGGGAGATGAGAGTCAGCTATGATTAATACTCTGATGACAGAGGGTGCTGTGGATCTTGGGGCTTGTAGTTCTGAGTGTCCATGTTTGTAGTTTGTGTGTCTTTGGCAGGTTTACTGACAGAGCCCCCCCGAGGAGCTCCCTCTGGGAGTTGAAGTTTTTCGAGGCCGCCCCCTACCTCAAGGTGCTGGTTTGTGTGGATGTTGGGCATGGAATTCTTACTTGAGGAGAGGGTCTAGGATGTCTTTGGCAGGAACCCAGCTTTGTTCTTCTGGTCCATAACCTTCCCAATCTACCAGGTATTCTACCTGTCCTCTTCTATGTCTGGAGTCGAGGATCTTATTTACCTGGTAGATGGGTTCCCCCTCTAGAAAGGTGTTCAGGGTGTTCTTGGACTGGAGTGTTTTCAGCAAGAGGGCCCAGGATAGCAGGTTTAAGGTTGGAGACATGAAACGTGGGGGATAATCTGCTGTGAGGGGGGAGTTCTAGGCGATAGGAAACTTTGTTAATGTGCTGTAATACCTTGAATGGCCCAATGTAGCATGGCTGAAGCTTTCTGCAGGTGTTGGGCTCTCTAAGGTTTCTAGTGGCCACCCATACTCTGTCGCCAGGGGAAAAGTCTGGATTTTCTCCTCTGTGTTTGTCCACATATTCTTTATACTTAGCATTGATTGTTTCGAGACGTTGGTGAACCTTCTCCCACATCATTTGGCTGCATGTGAACCAATCCTCCATGGCCTGTACTTGGCTTGGTGCATCATCTCAGGGGAACAGGGGTGGTTTATAGCCGAGTATGCACTGAAATAGTGTTAATTGTGTTCCAGAGTGTCTGAGGGAGTTTTGTGCATACTCAGCCCATGGGAGAAGGCGTGCCCAGTCCCCCTGGTTGTGCATACAGAAGATTCTCAGGAAGCAGCCGATTTCCTGGTTGACTCTCTCAACCTGTCCATTGGATCGTGGGTGGTAGCCTGATGTAAGACTCACTGTGACCCCTAACCTCTCCATAAAGCAGGTCCAGAAGTGATAGATGAATTGTGAGCCCCGGTCGCTGACTATATCCTCTAGGATACCATAGTACCTAAACACATACTGGAAGAGGAGTTCTGCTGTCTGAGATGATGTTGGGATGCCTGGTAAGGGGATGAGCTTAAGAGCCTTCAAGAAGCAGTCAACGGTTACCATAATGGTAGTGTTCTCTTCTGAGGGAGGTCTGTGATTAAGTCAATGGCTATATGGGACCAGGGTCTCTGAGGAACGGGGATGGGGCACAATTTGCCAGTGGGAGGGGTTCTAGGAACTTTAGCCTGAGCATACGTAGAACAAGAAGCTATGAACTGGTTAATTTCAGTAAGTATGTTTTCCCACCAATACTTATTCTTTAGCATTAGATGGGTGCGATGACTGTCAGGATGACCTGTGGTGGGTGATGAATGGGCCCATGTGATTAGTTGACCTCAAAATCGCTTGGGCATGTAGAGTTAGACCAGGTGGGAGGTTATTTGGAAGAATTTGTGGTTGAGCTTTCCTTATCTCTCAGTCCAGGTCCCAGGTGATGGATTGTATGAAACATTGAGTTGGAAGAATGGGGTGGTTTAAAGAATCTTGGTACATGGAACCAAAACTGGGAGATAGAGCATTGGCCTTGGTGTTCTTGGAGCCAGGGCGGAATGAAATGGTGAAGTTGAACCTCGTGAAGAACAGTGCCCACCTGGCCTGGCGAGGGTTTAGCCTCTTGGCTTTCTTGAGGTATTCCAGATTCTTGTGGTCCGTGAGAATGATAAAAGGGTGAGTAGACCCTTCGAGCCAATACTGCCACTCTTCGAGAGCTAGCTTAATGGCAAGCAGTTCCCTGTTGTCAACATCGTAGTTCCTCTCTGCAGAAGAAAGTTTTTTTGAGAAGAAAGCTATGGGATGTAGTCTCTGTTTCTCACCAAACCGCTGAGACAGAATAGCACCTACTCCCATGTCAGATGCATCCACTTCTACTGTAAATGGTTTAGTGGGATCTGGATGCTGGAGGACCGGAGTAGATTTGAAGGCCTGCTTGAGACGCTGAAATGCTTTCTCGGCCTTGGGGTTCCACTGGAGGCGCTTTGGTCCCTTCTTCGGCAAAGTCGTTAAGGAGGTAGCTATAGTGCTGAAGCCCCTGATGAACCGGCGATAGAAATTCGCGAACCCCAAAAAATGCTGAAGCTCTCTTACAGAAGTAGGTGTGGGCCAGGATGCAACCGCAGAGACCTTGGAGGAGTCCATGCTAACTCCTTTGGCACTTAGAATATATCCTAGGAAGGAGATTCAAACCTGATGAAACTCACATGTCTCGGCTTTGACGCAGAGGTGAATTTCTAGTAGGTGGTTCAGGACAATTCTGATGTGTTTCTTGCGACTTTCTTCATCTGGGGATGCCATCAACGTATGCAATGGCATATCTACCTAGCATGTCCCGTAGCACATCGTTGATGAAGCACTGGAACACACTAGGCACCGAAGAAAGACCATACGGCATCACCCGGTACTCAAAATGGCCAGTGGTCGTGCTGAAGGTGGTCTTCCATTCATCGCCCTTTTTGATCCTGATCAAGTTATATGCACTGCGGAGATCCAACTTGGAAAAGATTGTAGCTAATCCAAGTTGTTCTAGTGCTGCAGGAACTAGTGGAAGACGGTAAGGGTATTTTACAGATACCTGGTTCAAACCACTATAATCAGTACATGGTCAGAGTCCACCGCCTTGTTTCTCCATGAAAAAGAAGCCTGCAGAAGTGGGAGATTTGGATGGGCGGATGTATCCTTGCTTAAGGGTCTCTTGGATGTACTCCTCCATGGCGGTGTATTCCTTCTGGGACAGGGTGTAGATATGCCCCCGTTGTGGTGATATGCCTGGCAGTAGGTCAACAGTGCAGTCATAGGGCTGATGTGGTGGTAGCCTGCATGCCTTTCCCTTGCTAAAGACCTCCTGCAGGTCCATGTAATACTCTGGAACGCCATCCAGGGAGTCAGGTTGAGGACTCTCCACAGTAGTGGATGAAAGTCTGACTTGGAGATGAGAGATACAGTTCTGAAAACAAGTTGGAGACCATTGAAGAATTTCCTTGTTCTGCCATGAAATCAAGGGAATGTGACGCTGCAACCATGGATAGCTGAGAATAAGATTGTGACTTACAGTATTAGTGACATAAAGCGAGACGTGTTCAGAATGCAGAATGCCCACTTGGATGTGGAGTGGCGTGGGCCATGAAGTGACGAAGCCATCTCCTACTGGTCCCCCGTTGATGGTCCTAATGCTGAGTGCATTAGGGGGGACCGTGGGCAGGTTGAATTTCTGCACGATAGAGCGGCTGATGAAGTTCCCCTCGGCCCCGAATCGATAAAAATACACAGGATGTGTGTGGAGTCGGTCAGCTTCAGTAATACTGACACTTTAAAAGACTTGGAATTAAATTTTCTCCCCGGACTCTCAGTACGTGTAGAACCTTCTGCTGGAGCTGTACAGGATGGACAAATGGGACATTGGTTGAGCTGATGCTTGGAGCTCCCGGAGTAGAAGCACCCCACCCTTCTTTCATGCTCAGAGCAGGACAGCCAGGTGCATGAGACCTCCATGGGCGAACTGTCCTCAGAAGTTGTGATAGGCTTAGAGCTTTCCTGAATGGAGAGGCGGTGTGCCAACAAATGATCGAGTCGAATGGCTAAATCAATAAGAGAGTCCAGCATGAGTTGTTCGTCCCAGCAAGCTAGTTCACTAGAATTGCGGGACGTAGACCTTGACGAAAGATGGCTTTCAAAGCAGGTTCGTTCCATCCACTGGCTGCTACTAGTGTTCTGAAGTCGAGAGCATATTCTGCCACGCTTCGAGGACCTTGTGAAATGGAGAGCAGACTTTCACCAATTTCGATACTCTCCGGTTCATGGCTGAAAACTCAAACATAGAGAGGAATTATTCATAAGAAGTGGCTTGTTCCTGGTTTTTGTTCTACACTGCACTTTAGAGCTTTGCCAGTGAGGAAAGAAAGGAATTTGGTGATCTTATGTTTATCAGAGAGGTTTGGCATGGTAGCGAAATATATGGAGCATTGAAGCAAGAAACCCTTACAGTCGAGAGCATTT
The DNA here is from genome assembly GCF_027579695.1 of Neoarius graeffei. NCBI lineage: Eukaryota > Metazoa > Chordata > Actinopteri > Siluriformes > Ariidae > Neoarius > Neoarius graeffei. The sequence goes on along the minus strand of NC_083580.1, from coordinate 20,107,408 downwards.
ATGGCAAACTTCTCGGGTGCAGGAAGTTGTAGTGTAGAGCTGGGAAGAGGCTCAGGGTGCGGTAGGAGGGCCTGCGACATCACGGTTGCTAGTTGCATCATAGGGGTGTTGAGATCCACTAGCATCTGTTGATGTTCTCCCAATAAGCGTCCCTGAGCGTTCAAAGCAGTCTGCTTCGCCTCTTCCGCTACGTCCACGGTGGCAAAATATCCTGTCAGAATGCAGGCACTTACGGATGTAAATTCAAGATTCAAGATGTTTATTGTCATATGCACAATAACAGACACAGCGGTTTATTATTGGGTAATGAAATTCTTATTCTGCAACTGCCCGACCAAACTATGCTTACTAATATAAAAAGAAATATATATAAAATACGAAATATAAAATATAAAGTGCATATGGAATGCAAAATATAAAAGTAGAATGAAAATAAATGAAGATAACATTTAAAAAAAAGGCAATCAAACAATATGTGCAATGTGCAATGTCTTATGCAAGATTGCAAATTATATAGAGGTAGATGGTGATTATAATCCGTGGTTCAAAAGCCTGATGGAAATATAGAGGTAGATGGTGATTATAATCCGTGGCTCAAAAGCCTGATGGCCTGGGGGTAAAAACTGTCAGTCTAGTAGTCCTTGCTTTCACACTCCTGTAGCATCTCCCAGATGGTAGGAGTGTGAATAGTCTGTGTTGTGGGTGTGTTTGGTCCCTGATGATGCTCTGTGCCCGTTTTGTGACCCGGGTGTTGTAAATGTCCTGTAGTGGGTGGACAGCTCCACAGATGAACTGTGCCATTTTAATGCAGAGGAGAGCAGGGAAGCAGACTGTTGACAATACCAAAACGATAAACTAGACGCGAAGTCAGGAAGCAAGCGGGGCGGGCGATTGGCAAACAATGGAGAATAGATGCGACAAAGAGTGTAAATGAAATAGGACTAGCAAAGGTCAGAAAATTGAGTGGCAGATAGAGAACAGCAAGGCTTGGTATGGACTGGATGAAACAGAACGATACTTTGCATTGGAGTGGTGTTTGAGAGTGGCTTAAATAGAGGAAGAGCTAGTTAGGGAGATGTGTGTCAGCTGTGATTTATTGAGGTTTTTCACCTGACGTCACAGGGTCACGTGACGCCCCGGTGTCCGCCATTTTGAAGGTCAAGCTACATACTAACGCTGCAGACAGAGAGGGAGAACCAGCTTGAAAAAAAAACGTGTTACAGACACCGGATCCAGTGTAAATAGCTGCCGGAGCACGCTCCGGCTTGCTCCCCCTCAAATTAAGCAGCGCGCTCCGGCTTGCTCCCCCTCAAATTAAGCAGCGCGCTCCGGCTTGCTCCCGGAGCGCGCTGCTTAATTTGAGGGGGAGCAAGCCGGAGCATGCTCCGGCAGCTATTTACACTGGATCCGGTGTAAATAGCTGCCGGATCATAATTACAGTAAACTAGTAAATACAGTAAAGGAAAAACTTGAGACTGAAAGGTTTTAGTAGTCATCCAAATGACTGAACGTAAACATTGCTACAGTAACATACTAGCTATGTTGTTGACATTAGCTAGTGCTAACAGCTAGCTGCTAGTACACTGCTACAACACAGACACCGACCCTAATAATACAGTTCTTGGTCATTGCCTGGTAACAGCAAATTTATAACGGGCCATGTCTCAACAGACTAAGAAGTTATTTCAATGACATTTAATAACATTTTGTTTATCCTGAGGACCGAAAGTAAATGAAAATGTGAACAAACCTTAGCTGTAATAAGATGGCGACCACCGGCTCCAGGGACGACCCACTGATGTAGGCATGTTACCCAGCCTGACACAAAATATTTGTAGGCATCCAAACTCTTATACGCTTTCAGATCAATACCTGTGTATGGCGATGGGTTTTTAACGACACAGGTATACAGATCATGTGGGCCGAAGTCAGGTAAAGACGAGGGCTTCGTGTATTTCCGTACATCAGTGAACAATCCTGGTGGAAGCAGGTAAACGTCGTTCTCTAAGCCTGCTAACCTCAATTTTTGCAAATACCTCTCCCTCTGCTCGCCCTGTAAATGCCCTACGTCGCTGGATAGTGAAGGTGTTTTCTGCATCTCGCTCCTTTTTCTTTTATGTTTTTCGTTTGTCGCCTTCCTCGCATTCAAACTGATTCGAGCCGTGACGTCCAAAATGGCAGCCTCACATGACTTGGTCACGTGGGTGAAAAACCTCAATACCCTGGTGACAGAGGGCGCTGTGGATCTTGGGGCTTGTGGTTCTGAGTGTCCATATTTGTAGTTTGTGTGTCTTTGGCAGGTTACTGACACATGGATCGCTTTTCATCTAGTATGATGGCTCCATCAGGCCCTTGAATCACTTACATTAAAAAAAAAAGTACTAGGCACATGCCAAAGCCAATGCTGGATTTTAATTCAGAAGACAAAAACAAACAAACAAACAAACAAACAAACAAACAAACAAACAAACAAACAAACAAACAAACAAACAAACAAAGTACTAGGCACATGCCAAAACCAATACTGAATTTTAATTCAGAAGGCAAAAAACAAACAAACAAACACACAAACACACAAACAAACAAACAAACATATGGCCCTTTTCCACTACCCTTTTTCAGCTCACTTCAGCTCGCTTCAGCTCACTTCAGCTCACTTCAGCCCGACACGGCTCGCGTTTCGACTACCAAAAACCAGCACGACTCAGCTCGCTTCAGCCCTGCTTAGCCCCTAAAACTCGCACCGTTTTGGAGTGGGGCTGAAGCGAGCCAAACCGTGCCGAGTGAGGCTGGGGGCGTGAGCAGACACTCCCCTGTGCACTGATTGGTGAGGAGGCGTGTCCTCACATGCCCACACACGCCCCGCGAGCGCGCTGGGATCTGTAAACACCGTAAACCCGGAAGAATAATAATTACGAATTACGAGAATTTCTGAAGCCTTATGCGCCTCACCTCATCTATACGCTCTTGCCAGTATCTGTTGGCGTTGTCGGTGACAACAAGCCACAGCACCAAGACCAGCAACACTAACGACACCATGTCCTCCATGTTTATTGTTTACTATTCGGGTCGTGAGACTACTGCTTAAAAGATCACTGAATCAGTGACATACAGAGCATCGTGGACGAGTTCGCGGAGCGCAAGGCTCGTCGTATGCCCTTCAAATAATGCGCGCAGTAGGCTATTGATGTTTTATTATGAGCCATGTACAGTATGTCGCCTAATGTTTTTTTGTTTCTGAGTTACATGTTCGTTTGAGGGACTTAATGTACAAAATAACATAGTTGCACCCCGTAGTGTTGAAACTGGTAAACACAGTGCATTCAGTGAGGTTTGCACCGCCCTCCTTTTATTTCTGACTCTTCCTGTCACCGTTGCAACCTCTGAGCGCTCATTCGTATGCCCTTCAAATAATGTGCGCAGTATAGGCTATTGATGTTTTATTATGAGCCATGTACAGTATCCTAATGTTTTTTGTTTCTGAGTTACATGTTCGTTTGAAGGATTTGATGTACTAAATAACACAGTTGCACCCGGTAGTGTTGAAATTGGTAAACACCGCAGTTGCGGACATTTTGTAGCCTAAAATGATGTTATGATAAGCTTTAATAAAGGGCCCGGTCATTTGCCCCGCCCCCGGCCCGGCTCTGACTTGTTCCGCCACTGTCACTGATGTCACTGTTTGCGCTGCTTAACGACATCACGTGACGTCCACCCACTTTCGCTAACTCCACCCAATGTGTCCACCCACTTCCAGCCAGCACGGTTCAGCGCGGTTGTAGTCGAAATGCAACTCCAACAGCCCCGCTCAGCTCGACTCAGCTCGACTCAGCATGGCACGGCTCAGCCGCGTTTGTAGTGGAAAAGCGGCAAAACAGTACTAGGCACATGCCAATACCAATTCTGAATTTTAATTCAGAAGGCAACAAACAAAGAAACAAATAAACAGTACTGGGTACATGCCAAAGCCAATACTGAATTTTAATTCAGAAGGCAAACAAACAAACAAACAAACAAACAAACAAACAAACAAACAAACAAACAAACAAACAGTACTAGGCACATGCAAAAACCAACACTAAATTTTTATTCAGAAGGCAAAAAACAAACAAACAAACAAACAAACAAACAAACAAACAAACAGTATTAGGCACATGCCAAAACCAATACTGAATTTTAATTCAAAAGACAAAAAAAGAAAGAAAAAAAACAGTACTAGGCACATGCAAAAACCAATACTGAATTTTAATTCAGAAGGCAAACAAACAAACAAACAAACAAACAAACAAACAAACAAACAGTACTCGGCACATGCCAAAGCCAATTCAGAAGGGAAAAAAAGCCACCAGCATGTATGAGCAGGAAATAAAATCAAATCCAGAAATACATAACTCTTTTCCTTTTCATCTGAAATGTGCCTGTGATGTGTTTATATGTTTTCCAGTTTTGTAGCTAGATTCATGGACAAACTGGCTCAAAGGTACAGTATATAAACAGACCCAATAACCCAAAATATAGGGTTACAATGGAAAACAAAACAAAATAAAGCAGGACATAATTTGCAAATAAACATGATAAAATCTTGTTTTTATACTAAGGAACGATGCTTGAACTGTTGTTATTCATACTTAATAAAATAATAATCTGTTCATAAAGACACAATAACCATGCTAATACTTAGTAATACACTAACAACAATAATAAAAAATAATATAATATTGTGCAAACAAATATGTTCCGAAATACAAATTCTTCTCCTTCATCGTAGAAGCAATATGTTAATCAGCAATTCTTCTTTTACATCATAACCATTTTACTATCATATATGATAAAAATAACTTTTATTAGCATAAAGTCAGAGGTTAGATATCATCACCATCACCACCACTAGCATTAGTATGAGGCGTAAAAGTGTAAGGAATTAACGGCCTTTTCTCCAGGCAGACAGGACGGGAGAATGGAACGGTATCGGTGACGCGGTTATAAATCATTTAAAAAATAGATAATCATGCATTAAAAAAAGAAAGAAAAAAAGAGCTCATCCTCCGCTTCTCCTCTTAGCTTAAATCTACAGGCCACCGAAATCCTGATGAAGCGGTCAGTGCGATGATGTAAAAACAGAAGAATAACACTTTGATAAACACAAATCCTAAGATCCTGACGTCACAACCAAGCCATTCAGCTTCGGCATCAGCAAATGTATCTGTCAAATAGGACAACATGGTAACGATACTCTCATATTTTCACACTCACCGGTATAGCGGTTTTTTGCTCGATATTTGGCGCAACGTCGCTGTTTCGTGCGCATTTACTGTCTGACGTTCAGAGGATGGCAGGGTGAGGCGGAGAGACCGGGGGGAGGGGTTAGGGAATAGGGGCGTGGCTCAGCTTGCGTCATCAGCGTGGGGACGACAGGACAGGGACGCTGGACAGAAGCATGTCAGTTTTCTCCGAGAACTGGCAGAAGAGATACAGGATGTCTCCTGATTTGTTTGACAAAGAAGGGAATAGTTGTTCATATTAAAATCATTTCCAAAACCTGCTCAGTTCAGGTTTTTAAAGGGCTAAAGCATGAAATGAACCAAAAATCTTGTTGTCCATCCAGTGCTGTAGTCGAGTCACTAAACCTCGAGTCCGAGTCCAGTCTCGAGTCCCCAGTGTTCAAGTCTGAGTCAAGTCCAAGTCTCATCTCATCTCATTATCTGTAGCCGCTTTATCCTGTTCTACAGGGTCGCAGGCAAGCTGGAGCCTATCCCAGCTGACTACGGGTGAAAGACAGGGTACACCCTGGACAAGTCGCCAGGTCATCACAGGGCTGACACATAGACACAGACAACCATTCACACTCACATTCACACCTACGGTCAATTTAACCTAACCTGCATGTCTTTGGACTGTGGGGGAACCCGGAGCACCCGGAGGAAACCCACGCGGACACGGGGAGAACATGCAAACTCCGCACAGAAAGGCCCTCGCCGGCCACGGGGCTCGAACCCAGACCTTCTTGCTGTGAGGCGACAGCGCTAACCACTACACCACCGTGCCCCCCCAAGTCCAAGTCATAAAAGAAAATTTCGAGTCGAGTCCAAGAACAAGACTCCAACCGCACCATTTGACGGTGGCTGTTTCAGCGACATTAACATTAGTTTGTTCCTGAACATGATGTATAAACAGGTGAATGTGCTTCTCTTTGTCAGGGAGCGCGAAGTATTCTGTCAGAGATGGTTGGGAGACAGATGTAAGTGCAGAAGCTGTGTTTATTAATACAAGTGAAGACAGGTACACAATCCAGAAATCGTAAAACAGTGAAACAGGCAATAGGTCAAGCTAGGCACAAACAGGCTATCGTAGACTCGACAGAATCAAAGATGGGAAACAGGAAATCAGGAATCCAAACAAGCAAATAAGGCTTGGTAATGTGTCAGCAACACAACTCAATACTTTGCAAAGTAAGTGCGTTTTCACAGTTTTTATATAGGCGTGTTGATTGCACCTTAATCCTGTGCAGTTGCGAGTCGTTTATGGCATGCACATGAGAGTCCGCTTGGCACACGCACTGTCCGGAGGATGCATGCGCCAAAATGCGCAGGTGTGACAATCTTGCACGAAATAAGTACAAAAATTAGGGTTGCTATAACTATCTTATACCAAATTATTACGGCATGTTACAAAAAATAAAGAAAAAAATCCAAGTCTTCGTCTTCAATTTACGAATCCAAATGCAGTTAATGCACGAGTCCGAGTTGAGTCACGAGTCCTTAAAATTAGGGCATGAGTCAGACTCGAGTACTACAAGCCTGATCCTAATAAATACGTTTTATAATCAACATTAGGAGCCTATGTTAAATATTTTGTTTTCCAGCAGCTGTCAGGTTCAGAACTCACCAAGTCCTTCAGCTGATAGATTATCATCGAGTCATATGCCTTTTCAATGATTCTTTCTTTAATATTGAATATGGAGATTAAAATCCTGTGGGGCGGCACAGTGGTTAGCACTGTCGCCTCACAGCAAGAAGGTTCTGGGTTCGAATCCAGCGGCCAATGGGGGCCTTTCTGTGTGTAGTTTGTATGTTCTCCACATGTTTACATGGGTTTCCTCCGGGTGCTCCGGTTTCCCCCACGGTCCAAAGACATGCAGTTAGGTTAGCTGGCTACTCTAAATTGTCCATAGGTGTATGTGTGTGTGTGTGTGAATGGTTGCTTCCCAAGCCTGAAAATGGGAGGGTTGTGGCATCTGGCGTAAAACTATGCTCCAGTTAATATGGCATGGATCATTACATTACATCTTATCCAGAGTGACGCACAACATACCCAATTGGAGGTTAGGTGCCTTGCTCAAGGGCACTTCAGCCATTCCTGTTGGTCCACGGAATCAAACCGGCAAGCTTTTGGTCCCAAAGCTGCTTCTCTAACCATTGGCTTCCCCATGGGATCGATAGGGTCCACATGGAATCAAATCAAATCAAATCAAGTTTATTTGTATAGCGCTTTTAACAATAAACATTGTCGCAAAGCAGCTTTACAGAATTTGAACGACTTAAAACATGAGCTAATTTTATCCCTAATCTATCCCCAATGAGCAAGCCTGTGGCGACGGTGGCAAGGAAAAACTCCCTCAGACGACATGAGGAAGAAACCTCGAGAGGAACCAGACTCAAAAGGGAACCCATCCTCATTTGGGCAACAACAGACAGCCTGACTATAATATTAACAGTTTTAACAGGTATAACCCTCAACTGTCCTCATGGGGCCGTCCTTTACAGGAGCGGTGCGATAAAACTCCGACCAGACACAGGGCACCAGGATGGATCAAGCAGGTCCGAGGGGCAGAAGAGGCCAGCATCTCAATCCCAGGATTAACATGTAACTCAGAGGGACAGATTGGGGGGGGGGGGGGGGGGGGGGGGGGGAATGTACATGGAAGCAACCCCACACACATAAGTGGGACAAGCTGGAAAAAGTGAGTGAGAAGTGAGATCAAAATGCTGTAAATTTTTTGCAGCTTTACTATTTTTCTTAGCATTAAACAAATCAGTTTCATCATAAATATGAATGCAGCACTGACTAAAATACCACCTGAGATTGCTAATATCTGGCCCCTGACACTGATTCAGTCTATTTGGTGATACTGACAGTCCACTTTTACACCCATTGCTATGGTGAATCTCAAAGAATTGATGCTTTACTCTGAGTAAACATATTTGAACACTATATAACATTTTCTCACTCACTGTTTTGAAAACGTCTCTGAAATATTTCATTTCAGTTATATGAATGCCATTTAGGTCGTAGTACAAATATGATTCGATAAAATTTTGATTTCTCTCTGATTATATTAAAATGGATGCAGTAGGTTTTGGAAACAAGCCCTTCAGTTTCATGCCTACATATGACACCCTAGTCATCAACAAGGATTTTTCGTAAAGTCACAAAAGCCTATCTGTGCTGGCCTCATCCAGCTAATGAGGATTCAGCTGGAGAAATTGTGATGAATGATTATGGATTTATGATAGATGGCTTAAGCATCTATTTATATACTAACCCCATTTCCAGAAAAGTTGGGATATTTTCCAAAATGCAATAAAAACAAAAATCTGTGATTTGTTAATTCATGCAAAACTTTATTTAACTGACAAAAGTACAAAGAAAAGGTTTTCAGTAGTTTTACGTTTCCATTATCTTTTGGGGGCGGCACAGTGGTGTAGTGGTTAACGCTGTCGCCTCACAGCAAGAAGGTCCGGGTTCGAGCCCCGTGGCCGGCGAGGGCCTTTCTGTGTGGGGTTTGCATGTTCTCCCCGTGTCCGCGTGGGTTTCCTCCGGGTGCTCCGGTTTCCCCCACAGTCCAAAGACATGCAGGTTAGGTTAACTGGTGACTCTAAATTGACCGTAGGTGTGAATGTGAGTGTGAATGGTTGTTTGTGTCTATGTGTCAGCCCTGTGATGACCTGGCGACTTGTCCAGGGTGTACCCCGCCTTTCGCCTGTAGTCAGCTGGGATAGGCTCCAGCTTGCCTGCGACCCTGTAGAACAGGATAAAGCAGCTAGAGATAATGAGATGAGATTATCTTTTGGTCCATCTGAGATGAGTTCCAGCCCAGAGAAATCAACAGTGTTTCTGCATACAATTGATGAATGGCTTCCTCCTTGTGTAATACAGTTCAGGTTACATTTCTGGATGCAGTGGTGGACTGTGTTAAGTGACGACGGTTTTCTGAAGTGCTCCCAAACCCATGTGGCTATATTTGTCACATTAGCATGATGGTTTCTCAGGCAGTGCTGCCTGAGGGCTTGAAGGTCGCACATTCAACAGCAGTTTCCAGCCTTGCCCTTTACGCAGGGAGATGTCTCCGAATTCTCTGAATCTTTTCACAATATTATGTACTGTAGATTTTGGAAGACCTATATTCTCTGGAATCTTGCATTGAGAAACATTCTTTTTGAATTGACTAACAATTCTCTCATGAGTTTTGGCAGAAAGGGGTGAGTCATACTCCTTTTGTACCCAATCATGATCCCCTCACCTGTTACCAATTAACCTGCTTATTGTGGAATCTTCCAGAATGGTGTTACTTGAATATTCTATGAACTTTTCAGTCTCATTTTGCCTCTGTCCCAATGGTTTTTTTTTTTGAGTGTGTTGCAGGCAGCAAATTCTCACTTCATTTATCTCATCTCATCTCATCTCATTATCTCTAGCCGCTTTATCCTTCTACAGGGTCGCAGGCAAGCTGGAGCCTATCCCAGCTGACTACGGGCGAAAGGCGGGGTACACCCTGGACAAGTTGCCAGGTCATCACAGGGCTGACACATAGACACAGACAACCATTCACACTCACATTCACACCTACGGTCAATTTAGAGTCACCAGTTAACCTAACCTGCATGTCTTTGGACTGTGGGGGAAACCGGAGCACCCGGAGGAAACCCACGCGGACACGGGGAGAACATGCAAACTCCGTACAGAAAGGCCCTCGCCGGCCACGGGGCTCGAACCCGGACCTTCTTGCTGTGAGGCGACAGCGTTAACCACTACACCACCGTGCTGCCCCACTTCATTTATATTTACAAAATACAATCAAGTTGGTCAGTAAAACTATTGAAAATCTTTTTTTTGTACTTTTGTCAGTTAAATAAAGGTTCACGTGAATTAACAAATCACACATTTTTGTTTTTAGTGCATTTTGGAAAATATCCTAACCTTTCTGGTGTTAGGACTAGGACTGTTTTGGCCTCTAGAGGCCGCTGTTATTTCCTTTTCATGTCGTGTTTATTTTGGCCTCTAGAGGCCGCCACTGTTCCTGTGTTTTGTGTTTGTGTTAATTGCCTAATTATCTTCACCTGTGTCCTTAATTAGTTTGTCTATTTATACCCCTGAGTTCAGTCCTCTTGTCACGGAGTCTTTGTGCTGTTATGTTTATCTCCAGTTTCCTTTGTACTGTGTTTTTTGATCTTCTTAAGCTTTTGAATTTTTGCACTTTGCTTTTCTTTTGGATTATACTCTTTGTTTTTTTTTTTTTGTCTTTTGTTTTGCCCTGTATATAGTGTATATAGTTTAAATAAACCTTTTGATTCTTTTTCTACTTCCGCCTCACGCCTCTGCATTTGAGTCATCCCCCTGGTGGCCTAGTGGGGGTTTGCTGGATTATCACACCAACGAACCAGGTTCGAATCCCAGCAAAACCCTAACAGAAAGACTCCGTCATGACCGACTCAGCAGAGGCTGCTTCAACTGTCTACCCGGCCAACCTTCAGGGAATTATGGCAGCTTTGACACGCTTCGGAGCGACCATGGACGCTCATGGACGTACGCTCACCAGCCAACGTGAGGCCCTCGCTCGCCACGAGGAACTGCTTCAGCAAATTGGGAAAACCCTGGCACAGCTGACATCTCTGCCTGCATCTCCTGCTCCTGATCCAGTTCCTGCTCCTGATCCAGCTCCCACTCCTGCTCCAGTGCCTCCTGCAATGCTGCCTTCTTCACCTCGCGAACCCAGCCTTCCTGCACCACAGAGGTATGACGGCAAGCACAGTGAGTGCCGAGAGTTCCTTACCCAGTGTCAACTCACCTTTGAGCTTCAGCCTACCACCTACACTACGGATCGCCGCAAGATTGCCTTTGTGATCACCTTATTAGCTGGTAAGGCGCGAGCCTGGGCTACTGCTATCTGGCAAAGACAGGGACCTGAGTGCTTTGATTTCCAGCTGTTTTCTGAAGAGATGCTTCGGGTCTTCGATCAGGCAGACATCAGTACCGACGCAGCCCGAAAGCTCATGTCCATCCGGCAAGGAGGAAGCGTCGCAGATTACGCCATCTCGTTCCGAACACTCGCAGCAGTAAGTGGATGGAACGAGACTGCCCTGGTGTCAGCCTTCCACCATGGTCTGTCTGACCCCATCAAGGACGGTCTGGCCTCTATTGGATGCCCAAGTGACCTCGAAACCCTCATCTCACATGCTATTCGTCTGGACAACAGGATGAGAGAACGCCACCAAGCCTTGAGCCCCCCCAGCCTCCCTACCTCTACCTGGAGACCGTCTACCTCCTTCAGTGACTGTCCAGAACCCATGCAAGTGGGTCGTACTCGCCTCTCCGCATCTGAGAGGGAGCGCAGAAGGAGGGACAAGTGCTGCATCTACTGTGGCAAGCCTGGTCACTTCCGAGCATCATGTCCCGAACTCTTGGGAAAAGGACCGCCCCGTCCAGCCGAGGGAGGGTTGTGACGGGGCCTACCCTCTCTCCCGGACTCCCTGGCCAAGGAATCTACATCCCGGTCTCCATCTCCTGGGGTGAGTCTGTCCACTCTTGTCAAGCTTTGATAGACTCAGGGGCGGCTGGGAACTTTATGGATATTCACTTCGCCCAAAGCATCAATATTCCGACTGCACCTCTTGAAGTCCCACTGTCTGTGTCTGCCCTCGATGGCCAAGCGTTAGGTGATGGAAGAGTCACTCAAGTTACTTCTCCAGTCTTCCTCCAGTCTCAAGGTCACAAGGAAGAAATATCCCTGCACCTGATTCCTTCACCTGAGTTCCCAGTTATTCTAGGCCTTCCTTGGCTTACTCGCCACAACCCTCGCATAGACTGGGTAACAAGCCAGGTTGTGGAATGGGGCCCTGCATGCCATGCCTCTTGTCTGCTCTCTAGCTCTCCTGTGTCTCCTGCCGAGCCCCCTGATCTCACCGAGTTATCTCAAGTTCCCACAGAGTACTGGGATCTCAAGGAGGTATTCAGCAAGAGCAGGGCCGCCGTTCTTCCTCCGCACCGGGCCTACGACTGTGCCATCGACTTGCTCCCTGGGACTACCCCTCCTCGTGGCAGACTGTTTTCACTCTCTCAGCCAGAACGCAAGGCCATGGAGGAATACCTCAAAGATGCCCTGGTCTCTGGGTTTATTCGACCCTCCACTTCACCTGCTGGAGCCGGCTTCTTCTTTGTCGGCAAGAAGGATGGGGGGCTCCGACCATGTATTGATTACAGGGGCCTGAATAAGATCACTGTGCGCAACCGATATCCCCTTCCGCTGATGTCCACAGCTTTCGACCTGCTCCAAGGCGCCACCGTCTTCACCAAGTTGGACCTACGGAACGCATACCACCTTATCCGTATCCGACAGGGAGACGAGTGGAAGACTGCCTTTAACACCCCGTCTGGGCACTACGAATACCAGGTGATGCCCTTCGGACTCACCAACGCACCAGCTGTTTTTCAGGCCCTAATCAACGACGTCTTAAGGGACATGATTAACCTATACGTTTTTGTCTACCTCGACGACATCCTTATCTTTTCCAAGACCGTGCAGGAGCACCGCCACCATGTCCGCCAGGTTCTCCAGAGGCTGCTACAGAACAATCTGTTCGCCAAGGCCCAGAAATGCGAATTTCATGTTCCCGAGGTCTCCTTTCTGGGATTTATTGTACGGACAGGCCAACTCCCAAATGGACCCTGCCAAGACCCTGGCCGTCCGGGACTGGCCCACTCCCAAGTCCGTTAAGGAGGTTCAGCGGTTCTTAGGATTCGCTAACTTCTACCGCAAGTTCATCAGGAACTTCAGTTCTGTGGCAGCACCCATGTCAAACCTCACCAAAGGGACAGGTGGATCTTATGGCTGGTCTCCTCAGGCAGAAAAGGCGTTCAAAGACCTCAAGGACCGCTTCTGCACGGCACCCATTCTGGTTCTCCCGGACACCTCCCAACCATTCATCGTGGAGGTGGACGCCTCGGACAGTGGTGTCGGCGCGGTGCTCTCTCAACGTTCGGAAGGAAAGCTGCACCCCTGCGCTTACTTCTCCCACCGCCTGAGTCCTGCTGAGTCCCGGTACGATGTGGGGGATCGAGAACTGCTAGCGGTCAAACTGGCCCTTGAGGAGTGGAGGCACTGGCTGGAGGGAGCACAACATCCATTCCTGGTTTGGACTGACCACAAGAACCTGGAGTACCTCCAGCAAGCCAAGAGACTGAACCCTCGACAGGCTAGGTGGGCCCTGTTTTTCAGTCGGTTTGACTTCACCCTCTCATACCGCCCCGGCTCCAAGAACACCAAACCTGACGCACTGTCCAGACTGTTCTCTGCCACTAACAGGGAGAATGAAGTCGGGCCTATTATCCCTGTGTCCCGGATTGTGGCCCCTGTCCGCTGGGGTATTGAGGAGGCTGTCCGACGAGCCCAACGCCAGGACCCCGGTCCTGGGACGGGGCCACCAGGCCTCTTGTACGTCCCACATCAAGCCCGGGCCAAGGTTCTCCAGTGGGGTCACTCTTCCCCTCTCACCGCCCACCCGGGAGCTCGGAGGACCCTGGACTTCCTGAAAAGACGCTTCTGGTGGCCTAACATGGAGAAGGAAGTAAGGTCATTTGTCCTGTCCTGTGAGGTTTGCACCAGAACCAAGAACCCACGACAGCGTCCCCAGGGTCTCCTGCATCCTCTGACCATTCCCCGGCGTCCCTGGTCCCACGTGGCAGTCGACTTTATCACGGGTCTCCCTGAGTCACAAGGTAACACGGTCATTTTGGTCTTAGTTGACAGATTCTCCAAGGCCTGCCGCTTCATACCACTGTGCAAACTCCCCTCTGCTCTTGAAACTGCGAAACTTTTGTTTAATCATGTCTTCCGAGTCTTTGGTCTTCCACAGGACATCGTCTCAGACCGAGGGCCCCAGTTCTCCTCCCGAGTGTGGCACGGGTTCTGCAAGGTCATCGGAGCCACTGCCAGCCTCTCCTCTGGGTTTCACCCACAGTCCAATGGTCAGACGGAGAGGCTCAACCAGGACCTGGAAACCACCCTGCGAGGCCTGGCTATGGATAACCCGACATCATGGAGCACCTGGCTGCCATGGGCGGAGTACGCCCACAACACCCTGCAGTCATCGGCCACCAAGCTGTCGCCATTCCAGTGCCAATTCGGGTTCCAGCCACCTCTGTTCCCGGACCAGGAGGAGGACGCGGGGGTGCCCTCGGTCAACCAATATGTGAGACGGTGTCGCAAGACCTGGAGCAAGGTCAGGAAGACCCTCATACAGACCTCCAGAACCAACCAGACTCAGGCCAACCGCCATAGAAGACCTGCACACACTTTCCGCCCTGGGCAGCGTGTTTGGCTGTCCACTAAGGACCTTCCACTGCGGGTGGAGAACCGCAAGCTTGCTCCTCGCTACATTGGCCCCTTCAAGGTGGTGCGCAGGGTGAACCCTGTCTCCTACCGGCTCCAGTTGCCCCGGACTCTGAGGATCAACCCCACTTTCCATGTTTCCCTGTTACGGCCCGTACTGACGTCTACGTATGCCCCTGCCCCTAGGAACCCCCCACCCCCCCGCATCTTCCAGGGGCAGACTGTGTTCACTGTGAATCGCCTGCTTGACTCCCGCCGGGTCCGCGGCGGGTTGCAATATCTGGTGGACTGGGAGGGCTATGGTCCTGAGGAGCGCTGCTGGGTTCCTGCTCGGGATGTCCTTGATAAAGAACTATGTCGGGACTTCCATTCGGCCCATCCGGATCGCCCTGGGAACGTCAGGAGACGCTCCTAGAGGGGGGGGTCCTGTTAGGACTAGGACTGTTTTGGCCTCTAGAGGCCGCTGTTATTTCCTTTTCATGTCGTGTTTATTTTGGCCTCTAGAGGCCGCCACTGTTCCTGTGTTTTGTGTTTGTGTTAATTGCCTAATTATCTTCACCTGTGTCCTTAATTAGTTTGTCTATTTATACCCCTGAGTTCAGTCCTCTTGTCACGGAGTCTTTGTGCTGTTATGTTTATCTCCAGTTTCCTTTGTACTGTGTTTTTTGATCTTCTTAAGCTTTTGAATTTTTGCACTTTGCTTTTCTTTTGGATTATACTCTTTGTTTTTTTTTTTTTGTCTTTTGTTTTGCCCTGTATATAGTGTATATAGTTTAAATAAACCTTTTGATTCTTTTTCTACTTCCGCCTCACGCCTCTGCATTTGAGTCATCCCCCTGGTGGCCTAGTGGGGGTTTGCTGGATTATCACACCAACGAACCAGGTTCGAATCCCAGCAAAACCCTAACATCTGGAAATGGGATTAGTACAACCCCAATTCAAAAAAAGTTGGGACAAAGTACAAATTGTAAATAAAACCGGAATGCAATGATGTGGAAGTTTCAAAATTCCATATTTTATTCAGAATAGAACATAGATGACATATCAAATGTTTAAACTGAGAAAATGTATCATTTAAAGAGAAAAATTAGGTGATTTTAAATTTCATGACAACAACACATCTCAAAAAAGTTGGGACAAGGCCTTGTTTACCACTGTGAGACATCCGCTTTTCTCTTTACAACAGTCTGTAAACGTCTGGGGACTGAGGAGACAAGTTGCTCAAGTTTAGGGATAGGAATGTTAACCCATTCTTGTCTAATGTAGGATTCTAGTTGCTCAACTGTCTTAGGTCTTTTTTGTCGTATCTTCCGTTTTATGATGCGCCAAATGTTTTCTATGGGTGAAAGATCTGGACTGCAGGCTGGCCAGTTCAGTACCCCGACCCTTCTTCTACGCAGCCATGATGCTGTAATTGATGCAGTATGTGGTTTGGCATTGTCATGTTGGAAAATGCAAGGTCTTCCCTGAAAGAGACGTCGTCTGGATGGGAGCATATGTTGCTCTAGAACAGAGGTGGGCAAACTACGGCCCGCGGGCCACATCCGGCCCGTTGGCGTTTTTAATCCAGCCCGCGGAAGACAATCATATAAACACGATTGAGCAGATCTATAAACTACATATAAGCGTCAGTGTTATCACGTAGACAGGTGTTCTAGAGATCCGTCTTTCCAGTCAGTTGTATTCACGCGAGATTACATTTGCAGAGTGGTGCAGCGCGTGCCATGGAAGTCATTCTGGCGCCCGTGCCACTGATGATCTCGAGAACACAGGATAAAACTTTACAATGAGTGGTCCTAAAAAAAGAAAAGTGGACAGTGAGTGCAGGGTGTTCAATAAAGAATGGACAACTAAATATTTTTTTGCTGAAGTCCGATCAAAGGCAGTATGCCTTATTTGCAAAGAAACCGTTGCAGTTTTAAAGGAATATAACATCAAATGGCACTTTTCCTCCAAGCATGCTAATTATGCTAACAACCAGTCAGCGCAAGCACGGACGAATACAGCTCAGCGGTTGCTGAGTGAATGTGAGTATTAACACTTTCTCTTTTTAAAACTATGTTGGAGCTGTAATAAGATGGTAGTCACATGTTTACAGACAATAATAATATAAAAAGTATAACTCTTAGTAATTTTGGTTGTTGTGGGTGGCTGCTGTAGTGCTGGTGTTTGTTTTTAAGTACCATGTGCTTTTGGGTGTCTGCTCCGCCCCTCATTTATGTCCCTGTCTGCTATTATAGGTGTATTATGAGCAGCTGACCTTGCTTCTGCTTATATCTGTTCCTGGACTTTTGCCTGTGGAGGTTATTCTGATCTATGAGTGGCCTTTTGGAATATGAAAACCTGTTTGGAACCTGTGTTTTGATTTTTTGAGGACTGGAAATATTTCAGTGAGTGACTTTGAACCTGAAAACCAGTTTGGAGTTTTTTGCTTTCTTGAGCCGTTTTGTTTGATTTTGTGGGCTGGATGGATCCAGTGCCAAACCACTGAACTGCAAACATGTTGGCATGGGGTGGTACCCAAACTGTTGAACTGCAAACATTTTGGAATGGTGTGGTACCCAAACTGTTGATCTGCAAACATTTTGGCATGGTGTGGTACCTCTCCTACTAATGGTGGTTGGTTGTACTGGCAGGCTGGAAGTGGATGGTTAAAAAAAACACTCAGGTGTAAATCTACGAGTTCAGTGAAATGTACAAAAATGATATGTACTGATATGTAATTTAGTTCAATTTAATGATATGCAATTTAGTTGTATGTATAAAATGATACAAATATACAAATACACTGGCATCCTACTCATCCTGGCAGCTCAAAGATGTAATTTAAGAATTAAGTGTGCTACTTTTCTTACTATCACACGTGTGTGTGTGTGTGTGTGTGTGTGTGTGTGTGTGTGTGTGTGTGTGTGTGTGTATTACTTTTCTGGATGGATCCAGTGCCAATCTATTGAACTGCAAACATTTTTCTGCTCTGCCTTTGTTGACTGAGAACTAAAATAAATGTCAATCTGATCTGCATTTGGGTCTCTGTCAGTGAAGGCCTTACAATAACACTAAAGCTTTTCCAGTTTATGTTCGATATGTATGAATTTGGTGTTGGCCCGGCCCGCCTGGCAAATTTCAAAAGTCAATGTGGCCCCTGAGCCAAAAAGTTTGCCCACCCCTGCTCTAGAACCTGGATATACCTTTCAGCATTGATGGTGTCTTTCCAGATGTGTAAGCTGCTCATGCCACACGCACTAATGCAACCCCATACCATCAGAGATGCAGGCTTCAGAACTGAGCGCTGATAACAACTTGGGCCGTCCTTCTCCTGACACGGCGTCCCTGATTTCCATAAAGAACTTCAAATTTTGATTCATCTGACCACAGAACAGTTTTCCACTTTGCCACAGCCCATTTTAAATGAGCCTTGGCCCAGAGAAGACGTCTGCGCTTCTGGATCATGTTTAGATACGGCTTCTTCTTTGAACTATAGAGTTTTAGCTGGCAACGGCGGATGGCACGGTGAATTGTGTTCACAGATAATGTTCTCTGGAAATATTCCTGAGCCCATTTTGTGATTTCCAATACAGAAGCATGCCTGTATGTGATGCAGTGCCGTCTAAGGGCCCGAAGATCACGAGCACCCAGTATGGTTTTCCGACCTTGACCCTTACGCACAGAGATTCTTCCAGATTCTCTGAATCTTTTGATGATATTATGCACTGGAGATGATGATATGTTCAAACTCTTTGCAATTTTACACTGTCGAACTCCTTTCTGATATTGCTCCACTATTTGTTGGTGCAGAATTAGGGGGATTGGTGATCCTCTTCCCATCTTTACTTCCGAGAGCCGCTGCCACTCCAAGATGCTCTTTTTATACCCAGTCATGTTAATGACCTATTGCCAATTGACCTAATGAGTTACAATTTGGTCCTCCAGCTGTTCCCTTTTTGTACCTTTAACTTTTCCAGCCTCTTATTGCCCCTGTCCCAACTTTTCTGAGATGTGTTTCTGTCATGAAAGTTCAGAATGTCTCACTTTCGACATTTGATATGTTGTCTATGTTCTATTGTGAATACAATATTAGTTTTTGAGATTTGTAAATTACTGCATTCCGATTTTATTTACAATTTGTACTTTGTTCCAACTTTTTTGGAATCGGGTTGTATAAAAAAAAATAGAAACATATTTCATACACACACCAATTACCACCAAAACTACTACTACTAATAATAATAATAAGGCTTGGCTTCCACCATATATATTTTGTATACTTAACAGTTATTCGATGAAATCGAGTCGTATATGAGCTGATAGCCGATGAGGTGCGTAGCGCCAAGTAGGCCATGAGCCATGTACGACGAGATTGAGTGGAATAACTGAGTCACTGGATTTTGAGAAACATAACATCTTTATTTTTGTTTTTTGCAAATTCGATAAATAAAAACTTTATACAAAATGTCCGACAAAATCATTTCTGCTTAGAATATAAACAATCCAGCGAAATGACATGAGCATTTTGTGAAAAATGCGACAATAATAATTCTTGAAAAATAATTTAAAAAGATACATTCTTACCATCATATACTTTTATTCCATATTTTGTTACCTTATTTTTTTTTCAAATTTTTGGGGTTTTGTTTTCAAGTAGAGTTTTTATTTCGTCCTTGGTTGGTTCAGCAACACGCGCCACCATTTTGTTTTTCTCTACTCACGGTATATGAGCTGATAGCTTCGTAATAGTGTCGCCAATCAGAACGCACAATTTCTCATATCCAGTGAATATGGATAGAATAAATGTCTTTATATGCTGTAGCATTAAGATTTCCTTTCACTGAAACCAACAGGCCCAAACCTGTTCCAGCATGATAATACCCCCATGCACAAAGTGAAGGCCAGAAAGACATGATTTGCCCAGAGCTCTGACCTCAACCTCACTGAACACCAACTGAACATCAACTTTGTTCAACCTCTTGTGCAATTATGGCTGACTGAGCACAAATGGTGCGAGAAACAAGAAACTATCCTTTGAGCGGAGGATCTGCAGGTTGAAACACCTTGTTGATTAGAGAGAGAAAGCGAGAGAGAGAGAGAGATTGATCGAGAGATCAGAGGATAAAGACTAGGGGAAGGTTTCCTGATAACGTTGCCCTTAAGAGTTAAAGAGTGAGTTGAGGGACTCTCTTAAGCAACAAACATTGTCTCTGTAAGTGGTTTTCCTGAACTCACTTGTAAGAAGGAGTCTAAAGAGCAACAGGACGAAGAGCGTCTTTGCAATGCGCGTCCCCGATATCGGCATTAGTAGTTGCTAAAGGCAATCATACTATCATTGCTGAAGGTTTTATAGTAGTTGCTAAATCCAATCGATAGGTTCACATAGCATTCGTTTTTAACCAAAATCTCATGAAATATAAAGTGTTTAAAATAAGATAATATATAGTTTCATCTGGAAGCATTACATATATAATGTGGTAATTAATTAATGAAACTATTTTATGTTTTTGGCAATTTTTTTTATTCTAAGCGGTGTTAGAATAACGTTCGCACGAAAGAATGAGCAAATAATGAGCTAAATAATTAAGTAAACGTGTTCCCCGTGTTCACTCATTTCACTGTTACCCCCCGATCATGCAGTCAGGATTATTTCAACTGTTATCCACAATGCCAAGTGGGCAATGTTCTCCCTTATAAGTGTGCGTGCAGAGAGAGAGAGAGAGATCAAAACCTCTTTCTTTCTCTCACGCGCACACACACACACACACAATGTTAGAGGTGCAGAAATGTGTATCATTTATGACACTAAATTAGTTAATCACTCGCCTGATGGAGTTAAATTTTATTAAAATGTGGCGATATCAATGTGACATGACTATATCCATACGTAATTCCATTCCATAATGTTTTGCATATATATTTATTTAATAATTAACTCGATGTACTTGCAATGTACAAGCAAAAAGTTATTTAACACCATCAGCAGATTCAACACCAGTCTCCCCCGTTGACTGTGAGAGTCCCTCGGGGCGCATGCGCATTCTGTGTATTCGGTGGCGAGCGAGTCGCTCTTTGTTTTGAACGAGTGGTTCTGGTCTCTCGTAAATTCTGAGCAAACTAAAGGACTACTTTGGCTACAACGTTGTTCAGGAAAACCACGTTAGCTTGACGATGGATCTTAAGAGGTAATTTAAGACTCTCTTGACCTTAAGAGGCTTTCGGGAAACCCACCCCAGACTGGTCGGAACTGGCAGGAAGTATATTATAACTCAAATAAGCACTCTTCACAAACCTGGTGAGTAGAAAAGCATCTCAGAATGGACAACACATCAAACTTTGAGGTGAATGGGCTGCAACAGTAGAAGTCTTCTGTGCGTGTGGTTGAATTACAAGGGTTAGTCAAATTACTTCCTTCATCCCTTCCTTCCTTCTTTCATCCCCTTCATTCATTCCTTCATCCCCTCCTTCATTCCTTCCTTCATCCCCACCTTCAT
This sequence comes from Neoarius graeffei, assembly GCF_027579695.1. NCBI lineage: Eukaryota > Metazoa > Chordata > Actinopteri > Siluriformes > Ariidae > Neoarius > Neoarius graeffei. The sequence continues at coordinate 20,086,324 of NC_083580.1, read as the reverse complement.
TCCTTCCTTCCCCCTCCTTCATTCATTCCTTAATTCCTTCCTTCCTTCATCCCTTCCTTCATCCCCCCTTAATTCATCCCCTCCTTCATTCCTCCCCTCCTTCCTTCCTTCCCCTCCTTCATTCATTCCTTAATTCCTTCCTTCCTTCATCCCCCCTTAATTCATCCCCTCCTTCATTCCTTCCTCCCCTCCTTCCTTCCTCTCCTCCTTCATTCATCCCTCCCCTCCTTCATCCCTTCCTCTCCTCCTGCCTTCCTTCCTCCCCTCCTTCATTCCTTCCTTCCCCCCTTCATTCATCCCTTCCTTCCTTCCTCTCCTCCTGCCTTCCTTCCTCCCCTTCTTCATTCATCCCTTCCTTCATCCCTCCTTCATTCCTTCCTCCATCCCCTCCTTCCTTCCTCCCCTCCTTCCTTCCTTCATCCCTTCCTTCCTCCCCTCCTTCATTCCATTCATCCCTTCCTTCCTTCAATCCCTCCTTCATTCATTCCTTCCTTCCCTCCTTTATCCCCTCCTTCATTCATTCCTTCCTTCCTCCCCTCCTCCCTTCCTTCATTCCTTAATTCCTTCATCCCTTCCTTTCCTCCTTCATTCATTCCTTCCTTCATCCCCTCCTGCCTTCCTTCCCTCCTTCATTCATTCCTTAATTCCTTCATCCCCTCCTTCATTCATTCCTTAATTCATTCATTCCCTCCTTCATTCATCCCTTCCTTCCTTCATCCCCTCCATTCATTCCTTAATTCCTTCCTTTATCCCCTTCTTCATTCCTTCATCCCCTCCTTCATTCATTCCTTCCTTCCTTCCCTCCTTCATTCATCCATCCATCCATCCATCCATCCATCCATTCATTCATCTGTCCATCCGTTTATTGAAAATAGACATCACAAAATGTATCAGGTTTAATGTCACCTTTGAAGTGGCAATGGATAACAATGGCCCAGTTGTACATTTTTACTTTTGCAGCTACAAATTTAATGTACACTTTCCTCAAATTTGTCATACTTTTCAGAATTATTTATCGTAAAAAAATGTTAAAAATGTTTCCCAGGCCACAACAAAATTAATACAACTTTTCCTTATACATTTTCAATCAAATAAAGTGAGATGTTTAAAGGGATTCCTGTAAGTGAAAGTGCAATGTACAGCTTAAAAATGAAAACATACATGCATAATTACACAAATTACCTGACAATGAATACATAAAAGCTTGCTTCATAAACAGAGAGCAACTTATAAGTTGTATAAAGTGCCATTAAAACAATAGATTGTTCCAAACTACAAAACAAGTCACACATTCAATATGCATGACAGTGTGATTAAAATGAGAATCAATGTTTGGGGGAAAAAAAATAAAATCACACTTAAATGTGGAAAAGAATGAGAGAAATCTGAGGGGAAAAAATATATTCCTAGCATAGGTCTTTATAGAACAGCAGTATTAGTTTATCATAAAACTTTGTTCAAATTCCAGTGAAATATCCATGGATGTGATTACCATTTGTACAGAGAAACATTTTAGTGAGCATATTTCCTGTTGAATTTCAAACGAATACTCGATAACGATGTGCAGCAATGAAAGAAACACAGAAGCAGATAAGTAAAAGAGCAGCATGTTCATGGATTCCTTTGGTTTGACTAGAATTCATTCACCAATATAACATTTTTATATTTGCAATATTATCAGAATGGATTTCAAAAAGTTTGTGTGTTTATCTGTACCTGTCAAATTCGGCAGCATGTTAACTCAAAGGAACTTCAGCATCTTATTTCTATTTTCATGTTTTAAACAGGTTAGGTCTTGGATCAAACACTGAAATGATGAACAGCGAGATTAAATCCCGAATGCAAGTTAGGTTACGTTTGTTGCTTGTAAGGACAGTTTCTGTTTGCGAATTAAATTTTAAAATAAAAATGAGGTCATGAAAACTGACACATGCAGTTAAAGCTAGACTGCCTTTCAGATTTTTCACGTGTAGGTCATGAAAAGAATTTTCCCTGACACCCACTTATTTTTGTTTAGGGGAGCAAAAGCTACTGAATTCAAAATCACAGACTTCCAATTTTATAATTAAAAAAAACAAATTTAATGAATTTAGAACCATGTGGCCCTAAATTCTCTGCTATTTTTTCCTGCTTCACTATGACCCAATTCAAGATACTATGTCATGCATCACGTGGTGGGCTTTCCTAGTTTGCGCAAGGGATTGTGGGATACAAATTTGAAACAGGAGAGAAAAATGGAGGAAGTGAATGAAACGTGAAAGACCGACTACAGTAATGGCAGAGGTGGACAGTAACGAAGTACATTTACTTGAGTCCTGTACTTCAAGTGCATATCACGGGTAAATTCAGGAGCAAGATCAATGTAATTCTCCTATTTTATATTAAACTTTGGTCAAATATCTGTAACATTCTGCATTCTCTGCAATTTTTTTTTACCTTGCGCAATACCAGAAAAATTCAGTTGAAATCAAGCCATTTGAGGCGAATTGGTCCACCTCTGAAAAAACTTGGCATTTGGATTTCCCGGCAAACACTGATTTTCGTGACGTCACGTGCGGGACGCCTCCCTCTGAATCCTACGTCAGCGCTGGTTTGTTTATGAGAAAACGACCTGGTGGTTTTCTGCAAATTTCTTCAACGTTATCGCGTAATTATTAAAATGGTTAACAGATGTATCGTAGGCGGGTGTAGCAACACCAATCTTGATGGGATTAGTACTCATCGTTTTCCAAAAGACCGGACAATGAGAGAGAAATGGGAGCGCTTGGTCTACACAGGCTGTGCACGGAAACCGTGCAAAGCTCTCGCAGCCTGCTGGCGCTTCTGCAGGTAACATCACGAATCTGGCTCCAGACTCCCTTGGGATTTTTCCAGACATATTTTGTTATTTTATTTTTTTCTGCTGTAGACAGATGGCCTTGTGCAAAATTACCCTTCTGGATGAGTGTGTAAAGGGACATACTTTCATATAAAAAAACACACGAAATTGGTCCAGAATATGCACTTTAAGTACACTTTTTGAGTATCTGTACTTTACTTGAGTATTATTTTTTTTAACTTTTGACTGTAACTTCACTACATTCGAAAGGCAAATATCGTATTTTTCACGCCACGACATTTCTATCAAGGTCCTCGTTACTATGAAGCGGCTTTGAAAGTGGATGTTTTTTTCTTTTCTTTTCTAAAACGTGATTGGTTTTTCTGCAGGTGACACTGAGACAGCCGATCAGTAATCACTAGGGTCACGTCACATCCATAGACTGGATAAAATCAAGCTCAATGATTTCTCCGCAGCATTATTTAACACGATCAGTTGATGGCAGAACAGAAGGAGGCGGTTCTTCTGGGGAATACACGCACTCAGCCATACCTAGAACCCATGTTTCAGTTTTCTGAAAAGATTAAAGATTCGTTTCGTTTTAAATGTTTGCTTTGTTTGCTGAAAACGAACCACATCACAGCCTACAAAAACTCGCCGTCCGACCTGCGGAAGCATATTGAGGGATACAGTATAAATGTTTTATTCCAAGAGAAAGCTTGCAACGAAGTTGTCTGTGCTTTTAGAGCTAGCGATAACGTTGCAATAGCTATGCAGTCTGGTTAGTCAAATGACTTTCTATGGATCTGCCCGCCAAGCTGCCGTTGCCTTGTCCACGGCTAACGTTAACACATAGCTAGTTAACTTGGAAACTGTTAGTTAGTATGTAAAAACGGAGTTACGCTAACACAAGTAACATTAACTTATCTGAAGTCCTTTCAGAAATGTGTTTTAGCATAATCTTGCCAAATAAACAAAATGTAGAAATCTTTATTTTCTAGTAGCGTCAGCTACCCAATATGATTTCGAGTTTGGAAAGAGTTTGCTAGCATGTCAGGTGGAGCGTCACTGACTAGCTAAATTACCGTTAAACCACCATGATGGCACAGCATATGTTCATTTTGTGAATTCACATTTCTGTCCTTGGTAACAGCATTAGGTATTGGAAGCGTTGTGGCAATAATACAACAATGCGTTGACAGAAAATGTACTTTTAATACTTAAGTATTTTTTAAAAGCAAGTACTTTAACTTAAGGAAAAATTTGACTGGACAACTTTCACTTGTATCGGAGTAACATTTGACCACTGGGATCTGTACTTTGACTTAAGTAATGAAGTTGGGTACTTTGTCCACCTCTAAGTAACGGAAAGCGAGAAGAAAAGACGTTATGTTGCGAAGGAAAAGAAACGCAGGACCAAACTAATAAAAGCGCTCAGCGAGCACCTCGGTGTGATCAGCTGTTCGTTTAGCGACAGAATGATGCAACTTGTCAGTGCATGGTCAAAGGTAAACCTGCTTGTGCGCACACGGACGTCCTCTGTCTGCTTGACCACACGAACCGAGCGATTTCATGCACATTAATTGCTCAGGAATCCCCTCAAATTAAATAACTTCCCAGCCACAGAATGGCCTGATATTTTGTGAGATATTACAGAAATAAATCAACATATATCACAATGACCAAATTTCAGAGGGAACTAAATTTCACCGATTTTATGAAATCGAAAGGCCGTCTAGCTTTAACTTTTGTAAACATTATATTCCTCAGTCAGTCAGAGTTCTGTCCAGATTCCTGCTGAACGAGAGTAGTAATTATAATTATCATACAGTAATACAGTAACTATAACAATAACAATACAAAGTGATTTGTTTTGAATAGACCTGAAAGACAGTCATCGGTCTGTAAACATCATCACACTGCAAGAGTCTGTATGCAATTCCAAGCTTTCAAAGGGGAACACTCTTAATAATACTATTCAGTCTGAAAAAGAAAAAAAGATTAAAGCAGCAGTATGTAACTCCTGGTGTTGGTTCTTGAAATTCGCAAGAGCACCTAGCTAAAGATCGCACGATCAGCCTTCGGATCTTCAGACCTACTTTTTGTCTGCAAGATTCGGCTCTGAGCTTTGTGTCGAGTTCTATCCTGGTAATTTATATCATGGACCAGTAGATTAGCTGATTTGGCTGCATTAACGTCTGAAGAACTTCTATTGCATTTGAGTGGATCCAAATTCACACCTGCCAGATGTGAGGAGGAACAGTGCATGGTTCCAGTGGGAGTAGTGGTGTTTGTAAAAACAAAACATTGACATAATATTTTTTCAAATCAGTTGCATATTGTAAAAAAAAAAGTGTGCATACTGTATATATGGGGTTTTACAGTACCTATGGGGATATATACACAGTACTGTGCAAAAGCCTTCGGCACAGGTAAAGAAATGCTGTAGACCAAAAATGGCTTCCAAAATAATCAAATGAAATGTTTCAACATTAAAACAAATACTATAAACAACAATCAGCCATAATAAATTAAACAAAGTCGATATTTGGTATGAGACGACCCTTTGCTTTAAAAAAAAATAGTAGTTTCTGGTACAGTGAGTGCAGTTTTATAAGGAAATGAGCTGTAGGTTTTACTGAGCGTCTTACAGAAGCAGTTCTTCTGGACACTTTGTCACACTCGCTTCTTAATTTTGCACCAAAACCCAGTAGCCTTCATTGTGGTTTCTTTTTTAATCTGAGAAGTGCTCTCTTATCTAATATGCTGTTCAGATAAAAACTTTTTCTTTTCCGTAACATTTAACTTTGTGCTAGAAAACGAACATTTGGACTCTAAAATGTTTTTGTACTGGCTCGGTAATGTAGACGTGATAAGATAGAAATCTATAACAAAGTTTGTATGGGGGAAAAAAAAAAAAATACAGGGCCTAAGAGTTTTGCACAGCACTGTATAATTAAGTTATTCCACGAAATCGAGTCATACATGAGCTGATAGCTGACGAGGCATGTTGCGCCGAGTCGACTATAAGCCATGTACGACGAGACTGAGCGGAATAACTGTTTCATTCTATCCACACTCACTGAATTTTGAGGAATGGAGCATTTTAATTTTTTGCAAATTCGATAAATAAAACCTTTATACAAAACATCCGGCGAAATAATTTCTGCTTAGAATGTAAACAAACCGGCGAAATGACAGCAGCAATTTGTGAAAAATGCTATCATAATAATTCTTGAAAAAAAAAAAAAAAAGATACATTCTTACCATCAAATATTTTTCTTCCATATTTTGTTGCCTTTTTTTTGGGGCTTTCGAGTAGTTTTTATTTCATCTTCGGTTGGTTCAGCAACACGCGCCGCCATTTTGTTTTTCTCTACTCACGGTATATGAGCTGATAGCCTCGTAGTAGAGTAGCCAGTCAGAGCACGCAATTGCTCATATCCAGTCAATGTGGATAGAATAAAAATATATATTTAAAAGGCATCTGCAATGCTGAAGCTCATGCGGTGGTTTTTAAAAAACACTTTTTTTTCCTAAAACACTTTTTGATCAATCATTTGTAAAGAGTTCAATTTTACACTATTTTGGGCAAAGTTTATGAAATTTTTTTTCCTCATTAATTTTCTTTTATGGCCAAAAAAAAAAAAAAAAGGTGGCAGTTTTGAATATTCCTAGACGAAATTTTAACTGGAATTAACTACATACTATATAGCTCCTGTTGAGCAAACACTGATGGATTTTATTTTTTAATAATGTACACTAAGCCTTTTCCATTTACCATGAGAGAAAGCAAGTGCGCTCAAGAAGCATGGATGCAAACGGCGTGCCTTTTGGCTGATGCTGCCTTTTTCACGGCTGTCTGGGGGACTTGTGTGAATCGTGCAGATCCGATGAGTTTTTTTTTTTTTGGGGGGGTGGCGTTGGAGTGTCTGATTATAATTTCATCAAAGTAAATTCTGTATTAAAATTACTAAATAAGCAAATGCCGTTACAGTCCATGAAACATAGGAAGTATAAGTATGAGAAGAAAACAGTAAATCAGAAAGCTGCGCACGTAAAGCCAATTACGTAACTTACATTGGACTGATGGAAATCCTTGCGCGTGCAGTGAAGTGCAGCCAGCAGCAGATAATGGCGCGCAGCCAATTGGCTTTACGTGCGCAGCTTTCTGATTTACTGTTTTCTTCTCATACTTATACTTCCTATGTTTCATGGACTGTAACGGCATTTGCTTATTTAGTAATTTTAATACAGAATTTACTTTGATGAAATTATAATCAGACACTCCAACGCCCCCCCCCCCAAAAAAAAAAAAAAAAACCTCATCGGATCTGCACGATTCACACAAGTCCCCCAGACAGCCGTGAAAAAGGCGGCATCCGCCAAAAGGCACGCCGTTGGCATCCATGAAGAAGAGATGAGACGAATGCAAGACAGAGGAAGGGGATATTGGAGAGCTCAAAGCATCTGCACAACTGTCAATCTTTCCAGATTTATATGCATGTCGACAAGCTTATTTGCCATATTTATGAAGGGGGGAAAAGCCACTTTTGCATATTTTTGAGTGTTAACTGAAACTAGTAACTGTGCTGTTTCTATGCAGAAGTTTGCAGGTTGGTAAAAAAAAGAGGAACCAGTAATTTTAGCAGAGTGCAGGTAGGAGACATGAAAAAACATGCTATGCAAAGTTTGCCTTTGTACAGTCATTTTGAAAGACTGCACTGTGTTGTGAGTTCACATGAAGCTAGATCATGTTACAGGAGATAGGATAAAATGAGAGAGGTTACTGTACATGAAGCTGTGGTGACATGAATGAATGGATGAACCCTTTATTATCACTAGTCACAAGTACCAGTGAAATTGACCATCAACCTGTCCTTACATACACACACTCACACAATTAGAGGGGAAGCAGACAGGACAGGAAGACAGGGATGAAAAAAAAAAATAGAATAACATGAGGAGAGGGGAGGAGGAAAAAAAAGCAACCCCCACACTATGCTCCTATGAGGAGTACAGTGTGGGAACATTAAAAAAAACACCTCAGCACATAAGCACAAAATAACACAAGTACACTGTACAACATGAAAACTCAGGACTTGAGGGGGGTAGGGGAGGAGGTAGAGGTAACCCAGCGCAAGCAAGCAGCCGTCCGCTCCTGCAGCCATGATGGCGCTGGTCACGCACCCGCTTGTCACACTGAGGGTAAAAGCGGCGACCGCGGGAAGTGGGGGAAGGAATACGAGAGCGTCTCTCAGCAGTGACCTTCAGGGGGAGATGTTGTCCCAGCAACGGCCTTGGCCAAGGCCAGTGCTGTCTGAGGGAGCCAAAAGCAGATAAGATTGGGATTGTTTGGTCTTGGGGCGAGCAGCCGCATTCTTTTACACAACCACTCTGTCTGTCCATTCTGGTCTCCGAATCAATCCATTTCCTTTGCAAAGCCGAAAGCTTCTCCATGATGTCATCCATGTTGCGGTTCAAGTTCTGAATAGCCACAGTCTGAGTGCCGACAGCTCTGCCCACCACTTCAATCATGTCGGGCAGCTTTATGGGGCTTTGAACAGCTGTCAACGTTGTCTGATTTCCTCGATAAACCAGGGCAATGCCTAATCCAATCAGCAAAAGTCCTGTAATCATGGTTCTGAATAGGTAGATGTCTTCAATGTCCTCTACAGAAAAACGTTCCGGCAGGACAGGCGGGTTCCCCCGAACCCAGGCTTCTCATCGAGAAACTGTGTCAATTTCGTGAGGAGACCAGTTTATCAATTCCATGATTTTTTAGTTTAGAGAGCAGTGCAGAGAGAGTCTCTCAAAAGTATAGACCAGGGATGGGCAACTGGCGGGCCGCACGCGGCCCTCGTCCTCACTCATTACGGCCTGCAAATAGATTAATAATAATAGTTAAAAAAAAAAACCCTAATTATACTGTTGACCGATAGAGGGCGCGTCATACGCAAACAATAGTGGGGCCCGGGCTGCCTTCCCCATCAGCGAAGAAGAAAGTCAAGAGCCATGGCTGCGAACAGTGGCAAAAAGAGAAAACTTGACCGAGAAAATCGCACTTTTCAGCCAAAATGGGAAGAAGAGTACCTCTTCACCGAATTCAAAGGAAAACCAATGTGTCTAGTTTGCTTGGAGACATTATCAGCCCTAAAAGATTACAACTTAAGTCGCCATTACAACACCTTGCATAAGGTTAAATATGAGAAGTACACTGGAGCTGCCAGAGCCGCTGTCGTAGCCGACCTCAAATTAAAAGTATGTCAACAGCAACAATTTTTCACAAAAGCCACGACCCGTCAAGAGTCAGCCATCAAAGCGTCTTATGATGTCGCACTCGAACTTGCTAAGGAAAAGAAGCCACTGTCGGATGGGGAAATGGTCAAGTCATGCGCCGTAAAAATGGCCAAAGCTTTTGGTGACAACAACATGGCTAAAAACTTTGAATCTGTGTCTTTGTCCCGATGCACAGTAACACGCAGGATTTTTGACATCCACGATCATGTCGAGATAAAACTGAAACAAGTCATGCAGGACTGCAAGTACTAGCTTTGGATGAGTGTACAGATGTAACGGATGTTAGCCAACTACTGGTTTTTGCAAGAACTATTGACAATTCATTTGATGTGCACGAGGAGTTATTGAAATTGGCATCTCTACACGACACCACTAAAGGCAACGATATATTCAACGCCGTTACCAGTGCTGTGAGTGAATATGGTGGCTTTGAAAAGCTGTCGACTGTTGTTACGGATAGCGCACCTGCGATGCAGGGAAGACACAGGGGTTTCGCAGGGCTACTCAGGCAGAGCGGGGTAAACTACCCTATACCCTGCGGGGTAAACTACCCTATACCATATACCCTGCACTGCATTATCCATCAGGTGAGTAGCGTCATATTAATTGTGAGATGTACTGTAGGCCTGGTGTGCCGTGGTTACACAAATATAGAAAGACGTATATACAATACATTTTTTAACTGCAACTATTTTTTATCTTTCCAGGAAGCCCTCTGCGCAAAGACATTGAACTTTGGCCACATCATGGATTTGGTGACAAAAGTCACTAATCTCATCCGAGGAGGGAACAGATCTCTATGTCACCGGAGGTTCATCACCTTTCTGGATGAAGTGGATGCCGAGTATGGGGATTTACGACTGCATACGGATATCAGATGGATGAGTCGAGGAAAGTGTCTGGAGCGGTTTTTTGCACTGCGCTCGGAAATACCAGTGTTCTTGGAGAACAGTGTTAGTGGTGATACAAGTGCCTACTGCGGAAAACTCAAAGACACAGTTTCTTTGTGACATGGCCTTTCTGACAGACATCACTGCGCATCTCAATCACCTCAACACACTCTTGCAGGGGAGAGACCAAACTGTGTGTGATCTCTATTCTCACATGACCGCATTTCAGCGCAAACTCGGCCTGTTCATAGAAGGCTTTTATTCCCCTCGTGCAAATCTGGCACATTTTCCCACGTGTGCTGAGATGCGCAAAGACAACCCCGGGTGCGAAAAACAAATCCAGAAATACAAAGCAGACATCGAAAAATTGCAGGAACAATTCAACGATCGTTTCCAAGATTTTCACGAGATGCAACCACGAATAGAGATCTTGCAGTCACATGACCGGAAAGTACACCGCCATCTTCTCGGCCAAAAACACCGCTGAATACTGCTGCACTCGTGTACAGAATGGATCAATTTCAACCGACGGACTACACGGCTCATTTTTCTAATGAACAGATAACTAGATATATGTCTAAAATAAATGATCTACAGATTAGTGACCCTTATGGCTTACCGGACGGAGTTTTCACGACCAGATTTTGAACTGCCAGTGGAATACCCGGACGTGTATGTGGCAGCGGGGGCGTGGCCAAGCATCGGTCTGTGACAGGAGGGCGGAGTCAGGGAAGGTAAGTGGCAAAATCACTACACCTGATGTCAATTAACCTGTGTTTGTGTGTCTTCCCAGTGACCGCGCCCTATATAAAGAGAGAGAGAGCAGAGGAAGGCGGCTCTCTCTGGAACCAGTCAACTGGTGTGTGTGGTGTGACTGGAGAGATTTGTGTCTGAAAAGAACGAATAAAAGAGCATTATGGAACTTTATTCTGGCCTGCCGTCTTTCTGTGCTCCTCCCCCTCCTACGAACTGCCACAGTGTATAGTTACCTCATTAACTTTCCCTCGCTGTTCAGTGGTGAAGCACTGCGTGCTTATAAATCTCTGGACAGTTATCTCTACAGAAATTCAGGATTTGTCAGCGACTCAAATGTGGCATCTTGTAAACAAGAATCCTCATTGGATGGGTAAGTCACTTAAGTATTGAGTATAGTACTGACCAGCCGATTATAGAATAGAATAAGGTAATTCCAGCTGTAATTCCAAATCGTCCGTGTTGTTTACATGGATCTGGCGTTGGAGAGATAGAGGCTTAGCAGTGGAGATTTGAGTGGCTGTTTTCTGAGCTTAGTCAACAGGCCGGCTCTGCAGCCTCGCCTTTGCTTCCGCTCCCGGCGCCGCCTCCTTCGCTTTGCCTCTGATAACAATCCACGGAGACCCCGCTGGTCTCGCTATCTCGTCCGGAATGTTGTGCATGCGATGGAAATCGCTACAAACCGTCATTTTCTGCTGGAAACCAATGTCCAGTAAGTCCATACGGTTGTAGTGGATCTTGAAGTCCGGTACAGACGAACAACACGCAAAAATACACACAAAAAACATAAAAAACGTGCACAGGTAGGGAGAGCTTGTAGCCGCAGCCGTTGTAGTAGAATTGTATATAGTAGGGTTTTCCAGAAGAAAAGGTAGAAGTAAAAGCAGAAGTAGAAGTAGAAGGCGGAAATATGGCGTTTGACTGACAAGATGGTGTCTGTCACAATCTGGATCGGCTGTGACGTCACATGCAAGTTCTCCACTGCGCTATTCACAGACCCCCTCTCTGCTACGGTCAGAGCGCAACCATCGGAGCTGCAGCTCGAACTCTGCGAGCTGCAGGCAGACCCGTTTTTTCAAGCAAAGCGCAACGAGAGGGGAATTTCATTTTGGAGACTTCTTCCCGAGGCACGTTTTCCACGTCTCAGAGATTTTGCGCTCTCAATGGCAAGCATGTTTGGGAGCACTTACATTTGTGGGAGCAGTTTTTCCACCATGAAGCACATAAAATCCAAGGAGAGAAACAGACTCACTGATGATACTCTCTTTCATTTGATGTGCATTGGGACCACAAAGATTGACATTGACATCCAATCCATTGTGAGCCAGCAGGCCAAACCACCGCTCTCTCATTAGGTGCAATTCATGTTGGGCCTCTGTTGTCTAGTTTTCTGCCATTATTGAATGTGAGCTATTTGCACTTTGTTTTGTTTTTTTATCAAGGACATGGTGTTAAAATTCCTTTTTGCACTTTGTTTTTTTTAAGCAAACGTTTTGTCTTTGTTGCTTATCAAGGACATGTTAAAATGCATTTCTATGCAGAAAATAGTTGTATGTTGGTGCAATAAACATACAGATATAAGTACATATAAAATGTGTTCTTATTGAGAATCATATTATAGCTTCTTTCATATCCAATTATTTGAACTGTGTGGTCATGTGGCCCTCTGATGATAGTGGTGAAAAAAATTGGCCCTCTTTATCATGGAAGTTGCCCATCCCTGGTATAGACAGACGAGACAAAGAAGCACAAGCAGGGAAAAAAGGAAGAGGAGAGGAGAGCAGAGGAATGCGACCGCCTTCCATGAGAGCATGGGGTATGTACGGGGTTACATGAAGCTATGCTTGATAGTTTCATGCTCTCGAGGTCACTGGTCCCCACTGTAAACCTAGATTATGTAATAAGCGAGAAGTCGAGGGCTACAGAATAGGAGATCAGCGCCGCCCAGTATGCCTTAAGGGCCTGGTTAGGACAGGATTATCATGGTACCAGTGCAGCAGGAAAGTGATTGAGGACGTTTGTTGAGACTGGGGATTTCCCAGGGATATTCTGGTCTGCCTGAGTGAATCATGGCAGTAAACCGGCTCAAAACACCGATTTTCCTTCAAAATATGCCGCAAACATCACAAGGTGGGAATCTGATGTGATTTTTCAGCGAGTGTCGGAGCAAAAAAAAAAAAAATAGCGTGTTGGCAAATTTAAAGCGTGTCGTCATGAAATTAAAGCGTGATGGCCCTGACATGCAAAAGCGCTCTGGGGAGAACAATGTTCATATGACCTTGCATGACGTAACAACACAGTGCAGTCTTGGAAAAACTAATACTATACAAAGGCAAACAAATGCTGGTTTCCTGTTGGAGCTTTCTAATGAAACCAGGAACAAAACAAAAATAAAACAAAATGAGAAGGGTGCTCAGCGAGCACAGACTTCCACCAAGACCAAATGTTGGATCTGCTCCAAAATTCAAAATTTGGTGGATTCTTTCTTAGCCCACGATACACCCTTCCACCAAGTTTCATGGAAATTGGGTTGGTAGGTTTTGCACAAGTCAAACAAACAAACAGACAGACAAACAAACAAACAAACAGCACCGAAAACATAACCTCCTTAACGGAGGTTAAACAGACCAGCTACTGGAAGTAATCATGAGTAAATCACAAGCTTAATGAGATGAAATGGATAAATATTGAAATGTGTTTGAACGAATGGAACTTGAGCACAGTTCCTACGTTGATTTCACTTTCATCTTTTTCTGGACGTCTGATAGCAGTTTGGGGAAGAACTCGAAGTGTGCCATTCCTTTGCACAAAGGTGTCTGGGTTCTTGTTCAGTTCACCATGTTGGATATTGGAATTTTAATTTTCCCTGTGAGGCCCAGTGTCTGTAGATCTGTTTCTCCGTGATGAAGCGATGGCCGCCTCTCCTTGCATGCTCGTGCACTTTGTACATGCCACACTCGTCCAGACGATGCGACTCGTAATAGTGATACGGCACCGAAGAGTAATTGTTGAGACTACACACACACACACACACACACACACACACACTTTAAAGGTAGCCTGACTTTCAGATTTTTCAAGTTTAGGTCATAAAAAGAATTTTCCCTGACATTTTTGTTTAGTGGACTGAAAGCTACTGAATTCGAATCGCAGACTTCCAATTTTATTAGGTTTTTAAAAAATAGAACAATTAATGAATTTAGGGCCACGTGGCCCTAAATTCTCCGCTGTTTTTACCTGTTTCACCGTGACGCAATCCAAGAGACTACGTCATGCATCACATGGTGGGCTTTCCCCATTTGCACAAGGCATTGTGGGATACAATTTTGAAACGGGAAAGGAAAACGGAGGACGCAAATGAAACGTGAAAGACCGACTACAGTAACAGACAGCGAGACGAAAAGACATTACACTACTGTTCAAAAGTTTGGGGTCACTTTGAAATGTCCTTATTTTTGAAAGAAAAGCACTGTTCTTTTCAATGAAGATCACTTTAAACTAATCAGAAATCCACTCTATACATTGCTAATGTGGTAAATGACTATTCTAGCTGCAAATGTCTGGTTTTTGGTGCAATATCTCCATAGGTGTATAGAGGCCCATTTCCAGCAACTCTCACTCCAGTGTTCTAATGGTACAATGTGTTTGCTCATTGCCTCAGAAGGCTAATGGATGATTAGAAAACCCTTGTACAATCATGTTAGCACAGCTGAAAACAGTTTAGCTCTTTAGAGAAGCTATAAAACTGACCTTCCTTTGAGCAGATTGAGTTTCTGGAGTATCACATTTGTGGGGTCAATTAAATGCTCAAAATGGCCAGAAAAATGTCTTGACTATATTTTCTATTCATTTTACAACTTATGGTGGTAAATAAAAGTGTGACTTGTCATGGAAAACACAAAATTGTCTGGGTGACCCCAAACTTTTGAACGGTAGTGTATGTTGCAAAGGAAAGGAAACGCAGGACCAAATTAATAAATATCGGCAGTCAGCGAGCACCTCAGTATGATCAGCTGTTTGTTTAGCGACAGAATGATGTAACCGTCAGTGCACGGTCAAAGGTAAACCTGCTGACTGCGCCAAGCGAGCGATTTCATCCACATTATTTGCTAACGAATGCCCTCAAATTAAATAACTTCCCAGCCACAGAATGGCCTGATTTTTTTTAGATATTACAGAAATAAACATATCACAATGACCAAATTTCAGAGGGAACTAAATTTCACCGGTTTTATGAAATCGAAAAGCCATCTAGTTTTAAAGGCTGTGAACAGCAGGTTTTTCATTTCCATCAAAGACAAAATGCTTTGCCTGTTCCCTTTTCTCTGTTGACGTTTACTATTTTATTTTGTGGACACACAACTCAACTTCTGGATTGACTGACTGCTTGATTGACAGCATCTTTATCAAGTCCACTGATCTCTCCATAAAATATCTGAAGAGCTCATTTGCCAATCCGTGCTGTACAGATGAGTGAAGCCATCTGGCCGCCATCTTGCCACTCGCATCGCGTGTATTTGGTGGACGTGTTAAACCGTCGTATCTGATCAAATTTGCCCCAAGAAAAGTATCTCTTGACCTTTTCCCCCTTTAATTACCTCCTCTTATTTTCTCACCTTTACTCACATCCCTTACATATCTTTACAGCGCTCCCCTTCACTGTTATTGTTTTTTTTTTTCCAATTCAGTCTCTGATCATTTTTTTGAACAGCTCTTTTACTACTATAATGATTTTCACGGAGACTATTTCAGTTTTTCTTTTATACACTGTAGTTTTGTCTTTTGTATATTTCTTTTTCCTTTCTATTTAGGACGGTTGTTGAAACAGGATTACAGTCAAGCCAGAAAGTCTGCACACCCCTTTCACCTTCTCCACGTTTTATTACATTACAGACTTGTTCTACAATAGATTGAGTTCATTTTTTGCCTCAAACATCTACACACAATCACCAATAATTACGAAGTGAAAACAGGTTTTTAGAAAATATGCAATTTTATTTTACTGACAAAAATAGGTTATGGAGAGGGTTACATATCTGTACACACCCTGAGCCTAATACTTGGTTGATGCACCTTTGACAGCAATTACAGCTTCAAGGGGTCCTGGGAAAGAAGCTATAAGCTTGGCACACTTGTTTCTGGACATTTTTGCCCATTCCTCTTAGCATATCCTTGCAAGCTCCATCAGGTTGGATGGGGAGCATCGGTACACAGCCATTTTCAGCTCCTTCCACAGATGTTCAATTGGATTCAGGTCTGGGCTCTGGCTGGGACACTCAAGGACATTCACAGACTTTCTCTGAAGCCACTCCTTTGTTCTCTTGGCTGTGTGCTTCAGGTCATTGTCATGTTGGAAGGTAAACCTTCACCCCAGTCTGAGATCCAGAATGCTCTGGAGCACGTTTTCTTCAAGGATCTCGGTGTACTTAGCTGCATTCATCTTTCCCTCTATCAGGACTAGTCGCCCCATTCCCGTTGCTGAAAAACATCCCCACATCATGATGCTGCCACCACCATGCTTCACTGTAGGGATGGCATTAGCCAGGTGATGAACAGTGCCTGGTTTCCTCCAGACGTGACACTTGGTATTCAGGCCAAAAAGTTCAAGTTTGGTTTCATCAGACCAGAGAATTTTGTTTCTCATGGTTTGAGAGTCCTCTAGGTGCCTTTTGGCAAACTCCAAGTGGGCTGTCATGTGCCTTTTACTAAGGAGTGGCTTCCGTCTGGCCACTCTACCATAAAGGCCTGATTTGTGGAGCGCTGCCTGGATGGTTGATCTTCTGAAAGGTTCTCCCATCTCCACAAGGATATGATGGAGTTCTGTCAGAGTGACCCTCGGGTTCCTGCTCACCTCCCTGGCCAAGGCCCGTCTTCCCCGATCACTCAGTTTGGCCGGATGGCCAGGTCTAGGAAGATTCTTGGTGGTTCCAAACTTCTTCCATTTATGAATGATGGTGGCTACTGTACTCTTTGGGTCCTGTAAAGCTGCAGCAATTTTTCTGTACCCTTCTCCAGATCTATGCCTTGACACAATCCTGTTTCTGGAGGTCTGCAGGTAATTCCTTTGATCCCATGGCTTGGAGTTTGCTCTGACATGCACTGTCAACTGTGGGACCTTATATTGGCAGGTGTTGGCAATCCCCAGTCATGTCCAATCAGTTGAATTTACCACGGGTGGACTCCAATTAAGTTGTAGAAATATCTCAAGCAGTATCAGTGGAAACAAAATGCACCTCAGCTCACTTTTGGGTGTCATATCAAAGGGTGTGCACACTTGTGTGCATATGATATTTTACATTTCGATTTTTAATAAATTAGCACAAATGTCTAAAAACGTGCTTTCACTTTGTCATTATGGGCTATTTTGTGGAGAATTTTGTGACAAAAAATGAACTCAATTTATTGTAGAATAAGTCTGTAACTTAATAAAATGTGGAGAAGGTGAAAGGAGTGTGCAGACTTTCTGGCTTGACTGTATTTGGTCGAATTAATAATAATAATAATAATAATAATAATAATAAATCTTCCTGAATGCATCCATGATGATAAAATGTATTGAATACTGTACATTATGATTAAAACACAAACACTCCCACAAAATTCAACCATTCACACACACACAAATTTACACATACACGCTCGTGTATAAATAACACTGGTCAACAGTTTTTCAGAAGTTGTCTGCTTCAGAGATGAAACTGGCTGTTTGTTATGAAATTTGGTGTGCTGAATTCAAATACAGTATGACAAATAAAACAGCTGATTGGCTACGGCTTCCAAGATATTTAAGATTTTACATTTTATACTTACTGTATGTACGTTGTGTAGATAGTAACGTTTTAAGTATAAATTGTAAACCTAGGTCTCTTTATGTGTTTATGGTTGGTTTACGTGATAGAAAATCAGCAAAAAGTTTAGATAAATAAAATGTATTATGTATAAGTACTGGATAGGTTTAGTCCTTATTCAGTGTGTACTCAGTGCTTTTTGGCAGCTTGTCTCTTGTATTCATGAAACGAAGCACCTTGTCATGCTTGTCAAGCAAAGACTTAATCTCGAGTGCACAGCCCTGTATGATTTTTTTGAGCTGATTATAGGGCAATTTGTTCAGCAGAGTGATGCAAGTTGACTTATGACTGCATCATCAGTGACTTCTAGGAATAACATCATACAGTGGTGCTTGAAAGTTTGTGAACCCTTTAGAATTTTCTATAGTTCTGCATAAATATGATCTACAGTAAAACATCATCAGATTTTCACACAAGTCTTAAAAGTAGATAAAGAGAACCCAGTTAAACAAATGAGACAAAAATATTATACTGGGTCATTTATTTACTGAGGAACATGATCCAATATTACATATCTGTGAGTGGCAAAAGTATGTGAACCTATGCTTTCAGTATCTGGTGTGACCCCCTTGTGCAGCAATAACTGCAACTAAACATTTCCGGTAACTGTTGATCAGTCCTGCACACCGGCTTGGAGGAATTTTAGCCCATTCCTCCGTACAGAACAGCTTCAACTCTGGGATGTTGGTGGGTTTCCTCACATGAACTGCTCACTTCAGGTCCTTCCACAACATTTCCATCGGATTAAGGTCAGGACTTTGACTTGGCCATTCCAGAACATTAACTTTATTCTTCTTTAACCATTCTTTGGTAGAATGACTTGTGTGCTTAGGGTCGTTGTCTTGCTGCACGACCCACCTTCTCTTGAGATTCAGTTCATGGACAGACGACCTGAGATTTTCCTTTAGAATTGGCTGGTATAATTCAGAATTCATTGTTCCATCAATGATGGCAAGCCGTCCCGGCCCAGATGCAGCAAAACAGGCCCAAACCATGAAACTACCACCACCATGTTTCACAGATGGGATAAGGGTCTTATGCTGGAATGCAGTGTTTTCCTTTCTCCAAACATAACGCTTCTCATTTAAACCAAAAAGTTCTATTTTGGTCTCATCCTTCCACAAAACATTTTTCCAATAGCCTTCTGGCTTGTCCACGTGATCTTTAGCAAACTGCAGACGAACAGCAATGTTCTTTTTAGAGAGCAGTGGCTTTCTCTTTGCAACCCTGCCATGCACACCATTGTTGTTCAGTGTTTTCCTGATGGTGGACTCATGAACATTAGCCAATGTGAGAGAGGCTTTCAGTTGCTTAGAAGTTACCCTGGGGTCCTTTGTGACCTCGCTGACTATTACACGCCTTGCTCTTGGAGTGATTTGTTGGTCGACCACTCCTGGAGAGGGTAACAATGGTCTTGAATTTCCTCCATTTGTACACAATCTGTCTGACTGTGGATTGGTGGAGTCCAAACTCTTTAGAGATGGTTTTGTAACCTTTTCCAGCCTGATGAGCATCAACAATGCTTTTTCTGAGGTCCTCAGAAATCTCCTTTGTTCGTGCCATGATACACTTCCACAAACATGTGTTGTGAAGATCAGACTTTGATAGATTCCTGTTCTTTAAATAAAACAGGGTGCCCACTCACACCTGATTGTCATCCCATTGATTGAAAACACCTGACTCTAATTTCACCTTCAAATTAACTGCTAATCCTAGAGGTTCACATAGTTTTGCCACTCACAGATCTGTAATATTGGATCATTTTCCTCAATAAATAAATGACCAAGTATAATATTTTTGTCTCATTTGTTTAACTGGGTTCTCTTTATGTACTTTTAGGACTTGTGTGAAAATCTGATGATGTTTTTGGTCATATTTATGCAGAAATATAGAAAATTCTAAAGGGTTCACAAACTTTCAAGCACCACTGTATCATGTATGATGTAATACTGGCTTCAGATTGCATCGTTCATTGTTTTGCCAAAAAAGTAAATACTGTCCAAACCCAATCATAGATTTATTCATCGAGCCAATCTTGAAAACTGGAGCTAATGAACAATTTTAAGTTTAATTTTCGTTCTCAGCGACCCAGAATTAGTGAAGTTTGGCTATATTTATTTCGGAAGCATTTTGGCTGTAGACCAGTGTAACGTGTCAAGTTTGTGGGGTTTTTTTCTCAGCAATTAAATGAACAACATGTCTAGTTTTGTGTAGCTTCCTAGGCAGAGATATGATCGCAGCGATCTGATGTGCGTGGTAACACGGCGGCCAGATGACTTCACTCTGACTGGCCAATGAGCTTTCCAGATATTTTACGTAGAGATCAGGGATCTAGTCTCACTACTGTGACAGCTGGCTGCCATTCCCTAATTTCTTTGTAAACTTTGTAATAATAATAAATAAAAATAATAACATGTTGATCAGTTTAAGAAAAATATCCAAACTGACAGAAATGTTCAAGCCCACCTTTTGGAGATCTCACAAATCGTAATGCACGTGCACACACACTCACCTGCAGTATGAGCCATCTATCATCCCATAAACGTTAATGCTGTCACACACGTCCAGAGCAAAAATCATCGTGAAAAATCCAGTGCTGAGGAATGCACCCGACTTCATTCTGAAGGAGAGAGAGAGATCATCAGCTGATTAATAATTAACATCTGATCCATAATTCATTCATAAACAACTGTCCGTATTTTTATGTGCATTGTGTTGTGTTGCAACTGCCACGATAACACGATAACCATTAGATAACTCGGAGAACGACTCGTTTTGATTAAAATCAGGTTGTAGCTTGTTGTCTACCTTGGTACAGTAGGAAAGAAGCATCTATTGTGTTTCAACAATGTTTCGCTTCGGAGTTATTGATCTGGGAAGTTTGAATCTGTGAATATATTTCCAACTTTACCGCAGTTCAATCAAAGCATGAAACAGAACTTGATTAAATCATCTAAATGAGCCATATTACCCAGTTTATTCTCTGTGCACCTCATTTAAAGCTGTACTACCTTTCAGATTTTTCAAGTGCAGGTCATAAAAAGAATTTTCCCTGACACCCAATGATTTTTGTTTAGTGGACCGAAAGCTACTGAATTCGAATCCAATTTTATCTCATCTCATTATCTCTAGCCGCTTTATCCTTCTACAGGGTCGCAGGCAAGCTGGAGCCTATCCCAGCTGACTACGGGCGAAAGGCGGGGTACACCCTGGACAAGTCGCCAGGTCATCACAGGGCTGACACATAGACACAGACAACCATTCACACTCACATTCACACCTACGGTCAATTTAGAGTCACCAGTTAACCTAACCTGCATGTCTTTGGACTGTGGGGGAAACCGGAGCACCCGGAGGAAACCCACGCGGACACGGGGAGAACATGCAAACTCCGCACAGAAAGGCCCTCGCCGGCCACGGGGCTCGAACCCGGACCTTCTTGCTGTGAGGCGACAGCGCTAACCACTACACCACCGTGCCGCCCATCCAATTTTATTAGTTTTTTAAATAGAACAATTAATGAATTTTGGGCCACATGGCCCTAAATTCTACGCTATTTTTTCCTGCTTCACCGTGACCCAATTCAAGATACTATGTCATGCATCACATGGTGGGCTTTCCCCGTTCGCGCAAGGCATTGTGGGATACAAATTTGAAACAGGAGAGAACAATGGAGGACGTGAGTGTGCGAATGAAATGTGAAAGACCGACTACAGTAACGGAAAGTGAGAAGAAAAGACGTTATGTTGCAAAGGAAACACAGGACCAAACTAATAAATATTGCAGTCAGCAAGCACCTCGGTGTGATTAGCTGTTTGTTTAGCGACAAGATGATGTAACCATCAGTGCACGGTCAAGGTAAACCTGCGCATGCACACACGGACTTCCTCCGTCTGCTTGACTGCGCGAAGTGAGCGATTTCATGCACATTATTTGCTCGGGAATCCCCTCAAATTAAATAACTTCCCAGCCACAGAATGGCCTGAGGTTTTTTTTTTCTTTTGAGACATTACAGAAATCGGCGGCACGGTGGTGTAGTGGTTAGCGCTATTGCCTCACAGCAAGAAGGTCCGGGTTCGAGGCCCGTGGCCGGTGAGGGCCTTTCTGTGTGGAGTTTGCATGTTCTCCCCGTGTCCGCGTGGGTTTCCGCCGAGTGCTCCGGTTTCCCCCACAGTCCAAAGACATGCAGGTTAGGTTAACTGGTGACTCTAAATTGACCGTAGGTGTGAATGTGAGTGTGAATGGTTGTCTGTGTCTGTGTCAGCCCTGTGATGACCTGGTGACTTGTCCAGGGTGTACCCCGCCTTTCACCCATAGTCAGCCGGGATAGGCTCCAGCTTGCCTGCGACCCTGTAGAACAGGATAAAGTGGCTAGAGATAATGAGATGAGATGAGATTACAGAAATCAACATATCACAATGACCAAATTTCAGAAGGAACTAAATTTCACTGATTTTATGAAATCGAAAGGCCGTCTAGTTTTAAACCATAGATTCAAACATGAGTTTAAAGTTATCACGTTATAACATGATACCTTGCTATAACAAACTTTTCACATTATTATATGATACTGATTTTTTTTTTATTTTCTGGTGTGGCAGTAACACGCTTCCGTACTATAGTGTAATTTAAAAAAATTACATGAAATGGACCTTAACTACTTTTTAGAGTAATTCTTTAAATATGTCCTCCATGCACCTTTCGAGGTATATATTAAAGGGACAAAAGGTGGACCACCCCAGCAACAAGGAAAGGCACAGATTACTCCCCTTTTTTCAGATAGTGAACAACAGCACCATTATACCAACCTGTCCTTGCCAGTCTCGTTCTGGAAGATGCGATCACACTGCATCATCTTCTCCCTGCTCACAACATAGATGTGTGTACCCGGGTATTTCCGTGCCAGTTTTGTCAGCAGATTGAACATTCGTCCCTTACCATCGTGCCTCATGTTCCGCTCAGGACCCCAAACCACATAGCGTGTGTTTGCCTCTTGCTTGAAGAAAAAGGCCTCACGGTGCAGCAGGCGTCGTACGCTGGAGTGCGACACGACACGCACAGTTGTCCTATTGCCCACATCAGCCTCAAAGGCATGTGTCGGCGCTGCGTTCATGCGGATCACACATTCATGCCCGTCAATCTCATTCCCACATCTGCTGCCTAACACGTGGCCCGAGCTGGAGATCACAGCACAGCGAGCACAGTGCAAAGCCAGGTACTGATGCAAAGGAATTTAAACAGTTAGTATTGTCTATTAATTGTTAAAAGCTTTTTTTTTCCTTAACAACTATTCCAATACAAAATTATGATAATCACTTCAGCTTATGGCAGTTGAATAATTACATTCGCAAATTTTTTTTACAATCATGAACCCCTTTAACAGTAAAACTTTACAGACCCGCTCAGTACACATTATTTTACTCGCAAACTACTAAAAAATCTAGCACATTGTTTAAGCTGTACAATAATATTTTGGCTATTTATTGGAGACAGCCAGAACTTTCCACCCCATTTGATTAAAATTGCAAGTTGACATTATTTATAGGCATAATAACTGTGATGGTTAATTGTTATTTCCACCAGTGAAACAAAACTAGAAAATCACACACAAAAAAAAAAAAAAAAAATCAGGAAACCTACTTGTGAACTTGACCAAATGACAGGAGAAATTCTCACGTAGCCACGAAGTCCCAGATTTACTTCTCCAATTTTGGTGATGTGATTGTACCAGAGCAGTAGAGAGACGGTGATGATGATGATGAGCAGCCAACAAAACTTCTGTATGTGGATTAAAAAAAAAAGAAAAATTATTAATTCAGAGAAATTATTCAATTTGGCATTAACACAGTATGACATCAGTCATTTATCACCTTAAATTAAAAACGTATCATTTAAAATAAAAAAAAGCACATAAGGTTAGTTGATGCACATCTGTCAGGAAGAACATCCCTCAAAATCCAGATGTTTTATATTCTGCACTTTATCACACCATCATACCAGAGACTTCATATCCTGCTGAAGCCTGAGGCTCTCCCACCAGGTCGCAAATTACTCTCGCTCAAGTCATCCTTGAACAAGAATAAACAAGCAAAGTAATATATAATTAATACAATTATTAGTAGACAATAACATAACAGTACTAATAACGGTGGGTTTGTTGATCAGGAATTAGCATTAAAGCAGGTTGAATCCCAAATGCCTCCCTTTTCAAGATATAGTACACTAGTTAGCGTTTAGGAGCCATTTTTATCAAACCTTATGTAGTGCACGAAGTGTAGGGAGGACAGAGGCGTTTTAGATACAGCCTGAGTTGGAGCGTGCCAGCAACAGGCGAAACGATTATTACAAAAACGATTCGTAAGCAATAATAGTTTTGTAGTATGTTATGATATGATCCAATACATTTCAGGAAAGAGCAATTTGTCTCATGAATTACAGAGCAACATATAATAATAAAAATGGAAGAAAAAAAAGAAGAAGAAGCTAGTTCCGGAAACGAGAAGCCTTACATTTTCCTCGGCACGCTCATGTTTATATTCCGGAGTGAAAAAAGTCATCGAGATAGTTAGTTCCGACATCATCGTCATATTTAAATAACAGGAAGTAAATAAAGTTGAAAGAATATATTATATAAGGAGTGTGTGAAATGGGTTATATTGGGATGCAGAGGGAAGGAAGGCTTGGCTTTCTTAACACAGTGTGTACATCGGGAACTGATCAGCAAAAGGTCGACTCACAATGTCTCTAAACATTGACAGTAGCATTGGACAGTTGGATTCCACGCGCTCGTTGCTTCTCGCATTCGATTGGGCAACGCTTACTAAGCCTCTGCGACTATTGGTGGATCTGGTTGTCAATTGACTCGGAAGCCCCGCCCCTAGTGACGCAAGTTAGTGTGCGTGAAATGCGGCGTCGAGACTCTGGAATGTCGTTCTGCAGCGGTCTTTTGGAGTGAGTACGGTTCTGTTTTATGTTAATTTTTTTCCTTTTCAGTATGCTTAAGGTGATATTCCAGTGTAGGACAGTGTTACTACTTTTATTTGTCTCCAATGGGACAGAAAGCAATAGTTTTAGCTTTGGAAGCTGTGCTAGTGGCTAGGAGTGCTAACTAGCTAGCATGTTGTGTGACAGGACGAGTGGGACGTCAGTTTCTGTGTCAACACAGAGGGAGATGCATGTCAGGTTCAAAGTAAGCAAAAGGCACATATAGTCAGATGGAGCTACAATATCTCTCTGTCTCTCTCAATCAATCAATCAATCCATCCATCCCCTGAACATTCTTGCCCATATCTGCTAATGATACCTGTCAGACTATTGATGCTTAAAGTAATGATAAATATTTGGCAGTTTTTATTTCCTGTTTGTAGTTATGGTTTGTATTTGGGACAGTAATCATAATGATCCTCTCTATACTTGACCATAAACCTGATTCTGATTCTGAAACTCTTGGTCATGCCAATTGTTCTACCATGACCCTGACCTGGGTGAACTGATTAGAGAAGATGAGTGAACGATAATGGGGAAAAAAATCCACATTTGATCAGACATCTCTGGAAAAATAGGGATTTATTTCCACTATCGGCAGCACGGTGGTGTAGTGAACTTTGACAGTATTTCCGCTATTGCTCTCTTTTCCAGTTTTTTGATGTCCGTTGGTCTGTTTTTCTCTTGTAAATATGCGTGAAGAATATCCAGTGAAGTTTTGGTAGTCTTTCAGGTGTTCAGCGCATCTTTCTCTTTGAAAATATGTCTTCCGCATTTCATGAAGCAAACCTCACAGCCATGTTTGTGTACAAACTGTCACAGTCATTCACTAGCGTGGAAGTTTTACATCTCCGACGTGTCTCTTTTCCAGTCTCTCGATGTCTGTTGGTCTGTTTTTCTCTTGTAAATATACGTAAAGAATATAATGAAGTTTTGGTAGCCTTTCGGGTGTTCAGCGCATCTTTAGTTTCAGTTTTCAGTTTATTTATTTAGTGCTTAAACCGAGCACTGAATTAACCTCGTCTTCTCTCTCTCCCAGCCGACAAAGAAATGATTGTGTGCATGTGCAACAGAAAAGTTTTGTCATTGGATATTCACCTGAGCGCTGATGTGTGACATCGTGTTGTCTTGACAACGTGCAATATTATAACAATATTGGACGCTCATTCTCCATTGGGGAGAGTGGTGTAATACACGGAGGATAAGCGATATGATAACAATATATATATATATATATATATATATATATATATATATATATATATATATATATATTTTTTTTTTTTTTAAAGATATTTTTTTGGGCTTTTTCACCTTTATTGGATAGGACAGTGTAGAGACAGGACAGGAAATGATCAGGAGAGAGAGACGGGGAGGGATCGAACCCGGGTCCCCGGATTTATGGTATGGCGCCTTAGCCACCTGAGCCACGACGCCCCATGATAACAATATTGCATGCCATCAGTAAACCCACCAGAAGGGAATAGAATACATATATGTTATTTACCAGGTGGGAGGTCCGTATCGTGAAATACCGTGACTGAGGTCTTGAAAGTACTGAGCGAGGCCCTCTGGGTCGAGGTCCGTATTCAAGGCCGAGGTCACGGTATTTCACCATACGGACCAACCTTAAGCTGGTAAATAATATATTTATTTTTTTCTTTACCAAATTCTAACAGAAAACGAGAGCGTCCGAAAGGGAACACCAAGCCGAGCCGCCATTTTGAATCCTCATTCACGGCTGTAATGCAAATTGCTTCCTCCTCGGTATACAAGTGCACTTCCACGGCAGGAATAAAACTACATTTTGCCGCCTATGTAGTCCCCTATTTATACAAATAGGAGTCATTCAGGATTCAGCCATGTTTTTGCTCGGCGTTAGCAACAGTTACAGCTTTTTAGCTTGCTCCTGAAATGTTTTCTTTTATTTCTTCTTCCTCAGGATAGTAAAACTCGCTTTCGCTGTGAACACTGTCGTTATCGCTATCCATGATGTAAAATTAATGCTATTCTCCTGAGAAATTCTGGCAAAAATTTATAAGGTTTTTGATAATCTTGTAAATAAATCTTGTAAAAAAAAAAAAAAAAGATAAATGTTGACAAAAAATGCTACTATGTTTGTTGTTGTTGTGAGTGAGCGAGTTGCCTGAGGTCTGTAACCGGGGTCCGTACCATAGGATACAGACCCGCTCACCAGCCAATCAGAGCGCAGGATTTGATGAAAACCGCACCGCAAAAAAAAAAAAGTTTTTATTCCATGGAAAAAGTGGCCCGTATGTACAGTATAATAATATACAATACCTATATTATACACAGTGTCTAAAATATCTGTATTATACAATATATTAGGCACTTTACCTTAAAATTTCAAACAGGTTTAATTCACCTTTAAATCTGCTCTCTGTTGAAGGACACCCTAAGAAGAAAGCTTTTGGAATTTAAAAAAAAAAATTTACGGTTGCAGCGATATGGTGATTTTAGTAAAAATTAATAATGGTAATTAAGTATGATGTATTGTAGCCAAAAATTGTGCAATAACTCGATAGTTTTTTTCAAGAATTAAAAGAAGATTCAACTTCCCAGCATTATTTATTTCTTTTAATAGGTACAAACCATATATTTCTGTAATCAGCAACTCCATACCTATATAGTGATAATGTCATGAATGGCATACAGATGACATTGACCTTGAGATGACATTCATGCACTGGAAAAAAATCTCGACTGATGCAGAAACTG
Organism: Neoarius graeffei; assembly: GCF_027579695.1. NCBI lineage: Eukaryota > Metazoa > Chordata > Actinopteri > Siluriformes > Ariidae > Neoarius > Neoarius graeffei. Next base: position 20,058,992 of record NC_083580.1, on the reverse strand, counting down.
CAGTTCTGAGTATCTTATTCTCTGTTACTCTTCTCAGTTCATCAATTCCTTCCTTCACACAATTAATGTTGCCGTGTAATTAATTAATTAATTAAAGCAAGACTGCCTTTCAGATTTTTCAAGTGTAGGTCATAAGAAGAATTTTCCCTGACACCCAGTTATTTTTGTTTAGTGGACCGAAAGCTACTGAATTCGAATCGCAGACTTCCAATTTTATTATTTAAAAAAAAATTAATGAATTTAGGGCCACATGGCCATAAATTCTCCGCTATTTTTTCCTGCTTCACTATGACCCAATTCAAGGTACTCACTCGCATCACGTGGTAGGCTTTCCCTGTTCGCGCAAGGCATTGTGGGATACAAGTTTGAAACAGGAGAGGGAAGTGGAGGACTGACTATTTTCTGTCACTCGTACATTTATTACTTAATATATATTGAAACAAAAAAAAATGCTACACAAAATTTTGGAATTGCTACACAATTACTATTGTGTAGCATTTTTTGCGACACAAAAAACAAAAGGTTATCTTGAACGCTGAATGGAAAGCGATAAGAAAAGGCGTGATGTTGCAAAGGAAAGGAAGCTAATAAATATCGGCGGTCAGCGAGCACCTCGGTGTGATCAGCTGTTCGATTAGCGGTAGAACGACGTCACCGTCGGTGCACGGTCAAAGGTAAACCTCCGCATGCGCACAAGGACTTCCTCTGTCTGCTTGACTGCGTGAAGTGAGCGATTTCATCCGCATTATTTGTTAAGAAATCCCCTCAAATTAACATAGCTGCCAACTACTACGAATAAATCGTATTTATTACGATTTGTCGTTTTGATTACGAAAATACGAATTTACTACAATAAAATACGATTTTGCCAATTTTCATGGGTCATTTTCAAAGTCTATCACCGGTGGGATTCGTATTTGATAAAACACTGCTTCGTTCCAAGCGGCAGATACTACGCCAAATTTCATTGTCTATTGCTTGTTCTCTCAGCCAATCAATGATGCTATTAGATCATCCATGGCACGCTATCGTCTGGCCTTTGTTCACGAAGTTTCTGAACAAAGCATGGCGTTTCAAGCATTTGTTATGAAGATGTAGCGTAGTACTAATCTCTAAAGAAAGCATGGCTAAGGGGAAGGGCCAGCGCTTCAAGGACCCGTACCGAGAGGAGTTTCCCTTCATTTCTAAGTCATGTAAGGGCGATCACTACCAGAGATGCCTACTAGTACGGATTGGCTGTATTTTGTACGGAAAAGTTACGTAAATACGATGTTACGGCAAACAGTGTTATTCTGTACGGAATTATTATAAAGTCTTAAATTCCAGTGAGTTGTTTTTAAATGTCCAAGCGACTTTTTCAATCCATGCGCGATTCACGGCTATTTATTTTTACGACAACCGCACATGCTGTGTGCGACATGCGCAGATTCCGCACATTTGTTGGCGCTATTTTCGATACGGTAGAATGGCCGTGCATTACACCCAGTCAAAAGGGCAATGGATACGCGCACTGCAGACTGTGTAGAACTGACATTAACATGGTGGTCGCGATGACTGCACGCGGCATGTCAACTACAAACAATATATGGAGTATGCTGAAATGGCGAGTCAGGCGGAAAGTAAATCTGGGGGTATCCAGCAGTTTTTTACGAAATCTGTGGATGAAAAGACACGGAACGTGACACGTGCTGAAGCGGTGATGGTTGACCTGTGCTTGGAGTTGAACTTGCCGATTAGTGCCATGAAATGCGAGTTAAACTTATTCAGTTTCTTTTTACATGTCTGATTTTTATTCACTGAAATATCAAACACTGGCTGTACTTCTTTAATTCAAAGTCTTTTCAGTGTTGCAATTGCAAATGTACATGTAGTATGATCAAAAACAGAATTTTATGATTAGTGCTGTTGGGATTGTGGCAAAAAATTGATCATTCCACTGTTTTAAATACAATTATAAATGTCATTTTATTCAATGTCTCTTCTGAAGCATTATGCTGAAGTATTTTTATATTGGGACGTTAAGATAACAATGTCGGACTCTCTTTGGCATGAAATAAGAATTTTTTTTTTAAATTTTATTAGAATCCGTTAACAGGTAGAACATTTTGCCAGGCAATATAATATAATACTTTTGAGGAGTTACATTCAATACCAATGATTGGTAGTCAACCGTAATGTCTGCAAACAGGGAACACTATTGTATTTATAAAAATGTGATGTATTGTATGCTCGAGAAATTTGTTGAATGGAAATTCAGTTGAGATGGCTGCTCGTGTTTTGTTTATTCAGTTCACACAAAACAGTACTTTTTAATAATTTAAATGTTAAACATATTGGTATATACACCTCTTTATAATGGAAATGTGCATAATGCTACTGAAAGTCATTCCAAAATACTGAAAAATGTTTTCAAGAATACTGAAATTCAAAATTTGGGCTAGGCATCTCTGCTACGCGTTTTGTGCTCCATGTCGGCGAGACATTTCTATCAGTCATTGTGGGCGTTCTGATATCGTAACACGCGAAAAATTCTTTGTTTTTTATCTTTGAAGTGCCATATTCATTGCCAATTTTCACATTTTGTTGTATATTTAATTTTGATGACAAAGTTCATAATATTTTTTTGTATCAACTTTCATTGATGTAATATATTCTTAATTCATTTTTGTTTGTGACTAATGAATGAATGGTGTTAGATATTGCCAAGTTTATGTGGTGCAATAACATCAACTGTTGACTGAGTAAGCTCGAGTCTATTTCTCTAATGTGTACTTTGTCAAAAGTTATATGTGCCAATTGCATTGTTCGAAGTTTTTGCCTGATTCACTGACTATTTCCATACATTGTTGAAAAGAACTTTGCAAATTAATGTAAGATGATAGTTTAGTTTGTAGAATAAATTTTGTCAAACTATTTTGTTTTAGTGTGATTTTTCAGGGTAGTTTTGCTAGAAAGCTTTGGCGGCGGGGGGGCTTTGCCCCCCCAACCCCCCCCACCAAGACTCTGTACCCAACCTTGTATTACTATTTACAATTTCGGAATGTTGGCAGCTATGAATTAAATAATTTCCCAGCCACAGAACAGCCTGTGTTTTTTTTTTTTTTTTTTTTTTTTTTTTTTTAGATATTACAGAAATAAACGTATCACAATGACCAAATTTTAGACGGAACTAAATTTCACAAATTTTATGAAATCGAAAGGCCGTCTAGCTTTAATTAATTAAATTACATTGCACCGTTAGCCGAGTGTAGTCGGCAGCTTGTCACCTCATTAATTGATCAGTCATTGATAATTAATTCTTTACTGTTCTCATTGGCAGTGCGCTGGCGATTTATTAATTTTTTTTCCTCCAACCACCACCTCTACCTTTTAACGTCGTAGCACAAAATAGAAAGGGTCTACATGGTCCTAATTGGTACTGTTAGAACCAGAAAAGGTTGTAGTTTTATAAGCAACTTAGTTTTGGAGGTTATCCCTAACAATTATGACAAGAAGGGCAAAAATATCTCACCTTCGACACATTTTCATCCAAGGCTTCGGCTGACATCTTGTTCCGGACCGGAAAAGAGGCCTACGTCATCCCTAGCACTGTCATTGGTTCAAAATCAGGTCAGGAGAAACCCATTTCATGTTTAAGAGGAATTTCTGAATCCAGTTTTTGCTGTCTGACAAAATTCCTGCTGCACACAATGCATATGGCACAACGCGTCACTTGCTTCTGCAGATATCTGTCTGTAATCTAAATATCTATAATATACAGTATATCTATTTATAATAAACACATATACAGTAGGCGGCACGGTGGTGTAGTGGTTAGCGCTCTCGCCTCACAACAAGAAGGTCCGGGTTCGAGCCCCGTGGCCGGCGAGGGCCTTTCTGTGCGGAGTTTGCATGTTCTCCCCGTGTCCGCGTGGGTTTCCTCCGGGTGCTCCGGTTTCCCCCACAGTCCAAAGACATGCAGGTTAGGCTAACTGGTGGCTCTAAATTGACCGTAGGTGTGAATGTGAGTGTGAATGGTTGTCTGTGTCTATGTGTCAGCCCTGTGATGACCTGGCGACTTGTCCAGGGTGTACCCCGCCTCTCGCCCGTAGTCAGCTGGGATAGGCTCCAGCTTGCCTGCAACCCTGTAGAACAGGATAAAGCGGCTAGAGATAATGAGAGATGAGACGAGACATATACAGTATCCATTATAAATATGTATGCTCTCAACAATATGCAGGATATTTACCGACAAGACGCAACATGCTAAAAACCTCCACGACAGTCAGTGTGCACAGAGTGCAGCGAGGTCCTGCAAACAGGAGTATACAGGAGATACAAGTGGTACAGTAGTATAGTGGCAAGGATGGTTCAGGTCAGATATTTATGACGTTGATGGCACAGGGAAAGAAGCTGCTCTTGTATCTGGTTGGCAGTGCTCTGTAGCGCCTGCAGGAGGAGAGGAGTTGGAAAAGGTTGTGCCCCAGGTGTGAAGAGTCCTTCAAGATTTTCTCTGTCTGCTTCCTGGTTCGTGAAATGTACAAATCCTGGCGGCCGGGCATGGGAGCACCGATGATCCTTTCTGCTGACCTTACTGCTCGCTGCAGTCTGTTCCTATCGTGTTTTGTGGCTGCTCCGAAGCAGACTGTGATGGATGTGCACAGGACAGATTCAGTGACTGTGGTGTAGAACCGTGTATTCAGTATTCAGCAGCTCCTGTGACACACCATACTTCCTGAGTTGTTGCAGGAAGTACATCCTCTGCTGGGCTTTTTTAAGGACGGAGTTGATGTTGAACTCCCATTTCAAGTCATCTGTGGTTGGTTGAAGAGAGCAGCTGGACTTGCTTGAAGATTCTTGAAAACGTTTCGCCTCTCATCCTAAAGGCATCCTCAGTTCCGTCTGACAAATAGGGAGGAACAAAACATGACAGGAACAGACTGCAGCGAGCAGTAAGGTCAGCAGAAAGGATCATCGGTGCTCCCATGCCCAGCCGCCAGGATTTGTACATTTCATGAACCAGGAAGCAGACAGAGAAAATCTTGAAGGACTCCTCACACCTGGGGCACAACCTTTTCCAACTCCTCTCCTCCTGCAGGCGCTACAGAGCACTGCCAACCAGATATAAGAGCAGCTTTTTTCCCTGTGCCATCAACGTTATAAATATCTGACCTGAACCATCCTGATGACTGACTGACTGATGACTGAGATTCTTCACAGATATGTTTCTACGCACTTTGGGATGAGATCCCTTCGACTGGTGCGGGAGTATGAGAGGACTTCCAGAAAACTGGCCGACATCTTAGCCAGAGAGGATCGTTCATTTTTGTCAACTTGGAACGACCATCATTGAACAGAGGTGGGTGTCTATGACATCTTTTATCAGCCACCTACAGTGCAGCCATCAGCATTCTGATTCGGATTCTATGATGATCCATGAGAGGATAAATACTGGATATTTGTCAGACAGAACTGAGGATGCCTTTCGGATGAGAGGCGAAACGTTTTCAAGAATCTTCAAGCAAGTCCAGTTGCTCTCTTCAACCAACCACAGATTACTATGTACCTGGATGACTGAGATTCTTCACAGATATGTTCCCATTTCAAGTCTTGTGAGATGGTAGTTCCCAGGAACTTGAAGGTCTCCACCTTTGATATGGCCATGATGAAGCACCATGCATACCTTGGGGCAAGTTAGTGTATCTAACTTGTGTATGTATTGGGATTTTTTTTTTTTTGAGGTAGGAGGAAATCAGACGATTGTGAGGAAACCTGGATTTCCAGGAAACCTAAAAAAAAAAAAACTGCCGGGATCAGACTACGTGATATTTTTGTCTTTCACAATGGTCACCGTGTCAGATTAGGCGATCATGGTGCTGTAAATTCTCGCAGTGTTTCAATTCGGAGACTGGCAACACTACAAGTTTGACGCCGGCCAGTCAAACGTCGACGATCTTGCATGTTGTCAGGGAGGAGGGTCAAGAACTTGTCTGTCAGCTGCAGAAAGAACGTCAAGACACGTTGTAGGAGTTGTCCAATGAGGTGAGGTAATCCAAAAATTCTGACGTGCTGGATTTTTCATCAGGGACATCGCTGTTCTTCGATCATGTCGCGCTGAAAAGGGCTGTTCATTGTTCTCAAGGTTCATGCTGGAAATTTTTCAACCACAACAAAGTCATGTCAAAATTAAGCTGAATTTGTGTAGTCTGATCCTGGCGTAACCTGAGCTCGAGGAGCTGTGGGGCAGCAACTTGACCCAGTGTGTCACTTGGAGACAATGTCACTCGCACTTATTTCCAGACCTGGAAAAATATAACATGGATATTCTGTTGTTCAAGTCTTGTTGACTCAAAACTTTAAGTAGGCGTATCAGATGCTCGCTGGCCATGCTGTGAAACTTGTACATGCAGACGCTCATCTAAAGCCTAGGTCACAACCGGCCGTACGTGCTCCTACGGCCGGTCTACGTGCAAAAAACGCAAGAAACGCAAGGAGGGTGCGCGTGTGACGTGCTGATTTTCGAGCCGTAGACTGGCCGCAGAGGTTCTTTGTCATGTCAAACAAACTCTACGGGAGCTTACGTTTTTTTCAGGTTGCAAGACAAACTTACGGCCAACGTGCGTCTTTCTCCACGAACAAAAAAAACCGCAGCGATTTGGGAAATGCCAAAAATCGCACGGCCAAAAAAATCGTACATCCGGTTGTGACCTAGGCTTTAGTTTCCAAATCCGTCAGTGTTTACTCTTGAATATTTTCTATCATGAATACTATCATTAAACAACTTATAATTTCTGCTTTTCAAAGAAACGTGTCTCGTTAAGATCTGTTCAGTACTTTGGGAGTAACGGCAGGTTGAAGTCGGTACACACTCTGCTCGCATGACGTCGGGAAACTGCCGGTGCTTTTTGAGTCACGGGAAAGTGCTCAGGCTCTCTCTTTTCTGATTAGTTTTGACTGGATTACTCGTAAATATCAATCAGATAACTTATAGATGTTTTCAAGCTCTCATTGTTTCTGATGAAGTATTCAGCAAAATTTTCCGTCTGCTAGTTTTAATGTTATGCGTCACGGGAGACTTTGAAGTGAGTTTTCATAGCTTTACCTACTTATTTTTTTTTCCCAAATCAAACTGATTCATGTAAATAAATAACTGTTTTTAGAATATAACCGTAGTTGTTTTGATGAAAAATATTGAGATCTTAGTGGTCGGAATATAAAAAAAAACGGAAGTCAGAAACGCGAGTGTCAATTTCAGTCCAATTAACTGAAATTGTTTATTGGATGTGGATCTCACAGTTTTTTCGAGGCTCGCCTTGAAAGCTGTGAATATTATCATTTATATTCTTTAATATAAACACTAGTAGGCCCTAGTTTTGAGCAGTGTTGGGCACGCTACTTTCTAAAAGTAATTAGTTATAGTTACTAGTTACTTTTCCCAAAAAGTAACTGAGTTAGTAACGGAGTTACTTTGTCATAAAAGTAACTAATTACCAGGGAAAGTAATTATTCCGTTACATTTTGTGTTACACCCCCCCCCCCCCCCCAAAAAAAAAAAATCTAATTCAATTAGTGTAATCATAATAAAAATGAATGTTAAATGTGTTTAATGACTGAAATGGACACTTAACAGAACCAATTAGTAACGTTATCTACACTATATTAATATTTTTGTGGGACAATGTGAGATAAGACATCTATCAAATTTAATATATTTTTGTAGTTATTAAAATTGTTACTAATTACTGGCCACTGACGAGGACAAACGCTTTGTTCCTCGACATAATGTGCATTGCACGTACACATTTTTGCCTTTTATTTCAAGTAATGAAAAGTAATGGCTGTATTTCCAGTGTGAAAGCGCAGTGCTGGGCTGACCGCTCGCCATCGCTGGGTCTTCTGATTGAAAGTGTGCGCAGTAGTGCAGTAGGCGGAGCCTACCTACGTATGTTGTCCAAATCTACTCTGATTGGCTTACTATGCTGTTGTCTCGCATCTCCCCGCCCCACACTAAAGCAGAGGAAAGAAAGGCTGAACGAGCAGCGTGCCAGATGAGAACAGCTTGAATAAAGTAACGCATAGTATTTTATTGTAAGTAACAGGAACGGCGTTATAACGATGTAAAAAGTAATTAGTTAGATTACTCATTACTAAAAAAAGTAACGCCGTTAGTAACGCCGTTTATTTCTAACGCCGTTATTCCCATCACTGGTTTTGAGAGATACAAAGGCCTACAGAGCACAAAGAGGGGATTAGAAATACTTTTATTCCTTTTTTATTTTGATAGAGAATGGTAGATGTGAATGACATTCAAAGCTTATTTATGCATATTTTAGAATTAACACTGATTTCTCCTTCTTTGTGATGTGTAAACGAGAGTTAAGACCAGCTTTATATTGCACAAATAAAGCCATTTGGTGAAACTTTGAAGAAGAGTGTACCGATTTAACGTTTTTTTGTTTTAAACCTGATTAGCACAATTAATTAAATACTAATTCGCATAATTGGTTTTTACTAATTTTTCAAACTATGTATTCAGTATACAACCATCTATGCGCCTGCCAATTTCCATGTAAATATCTTGAAAAATAAACAAGTTATTAAGGAAAAACATTTGATCTCATGCGTTAATGAGACCCATTTTGGACCATGTGATCCAAATGCATATTACAACAGCTTTCTAAAAATTAAGCCGCTTTTTCAATCTTTGATTTGTAATATCTCAAGAACAGATAAACATATTTTAAATTCTGTAAAAAGTATGTTGTTCTGCATTCAATTCCGAATTCAACGCGAGCAGTTTCAAGCAATTTGGATTGAATTTGAATTTTCACCTGATATGCCTGCTCTAAGGCTCTAAATCTATTGCCTTTGGGCATTGCTTTAATCTGTGAACGAATGCAAGTTACCTAAACCATACCATTTTTAAAGTTTTTATTTATAATGCTGTTTATTCGGAAAACTGAATAGGTTCGATGTTGTTTGTTTGTTTGTTTGTTTTATTTATTTAATCTGGAAATGTCTTGCTGGACCCTTGCATGCAGGAAAAGCCATGCAAAGACACGAAGAATTCATGGTTATTTCCATAAAACTAACAGTTACTTCTCTGAAATACAATTCAGTTTATACCATGGTGATGCTGAGGCCATCCTTTAAAAAAATCCGTTTCCTGTCCACCGGGTGAGCAAAAAAATTTTCAGTCGGGAGGGAGGGATATATATATATATATATATATATATATATATATATATATGGATGGATAAGAAATCGCAATGCTGTGTTTGCTTTTTCATTCAGCACTTTTTTTTTATTACAAAAGCAGACACATTTAATAAAATATGACAGTTTAATCAACTGAAACTTGTACAAAAACTTTAAGTTAGCATTTTAAATGCTGACTGCAGGCAGATTCTACCATAACAGAGGCCAGTTAAGTCCCATCTCCTTAAATTGCTGAATTGATTATTTTGATCATTCTATTAAGTTTTTCTAGTAGCATTTGGGGTCTTGGACATTCACAGTAAATTTTAGGACAGCAGTCCTGGTAACTAATTAATAAAAGCCTGACATGACAGACATGCTAAATGACAATAGAAACACATCGGTTTCTATCATCAAAATCTGACAGACAAACTAACGTCTACCATCATATTCTGACAGACGCTCTAGATGACAATAGCAACAAAACTGTTTCTTACATTATTAATCTGACAAATTTAGTAATAATATTAAATACCTCATCACTAGAACCAAATAATAAAATAAAATATTGAAATAAAGATGAAAATTTATTTTCAAAATTGAAATATCAACAATAATTGTCAGAACAGTGACGACAGACACGACTGTCACTTTCGCGGGGAAATAACACATTGAAACGGCCTGTCGGCTGAAAGGGTCGCAAGTGGCTCTGATTTATCTCAACTTACGATAGTTTTCCTCCAGAAAAATTTAAATATGAATGCACAAATATATTCTCAATGTTTCTATCGTCAAAAATTTCTCTCGTCAGGATAGCTGACTGAAAATCTTACCTTGATTTATTTGATGAAATCTAGCTGTCAGAACTCCAAGTCTTGCCCGGAAGTAAATGTCTGCTGTCACAAAAATCATGCGCAGTAGAATTTCCACTTTGCGTCAGTCAACATGTGCGTGGTGAGGGCTTGAATTTTGCTGTCGTCAGGTGCATTAGACTGACAGACTGACGATAGCATTTTTTAAAAATAACTGTGGGCTTCTCTCGTGAACGAAATAGTTTTTTCGCTGTTAATCTATTTCAACTCTATCTGTTGAGACCCAAAAATGATAAAGCCTGCTTCCACACGATAACTACCAAAGATCCATAATGGCCGAGTCTATCGTCAGGTCATCTGACAGAAATTCACTGACGATAGCAACAGGGATAATGAAAGTGATTTTTAAAATGGGAGTTATGTCTGTCAGATATGTCAAAGAAATAGAACTTTATTCTTTAAAAATCTTTTATTGATATACTCAGTGTATTTTTAAATGACGTGCTGTTTTAGAAGACCAAATACCATATTTTCAATCTTGAAAATATTACCTCACTGAAAAAAAGGACAAGAAAAATTTCTTATTTTGTGGGCAAGTGATTAATGGATCCAGTTACGGTAGAATCTGACTGCAACATTTGCAAAACTTTTACAAAGGTACTTAAAATGTCTGACACACGGACTTTTTGTAGTTCTAAATCGACCGTTAGGTCTAGTTCGGATGAAATTACACTATTAAAATGATCACTGAATAATTTTTTTTCTGAATCTTTACTATTTTGTTGTTCGCTAGAATACCATTTTGCGATTTCACACTTAAGCAAACGTTTGAAAACTCCGGATCTCCTTCCTTCATGGTGGCTGCCATTTTTTGTGCCGCACGGCGCATGCGCAGAGCTGATTCAGTTCTATATTCTGCGCGGAATGCAGGGCTTTCCACAAGCGCCGGCCATACAATTAAGTCCAGCCGGCTACTTTAATGACTATTATTTTTGTAGCCCACAGGCTCTAAATATTAATTTTCGATTTTAATAAAATTAAATGTTTATCTAACGGACTGACAATAATGTCAAACTGAACCGCACTCATTTAAGTTGTGATTCGCGCTGTTTGTACCGATAATAACCACAAATTCCCCGCCGACTTCGTTGATCAAGGGAGAGTAACTCATCCGCGGCCCCGACACGCGGTGCGTGCGCGCGCACTTGGCGGAGGCAGTAGTGTGTCGGGGCCGTCGGAGGGAACAGAAGCAGAGATAACGCTTATTTTGTCTCCGGTAAACCAGTCTTCTCTCGTTCAATTACGTGCTGGCATCAAAAGACACCGCTGGTTGTAAATGAAACCAAACTGAGTCGCTGGAGTGTATTTTCATACACAAATGGAGAAATGTTCGCTGAGTGTTTAATTGTGTAGCCGCCACTGCAGACCGTTGTCGTTGTTAATTCATAGCATGCTCAGCTGCGTGAATGTGTCATGCACCGAAAATAAGAGATTTACAAACCAGGAACGCCTCATGATGCAATACGCAAGAAAAGGAAGAAGATTTACTGCCATTTTACTTTGTATTTGAGTAAAGTGAATAAATAAATGGTCTGTGGAAAATACATTTAATCCTGGGAACTGTGTGCACAGGAGTTTATTTTGTGTTTACTCCCCCCCCCGGCTGGCTACTTATTTGTCATGGCTGGCTAGTACGAGCCTTAGTGGAAAGCCCTGGGAATGCGTAAATGTCAAGTTCGATTTTAGATTTACGAACCCGAAAAAAATGTCGAAAAACCGGCGTTAAAAAAAAAAATTTCAACCGCACAAACGGCACTCACCCGGCCGGTGGACCGGAAACAGAACATTTTTTAATAATGGCCTGAATTCCTGAACCTGATTGGTCGGAAGGTGTTGATTAATTTCCCGTGCTATGTCATGAGCTTCAAGGCAAATTTCAAGCTTAATCGGCGTGCTCTTTATATATTACTGTTTGTGTCAAGCTTGTAGTACTCGAGTCCGACTCGTGCCCTGACGTAGACAGTAGTGAGACCAGCTGCGATGTACGGATGGGAGACCGTACCCTTAACGAAGAGACGGGAGGCAAAGTTGGAGGTGGCGGAGTAGAGGATGATAAGGTTTGCGATGGGAGGTTGGACAGGATCAGGAACGAGCACATCAGAGGGACAGCACATGTGGAGAGCTTAGGAATTAAGCTAAGAGAGATGAGACTGAGATGGTATGGGCACATCCTGAGAAGAGATGCAGAGCATGTTGGAAGGAGAATGTTGAGGATGGAGCTGCCAGGCAAACGAAAACGAGGAAGGCCAAAGAGGAGATACATGGATGTGGTGAGAGAGGACATGAAAGTGGTAGAGAAGGATGCGGAAGACAGGGAGCAACGGAGACGAAAGATCCGCTGTGGCGACCCCCTAATCGGGAGCAGCCAAAAGAAGAAGATTGGAATTGTATCTCCTCTCGGAGTTCTAACCTAATTTCAGTTCTGATCGAGGTTTTGGGTAGATCTTCCCATGAGGAAGATTTTGTTGATTTTTCTTGTTGTAAACAATTTGTTTATTTTCAGTTAAATCGTGTCTCCTCCCTCAGTTCTCAACGGATTTCAGTTCTGATTGTTTTATTTGAAAGAACCTTCTGCACAAACCTCGGTCACTGTATTGTCAATTTTTTGCTCACAAATTAGTAATTAGGTCAACTTGACACATTTTCTTCTGACCTTGAATTGTACCTCCTCTCTCATTTATTATGCGAATTCAGTTCTGATCGATGTTTTGGGTAGATCTTCCCTCGGGGAGCCAAATTTAGTCCTTTTGTTGATTTTCCTGTTGTAAACAATCTGTTGTGGAGGTAGGCCCTCTCTCACATCACATTTCAGTCCTCTGTGATGTTTTGGTGGTCATGGTTGTTTTGATGGCAGGCCAGATGAGCTGCTACGGCCTTGACGTTCTGGTTTATTATACACTAAATATACCGACTAGTGGCCTAGTGGTAGCGTGTCCGCCTCTCGATCGGGAGATCGTGAGTTCTATTCACGGTCGGGTCATACCAAAGACCATCATAAAAAATGGTACCTACTACCATCTGGCAAGGCACGCTGCAATACAGATGTGCATGGGGAGTTAAACTCTCGTGGTTACCAGAGGACTAGCCCCCCACTGTAATCCTAGCTATGTAACAGGCGAGAGGCCGAGGGCTACGGAAACGGAGATCGGCGCCGCCCGATGCGCCACCATCAGAGTTGAGCCTGGTTAGTACTTGAGTGGGAGACTGCCCAGGAATACCAGGTACTGTAAGGCGTGGGAAGGACTTTGACTTTTTTGATACACTAAATATAGCCTGGATATGTGACTGAATCAAGAATGAGTGGGCCCCTGGAAGAACCATTAGATCCTGATGGGGAAAAGGTGCGATTGAAGCAACTTAACCATTTCCCAGTTACCTGGATCGAATCCAGTTAATATCTTTTACAGATTTAGATTTCTGTGGTGGTTAAATAAGCTCTTTATTCAACCTTTTATTCAGCTTATCACCTGCTGTTGTCAACAAAAACTATCCAAGGACCCTGGTGCAAGTCTCGCTGAGCTGCTTCCTTGCTGTGCGTGTTGAAATGCATGTTGTTATTGTGTGAAGTCCTGCAGTAACATGGAGATGTTTTTATTTAACCGAAGCCATTCTACTCTGTTTTTCTTATCTTCTAGGCAGCAAAAATGAAAAGCCATGGACCCGAGAAGCAGAAAAGCTGATCCTCAATCAGCTGGACCCTTGTGATTTTCGGAAAAGAGCTGATCTGAGGTCAGTTGGAAGGCAGAGTCATTGGCTGACCGTGGAATCAGGGAGCCAAGCTCTGGATGTGAAGGACTGGAAGAACGGGTGGAGCTAAAATGTCAATGAGGCAAGCGGAGGGCGTGTCCATTATGCAGGCTTTAGCCATGACCGTGGCTGAGATACCTGTATTCCTGTACTCCACCTTTGGCCAGGTACATGTGTACACACACGCACACGCGCGCGCACACACACACACACACACACACACATTCTCTTACACTGGCATAGTTGATCTGCTCTTGCCCTTTTCACTGTCTTATCATAACACACACACAAGCAGCTTTACAGCTGTTGTTATTTTTATCTTGCCTATCTGAGTTCTGTCTTATCTAACACACACATGCGCAAATAACTAACACTCCCAGAAAAGCATACCACAGCACAGTTTATTGCGTTAACAATATTACCTGTTGCCCGACTTCAGTGGATATCAGCTTTTCCTCGGTTTCTATTTATTGTATACACTGGGGCAGGGCTTTTCAAAGTGTGGGGCGCGCCTCCCCTAGGGGGCGCCAGAGTTCTTCAGGGGGGGCGCAACGTGAGGGAAAATAAACCAGGATAAGTTACTATTGCGGACATTTAGCGAACTTTAGCTAGCCTTTACCAGAGACAAAATGGATCGATTTTTATTACCTACACTACTGTTCAAAAGTTTGGGGTCCAGCACCAGGTTTGGGGTACAACGCCAGTATGCTCGGGGTATTCATCTGAGCAACACGTAGAGACGTCCCGTTGTGACACGTCATGCCTCTGGTTTCAGAACGCCAGCTCACAATGTAAAAACACACTGGCACGGCTTCCTGCTGGCTTTATTTCATTCACTGTAAATAGCCAGAGTCGGAATATCGAGGTGTCGTCTTTGCACCAATATTGCAGAATCTCTGTGTCATATCTGTGGCTTGTCACTAAACCTGATAGACATTATACAGTAGATGGAACAGTGATTCTGATGTCCGTGTGTTTAACACTCCTATCCGCTATCCCCCACCCCCTATCTCTCTCTCTCTCTCTCTCTCTCTAGTCAATTTTCTCACAGCTGCGGCTGACCCCAAGCCTGAAGAAGGTGCTGTTTGCGACAGCGCTGGGCTCTGTGGCCTTGGCGCTCACGGCACACCACCTGAAGAGACGCAGCAGGAAGAGGAAGCAGGTAGCGGAGAAGTCGGCACCAAAGACGATGGGCGTCCCAGAGCAGCTGCTCCGCTCAGCACGACCTGCATCACTAAAGAGAGGTGGCTGTTGGGGAAAAATATGCATACAAAACTGCTTACTACTGAACTGTTATGGATTATTGTCGGTGTACTCTTAAATAAGGCATCATATTTAGTGCTTACCAGTGTGGGGTTTAGGGGACAGCCTTGAATGCTCTCTGAATATGTAGATATGTTTACTTGTCTTATGTACGGTGCTGGGCAAATGATAAATGTATTAGCTTGCTGACTGATCAGGCAAAAGGTCCAGTGTGCTGCCCAGCCCCACGTTTTCCCTGAAATCCTCATGAGCATGGCTGAAAGTGACTAATTGCGAGCCGGGGCAATGAATGAGTGTAAGATTTGGTCTTCTGTTCACTTCTGTCCTGTTTTTCGAGTCTGGGTGCATTCATTATGTAGAGTTAATAAAATAGAAATCGATAAAGTTTGTATGAAGGGCGGCACGGTGGTGTAGTGGTTAGCGCTGTCGCCTCACAGCAAGAAGGTTCTGGGTTCGAGCCCCGTGGCCGGCGAGGGCCTTTTTGTGCGGAGTTTGCATGTTCTCCCCGTGTCCGCGTGGGTTTCCTCCGGGTGCTCCGGTTTCCCCCACAGTCCAAAGACATGCAGGTTAGGTTAACTGGCGACTCTAAATTGACCGTAGGTGTGAATGTGAGTGTGAATGGTTGTCTGTGTCTATGTGTCAGCCCTGTGATGACCTGGCGACTTGTACAGGGTGTACCCCGCCTTTCGCCCGTAGTCAGCTGGGATAGGCTCCAGCTTGCCGGCGACCCTGTAGAACAGGATAAAGCGGCTAGAGATAATGAGAGAATTACATAAAAAGCTGATAATTTAGACGCAGGCAACTGATTTCTTCACCCCTTTATAGTATCATTTTGTCATGTCTGTAATCAAACTCTGCACTTCTGATGCTGCAGCTTGACTCTTGTTAATTGCCCACAAAACTGTCTGTGAACTTTCTGCCCTTATGCACCTTGATTACGTCTAAGCATTTGTTTTTTGTGCGCACGCGCGTGTAGGTCCTTTTCCAGGGCGTCAGATGATGAGCCCGAGTACTCGCAGCAACGAGACCATGAGTGGAATCTCCTCACTTGCTGCAAGCAAACACTCGAGCTCTTCACACACATCGGTATGAGACCCGCACACATACTCCCATTTCTCATGCAGAATTTTACATGCTATTTCTCTGCTGGTCTTCGAACGCTGGATTGCAGCATTGTAGACTCATTTTGCGTGTACGTTTTCAAGGCACGACTCCCTTCATCTCCCAACCAATCGGGCGCTGCAGCCACACCCTGGGAGGCGGAGCCTGTAGCAGAGGAACCAGGGCTGATGGAAGATGCAAATGCAGAGAACTTGTACCTCATGGGTAATTAAATCTGTTGATGTTTATGTAAATAGGAAATATGGAGCTCTATTGAATGCTCCATTATGGTTTATAAAGGTTTTTTTTTTTGGCTGATCGGATAAGCTGATGAGATGAGCAAAATAATCCGTTCCCTCCTCAGCCCTTTACTTTTGTGTTACGCCGGGAAAAAAAAGAGCCGACTTGTGAACCCAGAAGCTGGCAAAATTGCCACCTTGTTTTCTTTTTGTGTGCTACAAGAAACATTCGAGCCAGAGCCTGTGCTGTAGAGACGGGAGGTGTGGCAGTATGTGCATGTGATGCTTACTCACATTCATTATTGATAAAGCCCCTCTTAATGTCAAGCGTGCATACGGTTCCTCGCTCACTAAGAATTTTATCATGCTCGGCCTACTGTGTAGGAGCTCGCAGAATGCCACGTTCCTAAATGAAGCCAAACCTAAAAAAGAAAAAGTGAAATTATGCTTGGAACAGGCAATGAAATTCTGTCGTAGTTTAAAAAGTGGAAAAATTGCAGGTGAGGGATGAGATGTAAGCTACTGACCAGGAACGACAGATAAAAACCATGATCACAGTGACTGAGGAGGAGAAGGCAAATTTATCCAAATGGGAGATAGAACACAATTTCCAGAATTTGACTGACCATAGACAGTAACTTGAGGTTGAATGTTGTTCCAGCCACTAGAGAGCAGCAGAGACATTCTGGCTTCAACTTTCAACTTCTGTCCGCGATATGCACTCACTGGCCACTTTAATAGGAACTTGTTCTTGATTCTAAGGGTGTTTTCACACCTGGTCCCCTTTAAAGGAACCAGACTCGGTCCTCTTTAAGTGGACCAACAGAAAAAGAACTCAGTTCTTTTTGTGTTCACACTGTGAATTTATTACAAAGAGGACTGGGTTCTCTTTCTGGTCCAGTTAAGCTTTGATGGGGCCTCAGTCCTCTTTCTGTTCACACCAGGTCCTCTAGAGCCCTCAGACCCCCAGTGCACGGAATTCTGGGTAATTTTCTCTTGAATCAAAATGTCTGCTGCCATGCTTGCCCTGCTGTATTCTTTGATCAAAATAGTGCAGATTAAGGACAATAAATTTATTCCAGCAGCTGTGGTAAGTTCCAAAAGGAAGTTGAGTTTCCCTGCTACAGTCACGTGACCAACTACGGCAAACGAAGAAGAGGGCGTTTTCACACCTGGTCCCCTTTAAAGGAACCAGACTCAGTCCTCTTTAAGTGGACCAAAAAGTGGACCAACGGAAAAAGAACTCGGTTCTTTTTGTGTTCACACTGTGAATTTATTACAAAGAGGACTGGGTTCTCTTTCTGGTCCAGTTAAGCTTTGATGGGGCCCTCAGTCCTCTTTTTGTTCACACCAGGTCCTTTAGAGCCCTCAGACCCCCAGTGCACGGAATTCTGGGTAATTTTCTCTTGAATCAAAATATCTGCTGCCATGCTTGCCCTGCTGCATTCTTTGATCAAAATAGTGCGGATTAAGGAAAATAAACTTATTCCAGCTACCTATGAGCACAAAACACGGCTGGTAAGTTCCAAAAGGAAGTTGAGTTTCCCTGCTACAGTCACGTGACCAACTACGGCAAACGAAGAAGGTTAAACTACAGTGAAAAAGGCGAAGTGAACCCATTGCGCTTTTTGTTCACAATGCGCAGATTAGGCGAACCGTACCGTTGATTTTTAGCGAACCATACTGAGACCACCTCCTGAGGTGGTCTCAGTTCAGTTCGCTTTAAAGGGGTCTGGGTACGGTTGGAGTGTTCACATATGCGCAAAAAATGCTGAGTCATCGATCTGAGTTCGGTTAGATGGCTGAAAGGGACCAAGTGTGAAAACACCCTAAGTGGACCAAAAAGTGGACCAACAGAAAAAGAACTCGGTTCTTTTTGTGTTCACACTGTGAATTTATTACAAAGAGGACTGGGTTTTCTTTCTGGTCCAGTTAAGCTTTGATGGGGCCTCAGTCCTCTTTCTGTTCACACCAGGTCCTCTAGAGCCCTCAGACCCCCAGTGCACGGAATTCTGGGTAATTTTCTCTTGAATCAAAATGTTTGCTGCCATGCTTGCCCTGCTGTATTCTTTGATCAAAATAGTGCGGATTAAGGAAAATAAGTTTATTCCAGCGGCTGTGGTAAGTTCCAAAAGGAAGTTGAGTTTCCCTGCTACAGGCACGTGACCAACTACAGCAAACGAAGAACTACAGTGAAAAAGGCGAAGTGAACCCGGTGCGCTTTTTGTTCACAATGCGCAGATTAGGCGAACCGTACCGTTGACTTTTAGCGAACCGTACTGAGACCACCTCCTGAGGCCTCCTGAGGTGGTCTCAGTTCGGTTCGCTTTAAAGGGGTCTGGGTACGGTTGGAGTGTTCACATATGCGCAAAAAATGCTGAGTCATCGATCTGAGTTCGGTTAGATGGCTGAAAGGGACCAAGTGTGAAAACACCCAAAGATTCCTGTTCTTGGCTGGCAGGAGTGTTCTTCCGCTGTTGCATGCTGAGATGCTTTTCTGCTCACCACGTTTGTAAAGAGTTGCTCGGAGTTTCATCACCTATGCTCGAACCAATCTGGCCATTTTCCTCTGACCTTTGATAAATATGCAATATCCCCATATAACTTTCATTCCCCTCCCAAAATGTGCAATATTTCCCTATAACTTTCCTCTCTTTTAATAATCCAGGAACAGCACTCAGGACTAGCCTTTTATTTTATTAATGTTAGGCCAGACCAATTTAATTAGTTGGTTCTTGGATTTTTTCAGGAAAAATATGAAGCGAGCGGGCGAAATAAAAATAAAATTTAAAAAAATGCTCTGATGGTAAAATTAGCGGTGGAAATGGACCAAACAATACAGGCAAACCAGTAAACAGAATTTCAACACACCTGTCAAAGATTTTACGCTTCTGTTCGCTGAATATCCTAACAATCACAAACACAGGCTTTGCAGGACTCCCCTCCACAGGCATGTTTCTTCCACAAGTCTTTATCGAAAGTGAAAGAGGCGATTTGATTGGTTTTCGACGTCACGTGACCTTTTCTGTTGGCGGGAGTTTGATTTCGATTTTTTTTTTTTTCATTTTGCGTTTTCTTCAAGCGGCGATTCTGAGGACCGAGAACTAATTGAATCGGTGTGGCCTTATTTAATATTTGCCCTCTCCTTCTGTTTAATACTTGTATTTAAATTTTTGAGCATATAACTTTTTTCTCCCCCCTCCCAACGTATTGTATAGTGTTTCTATATTTTTATTATAGTGTTTTTATTTTCTAATCTGTTGACCGAGAGCCCTGCACAAAAATTCCAATGTGTCTGAACTGTTGGTTTATGCACAAATGGCAAATAAAAAAACCTTGACCTCTCTTAAGAATGTGTTTGTTCCCACCCGCAGAACTGTCGCTCACTTGGCGTTTTTTGTTTTGCGCACCATTCTGTGTAAACTCTAGAGACTGTTGTGTGTGAAAACCCCAGGAGATCAGCAGTTTCTGAAATACTCAAACCAGCCCATCTGGCTCAAACCAATGCCCATGCCACAGTGAAAGTCACACTTTGAGATCACAATTTTTCCCATTCTGATGTTTGAAGCGAACATTTAACTGAAGCTCTTGATTTGTATCTGCATGATTGTATGCCTTGTGCTGCTGTCCAGGGATCGGCTGATTCGAGAACTGCATCAAGCGGCAGGTGGCTCGAGGGTTTTCCTTATCAAGTGGCCGGTGAGTGTATAGTCCCCAGTAATAAACTGTCCCTCCCTGTAGGTATGGAGCTGTTTGAGGAAGCGCTGCAGAAGTGGGAGCAAGCGCTGAACATCAGACACCAGACTCAGTCCAACTCTTCTGCCGCTAACAGCCTCGCTCGACAGGGGGTAGCGCTCACGGTAAAATCCACTCATCTCACCATTACTCAGATTTGAATGCATCATATGAACGTATGTAGTGCAGAGCGGAGATTTCAGCAGGAACATATTCGACCGGTGGAATGAACAACGTAACACTGTAAGAGTTTAGACGTACACACAGAGCTCCGTGACGGCACTGATGGAATATTTGAAATAGTTGAACTAAAATGTTACATCTTTAAAACAATGAGTGTTTTCGTGCTTCAGTTTTATCCACCTTTTGCAAAACGGATAAGGAAATGCGCCAGATTGTAACGTACTCTGTATAAGTCCAGCTTCTCGTAAAAGCTGTAGTTGTTAATATGCAGGGATAGGGGTGAGGAAGAAATGTCATACTGTGCACAATAATCAAGATTCTACAACACCGAATCTGAAAACGCTGGGACGGTGTGTTGAAATTGAAATTAAAGCTGAAAACAATGATTAGTTACAAATCTTTGACCTGTATTGCACTCAATACAAACATTGACATGTTTTTAAATGTTTCAATAATTTTCTCACGCATTTCTTGACAACCTGGAAATCCTCAGCCCATCTTTACTCCTCAGAGACTAGGCCTTTCCTGGATACTACTTTTAGACCAAAAGTAGTACTTTTGACATCACCAGTTTCAAATCACATCTTCATTTCATGGTTTTATCTCATTAATAGCCCTAAATTGCCCGGGCCAAACTTTCTTTGTAATGTGTTACAGCCCTGAAACGCAGGAATGGATGTATATTCTCATTCTCATTATCTCTAGCCGCTTTATCCTTCTACAGGGTCGCAGGCAAGCTGGAGCCTATCCCAGCTGACTACGGGCGAAAGGCGGGGTACACCCTGGACAAGTCGCCAGGTCATCACAGGGCTGACACATAAACACAGACAACCATTCACACTCACATTCACACCTACGGTCAATTTATAGTCACCAGTTAACCTAACCTGCATGTCTTTGGACTGTGGGGGAAACCGGAGCACCCGGAGGAAACCCACGCGGACACGGGGAGAACATGCAAACTCCGCACAGAAAGGCCCTCGCCGACCCCGGGGCTCGAACCCAGGACCTTCTTGCTGTGAGGCGACAGCGCTAACCACTACACCACCGTGCCGCCCTGGATGTATATTAACAAATGAAATGAAGTTGACCAGGAAAGAACAAAACCGTGAAATATCTTCGGTTCATACTGTCTGCAATGAAATACAAGTTAAAGTAAATTTAGAAATCACTGCTTTTTTTTTTTTTTTAATTTGCATTTTCCATACCATCCCAACTTTTTCTGTTTTGAAGTTGTAAAATATAGCAAGTTTCTGGAAAAAAAATCACCTTGTAAAATGACAATGTTAACTGATTAATTAAATGGGTGTGTGTGTGTGTGTTGTGATCATAACAGCCAGAAGCTCGTAATCGAAAATTTGCTGAAAAGCTGGAGTCCCTTCTGCACCGGGCTTATCATTTGCAGGAAGACTTTGGCAGCACAATACCAGCAGATAGCCTGCTAGCTGACCTTGGTAAGTGTGTGTGTGTGTGTGTGTGTCAGACATATGAACTCATTTGTACTATCATATTCTTCATAATTTATTCTGTAGTTGCTTCCTTTTGCATCATACATATATACGTGTGTGTGTGTGTGTGCGCAGAGAGTGAAGGCACATTAATTCTGCCCACTGTGGAAAGCTCATACGGGCTCCGGGATGATGACGCCGCTACCATCACATCAGACGATTCCTTTTTCTCTGCAGCTGAGGTTGGAACGAACTTGCACACACTTTCACATACAAACCCCTTTACACTGTGACCTTTCTAATAATTGCACACGTTTTGTTTTTGTTTAACATTTTGTTTGAATTCCTGATCATTGGAACTCGCCAGCATCTTAGTAAAATTTAGCACTGATGAATTATCTGTTGGAAAGAGATCAGGACACTTCGTCCAATTACCATTTTGTCCAATAGTTGAGACATTTCGTCCAAAGCCTTTTTCATACGCACTATCAATTATTTTATATGTGCGACAAGATCGAGATATAAACAAATAATTAATTTAAGGGAGTGCATTCAGCAGGTTTATGACTGCGTCTCCCTGTAATAAATGGAAATAAACAAATTTTGTAAAGCAAACGAGTGCCGTAGTACGAGCGCTTCGACACACAAGAGCAGTGGAAGGGGCGTAAACGAGTAGATCCTTACCATTACAGGCTGCGCTCCGAGCTTTGAGTCCAGCGAAGCCGTTTAGTCCATCATATAGTCAAGTCAAGTTTATTGTCAAATATGCTATACATGCTCGACATACAGCACAGATGAAATTTCAGTCCTCTCTGACCCACGGTGCAAACAGGCAATGCAATAAATACAAATAAAAATAGAATAATTGAAAAAAAACCAATATAAACAGTATTGAGGTTTTTCACCTGACGTCACAGGGTCACGTGACGCCCCGGTGTCCGCCATTTTGAAGGTCAAGCTACATACTAACGCTGCAGACAGAGAGGGAGAACCAGCTTGAAAAAAAAACGTGTTACAGACACCGGATCCAGTGTAAATAGCTGCCGGAGCACGCTCCGGCTTGCTCCCCCTCAAATTAAGCAGCGCGCTCTGGCTTGCTCCCCCTCAAATTAAGCAGCGCGCTCCGGCTTGCTCCCGGAGTGCTCCGGCCGAGGTTCCGGAGCGCGCTCCGGCAGCTATTTACACTGGATCCGGTGTAAATAGCTGCCGGATCATAATTACAGTAAACTAGTAAATACAGTAAAGGAAAAACTTGAGACTGAAAGGTTTTAACAGTCATCCAAATGACTGAACGTAAACATTGCTACAGTAACATACTAGCTATGTTGTTGACATTAGCTAGTGCTAACAGCTAGCTGCTAGTACACTGCTACAACACAGACACCGACCCTAATAATACAGTTCTTGGTCATTGCCTGGTAACAGCAAATTTATAACGCGCCATGTCTCAACAGACTAAGAAGTTATTTCAATGACATTTCAGAACATTTTGTTTATCCTGAGGACCGAAAGTAAATGAAAATGTGAACAAACCTTAGCTGTAATAAGATGGCGACCACCGGCTCCAGGGACGACCCGCTGATGTAGGCATGTTACCCAGCCTGACACAAAATATTTGTAGGCATCCAAACTCTTATACGCTTTCAGATCAATACCTGTGTATGGCGATGGGTTTTTAACGACACAGGTATACAGATCATGTGGGCCGAAGTCAGGTAAAGACGAGGGCTTCGTGTACTTCCGTACGTCAGTGAACAATCCTGGTGGAAGCAGGTAAACGTCGTTCTCTAAGCCTGCTAACCTCAATTTTTGCAAATAGCTCTCCCTCTGCTCGCCCTGTAAATGCCCTACGTCGCTGGATAGTGAAGGTGTTTTCTGCATCTCGCTCCTTTTTCTTATATGTTTTTCGTTTGTCGCCTTCCTCGCATTCAAACTGATTTGAGCCGTGACGTCCAAAATGGCAGCCTCACATGACTTGGTCACGTGGGTGAAATACCTCAATAAACACTCTAAATAGGAACTAGACATAGACTAAACACTCAGACAAACAATATAAACAGTATAAATAAACAGTATAAACACTAGATGAGAACAAGACATAGACTAAACACTCAGACAATATAAACAGTATAAACACTCTAGATATGAACTAGACGTAGACTAAACACTCATATACATACATACACACACTGGTTCAAATAAACAAAACAGTCAAGGGCACTTGAGATATAGCAGGTAAACATGAAATAAGCAGTATAAACAAACTAGCAGCTGTTAAGATGAGGTTGTGCGGAATAGTGCAAATGAGTGAGGTAAAGTGAGATGTGCGGTCCCTGAGTTCAGTGTGTTAATGAACGATGAGATGTATGTATATATATATGTGTGTGTGTGTGCGCGCACATGTGTGCAGTCTTAATAAGGCCAACACAGCTTTAAGCCAGTATCTCATTGTGCCTGCATGTTTTAAATCGGCTATGATCATTCCAGTGCCCAAAAAAAACATTACCTGTCTTAATGATTATAGGCCTGTCACTCTCACTTCTGTTGTCATGAAAGCGTTTGAACGCTTAGTCTGTAGATTCCTGTCACACATTACACTGGACCCTCACCAATTTGCCTACAGGGCAAATAGGGGAGTGGCTGACGCTGTCTCACTTTGCACCCACTTCATTCTACAGCACCTTGACTGTAAGTCCACCTATGCTCGTGTCCTGTTCATTGATTTTAGCTCAGCTTTCAACACTATCCTGCCTATCAGATTGTATACCGTAACTCTCTCCTGTCCATGGGTGTCAACCCCTCACTTTGTCAGTGGCTACTTAACTTTTTATCTAACAGAACACAGTGTGTTAGAACCCAGAACAACATTTCATCAACCAAGACTCTGAACACCGGCGCGCCACAAGGTTGTGTGTTGTCACCG
Organism: Neoarius graeffei; assembly: GCF_027579695.1. Taxonomy (NCBI): domain Eukaryota; kingdom Metazoa; phylum Chordata; class Actinopteri; order Siluriformes; family Ariidae; genus Neoarius; species Neoarius graeffei. The sequence continues at coordinate 20,034,304 of NC_083580.1, read as the reverse complement.
CTGTTATTTTCCTTATACACCAACAACTGTATATCTACAACCCCGATTCCAAAAAAGTTGGGACAAAGTACAAATTGTAAATAAAAACGGAATGCAATGATGTGGAAGTTTCAAAACTCCATATTTTATTCAGAATAGAACATAGATGACATATCAAATGTTTAAACTGAGAAAATGTATCATTTAGAGAAAAATTAGGTGATTTTAAATTTCATGACAACAACACATCTCAAAAAAGTTGGGACAAGGCCATGTTTACCACTGTGAGACATCCCCTTTTCTCTTTACAACAGTCTGTAAACGTCTGGGGACTGAGGAGACAAGTTGCTCAAGTTTAGGGATAGGAATGTTAACCCATTCTTGTCTAATGTAGGATTCTAGTTGCTCAACTGTCTTAGGTCTTTTTTGTCGTATCTTCCGTTTTATGATGCGCCAAATGTTTTCTATGGATGAAAGATCTGGACTGCAGGCTGGCCAGTTCAGTACCCGGACCCTTCTTCTACGCAGCCATGATGCTGTAATTGATGCAGTATGTGGTTTGGCATTGTCATGTTGGAAAATGCAAGGTCTTCCCTGAAAGAGACATCGTCTGGATGGGAGCATATGTTGCTCTAGAACCTGGATATACCTTTCAGCATTGATGGTGTCTTTCCAGATGTGTAAGCTGCCCATGCCACATGCACTAATGCAACCCCATACCATCAGAGATGCAGGCTTCTGAACTGAGCACTGATAACAACTTGGGTCGTCCTTCTCCTCTTTAGTCCGAATGACACGGCGTCCCTGATTTCCATAAAGAACTTCACATTTTGATTCGTCTGACCACAGGACAGTTTTCCACTTTGCCACAGTCCATTTAAAATGAGCCTTGGCCCAGAGAAGACGTCTGCGCTTCTGGATCATGTTTAGATTCGGCTTCTTCTTTGAACTATAGAGTTTTAGCTGGCAACGGCGGATGGCACGGTGAATTGTGTTCACAGATAATGTTCTCTGGAGATATTCCTGAGCCCATTTTGTGATTTCCAATACAGAAGCATGCCTGTATGTGATGCAGTGCCGTCTAAGGGCCCGAAGATCACGGGCACCCAGTATGGTTTTCCGGCCTTGACCCTTACGCACAGAGATTCTTCCAGATTCTCTGAATCTTTTGATGATATTATGCACTGTAGATGATGATATGTTCAAACTCTTTGCAATTTTACACTGTCGAACTCCTTTCTGATATTGCTCCACTATTTGTCGGCGCAGAATTAGGGGGATTGGTGATCCTCTTCCCATCTTTACTTCTGAGAGCCGCTGCCACTCCAAGATGCTCTTTTTATACCCAGGCATGTTAATGACCTATTGCCAGTTGACCTAATGAGTTGCAATTTGGTCCTCCAGCTGTTCCTTTTTTGTACCTTTAACTTTTCCAGCCTCTTATTGCCCCTGTCCCAACTTTTTTGAGATGTGTTGCTGTCATGAAATTTCAAATGAGCCAGTATTTGGCATGAAATTTCAAAATGTCTCACTTTGGACATTTGATATGTTGTCTATGTTCTATTGTGAATACAATATCAGTTTTTGAGAATTGTAAATTATTGCATTCCATTTTTATTTACAATTTGTTCTTTGTCCCAACTTTTTTGGAATCGGGGTTGTAATTCTCCATCTGTCAAACTTCTAAAATTTGCAGACGACACCACTGTTATAGGCCTCATACGTGACGGGGACGAAACATCATATCGCGATGAGGTCAAACATCTAGTGCAGTGGTGTGCAGTCAATAACCTTATACTCAACATATCCAAAACCAAAGAACTCATAGTGGACTTCAGGAAAAAGGCAGGCCAGCACATCCCCATCTGTATTAATGGCCAGGTAGTGGAGTGGGTCTCCTCTTTTCATTTTTTAGGCACCACCATTCATCAGTCCCTGTCATGGACCCTGAACACCAGTCTCATCATTTCAAAAGCTCACCAAAGATTACACTTCCTCCGACAGTTGAGGAAATTTGGGGTCAGTCAAGCAGGCATGTTACACTTTTACCGTGCTACTATCGAGAGCGTGCTCACCTTCTCCATCCTGGTTTGGTATGGCAGTACCACCAGCCAAGATAAGCAACAGCTGGAGAGGGTGGTACGCAGGGCCTCCAAAATCATTGGCCATAGTCTCCCCACCTTAGACTCACATTACAACACCAGAATTTCCAGGAAAGCCAAGAACATCATCTCTGACCATACTCATCCAGCACACCATCTATTCACACTCCTTCCATCAGGGAGAAGGTACCGCAGCATCCCATGCAACACCTCACGTTTTAGGGACAGTACCTACCCACAAGCCATCCGCCACTTGAATATGCACTAGCACTTTACAGTTACTCCACCGGATTCCGGCGGACTGTTTGCCGAGTGACCGATCCATTGACAGTACACAAGGATCGACTGGACTTCAGTGGGAATGCATTCCTGGATATTATCATAGTCGCCACTGAAGTCCACTCAATCCTTGTTTACCGTCAATGGATCGGTCACTCGTCAAACAGTCCGCTGGAATCCGAGTAGGGAATGGCTGAGCGTAGCTGTCAATCAAACACAAGTTAGCCAATGGGAATGCATTCCTGGACAGCCCACCCACACGTGAAGTTTGTGCCAAAACCGCAAGCAAAAAGTCAGGGAGCGCACACCGAGAAAGCTGGAATCGCAACCAAAATAAATTACGTCAAACAAAACTGAGAAAGACGCGGAACAAAAATAAAAGGTTTCTGAAGAGTAATAGACTGATATTTTGCACGATTACACGAATAATTTGTTTGCCAGTCTAAAAAAATTGACTTTTTTTTTCTTTTTTTGTATTTTGATTTGTCGTTTTTGTTTGATATTTCAAAAGTATTGTATGAACATTTTGGCACAAAATTGATTCCATAGATATGAACTACGCTCAAATAACGAACGCTTACTTGCACCTCCTGCACCAAGGACTAGGAAGACTACAGGAGACGGGGCTTTTTCTGCGGCTGCACCAATTTTGTGGCGTTCGTTACCCAGCCAGATAAGAACTGATACTAGTTTAGATCATTTTAAATATGCTTTAAAGACACATTTATTTAGGTTAGCTTATGATTTATAACATTCTATTATTTCTCTTAATAATTATCTTAAGGTAGTCTATAGATATAACATTTTGAATTTTCATCTCATCTCATTATCTCTAGCCGCTTTATCCTGTTCTACAGGGTCGCAGGCAAGCTGGAGCCTATCCCAGCTGACTACGGGCGAAAGGCGGGGTACACCCTGGACAAGTCGCCAGCTCATCACAGGGCTGACACATAGACACAGACAACCATTCACACTCACATTCACACCTACGGTCAATTTAGAGTCACCAGTTAACCTAACCTGCATGTCTTTGGACTGTGGGGGAAACCGGAGCACCCGGAGGAAACCCACGCGGACACGGGGAGAACATGCAAACTCCGCACAGAAAGGCCCTCGCCGGCCACGGGGCTCGAACCCGGACCTTCTTGCTGTGAGGCGACAGCGCTAACCACTACACCATCGTGCCGCCCCATTTTGAGTTTTATTGTGTGTATATAATAATATACACATTTTGTTTTATGTATGTGTATAAGTGTGTATGTACAGCGCATTAGATCACATTTGTATGAATTTTGCGCTTAATAAGTATTAAAGTTGATTGGTTTAAGCGACTGCAGTCTAAACAGACACGGTATGCAATTTCTTTCAGTTTTATTCATTCTGGAGGTCCAGTGTAAAGTCTAAAAAGCAAAGATGACAGGTGTGTCACTAATAAAGTTCATTATTGCAAATAAAATATTTAGAGATTTAAAGGTCCTAGGCAACGGTCGGAGGTGAAACGTAGAATATCAACTTTATTGTCTAGAAGAACGACCCAAAAAGCGAATTCAATCTTCCTGGTGTCTAATTTGCACCCTAAAATTGAATAAAACGGTTAAAATATCCTGTTTTGCCCAATTTCCGAAGGTTTGCGTGCATCTCACTTATGCACACTTTCACCGCCAGGAGACCGTCGTCGTGACGTCATTCAAGGCAAACAGACCGGGAGCAGCTCTGTGTTTACTTGCGAACCGAGCGCACGTGTACGGACTTTGGTCGTGAGAGGTTGTGTAAAATGTCTGAAAGCGGTAGTGGTTTTGAAGTAGGAACTCTCCAAATTGAATATCGAGAGGTGAAACCATATATGTATGAACCTATGGCCGTTGTGAAGCAATCGGTGAATGTGGCTCACTGGTTTGACCGTGCGGCCTCGGAATCGGACAGCGACTCGGCCGACTCTGATCGCGGTGACCCCGGACCTCAACAAGACTCGCGCCCAAACGATTTATCCTGGTACTTATGATTTAAATTCCTACTTTCGTCGTAATACTAAATAAGAGCCCTTTTGAAGAATAATTAAACAGCCCCCCCTAGTGGATATAGGGAACGATTACTTGACAGTGCGCCGCGCCGGTGAGCCACATTAGCCTGCCATCCGCGGCATTATACTATTTATAGCCTACTCAAAGCAAGGAAATATCCCTTTGTCTCATTTCCACAATGATTGTACAGGCTCCCTCAGGATTCTTGACTTGTCAATTGCAAGCAAAGGTAAAAAAATGTTTACCTCCAATCTTCTCCTTTTTGCTTGAGCGTTGCTGCTCCGTTTCTTCTTTGACTGCTTGATTTTGTTTCACGTGCACAATCCACTCTCTCTGCCTTGTCTCCTCTTTCGGAAAAAGCCAGTCCACTCTCTCCGCCTCTTCTCCTCTCTCGGAAAAAGCCAGTCCACTCTCTCCGCCTCTTCTCCTCTCTCGGAAAAAGCCAGTCCACTCTCTCCGCCTCTTCTCCTCTCTTGGAAAAAGGTAAAAACTTCTTCCTGAACCGGTCCCGTTGTTACAGTTCACTGCACAACAATAAGGCACAGTTTTTCTTTGGAAATTCCCGAACGGACGTCTGCACTCAAGCCGAACGGCAATGCAAGTAAACGGAAGTGGACTCAACTCAAGCGATTTGTTTGCCTTGAGTGACGTCACGTGCCGAGTGGGCACGAAAATCGCCGAACAGAAATTCGCCGCGATCCCCACTAACTCATCTCATCTCATTATCTCTAGCTGCTTTATCCTTCTACAGGGTCGCAGGCAAGCTGGAGCCTATCCCAGCTGACTACGGGCGAGAGGCGGGGTACACCCTGGACAAGTCGCCAGGTCATCACAGGGCTGACACATAGACACAGACAACCATTCACACTCACATTCACACCTACGGTCAATTTAGAGTCACCAGTTAACCTAACCTGCATGTCTTTGGACTGTGGGGGAAACCGGAGCACCCGGAGGAAACCCACGCGGACACGGGGAGAACATGCAAACTCCGCACAGAAAGGCCCTCGCCGGCCCCGGGGCTCGAACCCGGACCTTCTTGCTGTGAGGCGACAGCGCTAACCACTACACCACCGTGCCGCCCCCCACTAACTTATTTTAATTATTACTTATTAACAATACTTCTTGGGACCAGAAGAAAATTACAGAGGGTTTTTTAACAGATAAAAGTTTCAAACGTGCATAGATTGAAAACCGTTGCCTATGACCTTTAATGATGTATTTATCAGACTTGTAGTACTCAAGTCCGACTCGCGCCCTAATTTTAAGGACTCGTGACTCGACTTGGACTTGAGCACTGATGACTCGGACTCGTGCATTAACTGTATTCGGACTCGTAAATTGGGGATGAGGACTCTCATAAGATATCTACATTAATTTTTGTACTAATTTCATGCAAGAGTGTCACACCTGTGCACTGTGGTGCATGCATCAGATAGACTCTCGGGACAGCGCACGCGCCATAAACGACTTGCACCTGCATAGCATTAAGGCGCGATCAGCGTGCCTGTATAAATACTGTGAAAACCCGCTTACTTTGCGAAGTATTGAGTTGTGTTGCTGCCACGTTACTGAGCCGTATTTCCTTGTTTGGTTTCCTGATTTCCTGTTTCTTATCTTTGATTCAGCCGAATCAAAGATAAGAAACAGTCTACGATAGCCTGTTTGAGCCTCGCTCAACCTATTGCCTGTTTTACGATTTTGCCTGCCGTTCTGGATTGTGTACCTGTCTTCACCTGTATTAATAAACACACCTTCTGCACTTGCATCCGTCTCCCAACCATCTCTGACAGAACACTTCGCACTCCCTGACAAAGAGAAGCACATTCACCTGTTCATACATCATGTTCAGGAATAAACTAATGTTAATGGCGCTGAAACGGCCACCGTCAAATGGTGCGGTTGGAGTCTTGTTCTCGGACGTGACTCGGATCAGTAGTGGACTTGACTCGGATTCGACTCGAAGTTGTTTTTTTTTTTAATGACTTGGAATTGAACACTGGGGACTCGAGACCGGACTCAGTCTCGAGGTTTAGTGCTTCGACGACAACACTGGTATTTATAATGGATCTCAGAATGCATCTAACAGAAAACTCTACAAAGGTCTTCAGATGCAGTTTCCCAATACTACTACTAATCACACAAACTAAATCAAGTTTCTCTGTCTGTTTGTCTGTCTCACTGTGCTGTAGCTGTTCGACACGTTCACCCTGGACGAGGTGTATCAGCCACTCAAGCCTGCAGCGCTGTATGAAGAGGCGCTGAGTTTAGTGAGAGAAGGGAAGGTAGAATGCAGATCACTCAGGTACTACATCATTCATTCATTCATTCATTCATTCATTTTAGCAGTAAAGACTGAATTACAAGGAATGTCAGCAAAACACAAACAATCCTACATACAAAAATACAAAACACTAATCAATTATCTGATAGACCATGAAAAAAGCCAGCCAATATTATTATTACACATACACACACTCTTCATTTCAGCATTCTCGAAGGCCAACGCTAGCTTACCCGCGATTCAGTACTGTTAGCACAGCATTTAATAATAATTATTAAATATTATAAATACTATAAGTAGGGAAATTCAAGTCAGATGATATTAATCTACATTGTATCTTCATATCAACTTATTACCTATCCAGTAAGCACTTTTGATGGTGGATGGAAAAAAATTATGAAAGCGCTTGGTTCTAGCCGCCACTTCAACTACCCTAAAGTGCCCTGACCTAAAATTATAAGGTCGATGGAAACCAGAAGGGGAATTAAGGCACCTTCTGAGAGGGACCCCGCTGCACTTCTTCAGAAACGTAATATATAATTCCTCTGTCACTGAGAGTAGATCATTTACAAAGCTGTTCGTCTTCTTTATAGCTTGAACCTGGGTAAATAATACATAAAACGTTTTTCTTTTGAACCGACTCAATAAAGTCAGAAAGATAATCAGGTAACGGAGTCCAGACCGGGGAAGTATATTCAAAAATGGACCTAATGGTTGAACAATAAACCTGAACCAGATCCAAGGGAGGGAGATCACGCCTCTTAAAGGAACAGTCCACCGTACTTCCATAATGAAATATGCTCTTATCTGAATTGAGACGAGCTGCTCCGTACCTGTCCGAGCTTTGCGCGATGTCCCAGTCAGTCAGACGCAGTCAGACGCGCTGTCACTCCTGTTAGCAATGTAGCTAGGCTCAGTATGGCCAATGGTATTTTTTGGGGCTGTAGTTAGATGCGACCAAACTCTTCCGCGTTTTTCCTGTTTACATAGGTTTATATGACCAGTGACATGCAACAAGTTCAGTTACACAAATTGAAACGTAGCGATTTTCTATGCTATGGAAAGTCCGCACTATAATGACAGGCGTACTAACACCTTCTGCGCGCTTCGGCAGCGCATTGATATGGAGCTCAGATATCAGTGCGCTGCCGAAGCGCGCAGAAGGTGTTAGTATGCCTGTCATTATAATGCGGACTTTCCATAGCATAGAAAATCGCTACGTTTCAATTTGTGTAACTGAACTTGTTGCATGTCACTGGTCATATAAACCTATGTAAACAGGAAAAACGCGGAAGAGTTTGGTCGCATCTAACTACAGCCCCAAAAAATACCATTGGCCATACTGAGCCTAGCTACATTGCTAACAGGAGTGACAGCGCGTCTGACTGCGTCTGACTGACTGGGAGGTCGCGCAAAGCTCGGAGAGGTACGGAGCAGCTCGTCTCAATTCAGATAAGAGCATATTTCATTATGGAAGTACGGTGGACTGTTCCTTTAAGCAATCTCATTCATCTCGTCTCATTATCTCTAGCCGCTTTATCCTGTTCTACAGGGTCGCAGGCAAGCTGGAGCCTATCCCAGCTGACTACGGGCGAAAGGTGGGGTACACCCTGGACAAGTCGCCAGGTCATCACAGGGCTGACACATAGACACAGACAACCATTCACACTCACATTCACACCTACGGTCAATTTAGAGTCACCAGTTAACCTAACCTGCATGTCTTTGGACTGTGGGGGAAACCGGAGCACCCGGAGGAAACCCACGCGGACACGGGGAGAACATGCAAACTCCGCACAGAAAGGCCCTCGCCGGCCACGGGGCTCGAACCCGGACCTTCTTGCTGTGAGGCGACAGCGCTAACCACTACACCACTGTGCCGCCCTCTTAAGCAATCTAGTAGCGAATAATCTTTTATTGTCTGTCTTAACAATGCAGTTACACTGAACATACCATGAGGGATCACAAGGAATAGACATGCCGAAGTAATTTGTAGCTCTGAAGTAGAGGTCTGCGCAGGACAGAATTTTCAGTCCCGCTCCCGCATTGTGCAGTCCTGCTCCCGCCCACTCCCGCAAAGAATTATGATTTTCAGTCCCGCTCCCGCCCGCGCCTGTCATATTTTGTCCCGCTCCCGCCCGCAAATCCCGCATGATGCATACATTCACGTTGTTTCTCACGAAAGTTCTCGTCATTGGCTTGGGGAATTAAACATGCTGAGCTTAGCTGAGCTCTCCACTGACCGATCCTTCACCTAGCGCACGTAGCGAGGGTGCGCGTTGCCAGGCGGCATGCGCAGCTGAGGCTTTACAGAGATACCCATTGTGAGCTTCACTAGAGGAGCTCTGCCCTTCTGCCATGATCGGAGATCTCAAACACGGAAGAGCAGAAAGGAATCGGAAACGTACGCGAGATTAGACCACATCCGTAAATTTAGGCATCTTAAAATGTTTTTATTAATGCCAAATAAAATATCCAGCACAAATTATATATGATAGACATAAATTAATAATTTATAAATTTTATTTTAAACACAGGGCGGCACGGTGGTGTAGTGGTTAGCGCTGTCGCCTCACAGCAAGAAGGTCCTGGGTTCGAGCCCCGGGGCCGGCGAGGGCCTTTCTGTGTGGAGTTTGCATGTTCTCCCCGTGTCCGCGTGGGTTTCCTCTGGGTGCTCGTCTCGTCTCGCTCGCCTCTCCTCTCTCTCGTGTCTCGTGTGTCTCTCTCTCTCCCGTGTGTGTCTCTCTCGTGTGTCTCTTTGGGATTACAAAATTCCCCCACAGTCCAAAGACATGCAGGTTAGGTTAACTGGTGACTCTAAATTGACCGTGGGTGTGAATGTGAGTGTGAATGGTTGTCTGTGTCTATGTGTCGGCCCTGTGATGACCTGGTGACTTGTCCGGGGTGTACCCCGCCTTTCGCCCGTAGTCAGCTGGGATAGGCTCCAGCTTGCCTGCGACCCTGTAGAACAGGATAAAGCGGCTAGAGATAATGAGATGAGATGAGATTTTAAACACATTTTTAGTTAGCGGGACTGCAGCTTATCACCTCTCCCACCCGCTCCCGCATTGTGCACTCCCTCCCGCACCCGCAATGAGCTTTAAAAATTTGTCCCGCGCCGCACTGCTTTGCGTCGGGTCCCGCGGGACTCCCGCGGGAGTGCAGGGCTCTACTCTGAAGTTGTTCCAAAGGCACAGGGCCTGTCGTTAGAGGGCCTGGTTCACAAGGCTTATAATGTAAAAAAAAAAAAAAACAATATGCATGTCTTTGCATTTTAAACTGTACACAGTAGTAGCCTACACAGACTGTATAATGTGAGTATGGTTCTTGTGTGTGTGTGATTTGTATGCTCTTCAGAACAGAGTTGCTGGAGTGTTACAGTGATCAGGACTTCCTGGCTAAGCTGCACTGTGTCCGACAGGCTTTCCACGTCAGTACACACACACACACACACACACACACACACACACACACACACACACACGCATGCACTCTGTTTGGGGTTCTTTCTTTCTTTTTTTTTTGTTTCCTCTGTCTCTTCCTTTCAGGTTTCACTCAGTCTCTGTGATGTTTCTTGTAGTCTGTAGGTTTTGATTGTGTGTGTGTGTGCGTGTGTGTGTGCGCGTATGCATAGGTCTTACTGGTGGAGGAGACTCACAAGACTTTCTTCATGGAAACAGGCAAACAGATGATCCATGGGCTCATGATCAAAGCCAACAAGGTAATATCAGGAGCCCTATTTATAATAATGTGTAAAATAATCCGAGAAATAATCATCTTAAAACTTCCTACAAAGCATTAAAAAAAACAACAGTGTCCCCTCAGTCCATCCCAACTGTGGCCTAATTTGTAAAACGTTGTAAAATAAGATGCACGTTAATGAGTGCGTTACCGCCACCATCACCTTCACCTTTCCTTCTGTGGTAAGACACAAGTGGTATTAATTGCTGCCTGCATAATTAACCATGGAACACAATTAGATGACTCATTGTAGCCACTCGTCATTGTGGACGAAAAAAAAAAAGAGCTAACCAGTCGTGTTTAACACGTCAGCATAATTCACCAATGTTAAAGCCAGGAACAGAGTGAGTATGCCTGTGCAGAAATGTGAGATTAGAATAATAACGTATTAATAGTTACTTATTATTAACGTTCTTCTTTTTACCTTTTTAGTTGTTTCATTTAATATTCAGTAAAATGCCCTTCCTCTAGCATATGTCCACTGTAATGGTTTTGGGTTTTGACTGTGTGGATTTCTAGAACATGTGTGCAGTCTGTGTTAGATCAACTTGACTTGTTTCCTAATAGCACAGCAGCACAGACTAATAACCGCCCATCAGGGAAAAGCGAGTGTAGACGATCCAACCTGGGGCGTGAACACACAGAACACAACCTTTTTTCATTTCTTTTATTTATTTATTTATTTATTTATTTAAATTTGAAATTTTGAGTCCTGAGTGACAACTTTTTGTTTGTTTTTTTAAATTCATAGAGCCAGTCAGGTTGGGACATAGTCAGAAACATCCACAGTGGAGGGTAGAGT